>NC_037678.1:95083797-95683797 GCF_003255815.1 Theropithecus gelada
CCTCTGGAACAAGACATGCTCAGGCGGGCATTCCTGAGTGGGTCCAAGCCATGGGCCTGGCCACATGCTGTCCTCTCTTTTCCAGCACGTCAGCAGTTCCTCAGCATGGCCCTTCAGTGCCTGAGCAGCTCTGTGCTTGTGCGTTCTTACTTTCCACGTGTTAGGAGTTCATGCTGAGGTATTTTAGAAATTCTTCATTGTCTAAGTTCATCATGTGGTATACAACTTAACAATTGGCATTTTAAGAAGCTTTGTGTGCCGTGATTCTGGAGGGAGGGGCCTGGGCAGTTGATGGAGTTATTCTCAGCAGGGCAGCCTCCTGGGCTCTCAGGGGTAAGTTTTTCTCCCCTGTTGGGCCTCCTGAGCCGCTTCCAGAGGCACAGCTAAGGTGCATCTGAGCTGCCGTCTCAGGGCCCCTTGCAGGCTGCAGAGATGTAGTGAGGGTGGCCTCCCGGGGCACTGGATATGCACATGGAGCAGGACAGGGACTCGGGATCCCACACAGCACATGTGACATCAGCACTAATGCTCAGGGTCCGTGTATACCTAGTGTGTTAGCTGAGAATAGCCATCAGCTATGGACACCCTGTCCACATCTCCCAGACCAGGCTTCAGCATGTATTTTCTGCAAAGATTTAAGGAGTAACTATTTTGATCTTTGTAGGCTTATAGTCACTTTCTCAGCCACCCAGCACTGCCTTTGTATGTTGAAAGCAGCCACAAGCAATGCATAAACAAATAAGAGCAGTCCTGTCCCAACAAGACTTTGTTTACAGATGGAGACAAGCAGACTGGGCTGCTTTTGGTCCTTGGGCCATGGCTGCCAACCCCTAAGGTCAAGTCTGAGAGCCACACTCCATCTTCAGGAGGGAGGCAGGTGAATGTCCCAGTCTCCCAGCCTCCAGGCCCCCGATTCAGAGGTGTGTGCCACATGGTTCTCAGAGCTCCCCAGCAGGATGAACGCCTCCAGCCCCAGAGTAACCCATTGAGAACAAACACCTTGTGTTTCCCTTCTCCATCTCCCTTTCTCACTTGTGCCTCCTGGGATCACCTCCAGATAAACCACCTGCACCTACCAGTCTGCGTTTCAGGGTCCGCCTGGGGAGACCCAACACAAGACCTGTGGTGCATTTGGACCATCATCTTGGCACGTGGCCTCCATAGAGATGCTGGCAGGGTGGCCCCTAGACTGTGGGTGTTCAGGCAAAGCAGAGGGGAGAGCCAGGCTCGGAGACCGCCCTGCGGTCTGTCAGCACTGAGGTGGGCACAGCTGCTGCACTTTGTCCCATTTGGTGGGTGGGTCTCTAGAACCCACACAGCCCTGCCCTGCTTTGCTCCAGACTTAAACAGATTTTCCTTTGAGACCCTCCCACCACCTCTCCTGTCTGCTCCCACCCTTGGTCCTTCTCGTGACCCTGACTCCATCAGCAGAAGGAAGCTCAGAGGAGGTGCTTTATCCACCGTGATTCTAACAAGTGTCCTCCAAACAATCCACCTCACTCATTCCATTTGAGAACCATTTCTGAGGCAGCTCCCAGGACAGGGTCTCATGGGGAGTGAGCCCCCTGAGGTGAGGGGGGGGGGGTCCTGCCTCAGGACTCTCTGGGAGCACAGCCGTCCCTCATGGAGCAAGGGGAGAGGAGCCCACTCCAAGGCACTGGCCCCTGGGAGGATGCACTAATTCCTGCCTGACTCAGACTACACATATGGGTCTTTAACAGTTTTCTGCATCCCCAAGAAATGGACATCCACAATTTCTGGGACATATGTTGATTTTTATTGGTTTTCCAGACTCTACATCATGCACAACATGACTCGGGTGCACAGGCCTAATTAGAGGACAGGTCTCACATTGCGGGCCCTGTTCCTTTGGAAAGAACTCTCCTAGTTTGCCTTGCCTGTCTGCACTTGCTCCTGGAGATAGCTATACTTCTCTTCCTTCAGGAATCTGTGCAGTGAAGAATCAGGAAATTGGGTTCATAGATGTTGAGTGTAGCCATGAGGTGGGCCCCTGAGCAAATTTTGTGCCAGAGGCTAAGACCAGAGACATGCTGGGAACATCTGGTCAGTAGCATCCCTGGACCCCAACCCCAGGAAGGAAAAGGGGCGCAGATTGTAGTTTAGTGTCACTAGCTTCCTCCTTCCCCAGAAATGTGAATTCTCATTTAACCCTGCACCCCTCAGCTCCTAATCTCTCATCTGCTGTCCCTGAGTCATTATATAAAGATGGCAACCTCTGCTTGGCTGTCCTCAAATGGTTACAGCTGAAATCACAAGCGGCAGTAGAATAAAACACTAAGTATAAATTAGTTCCAAAATGTGCTACATATACACTGCTTTATTCTACATTGTGGCCACTTTCCCATCTGCTGGGGGACATCTGGACACTTTTCATTTTTCCCAGGGGTTGAGGGCTGGGACACAGCCCTGGGGAGATTGAGCATAATAATGAACACAAAGTGACAAGGAAAATGTGAGGAGGTTTTTGCAGACTCCCCAAAACTCTCTCCTTGAGACAGAGGAAGGGAAGATGGGGTGGAGCCTGGGGAGGGCAGGGAACTGCCAGGATACATACACAAGGAAACATCCCAGCTGTCAGTCCTGGCCGTGTATGTAGTCTCAGGACAACTCCCACTCACTCCAAATCTCCACTTCAGGTCCCAAGACCCAGAGTCCCTCATGTCCATATACCTCCTGTGAGTTGAAGTTCTGGTTCTTCCCTGGCCCCTGCTGAGCCCAGGAAAGGAACTGTCCTCTTCTGTTTGTGCTGCTATTACAGAACAACACAGGCTGGGTAATTTACAGGAAACAGAAACTTATTTTTCACAGCTCTAGAGGCTGGGAAGCCCAGGACCAAAGTGCCAGCATCTTGTGAGGGCCTCCCTGCTGTGTCCTCATGTGGCAGAAAGTGGAAGGACAAGCTACACTGCATGAAGCCCTTTTATATATGTCTGTGTCCATCCTGGTGCGCCCAAGGCTAACACAGCCTTGGTAGAGAAGGAGACAATTTAGAGGTGTCTCAGGAGCCCATGTCCACACACTCCACTTCCTTTCACGCTCACACAAAAATGTTGCTGTTAATAAACTCAAAAATTCCGTGAGTCAATGGAACTGTCTTGGTCTTAATTCTTCATCTTGACTCTGACTCAATGGGTCAATAGAGGCCAGATGGTTTTGAAGAGCTAAACCTGAACCTATGCATGGATCACACTAACAAAACTGACCTTAGATGTGGGCAGTAGGGTTTGGTTGGCCCCAAGACAACAGGTGTTATGAGTCTGATGGAAACAAGCAGCCCAGGACATGTGAAGACCCAGGTCCCTCCAATGTTCAATCACACTGTCAGGGCTCAGCAAAAAACACCTTCCTCCATGGGCTGCTCAGGCGACCATGTAGAGCTGGCCAGCTCAGGCCAAGAAGCAAGGGAGACCAAGTGCCCCAGAAGGACAGGTTGCATACCCACAGAGCTTGGGGATGAAGGCGGCGGTAGATGAGAGACATGTGTTCTCAGGTGCTGGAGTTAGCAGCATAGGGATCCCCTTCCTGAGGCGGGGAAATAATGGAACAAGAACTGCTCTCACAGTGTCCCCACAATGCTGCCAGCACACAGAAAGAAGGGGGCCCAGGGTCGGGTGGGGCTATAAAGAACGCCACTTCACCTGCCCCCCACCCAAGAGCTCAGCTGCTGGCAGATATTAGAGAGTGCAGGTTGAGGACTGAACACAGTCCTCAACCTTTTTTCTTTCTGGACCTTTTTCCTTTCTTTCTGAAATTCCTGTTTAAGGACGTGAGGAATCATGCCTTACAAACCATAAAATTTCATCAAAAAGGTCCTTTCTGACCCAGTACATTGTGACTTGCTTTCCAACCTGACTCTGTCATGACATCACCTGACAGATAGTAGACCCCCTTAGCATTCCTTTCTACTGACTCCATGTTTTAGACAAAACTTAACTTTTTCTACCAATTTCCAACTAAAGAATCCCTAAACCCACATAAAACTTGTAAGCTCATGCCTTGAGATGTCCCACCTTTTGGGGCTTAACTAACATATACCTTCCATGTATTGATTTATAATTTTAACTGCAACTCCTGGGTCCATGACATGTTTCTTTTATATATATATACACACTTTAAGTTCTAGGGTACATGTGCACAACATGCAGGTTTGTTACATATGTATACACGTGCCATGTTGGTGCACTGCACCCGTTAGCTCATTATTTACATTAGGCATATCTCCTAATGCTATCCCTCCCCCCATCCCCACCCCATGACAAGTCCTGGTGTGTGAAGTTCCTCACCCTGTGTTCAAGTGTTCTCATTGTTCAATTCCCACCTATGAGTGAGAACATGCGGTGTTTGGTTTTCTGTCCTTGCAATAGTTTGCTTAGAATGATGGTTTCCAGCTTCATCCATGTCCCTACAAAGGACATGAACTCATCCTTTTTTGTGGCTGCATAGTATTCCATAGTGTATATGTGCCACATTTTCTTAATCCAGTCTATCACTGATGGACATTTGGGTTGGTTCTAAGTCTTTGCTATTGTGAACAGTGCTGCAATAAACATACGTGTGCATGTGTCTTTATAGCGGCATGATTTTTAATCCTTTGGGTATATACCCAGTAATGGGATGGCTAGGTCAAATGGTATGTCTAGTTCTAGATCCTTGAGGAATCACCACACTGTCTTCCACATGGTTGAACTAGTTTACACTCCCACCAACAGTGTGAAAGCATTCCCATTTCTCCACATCCTCTTTAGCACCTGTTGTTTCCTGACTTTTTAATGATCGCCATCCTAACTGGTGTGAGATGGTATCTCATTGTAATTTTGATCTGCATTTCTCTGATGGCGAGAGATCATGAGCATTTTTTCATGTGTCTGTTGGCTGCATAAATGTCTTCTTTTGAGAAGTGCTTGTTCATATCCTTTGCCCACTTTTTGATGGGATTGTTTGATTTTTTCTTGTAAATTTGTTTAAGAAATTTGTAGACTCTGGATATTAGCCCTTTGTCAGATGGGTAGATTGTAAAAATTTTCTCCTATTCTGTAGGTTGCCTGTTCACTCTGATGGTAGCTTCTTTTCCTGTGCAGAAGCTCCTTAGTTTAATTAGATCCCGTTTGTCTATTTTGGCTTTTGTTGCCATTGCTTTTGGTGTTTTAGTCATGAAGTTCTTGCCCATGCCTATGTCCTGAATGATATTGCCTAGGTTTTCTTCTAGGGTTTTTGTGGTTTTAGGTCTAACATTTAAGTCTTTAATCCATCTTGAGTTAATTTTTGTATAAGGTATAAGGAAGGGATCCAGTTTCAGCTTTCTACATATGGCTAGCCAGTTTTCCCAGCACCATTTATTAAATAGAGAATTCTTTCCCCATTTTGTGTTTTTGTCAGGTTTGTCAAAGACCAGGTGGTTGTAGATGTGTGGTATTATTTCCAAGAGCTCTATTCTGTTCCATCTGACCAAGGGCTAATATCCAGAATCTGCAAAGAACTTAAACAAGTTTATAAGAAAAAGTCAAACAACCCTATCAAAAAATGAGCAAAAGATATGAACAGACACTTCTCAAAAGAAGATATTTATGCAGTCAACCGACACATGAAAAAATGCTCATCATCACTGGTCATCAGATAAATGAAAATCAAAACCACAATGAGATACCATCTCACACCAGTCAGAATGGCGATCATTAAAATGTCAGGAAACAACAGGTGCTGGGAAGGATGTGGAGAAATAGGAATGCTTTTACACTGTTGGTGGGACTGTAAACTAGTTCAACCATTGTGGAAGACAGTGTGGCGATTCCTCAAGAATCTAGAACTAGAAATACCATTTGACCCAGCAATCCCATTACTGGATGTATACCCAAAGGATTATAAATAATGCTACTATAAAGACACATGCACATGTATGTTTATTGCGGCACTATTCACGATAGAAAAGACTTGGAACCAACCCAAATGTCCATCAATGATAGACTGGATTAAAAAAATATGACACATACACACCGTGGAATACTATGCAGCCATAAAAAAGGATGAGTTCATGTCCTTTGTAGCAACATGGATGAAGCTAGAAACCATCATTCTCAGCAAACTACCACAAGGACAGAAAACCAAACACCACATGTTCTCACTCATAGGTGGGAATTGAACAATGAGAACACTTGGACACAGGGTGAGGAACATCATACACCTGGGCCTATTGTGGGGTGGGGAATAGGGGAGGGATAGCATTAGGAGAAATACCTAGTGTAAATGATGAGTTAATGGGTGCAGCAAACCAACATGGCATGTGTATACATATGTAACAAACCTGCACATTGTGCACATGTACCCTAGAACTTAAAGTATAATAATAATAATAATAATAATAATAATAATATTCTAAATATCTGAGAAATAATCTAACAGAAATAGGGCAGCCAACCTGGGAGTCTCCACTCCTACATGTGTTGTTTCTCTTGTGCGTCAGATTATAAAAGCTAAAAGTGGACTCCAGCCTCTGTGATTATTCTGTTTTGCTTTCTAAAGGAACAGCCGTTCAGTGGTTATTTGCATTATCCATTGTGTCTCTTTAGCATGTGACTTTAGGGTTAGGGTGCTGTTTTACAGGGTGAACTGTGATCTTCCCCTTTTCTCACTGAGGTGCTGTTAACTTACAGTTGGGAGCCAGGACCTGGGCAGTGCAGAGGACCAGCATACTATGCCCCCACAGACCTCCTGGATTGCTTATTCATATCTGGGAAGAGTTAAGTGCTGTCCTAGATCTCTGATATATGGGCTGCTTTGAGGATTTGTCAAAAGCAAACTTTCAAAGCTTCTGTTTCTTTACAACCACCAGCTTAATTACTTATGGGATGTAGATGGTCATGGGGGCAGTAAAGAGTTCATTCAGGAAAAGAGTGGAGAAGGTGTACAGCGGCAAATGGAATAAATCATGTATGAGCCAGTTGCTGTTCCCTAGGAAAAACCCTTAACATCTTAGAGACTGAAAGCAATAAACTGTTCCTGTCACGCTCTGGAGCCACAGACGTGCTGGGACTTAGCAGACCTGGTCTGACTTGCCTTGTGTCTTCATCCTGGGGCCCATGCAGAAGGGGCTGTGCCTGCTTGGGTCAGTTTCATGAAGGTGTGGTGGGGAGCAGGAAGACCCACCTCTCATATCTGCAGGGTTAAGGTCTCTGTCCTTGTCACATCTGTTAACATCCTGTAGACCCAAGCAAGACCCATGACCATGCACACAGACAATTGGGGTTTATGCTGCGTTTTCTGGAGAGAGCTGCTACTAGCCATGTGACAGAGGGCATGCATGTATAGTTTTGTTCCAGTAGGGGAGACAGCTGTCCATCAATCCTGGCACACATCCCTGAATCTAGGAAAACCCTCTTCTCTGTGCTGTGACATGGCACATGCTTCCAGGAAGCCTATGGCTTTCATGCTGGCAGTGGCTGTCTAAACTTTTGCTAACAAGGCTGACTTTTTTCAGTCTCCTCAGTTCCACCTGGGGTGTCTGGAAAGGATTCCTAGAAGGAATCCTCCATATGAGGAAAACTCCTTTCCGAAGGTCCGTGTTTATTTTTTTATAAAAACAGACTGATCAAAGGGTATGGCCTGGTAGAGCCTTTTTTGGACTACGTTTTTTATATATTAATTGCTGAGTTCTTCCTAACAGAGAATTTACTTCTACTCCCATCCATTGTGGTTCATGTGGTATCGGAATCATAGCCAAATAATTGTGAAGGTGTGCATGTGCGGGATGGAGTTTTATGATGAAAACTCAAGAGGAAATAGAAGAAGGGGGCTGGGAAATAGCAGTGATCCCCCTGCACTGCGAAGGAAGGTGCAGGTAGGATGAGATGGGGAACGTGGCCATCTCTTGTGAGGTGATACCACCTGGGGGAAGTGGAGGGTGCTTCTTCCTCAGCCTCTGTCCCTGCATCCTCTCCAGTGCCACAGTCCCTTCTGCCTCACACCCTGTCTCTGCTCTAAGGAACAGTACAGAATGTGGGTGCTAGTGAAACATGTTCTTAGTAACCAGTCAGCCTGAAGCTTCATCACGCAATGGCTTGGTCATTTCCCCGACACATGTATGCTAGGCTGAGAAGTTAGGAGGTGTTTCCATGACTTCCCAAATAGCGGACAACACAGGCCTGTGTGTGTCAAGTGATCCTCACTCAGAACTTTGCTGCATTTTGAATTTTTATTTTTTGTACCTTTTATTTTGTAGTGATTTCAAACTTACAAAAAGTGGGAAGAGTGATATAAAGAGCTCCTGTATACACTCAAATTCTCCCACTCTTAACATTTTGTCTCGTGCTATTTCCCTCTCTTTCTATATGTGTACAAACTATTATAGGTTTTTCTGAGTCATTTGAGTGCAAATTGCAGAGATGACCTCTTTTATCCTCAGATACTTTCACGTGTGTGTCCTAAGGACACGGACATTCTCTAACACAACCTCAGTGCAATGAGCAAAATCATGATGCCAATGTGGATACATCCTTTTGTCTAGTCTGTTGTTCAGACAGTTTATCAATGGTGTTTATTTGCCAAGCTTCCTTAGTCTCCTTTAATCTGGAAAAGCTCTTCATTCTTTCTTGTCTTTGTTATCCTGTCATTTTTGAAGATACCTGGCTATTCTGTAGAATGTTTTCTGTTGGGGTCATCAATGGATTCGATTCAGGTTATGCGTTTTTTCAGATGAAAATTATAGAAGTGATACTGTGTCCCTCAGTTCATCATTCCAGGAGGCCACGATACCATCGTCCAATTGCTGATAGATGTTAATATTAATCTCTAGATTTAGATAGCATCTTCCAGGTTTCTCTACTCTAAAGTTACATTTTTGTTTGTGTAATTAATAAGTATTTCACAGAGCAATACTTAGAAAATAGGTTTATGTTTTACTTCTTATTCAACTTTTACTTTCTACCATTAGCATATAATGATAATTCTTTCCTGAATAGATTATTATGATTACTGTGACTATCTTTTTTTCTAACTTCATCATTTCTTCTGTATTTATTAATGGTGTTCATTCCACTGTAAGGAAAACTTTCTTTTCTCATCTGTCTATTTATCTATATACCTACCTACCTAGCTTCTCTCTCTCCATAGATGGAACGCATGGCTTCTTATTTTATTCAGTAAGTTATAATCTGTTACCACTATTATTCCAATGTGTAGATTATCTCACAGTTGGCTACCAAGAACTCCTTTAAGCAGCTTCCTCTGTTCTCTTGACATGTTTCCATTATTATTAGAGCCTATCCTTACCTTCTTATGTATTAATAACAAGAAGTTCTAGATCTATTTTATACTTTCCTTCATTCAGCTCTAGAATCACTGACTGAAATCTGTGGTGAGTTCAGAAAGCAATCTCGAGTGGTGCCCGTGCTCATTCATTGCTACAGGGATGCCATGGTGCCTCTGTCAGTAGTTATTAACCTGGGGCAATTTTGCTTCCCAGGGCACATTAGTAATGTCTAGGACAATTTTGGTTGTTGCTACTTGGGAGGCTGTGCTACTGGCCTTCAGGGGGCAGAGGTCAGGGATTCTGATAAACATTGTGCACTCTTTCCCATAATAGCAGATTAGAAGCTTTCAATGTGCCTCAAGCACTTGGAAATAGCGAAATAGTACATAGTGATCAGCTCTGTAAGTTTTACTCAAGAAGGAGAATGGGAATCCACTGGAATCCTGAAGGGCACCTCAGATGCTGGGGAGGAGAATGCAGGCAAATAGCCCCTATGATAATGTGTTCCTGATAAAAGTGAGTGATGTCCCAGAATGTGAGGGGGCGGAGTCTCCATCTGATGTACCTTTCCACTGGGGATTCCACGGAACCAGGCCAAGGGAGAGCACTTAGTTTCTCCCGGGCCCTGGAGCTAACTTGGGGAGATGCTTGGACACTCTGAGAGGGAAAGACACTGGAAAAAGCTGCTGGCATTTTCCCAGACCTAGGACAAAGAGCAGTATGCCATTTTTAATCTGGGCTCATACAGTCAGTTATTCTTAGGTGACCCAGCAGCTTGCCCACAAGCTCATTTTAGTCTCGGACCAAATTAGAGTGCTTGTGCTAGAATGGGGTAGGGGCCTCCATAATTAGAATTGAGTAATGACTGCGAAAAATGCCCTAGTAGTAGGTGTTGGAATTGTGCTCACCCTTGTTGCAAGTCTGGAGCAAGAGGAGGGCTGCTGCAGCCATGGTTTCTCCTGGGTGATAAGACTTACAGCCAAGGTCATCTTGGTGCCTGGAACTGGTCTCTGTGTATCAGTGCGGGATGCACCAGACTTCTTTCCTGAGATCATGGAGCAGCTGGATCCTCTCTGCCCCACACTCAGGCTGATCTCTAGGCATTCAGAGCACCTGCTCACTCAGATCAGCAGCCTGGGTAGCCCCACCCTTTCTATGTATAGACCGTAGTGCAGCAGGGCCTTCTGCACTCCAAAGCCAGGTAGATCTCCAGGCATTCAGAGCACCCATGTGCCTAAATCAGCAGCCTTTGGTGAGCTACCCTTCCTGTGCGGAGACAGTGGGGAAGCAGGGCCCTCTCTGCTCCATGCCCAGGCAGACCTCCAGACATGTAGAGCACTTGCTCACCTGCAATAACAGCCTGAGCTGGCCCAACCTTCCTGTGCAGAGATTGTGGTGTAACAGCACCTGCTGCACTCCATGCCCAGGCAGATATCCAGGCATCTGGAGCACCCACTCCCCTGGATTAGGAATTTAGGTGTTCTACCTCCTGCAGAGAACTGGAGTCCAAGGAGGTTTCTCACATTCATGCCTAGGCACATCTCTGGGTGCTCAATCGATGCCCACTGGAACTCCCACTCAGTGCTGGTTCTTGTACCTGCTATTGGAACACCTGTAGTTATGCCTGCCCATCTTGGTCCCCTCATCCAGAGATGGGCAGGGAGCTCACACCATGGTGCACTTCAGGATCAGCCCAATGCCAGAGGCAACAGAAAGCTTCTCCCAGTAAACAAGAATCAAGTATATACCCATCTGCATTAGCCACAGCCAACTCTTTCAGACAAGCACCATCTATTGGCCTGTAGACAAACTGCACAGCGCAATATAAAGCATGACAAAAGTGCATAGGGTTATAGAAGCAAAGCCAAAAACCCTATAGTCAAACCCCCTAGAGAGGGGTAGAAATGGAAAGAAAAACAATGATATAGAGAAAGATAGAAAAAAAATTCTGTTTCCATGAAAATAATTACAAAAATCAGAACTGCCAATGTGTCCAAATGAGAAAAAAACAGCAAAAGAATCCTGGCACCATGAAAAATCTGAATGCTGTGACACCATCAAAGGATCACATTATCTCTCCAGCAATGGTTCCTAATCAGACAGATGAAGAATTCAAAGCATACATTGCAAGGAAGCTCAATGAGATCCAAGACAAGTTTGAAAATAAACAAAAACAAATTACTGAAGCAATCCAGGAGATGAAGAAAGAGATGCACATTTTAAAAAGAAATCAATCAGAGCTTGTGGAATTAATAAACTCCACTGAAGAAATTTCAAAATACAATTGAAAGCTTTATTATTAGACGACACCAAACAAAACAAATCATTTCAGAGCTTAAAGATTGGTACTTTCAACTAACCCAGTCAGACAAAAAAAGTGAACAGTCTTTGAGAAATACGAGGTTATATAAAATGACCAAACCTCTGAATTGTTAGCATTCCTGAGAGAGAAGGAGAAAACGTAAACAACATGGAAAACATATTTGAGGTAATCCAAGAAAATTTCCCTAATCTCGCGAGTTTCATAGACATCCAGACACAAAAAATATAGAGAACACCTGCAAGATACTGTACAAAATGAACATCAAGGCCTATAGTCATCAGGCTTTTCAAGGTCAATTAAATAAAAAATCTTAAAAGCATCTAGAGAAAAATGTCAGATAATGTACAAAGGAAACCTCGTCAGGCTAACTGCAAAGTTCTCAGTGGAAACTGTACAAGTCAGAAGTGATGGGAGCCTATTTTCAGCATTTTTAAAGACAAGAAAATTCAACTAAGAATTTCATATCCTGTCAAACTAAGCTTTATAAGCAAAGAGAAATAAAATCTTTTTCAGACAAACCATCACTAAGGAAATTTGTTACCACTAGACCAGCCTTACATGAGATTCTTAAGGAAGGACTACACATGGAAACAAAAGAAAGATCCCTGCTACCATAAAAACAAACTTAAGTACATAGTCCACAGACCTTGTAAAGCAACTGTGCAGTAGAAACTACAAAGCAACCAGCTAGTAACTTCATGAGAGGATCGAAATTTCATTTATTTCTTAAATGACCATACATAGTCATAATTATAATTCTTCCCATTGTACAGATGAGTTAACTGAGTCTCCTAGAGATGACATCCCTAGCTCTCTCAGTAGGGGCTCCATCCACCAGTTTCCCCTTTACCAGTGAGACTTCATTCTCTCAGCTACTGGGAGTGTGGCCACTGATGGCTCACAGCTGAATCCCTCTGTGGGCATTGATCTGAGTCAAAGGAAGCTGCTTTGTCCAAGTTCATGCCCCTCCCGGAATTGCCTATTTTAAATAATAGGTCTATATGGGGGTACAAAATGTTGACTCTTGCCCAAATACCCTACCACTCTGAGACCATCCCCATTGCAGAGCTCTCCACAGGCCTGGCTGTGGCCTCTGCTGAGCTGCACCCCTACCTGACTTCTCCCTCTGCCCTGCCCCACGGCCCTGCCTCCTCAGCACATGCCTCAGTGAGCCTCTTGCCCAGGACTCTCCATCTGAGTCTGTTTCCAAGAACCCTAACCAAGAGATGGTAGAGTCAGGACCCACATCACAAACATCCTGCCTTTTAAACTGCAGTGGGTGTTAAGTCTGTGAATGTTTGGAGGATGGGGCAATTCTTGTCTAGGAGACTGGATGTCTCTCTTCTTAGGATTCGAGGAGTAGGATGTTCCAAATGTTTTCAGACCTGAAACCTATTTGGAAAAATGGTGTTTTTATCTGGAAGGTTACCTGTTCTTGAAAATCTCTTATTCAGCTGAGACTATTTTTCCCTCCTTACTCCTTAGTAAAATGAAAACCAAAGCTTAGTAAAATGAAAACCAAAGCTTCCAAAGTCCAACACTTGGAACCAATACTTCCAAGTATTGGACTTGGTGAAGTATTTCACTTACCAAATTTCTTTTGATCCACCTAATGGGGAAGGCTAGGCAGGTAACACAAACCCCTTATAATTTCGAGGAAATATGTAGAAGGGAATTTGGAGACAATAAGCCAGGCCAAGTAATTTTCAGATAATTTTGGTCACATTGTACAATAAGCTTCATTTGCCACCCTGGCTCTGGGACTGGCACTTAGTGGTATGTCAGCTCCATCATTCCTAGAAGTATCCTGGCTGCAGATAGCAGGAGTCCTGAGAAACACTGGCTGCCTCTCCCATGATGACATTGGTCATTTACCAAAGGCCATGGGGGTGGTGTTCACAGAGTTGGTGCAGCGTCCTCAGCAGGGGCCCAGGTGGTTTCCTTCCATCTTCTCCTTCATTCATTGGACTCTTGTTCTTGGGCACACGGCTCATAAGTGAAAGGTGGACACCATAGTTGGAGACATTCTGTCCCACACTACAGCCTGAAAGGTGAGGAGTAGGAGCAGGAGGAGGTCACAGGGGGTGAGAGGAGGATGTGGAGAGTGACAGAGAGAAAGAGAGAGAGAGAGAGAGTGTGTGTGTGTGTGTGTGTGTGTGTGTGTGTGACAGAGAGAGAGAGAGGATTCTTTCCAAGGCATCTGTCTTTTCTATTCAGTATAGGCTTTTTTTTTTTTTTTTAATGACCTGGCTACCTTCTTAGATGTTATTGCCTGGACTTGAGTCCTATGCTCCCTGGGGTGAGGAAGGCTAGAAAGTTTATTACCCGATGCTTTCAGCCTTTGCACTCAGGGGCAGGCAGGAGAAAGGGAGTAGGGAATGGCTGGTGAGTTTTCAGAACAAAGCTTCTTAATATGAGAGTCCACAAAGAGTTTGTAGAAACTCCATTGCACTCAAAAGGTTACAAGTGCGTTTGTGCGGAAGTGTGCATACGCATACATACACATCATTTCTACAACACTCATCTGATTCCTAATGGGATCAGTGACTGTTACCCCATTCTAATGTTGAAGTATGGATGCTGAGATGTAAATGCAATGGCGTGAGTTTGCACTGAAATTAAATGCAGACTCACCTCTCGGCTTTAGACGTCGATTACTTTCAACTGAACTGGGCAACAGGTTACCTCCTCTTTACATTCAATGAAAGTAGAATACAGGAGAATGAAAGAGGATGAAATGGAGCACTCTAAAGCTGAGCCAGAGCCCACCTGCTAATCGCAGTCACTGAGTCCACAGCAGTGATGAGTTCTCTGGTGGTGAAGGCTTTGTAGGGAATGTGACCTAAGATACCCTCTCTTCCCCAGGAGCTAAAAATATAGCTGGCAGAGAATATAGCTGAAAACACTCAGTGCCATGAAAAACAAGGAAACACTTATTAAATACTAAGTGACTTTCATAACTCAGGGAGCATGTGAGAACAATTTTTTTCCCCTTGGGAAGGAGTTTCACTCTTTTTGCCCAGGCTACAGTGCAATGGCATGATCTTGGCTCACTGCAACCTCTGCCTCCCAGGTTCAAGTGATTCTCCTGCCTCAGCCTCCCAAGTAGCTGGGATTACAGGCACACACCACCAAGCCCAGCTAATTTTGTATTTTTAGTAGAGGTGGGGTGTCATCATGTTGGCCAGGCTGGTCTTGAACTCTCGATCTCAAATGATCCACCAGCCTCGGCCTCCCAAAGTTCTGGGATTATAGGCATAAGCCACCACACCCAGCTGTGCGAACACCTTATGCTGAAAATAAACTGCCGATTAACTCATAGTTGATAAGCTGTTAGGCCTATGTGGGCATATCAACCACACCAATAGGTCATTCCGTCATAGTATTTGTTAGTTTTAAAAATAGAGACATAGGGAGGATCCAAGGGGAAATAACCTATAATCTCATCACCCAAACACTCCTAGCTGACACTAAAAAATAGGTAGAAAGAACACACACACATTTTTGTCATATTCAAATGGAAAAGAAAGATTCTAAATATAAAAAAGCAAAAGCCAAATTATCCATCTCCCTACCCACACTACCACCTCTCCTCCGTGATATCCAATGTTAATGAATACAAACGACGGCTTGCCTGCCTCCTTTCCTGTATTTCAGATGTTTATGTGTATGTAAATATGTGTCTGAATGTCTATATAGCCACTCATACACATGCGTGTTTACTTTTGTTTTTAGAACAAGCTTTATATTAACACACCATATATACCTGACTTTCAATAAAATAATATATTCAAGATATATTAAAATTATTTCAAGTTTAACACATATATTGCTTTCTAATTCTTTTGTTTGTTTGTTTGTTTTTGAGACGGAGTCTCGCTCTGTCGCCCAGGCTGGAGTGCAGTGACGCCATCTCGGCTCACTGCAAGCTCCATCTCCTGGGTTCACGCCATTCTTCTACCTCAGCCTCCGGAGTAGCTGGGACTACAGGCACACGCCACCACGCCTGGCTAATGTTTTGTTTTTTTTTTTTTTTTTGGATTTTTTAGTAGAGATGGGGTTTCACCATGTTAGCCAGGATGGTCTCGATCTCCTGACCTCGTGATCCGCCTGCCTCGGCCTCCCAAAGTGCGGGGATTACAGGCGTGAGCCACCGCGCCCATCTTGTTGCTAATTCTTAACAGCTCTTCCATCATGTGTGTGCTCTATAATTTATTTGAGCAGTCTCCAGTGATGACATCATTTTGATCGTGTTAAAGTTTGTGCTATTACCAGGACATTGCCATGGTCATCCACAGGTTTCACTGAGTGTTGGTGACACTAATAATGATGTATTGATAGATTTTTAACAGTGATTGGTGTAGGGGGTGTCCCTGTGATCCAGGCCTGGCCGATGAGGCATGAGGAGTGAGCTAAGGAGTGCATAGGAGGAGCTTACTCACATTCAGGAAGAACAGGTGGAACAGAGGCTTTTCCCTGGGATCTTTCTGCCTCTGGATGTTGGTGTTGATGATGTGATGTCTGGAGCCGTGGCAACCACCTTGCTACCAGCTTGAGGCTGAAGCATCATGAACAGAAAGGTAAAGATGAGAGAATCCCAGGGAAGCAGAGCTAGATGCTGGGAATTCTGTTCCTAAAGCTTGTCTCATCCAGGGGCTTCTTATTATGAAAGGTAGAGTATTCCCTTTGCATTCAAGCCATTTTTAATTGGGGCCTTTCTTTACATGCAGTGGAAAGCCTCTTGCCAGGTCCCGATGCCTGTGCAGGTTTCTTCTGCATGAGTTTCTCCTTCCCTTGCTTCTTCTCCACGTCTCCTCCTACTTTTGTGGCTGGTGGATTTGCCTCCTTCCCATTTCCTCTTGGCCCATCCACTCTTACAAAAATATTAGTGTCTTCTCATAAAAATCCAGAAGGTCTTCAATAATGTTAATGATATTTAAGTACAGGGCTTTTCAAAACCCCCACAAAAGGCTCCAAGTGGGCCTGAGCAACAGGTCTACTTGGCTGGATGTTTTGTACAATAAAAAGTATGTGGTATTTTCATTGTAGTCAGTTAAGAGCATTGGCTTTTTCTACTCTGGCTTTCTTCTTCCCATTTACCACCCTCTGGATGGTGTAGGGTGAATCCAGGCATTTTGGTATCTGGCTAAGAGGAAGTTGAGTTGGGATGCATTTAACCTGGGGTGAAGGAAACACAATCCCGTGGTTCTCAGTCACTCCTGTGCATAGTCATGTTGCCTCAAACTGTCCTGGTGTATGAGTGGCCCCAGACAAGGCCCTACCACTCCCTCAGTTTTTACCTAAAGCAGCAAGGAGAGGTAGTACCTTGGTCAGAAAATGTCCCCAGCACCTCACATTGGAAGCCTGTGATTAGCAGAGAGGAAAAAAGGTTTGCAATATGTGGAGCCAGAAGCCCATCTGTGGATAATTACTCCCAGCAGAAACATGGAAAATGTTAAGTGCGTGTTCTGGTTCTTTTTGACCCTAGTCAAAAAAGGAAGTTTTACTCTATCGGAAATGTAGTCAGTAATATGGCATGTAAAATAATTAGTGCATCATGCAGTTGTTTTTATTTTTGATGGGAATTGAATGAGATAGAATTTCTCCATTTTTGACATTTGTAGGGCACAGATCTGTGTGGTAAAACTACCCGTAATAAGGATATATGTGTGTGAAGTGGCACAGAACTGATAGATGGGGCTGACCTCCCACTTCTTCTTATCCTGACCAAGTCTGAGAGCTCCACATAACAAAGATATAAAATTGTGACCAGCAGTAAGACAGCTTGAAGAAATACTTGCTTCAGGACAAACTCCTCCTGCACATTCAATGAGCTAATAGATATAGCACTTAAGGACATTTTTAGACAATTCTGAACCTTAGTACGACAGTGACACTTTAAAAATGCTGCCTTTGCATGCATTGTCAACAGAAAACTTTGTTACGGTCCTCAATTTTAAGTCAATAAAATTTAGAGTTATTAAAATCGTAGAGCTTGCATATGAAAGGAAAATGAAAGAGGTTTTTCCAAAGTAGTCAACAATCAGAAAAATGTGCATGATATGACCAATTATGAGTTTTGAATCAAGATGTTACGCACTATCAATTTTACGAGTGATCAAACCTTTTAGTGGAAAAACTGGTTTATTCTTCTGCTATACTTTGACAAAATCCATTATAAATTAAATGTCTTATAATGAGGCAAATAGTGATGCATTAGTTGAGTATAAAAACATTGAACGAAATTATGAGTTTTGTCAGTAGCTAATTAATAAAAATATCATGTGAGTAAGTAAAAGTCATGTGGATTAAAAAGGGCAAATCTGCCCTTTCATCTGCAGAGTGGATGGATGGACTGATGTTAACAAAGCCAATGGCATCATGAGCAGGACAGACTGTTTCTCTCAAGCAGAAGCTTTGAAATGTCAAACAGCCTCTTCTTGGCTGACGACTGCTTTCTGACTCTGGGCAGGTGCCTGAGGCTGGGATTAGACAGAGCCCCTTCTCCTGGCCCAGCACCCAGCCCTGCAGCTGCTTCCTCCAGTCCAGCAGGCTATACCCCAAAGGATGCAGGGTGGAGCTCCCAGTACCCCCCACTGCCAAATTGAATCCCTCTTAGCAAATCAAATTCATCACATTTGTCCCCCACTGTCCCATCTACATGCTCATGTCAGAGGTGTTTGAACCAGAGCAGCTCCATCTTGAGTAGGGGCTGGGTAAAATGAGGCTGAGACCTGCTGTGCTGCATTTCAAGACGATTAAGGCATTCTAAGTCACAGGATGAGATAGGAGGTCAACACAAGACTGCTTTCTGACTCAATGGAAGACCTCATTCTCTAGAGTCAGGGGCTGTCAGAAGCTTCGCTTATCAGTAAGAAGAACATTCCGCTGCCTGGAGGATCTATATCCACCTTTATACAGAAGCACAGAGCTACAGAGAAGGGCTTTATGGACAGAACATTCCACATCTGGCTGGACTTTATGGGTTCTAAGGATATAGGACCTAGGTCCACTTTGCAGGCCAGGCTTGGCACTGGCTGCTTTACACAGAGGCCTGCCATGCTCTGAGTCCATCAATATCACCTCAAAATCCTTTTCCCTGGTCCTATAACAACCTTTTTCTTTTCTGAGTCATCCCAGGTTTCTTGGTATGAATTTATTCCCTTATTGCAACAAGCCAATAGACCTGAGTCTGTTGACTACAGAATCGGTGTTGGTGACTGACTGCAAGAAGATCTGTGTTATTTTTCCAGATTTTGTGATGTTTGCAGTATTTTTCAGCATTTTTGTACATATGATTTCCATGATTTATTTTCTTTTCCTATATAAACATTAATTTTTATGCTTAATTTTGTATTGCTAACATTGTGCTATTTTTTTCACAGAGAGCCCCTATAATGTATGCTCCTCAGGCCCTGCAGCACCTTGGTCCTCCTGTCCTTGTTATGACAAGTGTCCACCAGCCCAAGGAAAGACTGTGCTATCTTGTGCTTCCCAGGCCTCCGATGCACTCACCCCTCCTTCCAGAGCGATTTCTCTTTGCTGGATGAGGGGTTTCTAACCTCTTCATTTTCAGTCTTCTACCACCTATTTGTGACATTATTTTTGGTAAAGAAAGTCTTAAGAAAAGGCATAAAATTTCCAAAATGGGAATTGAGTGATATGGAATTTTATAATTTTTGATATTTGTAGGCACAGATCGGTGTGGTGAAACCCTGTCTTACTCTCCTACAAAGACCTAGTGGCTTCAGGACACACTTCAGACAATTCATTTGGCTCTGAAGATATACCTGCTCACCCTCAGCATCCCTATCATCCCTATCCACTTCTTCCCTCCTAAAGAGAAGACACACAGGGAGAAGGTGGGGGAAGCCCAGTATACAGCCCACACTTTACTCCCAACTTTCTCAAGGGAGAGAGAATTGTGTCTGAGAAGTGGCTTAGTTTACACAAAATCATCTCTTCATTGTGTGTTTTGATGGTGGTTGCTTGTGTCAAAGGAGATCTTCCGTTCAGGTGGAAAATCATGAGCAACTCCCTGTAGGGATGTCTTCACCCCTAATCACCACTCTGAGCACCTCCTACTCTGCACGCAACCCCTCTCTCCCAACGGAAGCCTGAGTGACTACATCTGCCCACCCCCAAGAGGATGCGTACCAGACTCAAGTCATGGCCTCACGGGTGGTGCTTCGCTTCCCAGATCCCAAAGTCCTCTGTAAAATCAAGTCCAAGCGGAGATGAAAGCTCTCCTCTCTGCCTGTCTCCTGGTGCAGGCCCGCAGAGGAGACCTCCCCCAGGGCAGGAACCACCAATTCGAGGGTGAGAGCACTACAGTGGCCTGGGAGTAGGAGGTGGTTGGTGCAGCTGGCCTGGTACAAACCCCGAGACATTCTGACATGTGGATTGCACCAAGGACATTCTGTCCTCCAAAGGAACTTCATAGATCAGGAAAGAGCAGAACTGTTTCTGTGAAAGGAAAGAGAGAGGGATAATCAGGGTGGGTTGCATGTAAAGTGGGAGACGCCCCGACATGAGACATCAGAGTGGGGGCAAGGATGGATGGAGGTGAGACAGTGTGCCCCCACCTGCTCCTGCTGAGTCCCAGAGCACTGAACCAAACTGTGCAGTGATGACTCCATTCCCCCTCCCAGGTGGGGATGGAAGCCTCCAGGTCACCAGGTGGCATTGCCTCCATTTCCAGCCTGCAGGGTTCCTGCCCCAGCAAAGCCCTGTGAGAAGCAGCCTGTGCAGGGTCTCGGGAGTCCCACGGGTGCAGGACAGGGGGAGGTGGCTCACTGCCCCCAGCTCCTTCAACCTTCTGTGCCCAGGCCGGCACTAAGAGAGGTCAGAGGGAAGAAGCCAGGGCAGGGCAACTCCCCCTCAAAGAGCTGGGTCATGGGGAGGGGTTGACAAGGAGAGTGTAGCTCTTCCCTGAGTGGAGACGTCACAAGACCCAGCAGGTCCTTGGAGAGGCTGGTGTTGGGTCAGTAGGGCAGGTCCAGGGCTTTGCAGCTAGCAGGCCTCTAGGTCCCTCTAATCTGCTCAGCATGACTGTAGCTGTGGGCAGGTGCCTGAGGCTGGGAGGAGGGGACCACCCTTGAATTGGTGGTTCCTATCCTATCTCCTCTGTGGGCCTGCACCAGGAGACAGGCAGAGAAGGCATCAGGTTTTCTTTTGTACGGCAGAGCCCCATCTCCCTGCCCAGCACCCAGCCCTGTAGCTGCTTCCTATGGTCCAGCAGGCAACAACCCAAAGCACACAGGGTGGAGCTCCCAGCACCCCGATTCCCAAGCTAAAGCCCACTTAGCAAATCAAAATCATCACCCCTCTCCATAGCACCCCACCCACATGCACACACATAGGCACTCACCCCAATCCTCACCTGCATGGATCTATGCACTAATGTCCATACTTCCCCCACACAACCACATGCACACACACACTCCCATGCACCTCCCACACACTTGCATATGCGTGTATACACATGCACCTTTCCATGTGCAAAACCACACCTGCACACCTACTCACATGTACATGCCCAGACATATAACTTCATATGCACACACACCCATGTCCCTCCCGACACACATCTGCCTGTGTGTGCACAAGCACACATGCATCTTCCCATATACATGTACCCATGCCTGCATGCCCTGCTGTAGGCATACTGATGTGCTTACACACATACCCTTCAAAACATGTGAAGAAGCGCACACACACACACACACACAACTCTGCAGTGCACAACTGTCCCCTGACCCACATCAGGAACCTACCTCCTGAAGTTTTGGCTGCTCATGGAAGGAACAGTTGTCCAAGTTGGGCTGGGACTTGGCACATGTGGTTTGCCCCATCTCCACATCAAAGAAGTAGTTCATCCCAGCCACGACCTACACACGTGAAAGAGCAGGATGCACGGACAATGCTCTCCATCAGTTTCATGCACACACAGGCACTTCACTGTGACTGAGTCACTAGAGTTGCCTAGGGCTTCATTCCTGCCTTCATGAGCTGCCCACACTACCACCTGCAAGGCACACAGTCACCTCCTGCCAGCTGGCAGGGGTGATACGCCCCAGGCCTCCCTGGTAACTTGTTTTCTCCGTGCCACTGTAAAGGCTTAACTGAATTCTGCTGGCCCAAGGGGCAGGGACACTGTATTTCTTCTAGGAAGGCTGTCATCTGATGATGAAATTTCAGCTAACTTCCAGTTTCTAGCATTCAGCCTATTGAGCATCTTATTTCCTCCATTTAACTCAGATTTGTTTATTCCCTTATTTTTCAGTAGGAGATGAGAGGCTTCACACAAATGGGTCTTTTAGGCCAATAGGAGACTTCCTCTCTAACGCCTCCATTCTGAGTGGATGTTTTAGGCCAATAGGAGACTTCCTCTCTAATACCTCCATTCTAAGTGGGTTTTTGGCTCCAGTATTTCTAGGGTCACACACCTATATGTCTTAAACTTGCTATTGCGGAAGAGAGGTAAATGCTTTCCCTGCACAGGGCATCCTGGAGACGCAACTTGTCAGAATTGGGGAGAAGCACAGGAGAAGGAGCCCTGGGAACCAGGCTGCGGAACCAAGGGGAAGTCGTGTGTTCTCTAGGGCGTCAGGATCCTGAACCCAAGAATTCACATCATCCACTACTTCACTCTGAGTTCCTCTCACGCTTCAGAGAGACGTGCAGGCCAGGAGGAACTGTGGCACCAGAGAATGCACCTCATGTGCAGGCGGAGAGCACCAGCTGATGGCTGCAGGAGGAGAAACGGGCTGGTCTGGACTCCTTTGAATTTCCAAGAGAAGGTGGAGGAGCTCTAACGTCTGTGTCACTGTTCGCTGCTCTGTCACGGGATGCAGGTCAAACTGGGCCTGGTAGCCCTGCTGAAGCTCAGCCCTGCTGACCCGACCCCCTCCTCCACTCTGCTGGGTGACTGCTGTCCTCATCTGACTGAGGTCTAACTGTGCCCCACCCATAACCTCCCTCTCTGCCTAAGTTCCCCCCGCCCTTCCGCTCCCTCTCCCGGCACCCGCCCCTTCACGCCCCTTCACGTCTGCTCCTCCATCTCCTTCTCCTCCTCAGTACTCTCCTCACTCCCACCCCTTTCCCAGCCCTGCCCCTCCTCCCCGTTGCTCCCAAGCTTGGCTCACACTTGTCTCCAGAGAGGGGACACTGCTCACTGGGCTGGGAAAGCAATATGACCTCCTGTTTCCTCAGAAAAGGGAAAAATGCAGGGCCCTCCTGGGATCTTCAGTGTTCAGAGGCATCGGTGAGAGTTTGGTCGCGGTCTGGGAATCCATGAAACAGAGATGATTTCGGGAGCTCCTGGGAGGCTTATTTCACATCTGCTCTGGGGAATTTCTTTGCCAAACAAGAGAATTAATCTTTTGCGAAAGGTCATTAGGTTGTCTTTTCATAAGTCCTCAGTATTCAATACACAAACCCTTCTCCAGCTCCTCCTGGTACCATGTGGTCTAGGACCTGGAGAGGGAGCATGGGTGACCGAGCCATGGACGCAGATGTGACGCAAACCCATGAGCACTTTTCAGTTTTATAGCAGACACGTTACAAAAGTAAAAGGAAACAAAGGGAGTGATTTTAATAATATTTATTGTTTAACCTAATATATCCAAAATATTATTTCAACACCTGGGAACAGTTGTTAATGAGATAGTTTACATTCTTTTGAATGTGTGTACGTCTTTGAAATTCCCTGTGTTTTTTTTACACTTAGACCAAATGTCATTTTGGACTGGACTTATTTTAAGTGACCCATGACCACATGTGGCTGGTGGCAGTGGTTCTGCTTCTTAGGGTATGGAGGATGAGAAAGCGATAATCAATAATTAATACCAGGAAATTAGTCTCTCTGTTGGAAGTGAAAGAGTATGAGGTAGATAGAGACAGACGGTGCCGCTGGACCCTGGTCAGGGAGACTGGAGAGATGAGAAGCCCTGCCTAGACAGAAAACAGAGCTCCAGGCAGCGCGGGCCCTGAGGCGGGGCTGGGCATGCCTGCTCCAGGAAGAGGAAGCTCCTGAGGCGGTTGTGAGCAGGGAAGGGAGTCTCATGGTAACTGTGGGTGGGGCCGGGTGGAAGGTGCCTGGAGACCCCTGGCAGGCGGTGGGGGTGTCAGGAGAGGGAGCAGCAGCCGCTGGATGAATGTGGGAGCCCACAGATGTCTCTTGCTCCTCCCCTCAGGGAGCCATGGTGCCGGCGCTGGTCCTCTGTGCACTGCTTGGAAAACTCACCTGATTTTTAAAAATTGCCTTGAATGAGGTAGAATTTACATAGAATAAAATGCCTAATTGTATGTGTATAACCTGAGGGATTTATTTATTTTTATGGATTTCAGGATACAGATGTAGTTGTGTTTTGTGGACATATTGCATAGAGGTGAAATCTGGGCTTTTAGGGTACCCATTACCAGATAATATACATTATACCCACTAGGTGCTTTTGCACATTCACCTCCATCCCACTCTCCCACCCTTTGAGCCTCCGCTGTCTATCATTCCACTCTGCATATCCTTGAGTACCCATTGTTTAGCTCCCACTTACAAGTGAGAGCATGCAGTTTTTGATTTTTAGTTTGAATCACTTCAATAAGGATAATGGCCTTCAGTTCCATATAGGTTGCTGCAAACAAAACAAAACAAAACAAAACAAAAACATAATTTCATTCATTTTTGTGGTTGAGTGGTATTCCATGGTGTGTGTGTATATATATATATATATGTGTGTGTGTGTATATATATATGGAGTAGTATTGGATATATATATCCAATTGTGTGTGTGTGTGTGTGTGTGTGTGTATATATATATATGGAGTAGTATTCAGACACACACACCACCTTGTTTTATCCAACTATCCATCTGTCCATTGATACCATGATTTTGCTATTGTGAAAAGTGCTGCAAGAAACATACAAGTGCAGGTGTCATTTTTACATAATGATTTCTTTTTAGGAGGTACCTATCCAGTAGTGGAATTGCTGGATCACAGGGTAGTTGTTGAGAAAGCATCATACTGTTTTCTATAGAGGTTGTACTAACATACACTTCCACCAACAGTGCATAACTTTTTTCTTTTCCCCACATCTTCTCCAATGTCTGTTGTTTTTTGACTTTCTTTTGAGACAAGGTCTCACACACCTTACCCAGGCTGAAAGGCAGTGGCACAATCATACCTAACCGTAGCCTCAAACTCTTGGGCTCAAATGATCCACCTGCCTCAGTCTCCCAAGTGGCTGGGACTACAGGCCCATGGCAAGACATTTTTATTTTTTGTAGAGACAGGGTTTCACTATTTTGTCCAGGCTAGTCTTGAACTCCAGGCCACAAGCAATCCTCCCATTTTGGCCTCTCAAAGTGCTGTGATTATAGACATGAACCACTGCACTCTGCTGTCTTTTGACATTTAATAACAGCCTTTCTCCCTGGTGTACAATGATATCTCATTGTGGTTTCAATTTGTATTTCTCAGATATTTAGTGATGTTGAGCATTTTTTCACATGCTTGTTTACCACTTGTATGTCTTCTTTTGAAAAATATTTTTGTTCATGTCCTACCCCCACTTTTTAAAACTTTAATTTCTGGGATACATGTGCAGAACGTGCAGGTTTGTTACACAGCTGTACCTGTGCCATGGTGGTTTGCTGCACCTATCAACCTGTCATCTAGGTTTTAAGCATCACTTGCGTTAGGTATTTGTCTTAATGCTCTTCCTCCCCTTGTCCCCCACCCTCTGACAGGCCCCGATGTGTGATGTTCCCCTCCCTGTGTCCATGTGTTCTCATTGTTCAACTGGCACTTGTGAGTGAGAACATGTGGTGTTTGTTTTTCTGTTCCTGTGTTAGTTGCAGAGAATGATGGTTTCCAGCTTCAACTATGTCCCTCCAAAGGACATGAACTCATTCTCTTTTATGGCTGCATAGTGTATGTGCCACATTTTCTTTATCCAGTCTATCACTGGTGGGCATTTGCGTTCCAAGTCTTTGCTATTGTAAATAGTGGTGCAACAAACATATATGTGCATGTGTCTTTATAGTAGAATGGTTTATAATCCTTTGGCTGTATACCAGTAATGGGATTGCTGGGTCAAACGGTATTTCTGGTTTTAGATCCTTGAGGAATCACTATACTGTCTTCCACAATGGTTGATGTAATTTACACTCCCATCAACAGTGTGAAAGCGTTCCTATTTTTCCACAGCCTCGCCAGCATCTGTTGTTTCCTGACTTTTTAATGATTGCATTCTAATTGGCATGAGATGGTATCTCATTGTGGTTTTGATTTGCATTTCTCTAATGATCAATGATGATGAGCTTTTTTTTCATGTGTTTATTGGTTGCATAAATGTCTTGAGACATGTTTCTTCATATCCTTTGCCCACTTTTTGCTGGGGTTCTTTGTTTTTTTTCTTGCAGTTCCTTGTAATTCCTTGTAGATTCTGGATATGAGACCTTTGTCAGACGGATAGATTGCAAAAATTGTCTCTCTTTCTGTAGGTTGCCTGTTCACGCTGATGATAGTTTCTTTTGGTGGGCAGAAGCTCTTTAGTTTAATTAGATCCCATTTCTCAATTTTGGCTTTTGTTACCATTGTTTTTGGTGTTTTAGTCATGAAGTTTTTGCCCATACCTATGTACTGAATGGTATTGCCTAGATTTTCTTCTAGGGTTTCTATGGTTTTAGGTTTTACATTTAAGTCTTTAATCCACCTTGAGTTAATTTTTGTATAAAACATAAGGAAGGGGCTCAGTTTCTGTTTTCTGCATATGGCTAGCCAGTTTTACCAGCACCATTTATTAAGTAGGGAATCCTTTCCCATTGCTTGTTTTTGTCAGATTTGTCAAAGATCAGATGGTTGTAGATGTGTGGTGTTATTTCTGAGGCCTCTGTTCTGCTCCCTTGGTCTATATATCTGTTTTGGTACCAGTACCATGCTATTTTGGTTACTGTAGCCTTGTAGTATAGTTTGAAATCAGGTAGTGTGATGTCTCCAGCTTTGTTCTTTTTGCTTAGTATTGGCTTAGCTATATGAAATCTTTTTTTGGTTTCATATGAAATTTAAAGTAGTGTTTTTTCTAATTCTGCAAATAAAATCAATGGTAGCTTGATGGGAATAGCATTGAATCTATAAATTACTTTTTCCTATCCATGAGCGTGATTTTTTTTTCCATTTGTTTGTGTCCTGCCTTATTTCCTTGAGCAGTGGTTTGCAGTTCTTCTTGAAGAGGTCCTTTGCATCTCTTGTAAGTTGTATTCCTAGACCCACTTTTTTTTTTTTTTTTTTCGAGACAGAGTCTCACTCTGTTGCCCAGGTTGGAGTGCAATGGCCTGATCTTGGCTACTGCAACCTCTGCCTCCTGGGTTAAAGTGATTCTCCTGCCTCAGCTTCCTGAATAGCTTGGATTATAGGCGTGTGCCACTAGGCCCTGCTAATTTTTGTATTTTTTTTTTTTTTCAGTAGAGATGGAGTTTAACCATGTTGGTCAGGCTGGTCTCAAACTCTTGACCTCGTGATCTGCCTGCCTCGGCTTCCCAAAGTGCTGGGATTACAGGCGTGGGCCACCACACCTGGCACTATACCCACTTTTTAATGGTATTATTTTTAATTGAGTTATTTGAGTTCCTTGTGGATTCTCAATATTAGCCTTTTATCAGATACATTGTTTGCAAATATTTTCTTTCATTCTGTAGGTTATCTGTTTACTCTGTTGATTATTTCTTTTGCTGTGCAGAAACTTTTTAGTCTAATTAAGTCCCATTTGTCTAAGGTAGTTGATGATGTGCTTCATTTTGAGGACTTAGTCATAAATTCTTTGCCTAGATCAATATCCAGAAGATTTCTCCTAGGTTATCTTCTGTAATATTATTGTTTCAGTTCTTATATTTAAGTCTTTTATCACTTTGAGTTAATTTTTTTATATGGTGAGAGATAAGGGTCCAGTTTCATGTTTCTGCATGTGGCTCTCCAATTACCCCAGCACCATTTATTGAATAGGGTATCCTTTCCCCAGTGTTTGATTTCTTAACTTTGTCAAAGATCAGTTGATTGAGGTACATTTCTTTATTTCTATGTGTCTATTTTGTTCCATTGATCTATATATCTGTTTTTATATCAGGGCCCTGATGTCTTGCTTACTATAGCCTTGTAGGATAATGTGATACCTCCAATTGTATTCTTTTTGCTTAGAATTGCCTTGGTTTTAGGATTTTAGGATTGAATTTTAGGATTTTTTTTCTATTTCTCTGAAGAATGATATTGATAATGATATTGATAGGAACTGCACTGAATCTGTAGAAAGCTTTTGTCAGTATGGTCATTTTAACAATATTGATTATTCAAATCTATGAGAGTGGAATGTTTTTTCATTTGTTTGGGTCATCTATTTTTTTCATCAGTGTTTTGTAGTTCTCCTTGGAAAGATCTTGTACCTCCTTGATTAAATGTTTTTTTTGGTATTTTATTTTTTGTAGCTATTATGTATGGCCTTGAGTTCTTAATTTGGCTCTAAGCTTCATCATCATTGGTGTATAGAAGTACTGATTTTTGTATATTGATTTTGAGTCCTGAAACTTTAGTAAAGTCATTTATGAAATCTAGGAGTCTTTTGGAGTAGTCTTTAAGGGTTTCTAGGTATAAGACCATATTATTGGCAAACAGAGAAAGTTAGACTTTCTCTTTTACAATTTGGATGCTCTTCATTTCTTCTACCTGATTGCTTTTGCTAGGACTTCTGGTACTCTGTTAAATGAGTGGACAGTGGGCATCCTTGTCCCCTTCCAGTTCTTAGGCAAAATGCTTTCAAATTGAACCCAGTCAGTATGTTGTTGGCTGTGGGTTTGCCTTTATTATTTTTAGCTATATTTTAGTTATGTACCTTGTATGCCTAGTTTGGTAAGAATTTTTATCATGAAGAGATGTTGTATTTTGTCAAATACTTTTTACACATCTATTGTTATGATCATATGATTTTAGTTTTAAAGTCTGTTTATGTGGTGAATCATATTTATTGACTTACAGATGTTAAAACAATCTTGCATCCCTTGAATCAAATCCACTTGAGTGTAGTGCATTATCTTTTTGATGTGCTGCTGGACCGGTGTGCTACTATTTAGTTGAGGAATTTTGCATCTGTGTTCATCAGGGATATTGGTCTGTAATTTTCTATTTCTGTTGTGTCTTTGCCTGGCTCTGGTGTCAGGGTGACACTGGCTTTGTAGGATATTAGGGACGATTCCCTTCTTTTTGAATTTTGGCACGATTTCAGTAAAATAACTATCACTTCCTTGTTGTACATCTCATAGAATTCTCTAGTGAACCTGTTTGGTTCTGGGCTTTATTTCGTTGGGATTTTTTAAAAAATTACATATTCAATTTTACTACTCATTATTGGTCTGCTCAGGATTTCAATTTCTTTTTGGTTCAATCTTAGAAGGCTACATGTTTCCAGGAATTTATCTATTTCTTCTCCATTTTCTTTTCTTTTGGGACACAGTCTCACTCTGTCACCCAGGCTGGAATGTAGTGGCACCATCTCAGCTCACTGCAACCTCCATCTCCCAAGTTCAAATGATTCTCTTGACTCAGCCTCCCAAGTAGTTGGGATTAAATGCGTGAAATACCATGCCTGGCTAATTTTCATATTTTTAGTAGAGGTGGGGTTTCACCATGTTGGCCAGGCTGGTCTGGAACTCCTGACCTCAAATGATCTGCCTGCCTCAGCCTGCTAAAGTACTGGGATTATAGGTGTGAGCCACTGTGCCCAGTCCATTTCTTCTACATTTTCTAGTTTGTGCACTAAAATTTTATTCTTCCTTCGCCACAACTCAAAGTGTTTTGCATTTTGCTTTCCTGTCTTTTAAAGATATCTTTATATGTATATATATTATATTTTATATATATTATATGATTGTATATAATATATATGTATTATATATAAATATGATCCAACTTCTTCTAATTTCACATCCGTATTTCCAGCTCTTTGGGAAGCTTAAATCAACTTCAAAACCTCCACAAATGAACTCACTATCTCATGTGATAAGCTCACCAGCAGTCAGGCACCCAGGATGGAAGCTCTGTCACATAGTTCTCACACTCAGTTGGCAAATTCAGATTCCAAAAGTCTCTTGCGGTTCTCAGACCCCATGCCCTTTCCCAGTTACTGTGCTCAATACCCCTGTTTTCCCACAGTTCCCACTTCTCTGTCCTGATGCACCCTGAGTCTTGGCTCCTTTTAAGATTGTTGATTTCAATTTTTTATAATCAGAAAAAGTGTAACAAATGTTCTTGCATTCACACAAAAATCAATAGGGTTAGTGTATACTTCAGTTTATAACAAACATTTCTAAAGTGACTGTACAATCTTACCTTCCCATCAAGATGTGATAGCTCCTACTTGCTTCACAACCTTGGCTTTGAGGCTGTCAGTTATTTTTTCCCCCTCTTATATCCACAAATAACTATTGTTAGCATTTTCTAGTCTCTCTCTCTCTTTATATATGAGGATAATGCCACCTAGATTATTCCTTATCTTTTTTTCTATCTAATATAGTATAATGTTCTTCTATATCAAGAAATACAGATGTGTTGGCTAACATCTCCGCAACGTTCCCCCTGCTCCATCGCCTGGTCATCACCATTCTACTCTCAGCTTCTATAAGTTTGGATTTTTAGATCCCACATATAAATGAGATGATGTAATGTTTGTCTTTCTCTGTCTGGCTTAACATAATGTCCTCCAGGTTCATCTGTGTTGTCACAATTGACAGAATAACACATGACTTTCTCTGTTGCATTTCCCCCAAAGCTCTGAGTGCTGTGTCTTGAACACCCCTTTCGATATTTTGCTCTCTGCTTAAAACTTCTGTAGGGCAACCACCCTCGATCTCACTAGTGTGGCTCAAATGCCCTGGTGGGCACAAGGCATTGCCCCCTCCAGCCTGCACTTCCCACACTGAGACCCTCCACAAGGGAATCCTGCAGACCCCTGCCAGACTGTGCCCTCCCAGCCTCCTTTCTAGCCCTCATTCTGAAATGCTTGCTTTGAGCCTCTTCCTCATTCTCACTCCTAGGCCACAGTCTCAGCACAGGTGTCATCACTCACAGGAAGCCCCCTTCCCTCGGACCTCCATCCTCCTAGGCTGGGGCGGGCTCTTCCTTGGTGGTGCCTGGCATGATGGCTGCCCATCCCTGGGGGTTGTTGCTGTCTGCAGCCTCCCCAACACCCAGCACCATGTGAGCACTCAGCACGTGGTGCTTCTCAAAATAGGCTGTGAACTGATGGCCACAACAGGGAATAACCAACAGATTTGTGTGCAGTGTTTATTTTGCATCATCATCACATCCTTTTAATTCTGTAATATATTTTAATATTAGGCATCAGGAGTAATTTTCCAAATATTTTTAATTATTTTGGTTTATTTTTCCACGTGACTTTTAGTATCCTCAAAATTATTATCACATATTTTGAATGGAACACAATTAACTATAGATTCATTTGAAACAAATTATTATCTTCACTTTATTTGTTCTTCCCATACAAACAAAAGCTCTAGTCATATTTTATCTCTCTTCTCAGTAAATTTTTCTTATTTTTCACAAAGAACTTGCTCATATCTTTAAAAATATTTTATTATGATAAAATATAGATAACATGAACATTGTCATTTTAGCTGTATTTAAGTATTGAGTTTTACATCGTTAAGTATATCACATTGGTGTGCAAACATCCCCATTCTTCAATGAAAGAATTTTTTATCCTCTCAAACTGAAACTTTATACCCATTAAACATTAACTACCCGTTTCCACTATCCCTTAAGCCCTAGTAACCACCATTCTATTCTAAGTCTCTGTGAATGAGGCCACTGTAGGTAGCTCATATAAGTGGATTACATGGTATTTGTCCTTTTCTTGTCTGATTTATGTTACTTTGCATAATTTCCTCAAAGTTCACTCATATCGTGGCATGTGTCATAATTTCCTTTCTTTATAAGATGGAAGAATATTTCCTTGTATGGGTATATAATAGTTTCTTTATCCATTTGTCTATCAGTGGATATCTGAGTTGCTTCTACTTTTAGGCTATAACGAATAACATTGTTGTGAAAATTCCGAAGAGTATTTTACAAAGTACCTTTCTCTTTAAAAATACTGGTGTCCATTTTCTTGCCTCTAGAGGTGAGATTTTGTTATTCACACATTCCAATTAGTTTTTGCTAGCTTCTAGGAAAACTACTGATGTTTGAATTTTTGCCAGGGATTCAGCCATGTTGCCAAATACCCATCTTGATTTTCATAACATTTAACTTGATTCTTCTGAGCTTTCTAGACACATGAAGAAATCTTCTACAAATAAGAATAATCTTGTCTTTTCGTTTCCCATATTTTTAGCTAACTCAGTAATACACCTCTTTGCATTTGCAGGAGATCATGTCTTAATGTGTCTTTTTATTCCCGGGACTCAGCATCACACAAGGCACCTAAGAGTTGGTTAAGAAGCCCTTGCTGAATAACAATTTGTGCTTCACACAGGGGCACGTGAAATGCTGCCAGGTGTCACCCATCTTATCCCCTTGCTGTATGCATATCTTACTAACCAATGATTACATAACCTAATGCAGGGCTCAGTGTCACTTTTCAAATATACTCTTTCGTTTATTTCTTAAAGTGTCCTGTGCAGTAATGGTAATAATTCTTCCCATTGTACAGATAAATTAACTGAGTCTCCTGGAGATTACATCTCTTGTTCTCTCAGTGGTGCTCCCTCCCCCAGTTTCCCGTTTACCAGTGAGACTTCATTCTCTCAGTTTCTGGGAGTGTGGTCACTGATGGCTCACAGCTGAGTCCCTCTGTGGGCGTTGATCTGAGTCAAAGGAAGCTGCTTTGTCCAAGTTCATGCCTTTCCTGGAACTTCCTCTTTCAAATAAATGGCTTCTATGGGAATACAAAGGCCTGATTCTTCTGCCCCAGTGTGCTACCACTCTGAGACCATCCCCATTGCAGAGCTCTCCACAGGCCTGGCTGTGGCCTCTGCTGAGCTGCACCCCTGCCTGACTTCTCCCTCTGCCCTGCCCCATGCCCCTGCCTCCCCAGCACATGCCTCAGTGAGCCTCTTGCCCAGGAATCTCCATCTGAGTCTGTTTCCAGGAGCCCTAACCAAGAGATGGTGGAGTCAGGACCCACATCACAAACATCCTGCCTTTTAAACTACAGGGGGTGTTAAGTTTGTGACAGTTTGAAACATTTGTGTCTAGGAGATTGGATATCACCCTTCAACAGATGATCCAAATGTTCTCGCACCTGAGACCTGCTGAAGAAAACCAGTGCTTCATCTGGAAAGTTACTTGTTCCCAAAAATCTCTTGCTCAGCTGGGTCTTTTTTCCCCTCTTCATCCCTAGTGAAATGCAAACCAAAGTGTCCATCTGTATTGGACTTGGTAAAATATTTTCACTCATATAATTTTCTTTGATCCATCTGATGAGGAAGGTTGGGCAGGTACCAGAAACCCCTTGTACTCTTAAGTAAATAAGTAGGAGGTAGGTTGAGGATAAGGTGTCAGGTCATGTAATTTTCAGCTTAATTATGTTCTTGTCACAGAGTAAGCTCCATTTGTCACCCTGGCTCTGGGACTGACAGTAATGTCTCAGCTCCATCGCTCCTAGGAGCGTCCTGGCTGCAGGTAGCAGGAGTCCTGAGAAACACTGGCCACCTCTCCCATGACCATGACGACACTGGTTATTTACCAAAGGTCGTGGCGGTGGTGTTCACAGAGTTGGACACCATAGCCCTAGGCATCCTGTCCCACACTACAGCCGGAAAGATGAGGAGTAGGAGCTGGAGGAGGTCACAGGTCATGAGAGGAGGGTGGGGGAGGGAGGAGCGAGAAAGAGAGAGAGAGAGATAAACAGAGAGAGAGAGAGACAGAGAGACAGAGAGAACTCTCCTCAGGGGCCTTTCTCTGTTTATCCAGCAGATACTCTCTTAGTAGTAACCTGGTCGAGTGCTTAGCAGTTGTTGGCTGGACTTGAGCTCTATTTCCCCAGGGGTGACGAAGGCTTGGAAGTCCATTGGTCCATTGCCTGATACTTTCAGTCTTTGCACTCAGGGACAGGCAAGAGGAAGGGAATTGGCAATGGCTGGTGAGGTTTCCAGAACAAAGTCCCTTAATATGACAGTTCATCGAGAGCTTGTAGAAACTCCATTGTACTCTGAAGTTTATGAATGTGTTTATGCCGAAATGTGCACACACACACAGCATTTCTACAATTTTCATCAGATTCCTAATGAGATCACTGACTGCGCACCATTTCAATGTGTAAGTATGGGTGCTGAGATGTGAATGGAATGCTCTAAACTTGTGCTGAAATTAAATGCAGACCAACCTCTTCAAACTTGGATGTTTCTTACTTTCAACGTAACTGAGCAGCAGGCTACCTCCTCCTTACATTCAATAGGAGTAGAATACAAGAGAATGAAATAGATCAAGCACTCTAAATCCAGCTGGAGTCCACCTGCTAATTGCAATCATTGTGTCCACAGGAATGGTGAGCTCTTTGCTAGTAAACGCTCCTTAGGGAATGTGAACGAAGATACTCTGTTTTCCCCAGGAGCTCACAGTGTAGCTGAGAGAGAATCTATCCAGAAATAGTCAGTGTCATGAAAACCAAGGAAAAATGTATTGAATACTGAAAGACTTTTGCAACTCAGGGGGCAGGGGAAGCCCCTGATGCTGAAAATCAACTCCTGATTCACTCGTAATTAATGTGCTATTAAGCATATGCAGGCATGCCAACCACACCAATAGACATTTAGTCATAGGGTTTGTTAGTTTTTAAAATGCAGACATAGAGAGGTACAATGAAAAACAACCTATATCATCACCCAAATACCCATGGATGACATTTAAAATAATTAGAACATATGCACATTGTAATAACATTCAAATGAAACAGAAAAATGCAAAATTCTTCTCCTCTTGCTTTTTCTTCTCCTCTCTTCTCATCCTCTCCCCCTTTCTGTCTCTCTCTTTCCCTCGGATGTGTTTGTATGTATAGATATGTGTTTATGTCTGTGTACATGTCTATATACACACATACACCTGTGTTTAGTTTCGTTTTTGGAAAGAGCTTTGTATTAACATACCATATAGATCTTGTTTTCTATAAAATAATATATTCAAAGTGTATTAAATTTTTTTCATTTTAACACATTTATTGCTATCTAATTCTTTTTAATGATAGCTCCATCATGTGTGTGCATAATTTATTTATTCCCTCTCCAGTCATGTCATCGTTTTGATCATCTGAAGTTTGTGCTATTACCAGGATGCTGCCATCCTACCCACAGGTTTCACTGAGTGCTGGTGACACAATGGATGATGTGAATTCCTAACAGGGATTGGCGTAGGGGGTGGGCATGTGACCCAGCCCTAGCCAATGAGACTGCAGGGGTGGTGAGCCAGGGAGGAGCCTCCTCACATTTAGGAAGTAGGTGTGGAACAGAGGCTCTTCCCAAGGCTCTTTCTGCCTCTGGATGTTGGTGTTGATGATGTGATGTCTGGAGCTGTTGCAACCACCTTGCTACTGCCTCACCCAGGGGCTTCTTATCATGAGGGTACAGCATTCTCTTTGCATTCAAGACATTTTTAATTAGGGACTTAGTTTACATGTGGCTGAAAGCCTCTCAGCAGGTCTCAAGGCCTCTGCAGTTTCTTCTGCATGGTTTCTCCTTCCCTCACCTCTTCTTCACGTCTCCTTCTACTTTTGTGGCTGGTGGATTTGTCTCCTCCCTCACATCCCCCTGTGCCCACTCACTATGCAAGAATACTAGAGTCTGCCCATATGTGTGTGAGTGGCACAGACAGGAGGGACGGGGCTGACGTCCCTCCCCTCTATCCTGATGACCCTCCCAGCTGCAGGCAACAAGGATGTAAAACCGTGACCAACAGGTGAGATGACTTGAAGAGATACTTCTTCCAGGACCAACTCCTGCACGTTCAATGAGCACATCAACATAGCACATCATGATACATTTGCACAATTTTGAAGCTCACCACACAACAGTGACCATTTAAAACTGCTGTGTTACTGAGCGTTGTTAATACAAAGAGTCTTTAAGATCGTCAATCTTATGTCTAGAAAATTTAGACAGCACTAAAATCTTAGAGCTCACATATGAAAGGAAACTGCAAGAGGCTTTTCCGAATTTGACAACAATCAGGAAATATTGCCTGATATTACCAATATGAGTTTTGAAGCAGAAAAAGGATGTTATGAACCATTAAGTTCACAAATCATCAAGCTGTTAGTGGAAAGACTGGTTTATCTTTCTGCTGTATTTATAAAAGTTCTGTTACAAATTCAATGTCTTATGATGAGGCAAATAGTGATTCATTAGCTGAATATGGAAACATAGGGAGAAAATATTACAGAGTTGTGTCAACTAGTTAATTAAATAAAAACATTATATGAGAGTAAAAATCGTGTGGATTAAGGAAGGGCAAATCTGCCCTTACATCTGCAGGGTGGATGGATGGACTGACGGGGTCAAAGCCAGTGGCATGAACAGGAAACCATGTTTCTCTCAAGCTGCAGCTTTGAAATGTCAAAAGCCTCTTCCTTGGCTGACGGCTGCTTTCTGACTCAATGGAAGACCTTGTTCTCTAGCGTCAGGGCTGTCAGAATCTTTGCTTATGACTGAGAAGAACATCCCACTGCTTGGAGGATCTGGGTCCATCTTTACACAGAAGCACAGAGCTGCAGAGAAGGGGTTTCTGGACGGAACGTTCCACATCTGCCTGAACCTTATGGGTTCTGAGGATGTCGGAGGAGCTGGGTGCACTTTGCAGTCCACACCTGACCCTGGCTCCTTTACACAGAGGCCTGCCATGCTCTGAGTGCATCAATCCAGCCTCAAAATCCCTTCCTCCAATCCTGTGATAACCATTTTTCCTTTGTCTGTTGAGTCATCTGAGGATCCTTGTTGTGACTTTATTCCCTTATTGCAGTAACCCAGTAGTGAGTGTGTTGACTACAGTACTGATTTTGGTGGCTGATTGCACTAGGATGTCTGTTATGTTCCGGATTTTGTGGGTGTTTGCAGTATATCTCAGTGTTTTAAAAAGTGAGTATTTTTGCCATGATTTATTTTCTTTTCCTAAATAAACATTAACTTTTGTGCTTTCTTTTGTATTGCTAATATTGCTCTATTTTTCATACAGAAATCCCCCATGTTGTATGAGCCTCAGGCCCTGCAGCACCTGCTCTGCCTGTGGTCATGTAGAGCGTCCACCTGCCCAAGGAAAGACTGTGCTGTCTCGTGCTTCCCAGGCCTCCGATCCACTCACCCCTCCTTCCAGAGTGATTTCTCTATGCTGGATGAGGGATTTCCAACCTCTGCCGTTTCCATCTTTTACCTATGATCTGGTGCATGCTTTTTTCTGAAGGAACCCCTAGAAGACACTTAACATGACCTGATCAGGAACCATCTTTACCCTCTTCCAAGGACACAGCCCAGTGCCCAGCAACCATCTTTACCCTCTTCCAAGGACACAGCCCAGTGCCCAGCAGATGGACCTGTTCACTCTCAGCTTCCCCACATCCTGCTCTGCTCCTAGGGAGCAGACACTCAGGGAAAATGTGGGGGGAGCCCTGTGCAGAGCTCCAACATCACACCATCTTCCCCAAGGTAGAGAGAATTGTGTCAGAAAGGGACTGTTTTTCAAAAAATCAGCTGTCCATTGTGTGCCTGGATGGTGGTTCCTTTGGTTAAAAAACGTTTCATCCACATGGAAAATTATGAGCGCCTCCCTGCAGGGAAGACTTTGCCCCCAGCCATAACATCTGTGCACCTGCTGCTCTGCCCTCGGCCCCTCTCTCCCAGTAGAAGCCTGAATCACTAAGTGCACCCTCCGCTGAGAGCATGAGGCCCAGATTTGACTCCCCCTCTCATGGCTGCCTGGGCACTGCTTCACTTCCCACATCACACACTCTGTTAAATCCCATGGGGGTGGAGAGCAAATGGAAGCAGATGCTGCCCATGCTCCCTGCTAGACCATTCTCCTCCTGGCTTCCTAGGTGCGGCACAGTGGGTGCTGGCCTCAGGGCTGTTTCAACAGCTTCCCTTTTGTCATTTCCTCCTCAGTGTTCATGGCAGCCACCCTTGGTCAATGCAGCTCTGAGTGGGGAAGGCATTTCAGAGCCTTGGACCAGAGGTACCTCCTGTCCTGAGGGCTGCACCCCCTTCTCTCTGAACTAAAATAGCAAAGAGAAGGACCGTGTGGGCTTGGGGCCATGTGACTTAGGACTGTAGCCTCCTGCTAGAGGCACAAATATCTACTATTCTATGAATGATGCTGACACTAAGATTGTTTTTATTAATTGAAACATCCTCCTTGGAAAACACAGTCCACTTCATGCCAGTCCCATTTTGTGTTTCAACTTCTCTAACCCTAATATTAAGTTTGACATGAGGACTTTTTAAAACTTCAAGTCCAGAGAATGGGCTGGTGGGTGTGAATTGACAAAACCACTCAGCTTGGGGCACACCCTCCCAGGATGGATGATAGCAGGCGCTGCTTTCTCTGGGTGATCTTGCTTGTCTTTGGTCTGGTTGGGATTACTCTCAATCAGTTACACACACATACACACACTTTTGGACTTTGTTTCCGTATAGGCACCTAAAGTCTCTTGTGGAAAGAAGCAGACATTGATTGCTATCTATTTAGTGTCTAGGGGATTTGATGAGAGAAGCTCAGTCCCTGGAGTCTGCTCAACTCTGCAAGCACAGATGGAATCTACGGCCTGGCGAGCTCCACCAAGGCCTGGCCCCTGCCTGTGGACACAACCAGCCCCCTCCTCCTGGTCTGACCAGGAGCTCAGGCCAAACCAGCAGCCCAGCTTCTGGGGCCAGTAGCCTGGGCACCCTGCTCTCCCTGACCCCCTCACCAGGGGCTGCTGCAGCTGAAGGCCTGGGTTCTCAGCACCTGGCTGCTGTCTCCCTGCTCTGAGACTCAGGTCTCCTATAGCACCTGCTCCCCTGACAGCCTTACTGTGGCCACGTCAATTCCTAGATACTCCTCTGATCTCCACACCAGCAGGGCAAGGAGGCTTCATAGGGAACTTTAGAAACCCTGCCTGTGAGCACGTCCCCAGACAGCCAAGAACTGAGGGAGGTGATGCTACTGTTTAATTGCAGGAGTTGGGAGAGTGTGCACTGCACACTGGGGCTATGAGAAGCAAGAAGGAAGGAGCAAGGGCAGAGCTCCCTGCTGAGCAACAAAGGCCTCCTGTCACCTTCTCTCTCTGTCTCCTGGTGCAGGCGCATGAGAAGATCTCCCCCAGGGCGGGGCCCACCAGTCCAGGGGTGGGAGCACTACAGGGGTGGGGGTAGGAGGTGGTCAGTGTGGCTGGCCTCGCACAGACCCCTAGACTTTCCGGCACTTGTAGTTCAGAATGGAAATTTTATTCTCCTGGGAAACTTCATTGATCTGGAAAGAGCAGAACTCTTCCTGTGAAAGGGAAGAGAGGGAGAAAATGAGTGTGCATTACAGTTAAAGCCAAAGATACCCAGGAATGGGGCATCAGAATGGGGGTGAGAATGGATGGAGATGAGACACTGCCCCCTGACCCCGACCCACCCCTGCCAAGTTCCAGGGCACTGAACCCAACTGGGCAGTGACTATTCCATCGCCCCTCCCAAGGCTCCAAGTCACCAGGTGGCATTGGGCCCCCACCCCAGCCTGCAGGATTCCTGTCCCAGCACAGCCCTGTGAGGAGCAGCCTGTGCAACGCCTCGGGAGCCCCAGGGGTGCAGGGCAGGGGGAGACGGCTCACTTCCCCCAGCTCCTTCCACCCCCAGCACCCAGGCCAGCACTAAGAGGGGCCAGAGGGAAGAACCCAGGGAACTGGAAATTGCAACTGAAAGTGCCCGAGCTGGTGAGGAGATGACAAGGAGAGTGTGGCTCTGCCCTGAGCTGAGACCTCAGAAGAAATCCTGTGTTCTTGGAGAGGCTGGTGTTGGGTGAGCTGGGGCAGGTCCAGGGCTTCTCAGCCAACAGGCATTTAATTCCCTCTAATCTGCTCAGAGTGGCTGTGGCTACAGGCAGGTGCCTGAGGCTGGGATTAGACAGAGCCCCTTCTTTCTGACCAGAACCCAGCCCAGCACCTGCTTCCTCCAGTCCAATAAGCAACACCCCAAAGCAGGCAGAGTTGATCTCCCAGTAACCATTACCAAGCTAAAGTCTTCCTAGCAAATCAAATTCATCACCCCTCTCCACACCACTCCATCTGCACACACAAAGGCATCTATATAAACTCACACCAACCCTCACCTACCCGAATCTATGCTTGAACCCACATACTCCTTCACACATCCACACACACGTGCACACACACTCCTGTGTACCTTCCTCATGTATGCACACATATGCACCTTTCCACATGCATACCCATGTGTGTATACCATCCCACACATACATTCATGCACACACAAAACTCCATATGCACACACACACATTCATTCATTTCACAATACACATCTGCACGTGTATGCCAAGCACACATGCGTCTTCCCATACACATGAACACATCCTTGCATACATGGCTTTACAAGTGTCTGCACACATGCACACATGCCTTCCAAAGCATGTACAGGAGTACAGGTGCACGCACACACACACACACACATACTGCTCTGCAGTTCTTGATGCCCCGACCCACATCAGGCACATACCTCTTTCAGTTCTGGCTGGTCATTGAAGGGGCAGTTGTCCAAGTTGGGCTGGGATTTGGTGCATGCGGTTCGACCAAACTTCACATTGAAGTAGTAGTTCACCCCACCCACGACCTAAACGCGTGGAAGAGCAGGAAGCAGGGACAGCATGCTGTCAGTTTCATGCACACACAGGCACTTCCCTGTGACTGAGTCACTGAGCTTGTCTGGGGCTTAATGCTGCCCGCACTGTTATCCAAAAGGCACACAAGCCACCTTCTACTGACTGGCTGGCAGGGGTACTGTATTTATATTGTATGTGCAGATGGAATGGTGTGGACAGGGGTGAGGGCCCAAGAACCAAGGAACTGGAAATTGCAACTCAAAGTGCCCGAGCTGGTGAGGAGATGACAAGGAAAGTGTGGCTCTGCCCTGAGCCAAGACCTCAGAAGAAATCCTGTGTTCTTGGAGAGGCTGGTGTCGGGTGAGCTGGGGCAGGTCCAGGGCTTCTCAGCCAACAGGCATTTAATTCCCTCTAATCTGCTCAGAGTGGCTGTGGCAAGCAAGCTGTCTCATGCAGCCCAGTAGGAGGAGAAGCAGGGGCAGGGCAGGTGGAAGCCAGGGCCTAAAACCCCCTTTGTTGGACTTAAGAACAGAAGGCACAGCTCTGGGGAGCCAGCCAGGTGGGACAAAGAAACAGTCCTGGTGCCAGGCTTGCAGGGCAGGGACTAAACACCAAGTAAATGCTCCTTCCCACAGCAAATAATTAACTGAATTCTGCTACCCGATGATGAAATTTCAGCTAACTTCCAGCGCCTGGCATTCAGTCCACAGAGCATCTTATTCCCATCATTTAACCCAGAGGTATTTTTCCTCATTTATCAGGAGGAAATGAGATGCTCACATACATTGATGCTTTAGGCCAATAAACATTGCTTCCCACATGCCTCCATTCCAGGTGTGATTTTGGAGGCAATAGTTCTCAAATGAGTCACACACCTGCTTGTCTTACAGTTGCAACTTCAGAAGAGAACTGAATGCTCTCCCTGCACAGTGCCACTCCCAGACATGACTTGTCAGACAGTGGAGAAGCATGGGATGAGGGACCCTGGGATGAGGGTGCTAGACTTCGCCATGTGGAACGACACACAAGTCCTGCAGAAAAACGTACAAGCTCTGTGATCCCTCCGGTGTCAGTCGGCTCCTCTGTAAAACAGGCTCCAGGGCCCAACAATCTACATCATTCTGTGCTTCACTCCAAGTGAGTGTCACACTTGAGAGGGAGGTGCAGGCCAGCAGGGACCATGGCACTAGGGAGTGCCCCTCATGTGCAGGGAGAGGGCTGCAGGAGGAGAAATAGGGCTGGTCTGGACTCCTCTGACTTTCCAAGAGAAGATGGAGGACCTCTAAGGGCTGGCGGGCCATACAGCCCTGTGGTCGCTGTGTCACTGTTTGCTGCTCTGTCATGGGACGCAGGTCAAGCTGGACTTGGTCGCCTTGCTGAAGCTCTCTGCCTCCAGACTCAATCACCTCCTCTGCTCTGCTGGGTGACTGCTGTCTGTCCTCATCTGGCTGAGGTCTAACACTGCGTCAGCTGGCAGAGGCAGGGTCAGGCGTGCTCCACTCCAGCAGGAACCCAGCAGTCCTGGGCTGTAGGGAGTGGTCAGCTGGCCTGAGGGTGGAGGCCGCTAGCCCTAAGGGGCTGTGCCCAGGGGCGTGACTTGGGAGGGAAGCAGGGCTCTGCTGGACAAGGAGCCAGGCTCTGGTGTGGCATCTGTGGAGAGGACTTAGGGAGGAGGATGAGCCTCATGGCCTGGATCTCATCCTGAGAAGGACCAAGCCCACCCAGAGTCAGCACAGTCTCCACCCACACCTGCTGGACCCTAGGAAATGGCACGGTCACGGCACAGACACAGTGGCTGCTGCAGGTTAAAAGAGGCGGAGGGGACGGGACAGGGCTGAACTGCACTCATGGCCCAGGAATGTCCTAGGGCATGAAGGCCATCAGCAGACAGTCAGGGAAAGCTGAATGAGCCTGAGGTTTAGATAATGTTGATTTGCTGAGAATGATCCCGGGGTGGGACAACACACCCAGCTGGGACTCAGGATCCCCAGGGTGGTGGCAGCACCTACCTGCTGGTAGGCAGCCATCACCTGCAGGGGACGGCTGTAGTACTCATCCTTACTGATGTCCTTATTATACTCTCTGATGGTGAAGTTCAGGACGCGCTGCACACTCTTGTCATTGAGGTCTGCAGCATGGATGTCGCCTGACGAGGTCTTCCTAGATTGGGCCGAGGCACTCCTGGCCAGGACCACCATCAAGGCAGTCAGCAGCAGCAGTGGGGCACGCATAGGCCAGGCCATGGTCTACTGGGACACAGAGCAAGGAGCTGGATCTTCCTGAGAGCAAAGAAGCACGAGGTTGAGGCAGGAAGCCCAGGCCAGAAGGCAGCTGTGCATTTATCCTACTTGGGTACCCCCAACCCCACCTGCTCCCTGACCCCGCCCCTGGCTCCTCCTCCTCTTTCTACCCCTCCTCTCTGTCTCCATCTCCCTTTCCACCCCCAACCACCTCTCTCCCTCCCTAAGTTCCCTTTGCTCCTCCCACGCCTCCTCCTCCTCCTCCTTCTCCTCCTTCTCCTCCTCTTCCTCCTGCTCCCGACTCCTGTCCTGACTGCAACCTCCCCCCAGCCCTGCCCCTTTTCCCCAGTGCTGGAAAGCTTGGCTCACCCTGGATTCCAGAGAGGTGACACTGCTGCCTGGGCTGTGAAATGTTGTGACTGCCTATTTCCTCATGAAGTGAGAAATACAGGGCTTGGCCTCCTAAAGTCTTCAGATGTCAGGGACACCCGGGAGCACGTGGTCACGGTCTGGGAATTCTTGGAGCAGGGAGCTGTTTCAGAAGCTCCGGGGTGACCTTGTCCATGCCCTGTTCTGGGGAACTTCTTTGCCAAACATAAAGTAACTAACCTTTGGGAAAAGGTCACTGAGTTCTCTTTTCATAACTCCTCATTATTCAATAAACAAACCTGTCGCCAGCTTCCCCCTGCACCAGGCAGTCTGGGCAATGGAGCCATGGACATGACCTTGCAGAGCTGCCATCCAATAGAGATGTGACGGAAACCCAGGAGAAATTTAAAACTTTCTAGGAGACACATTTGAAAAAGTTAAAAGACACAGCTGAAAGTAATTTTGGTATTTCTACTTTAACTTAATATATCCAAAATACTTTCAACACATCAGAACTATTCTTAAGGAGCTAGTTTACATTCTTTGGTGTGTGTGTAATGTCTTGTAGTTCCTGTGTATTTTTTACAGTTAGATCAAGTGTCATTTTGGATTGGCCCCTTTTCAAGTGCCCGGTGGCCACAAGTGGCTGCTGGTGGCTGTGGTACTGCATAGCCCAGCCCCTTAGGGTGTGTGGGAGGATGGGGGAGTGGTGATCAATAATTTAGAGCTCTTGGAGGACGTGTGAGCAGGGAAGGGAATGACCTGGAGTCTCATGGTAACTGTGGGTTGGGCCGGGTGGAAGGTGCAGGGAGACCCCTGGCAGCCAGTGGGGGTGTTGGGAGAGGGAGCAGCAGCTGCGGGATGAAAGTGGGAGCCCAAGAGCCTCTCTTGCTCCTCCCCTCTGGGAGACATGGTGCTGGCGCTGGTCCTCTGTGCCCGGAAAACTCATGTAATATTTAAAAAATCACTTTGAATGAGGTAGAATTTACATACAATAAAATGCCTAATTGTATGTGCCCAATCTGGGGGATTTCATAAATGCATACACCTGTGTTACCACTTTGTCCAGACTTGTGACATCTGCCTTGCCCCGGATAGTGTCCTCCTGGGTCTGCAGCTCACCCTCATGCCTACCCTGGCAGCCCCTATCCAGCCCTGTAGACTCCTTTGTCACCAGTCCTTGAGCTTCCCAGGAATGGAGTCCCGCAGAGCGAGTCCAGGTGTGTCTTCAACCTTTGCTCAGCATGGCTTTCCAGAGGCCCCCATTGCTTCATTGCCAGGATTGTGAGTGCTGCTTCTTCCCAGACTGAGAGGACCTGATCAACTGGGTGCCCTGTTGGCTGACAAAGCCCCCAGCTTGGGATGCTGCGGGTCTGGGCTGAAATGTGACTCCAGGAGTGGGGAGGGTGGAAGGAGGCTCTGAACAGACAGCTGTTCCCTTTGTTCTCTCAACCCCACCCTCCACGCCTGAAGGTGACCCTGTGGCAAATGCCCTTATGGCGAAGTGGCAGCTTGGCCAGAAACACCAGGAAACCCTTGCAGGGCACCCAGAGGACTCTCCTGGAAGTGGTGGAGGTGAGAGTAAGCCAGGGTCAGCCCAGACCTGCTGTAATCCTGGGGCTCAGCCATGGCTGGGGATGGATTAGCAGGAACCCGGCAGTGGGAAAAATATTACTCATAGGTGCTCATGTTCAGTATTAGGACAGGGGACCTTGTTAGCCAAGGCCCAGTGACCATCTCACCCCGCTGTGAGTCCAGCATCAGAAAAGCCATGCAGCCCAGCAGATACAGCAGGTGGCCCAGGGATGGTGGTTACTGCTGGGTGAGGGAGGGAAGGTCTTCAAACAGGGCTGCACATATGCCTCCTAGTTAGACAGGACATGGGGAGAGATTCCCAGAGAGGGAAAGAGAGGGCAGCCCCTGGCCAGGTGCTTGTGAGCAGAATGGTCATCTCCCAAGTGTGGGAGTTGGGTCTCCTCTGTGGCTCCCACCTTCCCTGATCACTGGGGCTCGAGTCTCAGGAGGATGTGTTGTACAGAGGGTAAGCTGAAATACACACAAATATCTCCCATCTTTTGTCATTAGGAAGGAGGTGCAGGTCATCCACATAACAGGCATATGATAGTGGGTGGAGTGTGGGGTGGGAGCTGGAGTGCTGGCCTATTTCCTGTATGTGATGCCATCGCATCGCAGGTGGTCATCCGCTGTCAGGACTCGAGCTATAGGTGGGGTCAACAGGCCTGATACAGTGACCACTCTAATCTTTGTAGATCACACCCCTGTGCAGGGCACTCTCAGGAGCTACAAGAGATGCATCCAGTGTGGGTGATGGTAAGTGGAAGGTTAGGGTAGATGGACAGCTGCTCCAGCTGCTGGGTGACTTTGGGAAAATCTTTAGCCTTCTCCATGTGTCATGCATATGGAAAGGTGAGCTGCTTTGGAAATGGGAGTGTCTGGTGGTTCAAAACCAGCAAGATAAGTTTGATTCTGCAGTGACATTTAAGTGTGGTCAAAATTTATAGTAGTCCAGTGGTATGGCAGGCCTGTACAGCTACTCTTGAGGCTGAGGCAGGAAGATCTCTTGAACCCAAGTGTTCCAGACCACACTGCAACACAGTGAGATCCCATTTCAAAAAAAAAAAAAAAAAAGACGGAGCCTTAGTTGCTGTAGTTTACAGCTCCAAGGACGGGCTGGCAGGGACCCAGAGAGAAACAATGGACTCAGGACCAAGCCTGGGGCCTCCAGCACCCTTGTAATCTGGGGGAGTCCAGTTGCCCAGGAGGGGGCATGTTTCCCTTCTCCCAGGGGATAAAAGAGAAAGCCGTGTTCTCCCAGGCTGCGTGTGTAACTTGATCCCATGATTGAATTAGTGGAGTGAGAAATTAGGTGAGTGACAGAAGTCCTCTATAATAAATAAGCAATAAAGGGGAACACTAAACAATATTATAACCAATAAATACCTAAGGACATAAACATCACCTAAAGTGTAAGTGGTTAAATCAAGTTGGCCAAGAGTTGAGATTCCGCACATCTGGGTTTTGAGCAATTAACAGTCAGTGTCTACGGTAGGAGCTGAGACTGAGCAGCCATGGAATTTGGTGGCTTCTCAAAGGGGAAGCCCAGAATCCTTCTTTATGGAGTGCTGGGAGTTCTCTGGGGTCAAGCTTGTCCCTTACACATGCCTTTCCTCCTTACCCTTCCCTGCTCCCAGCTGTGGGGGACCTGAGATGCTCCTGGACCAGTGGCCGCCATTGGTAAGCATCGGGGCTCCGATGGGGATGAGGCCACGTTATTATGAACTGTGGTGCTCACCGGGAAGCACGTCCAAAGCCCTGCAGGAAAAGGGAGTGCAGAGCCCAGGATCTGAGGTCTGGTAGTTTGGCGCTTTATGGGGGGAAAGAGAATCCTTGGGAAGTTTCCGCTCAGGGATCAATGTGTAAACAGCGCTTAGGATTTTAGATTACAAGGTTACTACTTATTTTCTCAAGGAGTACATTCTTCCGAGCAGAGCCAGTGGCTAGAGAACCACAGCTGAGTGGAGAGGACAGGGAGAGGGCCCTGGGGACTCAGGCTGCTTGCTGGTGCACCCGGGGACTTACCCCAACGCCCTGGTCACAGCCTGCAGGGGCCTGGCCCAGAAGAAACCAAATGGCTCTGAGGGGAGAGCAATCCCCTTGGCATCTCTGGGTGGTCAGAGTTTCCTTTCTAATCCCCATTCAGATCACCGCTGGGACTTCCCTGTCACTGTTTGTGTAACCTTTAGCAGAGTGCAGTGGCTATGGAGAGTGGTTCCTGTTCCTGCCTGGAATGCTGTGGAACTCAATCAGTGGGTGCTGGAGCTGGAGCCAGAGGCCATCAGGGCAGCCCTGCTGGCTCCTGTGGCCCTGCCTGCCCTCTCCTCCTGTCACAGAGGGGCTGGATCCAGTGACAAGACTCTCTCTAATGAACCTTTAAGGCTCCTCTGAGCCTTCTTCTCCACTAGGCCTCAACCTTGGTCTCCAGCTCCTACCTGCCAGCTCTGCACTGCCCAGTTTTAGGAAAGAATCCTGCTATGTCATTTTAGGGAGAATCCTGCTGTCCTTGGGACCTGATCACCCTTGACATCTGATCAGGTTCCTCATGCCTCACCTTTGATGTCTAAGGCTGTGTCCTGCCTTTAGCAAGGATCCTGTCTGGTCAGTTTATCCAGAAACCCCTACCTTTGATGTCTCTGCTTAGTAATTTTTTCTTCACCAGCTTCCACACCCTGCTCGTTGGTTATAAATCCGCACGTGCTCTTTTTATACTTGGACTTGAGCTCACTCTGTCTTATTGTGAGAATGTTGACCCCATTACAATTGTCTTGAGTCATCTCAACCAGGGCCAGGCTTCCAGCAGTGAAGTTCCTCATCCCCCTGTCCATGATGTCATCACTGGACTGCCTGCAGGCACCACCAGTTCAGCATGTCTATTGCTACGGTCATCATTTTGCCCACAGACCTGCCCCTAATGGAGAGCACGAAATGTAGGTTGGATTCGGAAGGAAAAGGCTGTGCTCCACGTGTCACATGGCAGTTGTAGACGCCAGCAGAAACCACACAGTTGATGGGGGAGGAGATTTGCCCTCTCTGGACACCACATGGGGTGGACTGTGGGTCTCTGCCGGGCGGGGTGTTCAGAGCATCCTGTATGCATCAGTTACCTGCTGCTGCATCAGAAGCCACCCTGAATCTTCCTGGCTGAAAGCAACATGATGTGTGGATTCTCACGACTCTGGAGCTGGCTGCGGCTCTTCCGCTGGTCTTGCTGGGTTCACCTGGGGGCTGCATTCAGTTGGGGTAAGCTGGGAATGTGCTCAGCGGGGCTGGTGGGCATCTCTTTCCAGGCGGTCTTTCATCCTCAAGAAGGTGAGAGGATATTTTTACATGAAGTCGCTTTCCATGATCGCATTTCAGGAGCCCAGCTCCCAGGAGCGGCCTGGCCCCCACCAATTGCAGCATGTCTATGCCAGTCCACTATAAAGCTGCTATTTTTCACCTTATCATTAACAAATGTTGCACAAAGCAACACTTTGAAATATAACTATATCCTACTTCTTATCAAATGTTCACTTTCTAGCTTTAGCATACAATGATAATTGTTGCTTGAATCAATGTTATTATGACTGGTGTGAAAGGGTTGTTTCTAATTTCATCATTTCTTCTACATTTATCAGTGGCATTCATTCTACTGTAAGGAAAAACTCTCTTTTCTTCTATCTGCCTATCTATCTACCTACCGACCTATTTGCCATTTATCTCTCCATAGATCTATCTGACTCATGGTTTCTTATTTTATTCAATGAGTTACGCTGTTATCGCTATTTATTCCAATGTGTAAATTCTCTCAGAATTGGCTATTGGGGGCCCCATCAAGCTGCTGCCTGCATTCTTGTGACACGTTTTAATCACTATTTGAGTCTATTTTTACTTTCTGATGCAACAAGAAGTTCCAGATGTATCTTTCACTTTTCTGATCCAACCTTAGAATCAGTGGCTAGAATCTGCAGTGAGTTTAGAAAGCAAAGCCCAAGTGCAGCCTGTGCTCATTGCTCCTGGATTGCCGTGGGGCCTCGGTCCGTGCTTCTCAACCTGGGGCAGAGGCACCAAATGTGCTTCCCAGAGCACATGTCGGAATGTCTGGGACATTGTTGGTTGTCACTCCTTGGGAGGAGGTGATGCTGTCATTTTGGGGATAGAGGGCTTGGATGCTGATAAACATTAGGCAATGTGCAGCACAGCTCCCAGAGGCAGAGTGATTAGGCCCACAATGTCAAGAGTGGGGAGGGTGAGGGGCCTTGTTCCAGGCCTCCTCCGTGGGACAGAGCTATGAAATCCACACATGAACATACCCACGTGTTGATATTTATTTTTACATTATCTGTCTATATGTTATAAACCATAAGTTAATACTGACCTCACTTCCAACACTGAGATTCATTCTGGTTCTTCCCTTTCCAAAGCTGTGGCTGCTTTGTTTGACAGTTAAAAACCTGGATCCCATCCATTATCATTAACATGCAGTCAGCCTCTGTATCCTTGGGTTCCACCTTTTTGAATTCAACCAAGTTCAGATAAAACATATTTTTTAACAAATGCATGTGTACTGAATATGGACAGACTTTTATCTTGACATTTTTCCCTACGTTATACAGCACAACAAGTATACACGTAGCATTTACATTGTCTGAGGTAGTATAAGTAACCTAGAGATGATTTACAGCATACGGGAAGATGTGCATGGGTTATATGCATATGTTACACCATTTTATATGAGGGACTTGAGTATCCATGGATTTTGGTATAGCAGGGAGGTCCTAGAACCAATCCCTCATGGATACCAATGGATGACTGTATTTACTTAACTTCCTCAATACCAGAATTTACAGAAAGTGAAACAATATTCCAGATGAATGTTTCTTAATTTATTCCCACAGGACACCTTTTCCGAAGGTAGCTGATAAATGTTAGCGATTCCTCTCAAAAATCAAAGTGTAGGAATTTCAGAATAATTGATTAAAGTTTGAAGATAAAAAATCAGGTGGCTTACTGCAGGCGTTTTATGAGTTTTAATGAATATTATAATGTGCATTGATAGTTCCAAAAGGAGGCTTTGGTATACAAAACAATTTCAATGTTTGTTCAAGGAATTTTTAAAAATATAATACAGCTGCATTTGTGCTGCATGCAATAGTCTGCAAAATGCAGTTTTAGATCTGTTTTAGTCTGCAAATAGTTCTTCCAGATTTTGCCATGAACATAGTTTTATGCTTTTGAGGAAATTCAATACAGGAAATTCAATGCAGGAAAATGCCTATTCAGCAGGTTTTCTTCATAATAATCCACCTTTGTATGAGACCATGTGTGTGAGACTGTGTGTGTGTGGGATTGTATCTGTGTGACTGCATGTATGTGTGTGATTGGGTGTGTGATTCTATGTGTGTGTGAGAGAGACTATGTGTATGTGTGTGATTGTGTGTGGAACTGTGTGTATTTGTGTGTGACTGTGTGTGTGTGCAAGTACTTGGACAAGTGGCCTGGCATCAATCCCTCCTCAGGAGTCTGAAAGTGTCCAGCTGCCCACTACTGGTCCCCTAATGAGCCTGGCTTATCCCCATTCAGCATCTCCTGCATTCCCCTAGAGAACCCCATTGCCCTCCTCTAGGATCTGTGAGTTCACACTGCAGTATTTGTTATCATCTGCAGGAGCTCAGCAACACTGTGGATTCTTCCCAAGGTAACAACACACTGGAGATGCCCCCACTTTACCTCCTCTGCTGTCTACCTTTGGGCACACCCTACTCCAAGGTATCCTCTATTCATGACACTCCCAGGGCAAGAAGGAAAGTAAAATATTTTTATCAACCATCTCTGTGCCTCTATGTGTGCTTCCTGTGTTCTAGGCAGGGGCACGCTGTCTGCTTGCTCAATGCTGTGGTCCCAGCCCTAGCACAGGGTTCAGTAAGGAATTAGTTGAGTGAATTAATGGATACTCCAACAATCTTTACGAAATGTGTTTCCATATTTTGCAGATGAGAAACCTGCAACAAAAAGTGTCAGGGCAGAGTCTGATGCAAGCGCACAGGACCCCACACTGTGATGTCATCATAGCTGAGCCCTGCCTGGGATCTTGGAGCTCTCCAGCGATGTCTTCTCCGTAAGGGTGGACCTTGGATACATGTGTGCATTCAGTCAAAACAGAGGTATGGTGTGCCTGCTGTATGTCAACGATCATTTTCTCATCAGCAAGAGTACACCTCTCTATTTGGGGATATGTGAAGAACAAAATGACAATGTGTACGAGGTCCTTACCGAGCTGCTTGGCACAGAGAAGCCGTGGAGAAAGGGTGACAGTGTTGCTGGTGGGGGCTCTGCTGGCTGGGTTCCAGGACACTGTCTCTGGGACACCCTGTGCTTCCTGCCACCCTCCCTAGGGTGATTTCTTATCCTTCCCCAGTTGCATTTTGATATTTTATCCCAAGCTTTTGTCATTTTTCAAAAGATCCAAATGTCATCTTAACTCTTGCCATAAGAAATGACAGTTGTAACAAATAGTTGTAGAGTTATCACAACCTCACGGGTGCTACCAGCAAGATGTTCACATGACATTATCTCATTCCCACTGAGAAAGTCTCTGATACACCCATAAAGGCATTTCATCCAATGTGTATATTCAGTGTCTTCTATGGTCCAGGGATTGTTCATAAGCACTTTACAGATAATGGGACGAATACAGTATTGCCTTTACCCAGCTTGTAGTCAGATAATATCCTACCTAGAAAGAGCGACCTGGAAGACCACTCTGAGGATATGACATGGGAGTTGTACTCTGCAGGAGGAGAAGCAGCCAGCTGCAGAAACCCAAAGGAGGGGATTTTCTGGCCAAAAAAACAGCATTAACTTACCCTGAGGAGAAAATGATCTTAACCTGTGGAAGCTCCTGAATTGATCATCAAGGACCAGCAGGCAGGAGAGATACAGAGACTGGGTTTGGTGATGAGCAGATGTCAGATCCTTATGCATCATGCTGAAGAATTTATATTTTATTCCAAGTCTAATGAGAAGCCTTTGAAAGGTTTTACCGGGACATGACATGACACCTTATAAGTTATTCGAAGGCTGGCATGGCCACAGGGAAGGAACAAGCTTCTAGTCGGTGAGAATGGGAGGGTGGAGAACAGCCAGGAGGACATTGCAGTCACCCAGGAAAGGGAGGACAGTGACCTGGGCCCGTGCAGTGGCCCAGAGGTGGTGGAGCTCAGAAGACTCAGGATGCCTGTGAGAGGCAGTGAGGCAGGACTTGCTGAGGGCTGGGGTGAGGGCATAGTGGGAGGAAAGAAGAGAACTCCAGCCCTGGTGTGGGCACGTGGCATGACAATTACTGAACTAGAGGAGACATGAGGATAAGCAGATGGTCAGGACCTGGGTCTCAGGAAGGAACCGAGAGCTGTCCTCAGGAGATTCTTGGGACATCATGCATGTCAGACTGTGGGTCTAAAATATCAACTCCTGTGTCCAGCCTAGAGGGGCCAGATTTCATTAGAGTGCAGAGGAGGGTCTTCTTCCTTTTGCTCATGGACTTCATTATGAGTGGTACCACTCATAATGGCTTTTGATTATAAAATGTTTTAAGTACCTTCTTTGCCAGTCATATTTGGAAAAAGAAAACATTAGTCATTTTTTTGTTTGTTTTTTGAATAGAGTCTCACTCTATCGCCAGGCTTCAGTGCAGTGGCGCGATCTTGGCTCGCTGCAGCCTCCGCCTCCCGGATTCAAGCGATTCGGTCTCAGCCTCCCGAGTAGCTGGGACTACAGGCGCTTGCCACCACGCCCAGCTAAGTCGCCACTCATGGCACTGAAGGTGTCTGAGAAGGATGCCTGAGTTGTATCAGAGTTGGCAGGAATGGTGGGCTTTTGGGCCCTGAGAGATGGAGGGTGTCTGAGGGGAACTAAGTGGGAAGAGGCTTGCAGAGTTGGCAACCTCCTCACCACATGTAAAAGAGGGGGAAGATATGCTGAAACATCACACGTGAAGATGAACACATCACAAAGAGAATGCTCAAATGCAGCAGATAAACCACAAAGCTACAGGGCAATTCCTGTGCCCGCAGCCACCTGCCCTGTAAATCCTGCTCAGTTCATGAGTTTGCAGAGAACCTCTGGGTTCTGCATGCGCCACTTCACCACAGTGACCACCAGAGGGCAGCATTCACCCACGGATGACCAGCCCTTCGGGCGCCTCTACTCCAGCCTCACCCTGGGGAGCAGGCTCTCAAGGTAACCCTGGGGTTGTCCTAGCATCTGCTCTGGAGAAAGGGGTTTTGCAAACTAAGCACTCCCTGAGTGCCATATGGATTCTGCAGAGGCCTGTCTGCTTGGTTCTGTCCTCGCTGTCCTGGGCTACCTGGGGTTTTAATGATCAGAGCAATGGCCACTAGATGGCACATCTTCCTGTTCCTACACCTCTCCCCAGGGCCCCTGCTGGATCTTTCCAGAAAGGAGAGAGAGGCCCAGAAGTGACTCTCTCGGAAGACAGGGACCTTCTCAAGGTGGGTGACAATGAACGTGTGGACACTCTTGTGGACAAGTCTGATTTCTATCTTGCCTCCGCCTTCTCACCCCTTTCCTGGTGCTCTCTCTCTTGCTCCCTGCCCCTTTCTCAAACTACCCATCTCCTTCTTTTTCATGGTCCTCTTAGTCAGTCGGAGGCGTGAACACCAGAGAAAAACTACGTTTGCTGCTGTGGTTAAGACGAACACATGATCCACTAATGAAAAACAGTTTCCCATCCAAGGTGAGGTGCCTGTGGACAAGATTCACCTGAGTCCAGATCTGATGAACCTACAAACAGGGGAAAACTCTTAATGATACCTGCTCGGGCCTGGTGCTTATACTCTGCTCCAAAGAGCTTTATTTTTTCCCGTCAAACATCATATCACCACCATCACCACTATATCATCAATATCACCATGATCTTCACAACTACTGCCACTTCCATAACCACCATCACTATCACCAGCACCACCACCACCAGCCCCACAATAATCACTACCACTATCATCATTATCTTTACCACTCTCACCATTGCTACCACTCCCATGATCACCATCACCATCACCACCATGATCACCATCACCACCATGATCACCATCACCACCATAATCACCATCACCACCATGATCACCACCACCACCATGATCACCTTCACCACCATCATCACCATCACCACCATGATCACCATCACCACCATCATCACCATCACCACCATGATCACCATAACCATCACCACCATGATCACCATCACCATCACAACCATCATCACCATCACCACCATGATCACCATCACCATCACCATCACTATCACCACCATGATCACCGTCACCACCATCATCACCATCACCACCATGATCACCATCATCACCATCACCACCATGATCACCATAACCATCACCACCATGATCACCATAACCATCACCACCATGATCACCATCACCATCACCACCATGATCACCATCACCATCACCACCATGATCACCATCAACATGATCGCCATCACCATCACCATCACCACCATGATCACCATCACCATCACCACCATCATCACCATCACCACCATCATCACCATCACCACCATGATCATCACCATCATCACCATCACCATCACTATTACCACCATGATCACCATCACCACTATCATCACCATCACCATCACCACCATCATCACCATCACCACCATGATCACCTTCACCATAATCTCAACATTATGATCATTAGCATCACCACCACCATCACCATAATCATCACTACCATCACCATCACTATTATCATCACCATCACCAGTACTGCCACCACCAAGACCATCACCATCAACACCAATACCACCATAATCCCCACCATCACTATCATAATCCCCACCATCACCACTATCACCATGATCATCACTTTCATCACCACCACCACCACCATTATGAATACCACCATCTCTGCCATCATCACCAGCACCACCACTGCTATTACTACCATCACCATCACCAACTTCATCACTATTACCATCACCACTATTATTACTACAAGAGTTACCATCATCACCACCATTATAACCACCAACACCACCACCACCATCATCACTATTATCACAATCACCATCACCATTATCAATAACAACATTACTGCTGTCATCACCATCACTATCACTGCTACCACCATCACCATCAGTATACTCACTGTCATTATACTCATCATGACCACCATTATCATCAACACCATCACCATCATTACCAGCATTACCACCATACCATCATCACCTTCAAAACCATCATCACCATCACCATTTTCATCTTCAGCATACCATTCTCATCACCATCATCATCTTCAGCACCACTGCCAGGTGTCTGTCAGTAGCTGTTCTGCATTGGACATTGTGCCATACCCTTTATAAACCTCATGAGATTACATAGTCATGCTGAGTCTATATTTTATAGAAAAAGAGAAGGTGGCAATTGGCTTTGTAACAAGATAGAAGAGTGTGAGAATCTGCTTTCTCTTCTCAGAACTATCTGCAATCAATGAAAGAGAAGACTCATTTTATTTCTCAGCTCCCACATTGCTGGATCTTCTGATATGGACATCCACTGTGAAGTCTTCACTGGTGTGCTGGTCTCCACCCTCAGATTTTGTTTCTCTGGTTCTAAAATGTTTAGAAACCCATACCCCTGCCACATGAAGCACTGGCATCTTGCTCTCTACGGCTGCACTCTTGCTTTTGCCCATCACGTAGCCTGGCCTCTAGAGAAACTGGACTTTTTGATGTTCTCCAGACACATAATTGTCCAGGCTCACATAATTCCTTCTCAAATGTTTACCTGTAGATGCCCACTCTACCCTAGATCTTCACCTCCACAAATGCTTCCTGCTTCTCAGGTTGAGGTCGACACAAACCTTGTCTATGGATCCCTCTCTGGTCCATGTAGCCAGCCAGGTGTGACCCTTTTGATTTTGGGGTCCTATAGCACTTTTGTGTGCACAAGAGGAATTTTCTATCCTCCTCTTAGGGTCGCTCTTACTTGTGTGTCTATTTCCGTCACCCACCAGGCCATGAGGTCCTAGAGGATAAAGACTGAGTCTTCTTCCCCACATGATTTGCCTCTCTGAGATCACTGAGACAATCACAAACAAAAACTAGCTAATACTAATAATGAACATAACACTCAATAATGTATTATAACCTCATAATAACTACTTAGTAGGTGCTATTATTGTCTTCATTTTACAGATGAAATAACTGAGCCACAGAGAGGTTGGTGAAACATGTCAAATTTACACAGCTTGTAAATGGAAGAATCAGGATTTTAACTCGTGTAGTCTGACTCCATGTTATTACCATGATGTGAGATGCCTCAGCAGTCTGCTGTCCTCAAAACTTTGTACATTTGAGAAATTTCATGTCAAGCCACAGTTATGCTGCTTTTGCACTGGAGCTCAGTGGATGGGATCATTTAAAATGCTAAGGTCATCACCACCTCATATGGAACTTGAAAACGATTCACACCCACATGTCTTGGCTCAGACTCTCCTTCTTTATGGAATTCCCATCTCCTATGTCACCTCATTGATGTCTCTTCATCATTTGTGATTCTGTAGATATTACATATGCCATAAAGGTGACAGTCTAGATTGACAGAAGAAAACCCTGACAAAATGATGCAAATGAATGTGATTTATTTGGGAGGTAGTCCCAGGACACACTCCTGGGGCATTGAGGAAATGATACAGGAAAGAGAAAGTGCTCAGTACAGTGAGTGTGGGCTGTCAGGCGACTGCTATGGACACCTAGGGCTCAGTTCTGCTGGGAACTCATGGGATACTGCATAGAACATGTCTGTTGATGTCATTCCTTGGATGAAGAATGTACAGGGCTATTAGTTCTCTCACACTTACTTGTGCCATGTGCACAGGTAAATTGGTGGGGATGCTGGCAATTGGAATGTGGGCTGGTAAGTGCTGAGGCAGTGAGGAACAATCAAGGGATGTGGGCAGCTTGTCCTCCTCCCCCAGCGCTCTCTGTGGGTTTGGTGCCCTTCTCTGTGCTCTCCGGTGCCATATTCTCTCATCTGATTTCCACTTGCCTGTCTACCACCCTGAATTCTACACTGAACATTCATTGACGATGGAGGACTTGGCTCTTTCTCTTTCATTTCTCCAGCACAAGATTTTGTTTCTAGCATAAAATGTATACTCGACAAAGACAGTAGGAGTGATGAAATTAAGACCATTTTATGAAAAGTGTGAAAAACTTTAATAAATCTTTATTTAGAAACATTAATTTATAGAGAAATTCTCTTGAATATTAAAAGAAAAGTATTTTATAGAAGTTGCCAGGAACAAAAAGAAAATTGCTTTGTGTAATTTGAAAAATCATCCCCAAATATAAAATGCATAAAAAGGAAATGAGAGAGAGGGAAAATGTAATCATCAGCCTAGAGCCCCGAAAGTAAAATAAGGTAGAAATGAAAACAAAGCACAGGTGCTACAAAGTGCATTCTCTTCCACTGAACAAGGAATTGGGTAAGAAATGCAACCAGAAGCCATGTGCTGGCACCCGAGCAGTTCCAAGTGGGTTCAGGGCAAAATGATCCTCTTGGTACTTTGGTGAACTTGATAAGTGAATGGATGAAAAGTGTGAGTGATCACCCAGGCACCCTGTCCAGGAATACTTGACTGCCCAAAGATGGATAAAATGTTTTTCTGTGTACTTTAAGGAATTGTTAAGATCCTACATTTCATTATACTTCTTTTATGTGGTTTCAGGATCCCTATGTCCAAGATGTTCAGAAAAGAGGAATATGTGAGCAGGTACAAAGTAGGGTCTGAGTTCTGCTTGTCCACGTCTGGTAGCCTAGTGCTGCCTGAAGAAGCACAAACATCTACCTGGTGCTGTTAGGTGGGCATTTGTGGTCATTATTAGGGCTGTCTTCTGAGTATTTCAGTTTATCCTCATAAGCGCAAGACAGGATTGTCCTTTTTCTTCCTTTGAGTTTGGTGTGCTCATGACTTGCTGTGGTCACGAAGAAGTGAGATGTCTGGTCATCATGCCAATTCTTGCCTGAATACCATGTGCTTTTTTTTTCAATGTGGTATTCTTTTATAGGTCCTGTGAGATTTATACTTTAAGGAGATTCTATTTTGTGTATTTTGAGGATTTGTTTCAATATTTAGAGCTCTTTTGGCAGTTCTTGTAGTGCTGGCCTGATAGTGGCAAATTCTCTCAATATTTGTCTGAAAAAGACTGTATCTTTCCTTCATTTATAAAGCTTAGTTTCACTGGATATAAAATTCCTGGCTGATTTTTTGTTGTTGTTTTTTAAAGAGGCTAAAGATAAGACCCTAATCTCTTCTAACCTGTAGAGTTTCTGCTGAGAAATCTGCTGTTAATCTGATAGGTTTTCCTTTATAGGTCACCTGACGATTTGCCTTACAGCTCTTAAGATTCTGTTCTCCATCTTGACTTTAGTTGACCTGACAACTATGTGCCTAGGTGAAGATATTTTTCCAATGAATTTCCCAGGTGTTCTATGAGCTTCTTGTATTTGAATGTCTAGCTATCAGGCCTGGGGCTGGTACTGGGGAGTGTTCACAAAGAGTCCTGTGATCTGATTTGTCTTCAGGTCTCTAGCAAGGCCAAAGAAGTTTTCCTCGATCACTCCCTCAAATATGTTTCTCAAACTTTTAGATTTCTCTTTTTCCTCGGGAACACCAATTATTCTTAGGTTTGGTCATTTAACATAATCCCAAACTTGCTGGAGAGTTCATCTTGGTTTGGATCCATGGCTGGTGAGCCGGTGTAATCTTTTAGGGGTGTTAAATAACCTCATTTGTCATATTGCCAGAATTGTTTTTCTATTTCCTTCTCATTTGGGTCAGCTATGTCAGAGGGAAGATCTGGGACTCAAGGGCTGCTCTTGAGTGTCTTTTGTCCCACAAGGGTGCTCCCTTGATGTGGTGCTCTCCCTGTTCCCCTAGAGATGGGGTTTCCTGAGAGCTGAACTGCAGTCATTGTTATTTCTCTTCTGGATCTAGCCACTCAGCAAAGCTATCAGGCCTGGGGCTGGTACTAGAGAGTGTTCACAAAGAGTCCTGTGATCTGATTTGTCTTCAGGTCTCTCAGCCATGGATACCAACACCTACTCTGGTAGAAGTAGCAGGGGAATGAAGTGGGCTGTGTGAGGGTCCTTGGTTGTAGAAACAAAAAACAAACCAAACCCAATCTCAGCAGAAGGAAAGAAAGACCCAGTATCAGAGCAGAACTAAATGAAATTGAAACAAAAAATACAAAAGATAATTGAAACAAAAGATGATTCTTTGAAAAGATAAATAAAATTGATAGACCATTAGCAAGATTAACCAAGAAGAGAAGAGAGAAGATCCAAATGAGCTCAATTAAAAACAAAATGGGAGATATTACAATCGATACTACAGAAATACAAAAGATCGTTCAAGGCTACTATGGAACACGTTTATGCACATAAACTAGAAAACCTAGAGGAGATGGCTAAATTTCTGGAAATATACAACCCTCCTATATTAAACCAGGAAGAAATAGAAACTCTGAACAGATCAAGAACTAGCAGTGAAATTGAAATGGCAATTAAAAAGTTAACAACAACAAAAAAGTCCAGGACCAGATGGATTCACAGCTGAATTCTATTAGACATTCAAATAATTGGCAGCAATCCTACTGACACTATTCCACATGATTGAGAAAGAGGGAATTCTCTCTAATTAATTCTATGAAACCAGTATCACCCTAATACCAATACCAGGAAAGGACATAACAAAAAAACTACAGACCAATATCCCTGATGAACATGGATGCAAAAATCCTCAACAAAATACTAGCTGACAGAATCCAATAGCATATCAAAAAGATAATCCACCATGATCAAGTGGGTTTCATATCAGGGATGCAGGGATGCTTTAACATCCACAAGTCAATAAATGTGATACACCATATAAACAGAATTAAAAACAAAAATCACATGATCATTTCAATAGATGCAGAAACTACATTTGACAAAATCCAGCATCCCTTTATGATTAAAACCCTCAGCAAAATTGGCATAGAAGGGATATACTTTAAGATAACAAAAGGCCGTCTATGACAAACCAACAGCTAACATTATAATGAATGGAGGAAAGTTGAAAACATTCTTCCTGAGAACTGGAGCAAGATAAGGATGCCCACTTTCACTATTCTATCCCATAGAGTACTGGAAGCTCTAGCCAGAGCAGTCAGACACGAGAAAGAAATCAAGGGCATCCAAATTGGTAATAAGGAAGTCAAACTGTCACTGTTTGCTGATGACATGATCGTATAGCTAGAAAACCCTAAGGATTCATCCGAACAGCTCCTGGAACTGGTAAATAAATTTGGCAAAGTGTCAGGATTCAAAATTAATGTACACACAAATCAGTAGCTCTGCTATATACCAATAGTGGCCAAGCTGAGAATCCAATCAAGAGCTCAACCCCTTTTACAATAGCTCCCAAAAACAAAAACAAATAAACAAACAAACAAAACTTACGAATCTACTTAACCAAGGAGGCAAAAGACCTCGACAAGGAAAAGTACAAAATAGTGCCAAAAGAAATCATAAATGACATGAACAAATGGGAACACATCGCATGCTCGTGGGTGGGTAGAATCAATATTGTGAAAATGACCATACTGCCAAAAGCAATCTACAAATTCCATGCAATTCCCATAAAATGCCACTATCCTTCTACAGAAAACTAGAAAGAAATTCTAAAATGCATATGGAATCAAAAATAGCCTGCATAACCAAAGCAAGACTAAGCAAAAATAACAAATCTGGAGGCATTACATTTCCTGACTTCAAACTATACTATAAGGTCACAGTCACCAAAACAGCATGGGACTGATATAAAAATAGGCATATAGACCAATAGAACAGAATGGAGAATCCAGACATAAAGCCAAAGAATTACAGTCAACAGATCTTAAATAAAGCAAACAAAAACATAAAGTGGGGAAAGGACACCCTGTTCAACCAATGGTGCTAAGATAACTAGCAAGCCACATGTAGAAGAATGAAACTGGATCCTTATCTCTCACCCTATACAAAAATCTACTCAAGATGGATCAAGGACTTAAATCTAAGACCTGAAACCATAAAAATTCTAGAAGATAACATTGGAAAAACCCTTCTGGACATTGGCTTAGGCAAAGACTTCATGACCAAGACCTCAGAAGCAAATGTAAGAAAACAAAGATAAATAGATGGAATTAAACTAAAAAGCTTCTGCACAGCAAAAGAAATAATCAGCAGAGTAAACAGACAACCCACAGAGTGGGAGAAAATCTTCACTATACACACAACAAAGGACTAATATTCAGAATCTGCAAAGAACTCAAACAAATCAGCAAGAACAAAGCAAACAATCCCATTAAAAAGTGGGTTAGGGACATGACTAGACAATTCTCAAAAGATATACAAGCGGTCAAGAAACATGAAGAAATGATCAACATCACCAATTATCAAGGAAATGCAAATCAAAACCACAATAAGATACCACCTGACTCCTGCAAGAATGGCCATAATAAAAAAAAATAATAATAGATATTGGCATGGATGTGGTGAAAAGGGAACACTCTTACACTGTTGGTGGGAATGTAAACTAGCACAATCACTATGGAAAACAATGTGGAGATTCCTTAAAGAACTGAAAGTAGAGCTACCATTTCATCCAACAATTCCACTCCTGGGTATCTACCCAGAGGAAAAGAAGTCAATATATGAAAAAGATACTTGCACATACATGTTTACAGCAGCGCAATTCACAATTGCAAATATATGAAACCAGCTCAAATGCCCACCAATCAACAAGTGGATAAAGAAAATGTGATATATACACACATACATACCATAGAAAACTACTCAGTCATAAAATGGAACAAAATCATGGCATTCACAGCAACCTGGATGGAATTGGAGACCATTATTCTAAGTGAAGTAACTCAGGAATGAAAAACCAAACATCGTATGTTCTCCCTTATAAGTGAGAGCTAAGCTATGAGGATAGAAAGGCTTAAAAATGATTCGATGAACTTTGGGCACTTGGGGGAAAGGGTGGGGGGGGGGACGAGGGACAAAAGACTACACATTGGGAACAGCGTACACTGCTTGGGGGATGGGTGCCTCAAAATCTCAGAAATCACCACTAAACAACTTGTTCATATAACCAAACACTGCCTGTTCTCCAAAAACCAACTGAAATTAAATAATTTAAAAATTTTAAAAATATCAAAATACTTTCCTCAGAAAAGCAGTTGGGCAGAACATTTCTACTATAAACAGGTGACCAAGGGTTCTCTTGTATTTTGAATTTTTAAATCTATTTTTTCCTTCTTTGCCTTACACAAGACATCAGTCATATGTAAATGAATGAATACATTCACAAAAGACTTAAAGAATTAAATCTGTAAACCTTATACAACATGAAAAGTTTAGATGGAAAAGGAATTCACATCAAGTTACTTTGTAACAAAGGAGCAAAACTATGCAAAGTATGAAAGCATTATTTCTACCTGTACCTTCAAAAATATGAACAAAAATACAAGCCACACAAAGTAATTTCTGTATAATGTCTCATAGAATTTACGTATTCACTTAGAAGGCAGATGTAATGATGTCTACATAAAAGAAAGCTGAATAGAAGGCAGAAAAGGTAATTCAAGATTCCATGTCATAGATAGGCCTATATCTTTTATTGCCTTTTTCATAGAGGTCTAATAATAGCAAAGGCATGGAATCAACCTAAATTCCCATCAATGACAGACTGAATAAAGAAAATATGGTACTGATACACAATGGAATATTGTACAGCCATAAAAAAAGAATTAAATCATGTCTTTTGTGGGAACATGAATGGAGCTGGAGGCTATCATCCTTAGCAAACTAACACAGGAACAGAAAACCAAATACCACATGTTCTCACTTATAAGTGGGAGCTAAATGATGAGAACTTATGAACACAAAGAAGGAAACAACAGATACTAGGGTCTACTTGAAAGGGGAGGGTGAGAGGAGGAAGAGGAGCAGAAAAACAGCCATTGGGTACCAAGATTATTATGTGGTTGATATAAGAATATGCATAACAAACCCCCATGACACAGGTTTATGTATGTAACAAATCTTCACATGTAACCCCAAACCTGAAATAAAAATTTTTAAAAAGGAAAAGTTTTTGCCTTCCATTTGTCTATATCTTGATTGTCAAAAGCAGAGCATATATCCTTATTAGGCAAGCAAAATTGGACAGGGCCCAGTGTACAATCCTGGTAACATTTCTTAATCTTTCTGAGCCCCATTTTCTTTACGTAGAGACTATTGCATTAACCAGGATGGGCTGGGTTGTGCAGTCACAACACGAAAATTCAAAACATCAGTGGCTTACGACAGCAACATAAAACTCCATTATTGTGACTGCTATTCCCACAGATTGATGCATGTGTGTTGGAGGCTCTGAACCATATTGTGGTCACTCTGAGCCCCAGGCTGATGGCAGCAACACAGAGGCCGAGGCAACAAGCACTGGCTCTGCCAAGAGCAATGGAAGGAAGGCATATCACTTCTTGTTTTCTTTTGGTTATTTCCAAGCCTGACAGCTTTCCCTCTATTCATTTTGTCACTCATTTATTTAGCATTCTAAGATGTGCTCTTTCAGAAATTGCCATACTGCTTTCCACAAGAGCTGAACTAATTCACACTCTCACCAACAGTGTATAAGTGTTCCCTTTTCTCTGCAACATCATCAGCATCTGTTGTTTTTTGACTTTTTAATAATAGCCATTCTGTTTGATATGAGATGGTATCTCATTGTGGTTTTGATTTGCATTTCTCCAATGAGAAGTGTCCGTTTATGTTTTTTGCCCATTTTTTAATGGAGTTGTTTTTCTCTTGTAAATTTAACTTCCTTATAAATGCTAGATATAAGACCTTTGTCAGATGCATAGTTTGCAAATATTTTCTCCCATTCTGTGGGCTGTCTGTTTACTCTGTTGGTAGTTTATTTTGCTGTGCAGAAGATCTAGCTCTTAAGTTTAATTAGATCCCATTTGTCAAATTTTGCTTTTTTTGCAATTGCTTTTGGTGTCTTTGTTGTGGAATCTTTTCCCATTCCAAGTCCAGGATCATATTGCCTAGGCTGTCTTTCAGGTTTTTATAGTTTTGGATTTTACATTTAAGTCTTTAATCCATCTTTAGTTCATTTTTGTATAAGGTGTAAAGAAGGGGTCCAGCTTAAATCTTCTGCATATGGCTAGCCAGTTTTCCAGCACCATTTATTGAAAAAGGAGTCTTTTCCCCAATGGTTGTTTTTATCAGTTTTGTCAAAGATCAGATGGTCGTAGATGTGTGGCCTTTCTCTGGGCTCTCTATTCTATTCCATTGGTCTATGTGCCTGTTTTTGTACCAGTACCATGCTGTTTTGGTCACTGTAGCCTTGTAGTATAGTTTGAAGTCAGGTAACATGATTCTCTTAGCTTTATTCTTTTTGCTTAGATTTGCCTTGGCTATTCAGGCTCTTTTTTGGTTCCATATAAATTTTAAAATAATTTTCTTGTGTTCTATGAATAATTTCATTGATAGTTTGACAGAAATAGCATTGAATCTATAAATTGCCTTGAGCACTATAGCCATTTTAATAATATTGATTCTTCCTATCCATGAGCATAGGACGTTTTTTCCATTTGTTTGTGTCTTCTCTGATTTCTTTGAGCAGTGTTTTGTAATTCTCATTGTAGAGAATTACCCCTCCCCTCCCCAGTTAGCTGTATTCTTAGGGGTGTGTGTGTATGTGTGTGTGTGTGAATTGTGAATGGAACTGCCTTTCTGATTTGGCTCTCAGTTTGATTATTGTTGGTATATAGGAATGCTAGTGATTTTGTACGTTGATTTTGTATTCTGTAACTTTGCTGATGTGGTTTATCAGCTCAAGGAGCCTTTGGGTTGAGATTATGGAGTTTTCTAGATATAGAATATGTCATCTGCAAACAGAGTTTGACTTCCCCTCTTCCTATTTGGATGCTCTTTATTTCTTTCTCTTGCCTAATTGCTCTGACTAGGTCTTCCAATACTATACTGAATAGAAGTGGTGAGAGAGGGCATTCTTGTATTGTACCAGTTTTCAAGGTGAATGCTTCCAGCTTTTGCCCATTCAGTATAATGTTAGTTGTGGGTTTGTTAGAGGGGTCTTATTATTTTGAGATATGTTCATTCAATACCTAGTTTATTGAGAGCTTTTCACATGAAGAGATGTTGAATTTTATCAAAAACCTTTTCTGCATCTGCTGAGATAATCGTGTGGTTTTTGTCTTTAGTTCTGTGATGTGAAGGGTCACATTTATTGATCTTCATGTGTTTAATCAACCTTGCATCCCAGAGATGAAGCCTACGTGATCATGGTGGATTAGCTTTTTGATGTGTTATTTATGGATTCAGCAGGCAAGTATTTTGTTGAGGAGTTGTGCATCACTTTTCACCAAGGATATTGGCCTGAAGTTTTTGTTGGTGTTATTGTATCTCTGCCAGGTTTCAGTATCAAGATGATGCTGGCCTCATAGAATGAGTTGGGGAGAAGTCCCTCCTCCTCAACTTTTTGGAATCATTTCTGTAGGTTTGGTACCAGCTCTTCTTTGTACATCTGGTAGAATTTGGCTGTGAATCTATCATGTCCTGGGATTTTTTTGGTTGGTGAGATACTTATTATTGATTCAATTTTGGAGCACATTATTGGTCTGTTCAGGGAATCAATTTCTTCCTGGCTCAGTCTTGGGGGAGTGTATGCATCCAGGAATTTATCCATCTCTTCTAAATGTTTAAATTTGTGTGTGAAGAGGTGTTTGTAATAGTTTCTGATGGTTGTTTTTACTTCTGTGGGGTCAGAAGTAACATTCCCTTCATCATTTCTAATTGTGTTCATTTGGATCTTATCTCGTTTCTTCTCAATTAGTCTAGTTAATGACCTCTTTTGTTAATTTTTTTTCAAAAATCTAACTCCTGGATTTGTTGATCTTTTGAATTGTTTTTCATGTCTTGATTCCCTTCAGTTCAGCTCGGATTTTTGTTATTTCTTGTCTTCTGCTAGCTTTGGGGTTGACTTGTTCTTGTTTCTCTAATTCTTTCAATTGTGAAGTTAGGGTATTAATTTGAGATGTTTCTAACTTCCTGATATGGGCATTTAGTGTTATGAATTTCTCTTAGATGCCTTAGGTATGTCCCAGAAATTCTGGTATGTTGTATTATTATTCTCATTATTTTCAAATAATTGATTTCTGCCTTAATTTCATTTTATTTACCCAAAAGTCATTCAGGAGCATGTTGTTTAATTTCTATGTAATTGTATGGTTTTGAGTGATTTTCCTTGTGTTGACTTCTATTTTTATTGTGCCATTTTCCAAGAGTGTGTTTGGTATGATTTCAGTTCTTTTACATTTGTTGAGGATTGTTTTATGTCCAATTATGTGGTTGATTTTAGAATATGTGCCATGTGGCAATGAGAAGAATGTATATTCTGTTGTTTTGGGATGGACACTTCTGTAAAGGTCTATCAGATCCATTTGGTCCCATTCTGAGTTTAGGTCCTGAATATCTTCATTAATTTTCTCCCTCGATGATCTGTCTAAGACTGTCAGTGGAGCATTGAAGTCTCCCACTATTAGTGTTTGGAACTTTATGTCTTTTTGTAAGTCTCTAAGAACTTATTTTATGAATCTGGGTGCTCCTGTGTTGGGTGCATATATATTTAGGATAGTTAGGTCTTCCTGTTGCATTAAACCCTTTACTATTATGTAATACCCTTCCTTTTTTTCTTTTTTTAAATCTTTGTTAGTTTAAAATCTGTTTTGTTTGAAATTAGGGTTGCGATCCTAATTTTTCTGTTTTTTTTTCTGTTTTCTGTTTTTCATTTGTTTAGTAGTTTTTTCTCCATCCTTTATTTTGAGCCTATGAGTCTCATTATGTGTGAGATGGGTCTCTTGAAGACAGCGTATCCTTCGGTCTTGCCTTTTTAAATCCAGTTTGCCACTTTGTGCCTTTTAAGTGAGACATTTAGCCCATTCATATTAAAGGTTAGTATTGATGCGTGTGGATTTGACCCTGGCATTGTGCTGTTAGCTGGTTATTATGTTGGCTTGCTTGTGTAGTTGATTTACAGTGATACTGGTCTGTGTGTGTAAGTGTGTTTTTATATTAGCTGGTAGTGTATTAGCTCTTTTCAGCATCTTTTGTAAGGCAAGTCTGGTTGTAACGAAGTCCCTCAACATTTGCTTATCTGAAAAGGATCTTATTTCTTGTTCCCTTAGGAAGTTTAGTTTGGCTGGATTTAAAATTTTTTGGTTGGAGATTTTTTTCTTTAAGAGTGTTACATATAAGCCCCCAGTCTCTTTTGGCTTGTAGGGTTTTGGCTGAGAAATTCACTGTTGGCCTGATGGGGATCCCTTTGTAGGTGACCTGTCCTTTCTCTCCAGCTTCCTTTAACATTCTTTCTTTCATTTCAACCTTGGAAAATATGATGATTATGTGTCTTGGGGATCACATTCTTATGTAGAATCTTGAAGGAGTTTTCTGTATTTCCTGAATTTGACTGTTGGCCTCTCTAGCAAGGTGGGGGAAGTTTTCATAGATGATATCCTGAAACATATTTTCCAAGTTGTTTGCTTTCTCCCCCTCCCTTTCAGGGACGCCAATGATTCATAGATTTGGCCTCTTTACATAATCCCATATTTCTTGGAGGTTTTGTTTATTCCTTTTTATTCTTTTGTTTAATTTTTGTCTGATTGTCTTATGTCAGAGAACAAGTCTTCAAATTCTGAGACTCTTTCCTCAGTTGGGTTTATTCTGCTGTTAATACTTGTGATTGCACTATGAAATTCATGTATTGTGTTATTAAGCTCCGTCTTTTATACTGGCTATTTTGTCCTTCAGCTCCTGTATCACTTTATTTTAATTCTTATTTTCCTTGGATTGGGTTTTGCAATGTCCCTGAATCTCAAAGATCTTTGTTCCTATCCATATTCTGAGTTATATTTGTGTCATTTCAGCCAGTTTAGCCTGGTTAAGAACTCTTGTTGGCAAACTGGTGCAATTGTTTAGAGAACATATGACACTCTGGCCATTTGAGTTACTGGAGTTCTTGAATTGGTTCTTTCTCATCTTCATGTGTGGGTGTTCCTTTAACTGCAGTGTAGATCGAGTACAGTCAATAGACTTTGTTTAAATCAATGTTTTCACCAGGTTGAGTCTTTGTGTAGGGTCTTTATTTGAAGTCGACTTCTTGTCTCTGGTTTCGGATGTGGGCATATTAGTGAGGTATTTTTGATGTGAAGCTTTGGGGTGTGATCCAGTAGGTGACACTTAGGCTTACTGGTCAGTTGGTAGCCTCTTGCTCAGTTGTATAGCTCCCCTATGTTTCCTCACAGTTGCAGCTCTGTTCCCTCTCAGTGCTCTGAAAGTGTAGGTTTCTCTCGCGCTTAAGTGCTGGCTGTAGTTCATGACTTGGCACTCCCAGGCTGCCCACTGCCCCTCTGTGGTGATCTCGGTGTTGTTTTCTCCCCAGCTTAGAGGCAGCAGAGGAAGGGATCTTTGTAGTGGTTGTGGCCAAGGGTCATTTTGCTTGACTCCTGGGTGCTCCATCCCAGAGAGATGCAGGTCACTAATTGCTCCATGCAGTTGGTTTAAGATGAAGGGTTGTGCTGTGGACTCAAGTCAGGGGTTCCCTGTCTGGCGATGAACTATGAGGAGTGTGTGGGACCCCTGGAAGAAAGACTGACCTCCTCTCCTTGGGTCAACTGAAGCTTGTTGGAGGTTAAGACACTTAGGGTATTTGCATCTTCATTAGTGCAAAGGTGGCAAGGGCAGTGGCAGAGAGGCTTTCAGTTGCCCTGGAGGCTCTGTACAGGGAATTGCTGAGTTGCTGCTGGCTTGATAGCTCTGGTGGGGCATGGCTGGAGGTCCAGGCCTGGAGGACCTGCCTGGTGAGGAGACATGGGAATGGACACCCACATAACAATCTGGTCACTTTTTGTATGGCTGTTGTGGTATGCTTGGGCCCACTCCAGTCCCTAGTCACCTTGGATTTTCCAGAACCTGGAGGTGTCACCAGTGAAGGCTGCAAAACATCAAAGATGGCAGCCTTTCCCTCCCTCCGGGAGCTTCGTCTCAGGGAGGCATGGACCTATTGCCAGCCCAAAGACACCTATAGAAAGTGGCTGGAGACCCCAGTTGGGAGGTCCTACCCAGTGAGAAGAAATGGGATTGGGACCCACTTAAAAAAGCAGCCTGACCATGTTTTGGTAGAACAGCTGTTGTGTTCTAGGATCCACTTCAGCCCCTGGGCCACCGGAGGCACTTCAAAGCCCAAAGGCTGAAATGACTAAGTCACCCAAACAGCAAAGATGGCAGCCCACGCCTCCCTCTGGGGGCACCATCCCAGGGGCAGTTCAGATCTGTACTGGCTGGAGAGCTCAGGTGGAAGTGGGTGGAGGCCCTAGTTGGGAAGTCCTGCCCAGTGAGGAGAAACAGGATCAGGCACCTGCTTAAAGCAGCGGACTGGCCGCATTTTAGTAGAGCAACTGGGCTGTGCTGAGGGACCCCTTCTTTCCAGGTCAGCTCAGACTCTCCAAAGCCTGAAGGCTGGAACAGCTAAGGTGGCCAAATAGCAAAGCTGGCAGCCTGCCCATTCTCCCGGGAGCTCCTTCTCAGGGAGGTGCAATGCTGCTACTAGTAGCTGGCTGGAATTGCAAGCCAGTGGGTCTTGTCTTCTGAGGTGCCATGGAAGTGGGGACCACAGACTGTTGCTATTCAGTTCCCTGGATTCAAACCATTTTAAAGTGTACACAGAGTAGTCTAGCCCACTTTGTTGGAGGTGCAGCTATTTTTGCTGGAAAGCCCAAGTATCTAAGGCTCCAGGGTCTCCACGCATGCCTCAGTGGCTGCTCTGCCGAAACTCCATGCAGCTCTCTCTGTCAGACTGAAGACTAAAGGTCCTGGTGGAGTGGGTTTACAATGAGATCACGTGACACAAGAGTTGCTAAAACATGTTGGAGAAGCGTGGTTTCCTGATGTCAATCATTCACTCACCCCTTCCCTGGGCAGGGGGAGATCCCCTGATTCTGTATTGCTTCCAGGTGGGCTGTTCTCCTGTCTGGATTTTCTTCATTTTCTGTGGGTCGTTTCCTTGATTAGTCCCAGTGAGTACTTGGATGTTTCAGTTGCAGATATTACATTTACTCACCCCTCTGTTTCTCTCCGTGTGAGCCATGCACACTAGCTGCTTCTAGTTGGCCATCTTGCCACTCCCACTCCCAACATGTTTTTATTATTTAATGTGTTACACCAACCTAATATGTTCTAATATTAACTTAGAAAAGGAGAAAAAATAGACAAAAATAGAAATAAGAGAAAAAGGATAAGTGAGGAAGAAAAGAAGAGAAATATGTACCAAATGCATGGGATCTCTATCAGTCCTTATCCTGAAAATTTTCTTCTTTTTAAAATATTTGCTCTTTTTTTTTTTAAAAAAAAAGGAAGATAATGTTCTATTAATTTGTAGGATGTCCCATGCTTATTTATATTTTCAAACAATTAGGGAAATTTTGTGCTAGAATACAAAGTACTTCCAGATTATGGATGTTTTATCAAAGTTGGGTGAAACTTCCCATGAAAAACCTACTAGGTGCCCCTTTCCAAAAGATCCCTTGGACCACAAATAGTTATCTTTCTGTAATAGTTGCAATGGCCATATATATCTTGTTTAGCGCTCCTAAAGACTTAGAATGACTTATCACATATGGAAAGGCAATTTCTGCACTGAGATGGTGAATCATGGAGAACTGAGCTTATGGCAATCACAGGACAGAGACCCAGCATTCATGGGTTCATATGAAGAGCATTCATTGACCCTGCTCCACTGACAACTTGCAACCCTCCACATTCATTAACAGAACCACCAAGTGCTTCTGAAAGTATACTTGAAAACTAAAGCTTTGTCTCACACATACTACCCCAATAAGATCTCTACCATCTTCAAAATCATGTTTCACAGGTGACATCTTCTGAAAGGAAAAAGGAGGCTTGGGTCACAAATGGACATCAGCAATAGCTAGCTCAGGTCAGACTGCAGCTAACTCACTTCAATAAACCCAAAGCTCCTCTGAGTTTGTCTGCTGCTATTCTGAAAGTGAATTCCACCCACTTTCACACCTTTAAGAAACTGAATATTGATACTTCTGTGATGACAACACTCAGGGCAAAATGTTTGGTGTCACTGAGCAGGAAGGGTGGGGTATGGGTTTGCTAGGTCTGCCATGACAAACCACGGTAGACTTGTGGTTTAAACAACAAAATCACAGTCCTGGAATCTAGAAGTCTAAGATCAAGACGCCAGCAGCGTTTTTTCCTTCTGAATGCTGAGAGTAGCATCTGTTCTAAGTCTCTCTCCTTGGTTTGTAGATGGCTATCTTCTCCCTGTGACCCTTCATGTCATCTCCCCTCCATGCATGCCTCTGTGTCTGAATTTCCCCTTTTTATGAAGGCACCAGGCATATTGGATTAGGGCTCACACTAATGACCTCATTTAACTTAATTCTATGTTTAAAAAATTTATCTCCAAATAAGATAAAGTTCTAAGGCACTAGGGGTTAGGATTTCAACACGAGAGTCTTCATGTTGGTGTCATTGGGACACAATTCAGCCCAAAACGGTGGGAAGAATTTGGAGTGGACCTATCTGCTTTTAGTTTAAGTTATGTGTTATGCTTTTAGTGTGACCCCTAGGGAAGTAATTTAACTTCTACCATCTTTAAAGATTTCATCTGTAAAATGACCTAAATATTTGTATTGATCTCAAATTAGTTCATCTAAAGATCTCTTTGCACAAAGATGAATTTACCAAAAGTTTACTCTTTTCTTCCTTTCAACTCAGAGTGGTTTTGCGTTTTACTGTTCTGTTTTTTTGGGCATCTCTTAGATATAAATATATAATTGTGGTGCAGCCTCTCCTAAACTTCAGACTTGTATGTCTAGCTTTTTGAAGGACACCTTCAAAAAGGACACATCCAACCGTCCAAAGCTTAAATCAACTTCAAGCATCCAAAATAAACTGATGATCTCAGGTGATTACTTCACCACCACAGTCAGACACTCAGGGTGGCAACTGTATCACTTCGCCGTCACACTCAGTGGATGTTTTCAGTCTCAGAAGTTTCTTGCATCTCTGAGACTTCTTTCTAGTCCAAACACGAGGCTCACTACCCTTGCATTACATTATTTCCCTTGTTCTGTCCTTCTAGGTTCTCACATCTGCTGATCAGCCTTCTCTATCTACCTTCTTCCCTCCCGCTCTTCCCCAATCTACCCGAACCTTCATCCTTTATAACAGGACAATGGTGGGCAACGGGCTAAAGACACCTTCCTGCTTAAAGAACTATGGGGTGCTTGACAGGGAAGTCAGATGGGAAAAGGTCTGAGGGAAAAGGAGATTTTGAGTCTCACACTCCAGATTTGGTTTCAAGTCTACTTCATGTCACCCCGGCTTTGAAGCCCTGGAGCTGTTCCACAGGGTGGTTAGGTGCGGAACTCAGATAGGAACACAGAGGTCTTCATCGCTCATTGGCCCGTGTTCTTGCAGATGCAGTTCTTTTCAGAATGCTGGGAAAGCCAGGGCACTGGTTCCCTGAGGGGTCTTATCCCACTGCTATTCGCAGATTGTGCTTCTGCGTTTTGAAAATGAATCATTAAGGAGTGCATTGCTCAGTCTTCAATGTGCAGTGAGGCCAAGCAAGACATTATGTCTATTACTGATCATTACAGGGCCTGTGGAACGGCACTCAGGGGAACTGGAGCTTTGCATTTAGAGGAGAAATCCCTCCAACATCGAAGCTTCTCAGGTGTGCAGACAGCAGGCCACGGCAGAGTGATCTTGAAGCCAGGGTCTCCTTGTACAGCAAGTGTATTTTTGAGGTTGCCTCAGGCTGACGTCACCTCACAGGGCTAGTGGCAGGCCAGGCCGACTGTCTTGTTCTGTGGAAGGGGTTGCCTCCTGGATGGCTGCCACAACTCCAGTCTCATGAGCCCCAAAATGTGACCACAATCCCCTCAATGTCTGATTACTTTTCCCTTTCAGATCAATTCTCTTCAAAGCTTCGAGTGCTGTCTCTTGAACACTCCTTTCATTTTTGCTCTCTGCTTAAAATGTCTGTAGGGCAACCACCCTTGACTTCACTACTGTGACTCACAGGCCCTCTGTGCACAAAGCATTGCCCCCTCCAGCCTGCACTTCCCACACTGTGACCCCCCACGAGGGAGTCCTGAAGACCCCTGGCAGACTGTGCCCTCGCAGCCTCCTTCTTGTCCCCTCTGAAACTCCTGCCTCGAGTTGTTTCCTCATTCTCACTCATAGGCCACAGTCTTAGCACAGGTGCCATCACTCACAGGAAGCCCCCCTCCCTTGGACCTCCATCCTCCTTGGCTGGGGCGGGCTCTTCCTTGATGGTGCCTGCCAGAACAGCTGCCCACCCCGGGGGTTGTCTGCAGCCTCCCCAACGCCCAGCACCATGCGTGGTACTCAGCACATGGCGATTCTCGACATAGGCTGTGAACTGATGGCCATGACAGGCAATAACCAACAGATTTGTGTGCAGTGTTTGTTTTGCATCATCATTGCATTCTTTTAATTCAATAATATATTTTAATATTTGGCCTCACTAGTAGTTTTTAAATATTCTAAGCTATTTCTGTTTATTCTTCCAAGTGACTTTTAGTATCTTTAAAATTATTAAAATGTATTTATACTCATTTAAATAAAATTATTTAAATAATTTTAACTAATTTAAATAAAATTAACACCTTCACCATATTTGTTCTTCCCATACAAAATAAATTATAAAGCTCTACTTATATAGTTCATTTCTCTCTCTTCTCAGTAAATTTTTCTTATTCTTCATAGAGAACTTGCATGTCTCTTAAAATATATTTTATTACGGTATAATATAGATAACATAAAATCTGCCATTTTAGCTGTGTCTAAGTGTTTAGCTGTGTCTAAGTCTAAGTGTTTAGCATTAAGTATATCATGTTGGTGTGCAACCATCCCCATTCTTCATCTACAGAATTTCACTATCTCAGACCGAAGCTCCGTACCCATTAAACACTAACTCCCCACACTCTTTTCCTGCCAAGCCCTGGTAATCACCATTCTACTTTGTCTCTATGAATGTGGCTACTGTAGGTACTGATATAACTGGAATCATACAGTATTTGTCTTTTTCTTGTCTGACTTATTATTTCACTTAGCAAATTGTCCTCAAGGTTCATCCACGTAGCAGCGTGTGTTAGAATTTCCTTCCTTTTTAAAGTGGGAGAATATTTCCTTGTATGGATATACCATATTTTGATTAACCATTTATTTATCAATGGGTATCTGAGTTGCTTTCACCTTTTGGCTATTATCAATACTGTTGTTATGAACATTATTGTACAAGACATGTATCTTGTAAAAAATATTTCTGGCCATTTTCTTGCTGCTAGAAATTAATTTTTTTTTCCCGTACACATCCCAGTTAGTTTCTGCTAGTATCTAAGAAAGCTATTGATGTTTGGATTTTTGCCATGGATTCAGCCATGTTGCCACACATCTATACTGATTTTCATAACATTCAACTTGATTCTTCAGAGCTTTCGAGGCATATGATAACATCTTCTACAACCAGGGTAATCTTGTCTTTTCCTTTCCCTCATTTTTAACTAACTCATGTATACAACTGTTTACATTTGCAGGTGGTTATGTCTCATGGGTCCTTTTATTCTCAGGACTCGGCACCACACCAGACACCCAAGAGTTGGTTAAGAAGCACCTGCTGAGTAATTCTTCGTGCTTCACATTAGGGAGTGGGAACTGAGATCGGGTGTCACCAATTTTATTCTCATTGTGGTCTGCATATTTTGATAATGAAGAGTTATTTTACATCATTCAGAACTCAAAGTCACTTTTCAAATATACTCTGATTTATTTCTTAAATGATTATGTGCAGTAATTATTATGACTTTTCCCATTGGACAGATGAGTTAACTGAGTCTCCTAGAGATTACATCCCTAGCCCTCTCAGTGGGGCTCCCTCCCCCAGTTTCCCCTTCCCCAGTGAGACTTCATTCTCTCAGCTGCTGGAAGTGTGGCCACTGATGGCTCACAGCTGAGTCCCTCTGTAGGAATTGATCTGAGTCAAAGGAATTTGCTTTGTCCAAGTTCATGCCCCTCCTGGAATTGCCTATATTGAATAAAAGGTCTATGTGGGGGTACAAAGTCTCGACTGTTTTGCCCCAGTACACTAACACTCTGAGGCCATTCCCATTGCAGAGCTCTCCATGGGCGTGGCTGTGGCCTCTGCTGAGCTGCACCCTAGCCTGACTTCTCCTGCCCCGCCCCACATCCCTACTTCCCAGCACTTGCCAGTGAATCTCCATTTGAGTCTGTTTCCAGGAACCCTAGTCAAGAGCTGGTGGAGTCAGGACACACAGCACAGAATATCCTGCCTTCTAAACTACAGTGGCCATTAGATCTGTGAACGTTTTGAGGATGGGGTAATTCCTGTCTAGGAGACTGACTATCTCCTCTTCTCAGGATTTAAGGGGTAGGATGTTCCAAATGTTCTCAGACCTGAGACCTGCTGCAAAAAATAAATAAATAAATAAATAAATCCTCACTGAAAATTCACCTTTTTTTTTCAAAAATCTCTTATTCAACTGGAACATTTTTAATCCTTCCTCCAAACTCAGTGAAATGAAAATTAAAGCTTCTATCTGTATTGAACTTTGTGAAATATTTTTACTCACCTAATTTTTTGTGAAATAATTTCACTCACCTAATTTTCTTTAACACATCTGATGAGGAAGGCTGAGCAGGTAACATAACTCCTTGCAGTTTTGAGGAAATAAGTAGGAGGGAGGTTCAGGACAAGGTGCCAGGTCATACAATTTTCAGTTAGATTTTTTTTCTGTTGCACAATAAGCCTTATTTGAAACACTGGCTCTGGGATGGACGCTTAGTGGTGTGTGAGCTCCATTGCTCCTGGGAGCATCCTGGCTGCAGGTAGCAGGAGTCCTGAGAAACACTGGCCGCCTCTCCCATGACGACACTGGTCATTTACCAAAGGTCGTGGGGGTGGTGTTCACAGAGTTGGTGCAGTGTCCTCAGCAGGGGCCCAGGTGGTTTCCCTCTGTCTTCTCCATTGTTCCTTGGGCTCTTGTTCTTGGGCACACTGCTCATGAGTGAAAGGTGGACACCATAGCCCAAGGCATCCTGTCCTACGCCACAACCTGAAAGGTGAGGAGTAGGAGCAGGAGGAGGTCACAAGGTGTGAGAGGAGGGTGGGGAGAGAGTGAGAGTGAGAGAGACACACACAGTGGGAGACAGACTGTCCCCAGGGTCTCTCTGTTTATTCAGTATAGACTCTCTTAGTAGTGACCTGGCTGAAGTCTTAAATGTTTTTGTCTGGATTTGGGTTGTGTGCCTCCAGGGCTGAGGAAGACTAAGAAATTCATGGGCTGATACTTTCGGTCTTTGCACGTGAGAGCAGACTGGAGGAAGGGAATTGACAATGGCTGGTCAGGTTTCCAGAACAAGATTTCTTACTATAGATCCATAGAGAGCCTGTAGAAACTCCATTGAATTCTGAAGGCTACAAATGTGCTTGTGCAGGAGAGAGCACACACACATACAACATTTCTACATTTTTCATCAGATTTCCAATGGGATCAGTGGCTGCACACCATTTCAATGTTTAAATGTGGGTGCTGGGATGTGAATACAATGCTGTCAGCTTGCACTGAAATTAAATCAGACCAACATCTTTAGATTCCCATGTTCGTTCCTTTCAACTGGACTGGGCAGCAGTCTACGTCCTCCTCACATTCAAAGGGAGTAGAACATAGAACACTTCCTCTTCCTCCAGGAGCTCGCACTGTAGCTGAGCAAGGGTATATCCAGAGACATTCAGTGCCTACAGAAACAAGGAAAAATATACTGAATGCTGCACGGCTGTCACAGTTCAGGGAGCATGTGGAAATACCTTACACTGAAAATCGACTTCCCGTTAACTCATAGTTAACGTTCATATGCAGGCATATCAACTACACCAATAGGATGTTCAGCCATAGCATTTGTTAGTTTTAAAAATACAGACATAGGGAGGATGCAATGAAAAATAACCTATAATCTTATCACCCAAACACCCATGGCTGACATTTAAAAATAATTGGAACACACACAGATTGTAATAATTTTCCAATGGACCACAAAGATGCAAAATTTAAAAAATAAAATCCAAACCACCCATCTCCCTACCCACGCTATAAGCTCTCTTAAAATATATCCACAGTCAATATTTTCTTATGCTTTTCTTTCTTCCTGGAAAAATGCAGAAGATAGCTTGCCTCTCTTTTTCCTCTCTCTCTCTCTCTCTGTCTCTTTCTCTGATGTGTATGTGTATATACATATGTATATATGTGGGTATACATGTCTATATACACACTCATACACATGTATGCTTAGTTGTGTTTTCACAAAGACCTTTGTATTAACACACCATATATACCTTTTTTCAATAAAAAACCTATTCAAGGTGTATTAAAAATTATTGCCATTGTAACACTTATATCCTTCTCTAATTCTTCTGAATGCCTATTCCGACACATGTGTGCACCCTAATTTACTTGACCAGTCTACAGTGGTGACATAGTTTTAATCGTGTTGAAGTTTGTGCTCTCACCAGGGTGCTGCCTTATCCACAGGTTTCACTGAGTGTTGGTGACACCATGAATGATGTGAATTCCTAACAGGAATTGGTGTAGGGGGTGGGTCAACCAGCCCCGACCAAAGAGACAGCAGGGGTGGTGAGCTAGGGAGTGGGTAGGAAGAGCTTCCCCATATTCAGGAAGTAGGTGTGGAACAGAGGCTCTTCCCAAGGCTCTTTCTGCCTCTGGATGTTGGTGTTGATGGTGTGATGTCTGGAGCTGTTGCAACCGCCTTGCTACCAGCTCAAGGCTGAGGCTTCAAGAACAGAAAGGTAAGGCTGAGAGAATCCCAGGGAAGCAGAGCTACATGCTGGGCATTCTGTTTCTGGAGCCTGTCTCACCCAAGCGCTTCTTATCATGAGGGTAGAACATTCCCTTTGCATTCAAGACATTTTTAATTGGGAACTTTGTTTACATGCAGCCAAAAACCCTCTCAGCAGGTCCCAACGCCTCCGCAGGTTTCTTCTACATGAGTTTCTCTTTCTCTCATCTCTTCTCCAGGTCTCCTTCTACTTTTGTGATTGGTGGATTTGCCTCCTTCCGCACATCCTCCTTGCCTACCCACTATGCAAAAATACTGGAGTCTGCCCATGTTATTGTCAGAAGGGATTTTCCAGGAAGCTAACGGTATTTAAGGGCAGAGCTCCTCACAACCCCAGAAAAGGGTCTGAGTGGGGCCGAGCAACAGCTGTACTTGGCTGGATGTTTTGTACAATTTTAAAAGGTCAAGTATTTAAACTGCAGTTATTTAAGAGCATTGCTTTTGTTTACTCTGACTTTCTCTTTCCCATTCTCCTCCTGCATGCTGTGTGGGTGGACACAGGCATTTTGGTATCTGGCTAACAGGAAGCTGAGTTGGGATGCATTTAACCTGGGGTGAGGGGAACACACTCCTGTGGTTCTCATTCACTCCTGGGTATAGTTACATTGTCTCTAGAGATCCTGTTGTAAAAGTGGCCCCAGGCCCGGCCCCACCGCCCACCTAGGATTTGACCCAAAGCAGCAGGGACAGAGGTGGTTCCTGGATCAGGACATTTCCCAGCACCACACATGGGAAGCCTGTGATCAGTGCAGAGGAAACAAGGTTTCAATGTGCTAAGCCAAGAGCCACTGTGTAGAAAATTATTCCCAGCAGAATCATGGGCAATTGTGAATGGAGGATCTGGTTCTTTTTGACACCTAGTCAAAAATGGAAGTTTTCTCCTGTTGAAAATGTACTCACTAATCTGATATATATAATTAGTGCACCGTGTAATTGTTTTTACTTTTGATGGGAACTTTGATAGAAATCTTAATTTTTGACATTTGTGGAGCACAGATCTTTGTTTTGAAACTGTCCACAGCAAGGACATATGCATGTGTGTGACACAAACCCGACAGATGGGAACCTCCCTCCTTCCCCCTCTTATCCTGATGACCTCCGGCAGCTCCAGGCAACACAGATGTAAAACAGCCACTAACAGGTGAGACAGCTCGAAAAGATACTGTTTCAGGACAAATTCCTCCTGCACATTCAATGAGCTAATCAATACAGCACAAAATGATAAATTTACACAATTTTGAAGCTCACTACAACAGTGAGAGTTTTAAAATGCTGCGATAGTGACATTGTCAGCAGAGTCTTTAAGATCCTAAACCTTAAGTCGAGAACATTTAGAAAGTACTGAAATTTTACAGCTCACCTATGAAAGGAAACTGAAAGAGGCTTTTCCAAATTAGACACTAATCAAAAAAATTGCATGATGTTACAACTACGAATCTTAAATTAGAATGAAAACATTATATGCCATTAACTTTACAAGTGATCAAACCTGTTGGTGGAAAAACTGGCTTATCTTTCTGCTATATTTATAGAAAATTCTGTTACTAAATCAATGTCATAAGATGAGGCAAGCAGGGATTCCTTAGCTAAGTAGGAAACACAGGAAGAAATTATTATGTGTTTGTGTCAAGTAGCTAATTAACTAAAAAAATTGTATGAGACAATACAAATCATGTGGATTAAGGAAGGGCAAATCTGCCCTTTCTTCTGCAGGGTGGATGGATGGACTGACGGGGTCCAAGCCAGTGGCATCACGAACAGGAAACAATGTTTCTCTCAAGCTGCAGCTTTGAAATGTCAAACAGCCTCTGCCTTGGCTGACGGCTGCTTTCTGACTCAATGGAAGACCTTGTTCTCTAGCGTCAGGGCTGTCAGAATCTTTGCTTATGACTGAGAAGAACATCCCACTGCTTGGATGATCTGGGTCCATCTTTACACAGAAGCACAGAGCTGCAGGGAAGGGGTTTCTGGATGGAACATTCCACACCTGGCTGGACTTTATGGGTTCTAAGGACGCAGGACCTAGGTCCACTTTGCAGTCCACACCTGACCCTGGCTCCTTTACACAGAGGCCTGCCATGCTCTGAGTGCATCAATCCAGCCTCAAAATCCCCTCCTCCAATCCTATGATAACCTCCTTTCCTTTGTTTGTCGAGTCATCTGAGGATCCTTGGTGTGACTATATTCCCTTATTGCAACAAGCCAATATTGAGTGTGTTGACTACAGTACTGCTTTTGGTGGCTGATTGCACTAGGATGTGTGTTATTCTCTGGATTTTGTGGATGTTTGTAGTATATCTCAGCGTTTTAAAAAATGCATATTTTGCTGTAATTTATTTTCTCTTATAAATAAGCAGTAACTTTTGTGCTTTCTTTGGTATTGCTAGTATTGCCCTATTTTCCACACAGGGAGCCTCTATATCATATGAGCCTCAGGCCCCACAGCGTCTGGGTCCACCCGTGCTTGCTGTGCCGAGCATCCACCTGCCCAGGGAAAGACTGCGCTGTCTCCACTTCCGAGGCCAGCGATCCACTCACTTCACCTTGCAGAGTGATTTCTCTCTGCTGGATGAGATGTTTCTGACCTCTGCAGTTTCAGTGTTTTACCGCTGATTTGGTGTGTAGCTCCTGTTAAAAGAACTCTTAGAAGAGGTTAATATTTCCAACTTGACCTGAGCAGGGGACTCCTTTGCACTCCTCTAAAGATCCAGTGGCTTCAGGACACAGCTCACTGCCCATCTCTAGGCCCAGAAGAAGCCCCTCCTCACTCTCAGTTTCCCTGCCTCCTGCCCCCCTCCTAGGGAGCAGACACACAGGGAGATGGTGGGGAGAGCCCTGTTGCAGAGCCACGACTCCACCCCAAACTTCCCCAAGGAAGAGAGAATTGTGTCAGGAAAGGGAATGATTTACACGAAGTCAGCTGCTCCCTGTGTGCCTGGGTGGTGGTTGCTTATGTGAAAAGAGATCTCTTATCCACGTGGAAAATTAGGAGCACCTCGCTGCATGGAAGACTTTTCCACCAACCACCTGCTGGGCACCTGCTGCTCTGCCCTCTGCGCCTATCTCCCAGCAGAAGCCTGAATCACTAAGCACATGCTCCCCCGATAGGGTGAGGCCCAGACTTACATCTCCCCAGCACGTGGCCTCCTGGGCGCTGCTTCATTCCTACATCCCAAAGATTCTGTTAAATCCTGTGAGGGTGGAGAGGAAATGGAAGCAGATGCTTCCCATCATCCCTGTCAGACCATTCCCCTCCCTGGCTTTCTAGGATGGCACATGGGGTGTGGCCTCAGGGCTGTTTGGGCAGATTTCCCTTTGGCATTTTACCCTCGCTGTTCATGGCAGCAGCTCTTGCTCACTGCAGCTCTAGGCATGGAAGGTATTTGAGAGCCCTGCCCCAGAGGCTGCACCACTCTGTCCTAAAATGGCAAAGGGAAGAGCTGTGCAGGGTGGGCTGTATTTTAGTGGATTTTTGTGACACAAGTATCCACAATTCTACAGGATGATGCTGACATGAAAAGGATGTGTTCTATTTATTAAATAGAACATCCTTGGGAAAAGAAGAGAGTCCACTGCATGGCAGTCCTGCTTGCATTTTAACTTCTCCATCCCTAACATTAAGCTTGACATGAGGACTGGTTTTAAATTCAAGTCCAGAGAATGGACCTGTGGGCGCGAATTATTAAACCCTTCATAGGGCACCACCTCCCAGGATGGATGACAGTAGGCTCTGTTTTCTCTTTGTGATATCGCCCATCCTTGGTTTGGCTGCCTTTTCTCTCAATCTGTTACACACACACATACACACTTTTCGACTTTGTTTCCATGTAGGGGCCTAAAGTCTCCTATGGAAAGAAGCAGACATCAATCGCTATTTAGTGTCTAGGGGATTTGATGAGAGAAGCTCAGTCCCAGGAGTCTGCTCAACTCTGCAAGCACAATGGAATCTACGGCCTAGTGAGCTCCACCGAGGCCTGGCCCCTGGCTGTGGACCACAGCCAGCCCCCTCCTCCTGCTCTGACCAGGAGCTCAGAACCAACCAGCAGCCCAGCTTCCGGGGCCAGCAGCCTGGGCCCCCTCCTCCCCCTGACCCCCTCACCAGGGGCTGCTGCAGCTGAAGGCCTGGGTTCCCAGTCCCTGGATGCTTTCTCCCTGCTCTGAGACTCAGGTCTCCTATAGCAGCAGCTCCCCTGACAGCCTTGCTGTGGCTGCGTCAGCTCCCAGGTACTCCTCTGATCTCCACAGCAGCAGAACAAGGAGGCTTCATAAGGGAACTGTGGAAACCCTGCCTGTCTGCACATCCCCAGACAACCAAGAACTCAGAGGGAGCCAATGCTACTGTTTAACTGCAGGAGGTGGGGGTCTGTGAGAAGCAAGAAAAAAGGAGCAAGGACAGAGCCCACTGCTGAGCAACAAAGGCTTCTTGCCGCCTTCTCTGTTGTCTCCTGGTGCAGGCGCACGGGGAGACCTCCCCCAGGGCGGGGGCCACCAGTCTGGGGGTGGGAGCACTACAGGGGGTGGGAGTAGAAGGTGGTCGGTGTAGCTGACCCAGCACAGATCCCTAGGCTTTCCCACGTATGGATTTCACCAGGGACATTCCGTCCTTCGAGGGAACTTCATAGACCTGGAAAGAGCAGAACTGTTTCTGTGAAAGGAAAGAGAGGGGGACAATCAGTGTGGGTTGCAGTTAAATCGGAAGACACCCGGGCATGTCATTTCAGAGTGGAGGCGAGGACGGATCCAGGTGAGACACTGGGTTCTCACCCTCCTCTGCTGAGTTCCAGGGCACTGAGCCCGACTGGGCAGTGACTGTTCCATCGCCCCTCTCAAGGCTCCAAGTCACCAGGTGGCATTGAGCCCCCACTCCAGCCTGCAGGATTCCTGCCCCAGCACAGCCCGAGCTTATGCATGGCCTCAGGAGCCCCAAGGGTGCAGGGCAGGGGTAGGTGGCTCATTGTACCCAGCTGCTTCCACCTCCAGCACTCAGGTCAGCACTAAGAGGGGCAAGAGGGAAGAAGCCAAAGAACTGGAAACTGTAACTCAAAAGGGTGGTTAGATGACAAGGAGAATGTGGCTTTCCCCTGAACAGAGACCTCACAAGAAATCTCGGGTTCTTGGAGAGGCTGGTGTTGGGTGAGCTGGGGCAGGTCCAGGGCTTCACTGCTAACAGGCATTTAATTCCCCCTAATCTGCTCAGCATGGCTGTGGCTGTGGGCAGGTGCATGAGGCTGTGATTACCAGAGCCCCTTCTCTCTGACCAGAACCCAGCCCTGCATCTGCCTCCTCCAGTCCAGCAGGCACCAACCCAAAGCACACATCGTGGAGCTCCCAATAACCCTATTCCCAAGCTAAAGCCCTCTTAGCAAATCAGATTCATCACCCATCTCCACACCGCTCCATCTGCACACACATAGGCATCTACATAAACTCACACCAACCCTCACCCACACAGATCTATGCATGAACCCACATGCATACTCCTTCAAACATCCATCTACCCACATGCACATACACTCTCATGCACCTCCCACATGTGGGCACATGCATGCTCCGTTGCACATACACCCATATATGTACACCACCCCCACATACATGTATGCACACATGTAACTCCACATTCACACACGCATGCATGCCCCTCACAACAGGCATCTGCACGTGTGTGCCCTAACCCACATGCATCTCCACAGGCACATGCGCACATCCATGCACGCATGGCTTTCATGCATCTGCACTCATGCTCCATTCCCTTCAAAACATGTGCAGGAGCAGACACACACACATATACCCCACACACTCCACACACACCCCTCTGCACAGCATGGCACCGCTGACCCACATCAGGCACATACCTCCTTCCACTGTGGCTGGTCACTGATGAGACAGTTGTCCAAGTCTGGCTGGGACTTAGTGCCTGTGGTTAGGCCGATCTTCATACCAAAGAAGTAGCTCACCCCGCCCAGATCTACATGCGTGAAAGAGCAGGATGCATGGACAGCACACTGTCAGTTTCATGCACACACAGGCATTTCACTGTGATTGAGTCACTGGGTTTGCCTGGGGCTTCACACCTGCCTTTCTGAACTGCCCACGCTGTCACCCACAAGGCACACAAGCCACCTCCTGCTGGCAGGCAGTGGCGCCGGGCGCCAGACCTCCCTAGTAACTGGTTTTCTCTGAGTAACTGAAACAAGGTGTCTCATGCAGCCCAGTAGGAGGGGAAGCAAGGGCAGGGCAGATGAAAGCCAGGGCCTAAAACCCCCTTCACTGGATTCAGGAATAGACGGCACAGCTCTGGGGAGCCAGCCAGGGTGGGGTAAAGAAACAGCCCTGGCACCAGACTTGCAGGGCAGGGTCTAAGCACCAAGTGAATGCTCTTTCCCACAGCAAAGGATTAACTGATTTCTGCTACCTGTGGCTCAGAGGCCAGGGACACTGGGCCCGTCCTAGGAAGGCTGTCACCTGATGATGAAATATCTGCTAACTTCCAGCTCCTGGCATCCAGCCCATAGGGCATCTCATTCCCTCTGTTAACCTAGATTTATTTATCCCTCATATACAGCAGGGAATGAGAGGCTTCACACACACGGATCTTTAAGCCAATAACAGATTGCCTCTGGAGCATCTCCATTCTAAGTGTGTTGTTGGAAGCAGTATTTCTAAAGTGAGCAGCACACCTGCATGTCTTACATTTGTGATTGCAGAGTAGAATTGAACCCTTTTCCCTGCACAGGGCCTCCTCCAGACATGAACCGTGAGAACTGGGAAGCAGTGTGAGATGAGGAGCCCTGGGAACCACGTGCAAGTCCTGAGATCTCTCTGGTGTCAGCTTGCTCACTGTAACACAGCCCAGTGACCCTTATCACCCCATGTGAGTGTCACACTCGAGAGAGGGGTGTAGGCCAGCAGGGACCCTGGCAGCAGGCAGTGCCCCTCACGTGCAGGGAGAGGGCCCCAGCTGACGGCTGCAGGAGGAGAAACGGGGCTGGTCTGGACTCCTCTGAATTTCCAAGAGAAGGTGGAGAAGCTCCAAAGTCTGTGTCACTGTTTGTTGCTCTGCCATGGGATGCAGGTCAAGCTGAGCCTGGTAGCCCTGCTGAAGCTCCCTCCCGACTCGACCCCGTCCTCTGCTCTGCTGTCCTCATCTGGCTGAAGTCTAATGCTATGTCAGCTGGCAGAGGCAGGGGCAGGCATGCTCCACCCCAGCAGGAACTCAGCTGCCCTGGGCTGTAGCGGGTGGTCAGCCAGCCTGAGGGTGAAGGCCACTTGCCCTAGGGGGTTGTGCTCAGGGGTGTGACTTTAGGAGGGAAGCAGGGCTCTGCAGGACAAGGAGCCAGGCTCTGGTGTGGCCCCGGTGGAGAGGACTCAGGGAGGAGGAGGATGAGCCTCATGGCCTGGGTCTCATCCTGAGCAGCACCAAGCCCACCGAGAGACAGCACAGTCCCCACCCACACCTGCTGGACCCTGGGAAATGGCACGGTCGTGGCACAGACCCAGGGGCTGCTGCAGGTTAAAGGAGGCCAAGGGGACAGGACAGGACTGAACTCCTGCACTCATGGTCCGGGAGCATCCTAGGGCATGAAGGCCGTCAGCAGACAGTCAGGGAAAATTGAATGAATCTGAGCATTAGACCATGAATGTGTCAGTGCTGATTTGCTGGGACTGCTCTTTGGGGTAGGGGGCAAATCCAGCTGGGACTCAGGACCCCTTGGGTGGTGGCATCTCCCACCTGCTGTTGGGCTGGCAGCTCCTGCGGGGGTGGCTCTAGTGCTCATCGTTCTCTCCTTGTTGTACTCGCCGATGGCGAAGTCCAGGCCATGCTGCAATCTATCATCATTAAGGCCTGCGTCACAGATGTCACTTTGAATGATCATTCTAGCCAGAGTTGGGGGACTCTAGGCCAGGGCCACAAACAGGGCAGCCAGCAAGGGCAGTGGAGTGTGCAGGGGCCAGGCTATGGTCTGCTGGGACAAGGACAAGGAGTGAGGAGGGAGAGGTGCAGAAGAGTGAAGGGGCATGATCCTGAGGCAGGGAGCCCAGACTAGCAGGCAGCTGTGCATTAGGATAAATGGATAAAAGCAGGATAGCTTGGGGGCCCCCAGCCCCACGTCTCTCCATGCCCTGCCCCTGGCTTCTCCCTCTCTTTCTGCCCCTGCTCCTTTTCCTTTGTCTCCCATTCTATCTCCCTGCACCTCTCTCCCTGCCTAAGTCCCCCTGTTCCTCCAGGCCCTTATCCTCCATCTCTCCCTCTTCCCGACTCCTCTCTCCAATCCCCAGCTTCCTTCAGTCTTGCCCCTCCTTCCCAGTGCTCCCAAGACTGGGTTACCCGGGTGTCCAGAAAGGTGACACTGCTATCTGTGTTGTGAAACAAGGTGACCTTCTACTTCCTCACAAAAGCAAAAAATAAAGGGGTTGGCATCCTGGGGTCTTCAGATGTCAGGGAAATCTGAGAGCACTTGCTGCAAGTTGGGAATCCCTGGTGCAGGGAGACTATTTTAAACACTCCTGGAAGACTTTGTCCATACCCTGTTCTGGGGAACCTCTTTGCCAAACATAAAGGAATTAACCTTTTGGGAAAAAGTCACTGGGTTCTCTTTTTCATAACTCATTATTTAATAAACAAACCTGTCACCAACTTCTCCCAGCACCATGTGGTCTAGGGCTTGGAATGGAGCCTGGGTGACTGAGCCATGGACATGACATTGCAGAGCTGCTGCCCAACAGAGATTGTGACATGAACCCATGAGCAATTTTCTGTTTTCTAGGAGACACACTGAAAAAAGAAAAAGAAACAAGTGAAAGTAATTTAAAGAATATATCTTTTTTAACCTTATAAATCCAAAATGTTATTTCAACACATAGGAAAAACACTTATTAATAAGAGAGTTTATATTCTTTTGGGTGTGTGTAAGTCTTTGAAATTTTTACACTTAGACCAAGTGTCGTCTTGGACTGTCCCCATTTCCAGCATCCCATGGCCATCTGTGGCTGGTGGCTGTGGAACTGCACAGCTGAAGTTTGGGTGTGTGTGGAGATGGGGAGCAGTGATCCATCACTCAGATGAGGAGAGTAGAGCTGCTCTGCAGGAAGTGAAGTCGAATGGAGGGTAGAGAGAGATGGGTGCCACTGGACTCTGGTCAGGGAGGTCTCTATGAGACTGGAAAGGTGAGAAGAACTGCTTAGACAGGAAACAGCTCCGGGCAGCAGGAACAGTCAGTGCAAAGGTCCTGAGGTGAGGCTGAGTGTGCCTATTCCAGGAAGAGGAAGCCCTTGGGGGGGATGTGAGCAGGGAAGAGAACGACCTGGAGTCTCACAGTAACTGGGGGTGGGGTCAAGTGGAAGATGCAGGGAGACCCCTGGCAGGTGGTAAGGGTTGGCAGTACAGGAAGCAGCAGCTGCGGGATGAATGTGGGAGCCCACGGGCCACTCTTGCTTTTCTCCTGGGAGAGTCACGCCTTGGGGTCCTTTCCTCTGTTCACTGCTTGGAAAACTCATCTGACTTTACAACATCACAGTGAATGAGGTGGGATTTACATACAATAAAATGCCTAATTGTATGTGCCCAACTTGGAGGATTTCATCAATGCATACACCTGTGTTACCACTTTGTCCAGACCTGTGACATCTGCCTTGCCCCAGACAGGGTCCTCCTGCCTCTGCATCCCACCCTCGTGCCCACCCCACCCTGACAGCCCCCATCTGGCCCTGTAGACTCCTTTGTCGCCTGTTCTTGAGCTTCCCAGGAACGGAGTCCTGCAGAGCGAGTCCGGGGGGTGGCTTTCCAGCGGCCCCCAAGTTGCTTCATTGCCAGGATTGCGAGTTCTCCTTCTCCCCAGACTAGGAGATGTGGTCAGCTGGGTGCTCTGTGGGGTGACAAAGTCCCCAGCTCGGGATGCTGCGGGCCTGGGCTGGAATGTGACTCCAGGAGTGGGGAGGGTAGAAGGGAGGCTCTGAACAGACAACTGCTTCTTTTGTTGTCTCAAACCCACCCTCCATGCCTGAAGGTGACCCTGTGGCAAATCCCTTATGGTGAAGTGGCAGCTTGGCCAGAAACACCAGGAAACCCTGGGCCTTTGCAGGGCACCCAAAGGACTCTCCCAGGAGTGGTGGAGGTGAGGGTCGGTCAGGGTCAGCCCAGACCTGCTGTCATCCTGGGGCTCAGCCATGGCTGGGGCTGGATCAGCAGGAACCTGGCAGCGGAAACAATATTACTCATGGGCGCTCATATTCAGTGTTAGGATTGGGGAACTTGTTACCCAAGGCCCAGTGACCATCTCACCCCACTGTGAATCCAGCACCCCTAGAAAAGCCATGCACTCCAGCAGATACAGCAGGTGGCCCAGGGATGGTGTTTATTGCTGGGAGAGAGATAGGAGGTCTTCAAACACGGCAGCGTGTGATGCCTTCTAGTTAGACAGGAAAGATTGGGAGCTCCACAGATAAGAGAAAGAGGGGTCAGCTCCTGGCCAGGTACTTCAAAGCACAATGGTCATCTCCCAAGTGTGGGGGTTGGTTCTTCTCTGTGGCTGCAGCTTCTTGAGGCCACGGGGCTCCAATCTCAGGAGGATGTGTTGTACAGAGGGTAAGATTAAATAATCACGAGTCTTCTGTTTTCTATCACTAGGAAGAAGGTGCAGGTCACTCAGATAGGGGGAGAGTAGTGGTGAGTGGAATGTGGGGGAAGAGGGGCTGGAGTGCTGACCTGCACCCCTGAATGTGATGACATGACCTGTGGTCATCCTCTGTCAGGACACTAGCATGTGCTGCAGGGAGGGTCAGCTGTCCTGATCCAATGACCACTGTAATCCTAACAGGACAGACAGCATTGGTGGGCACTCTCAGCAGCGACGGGAGCCACGTCCAGTGTGGGTGATGGGAAGTGGAAGGTTAGGGTAGCTGGATAGCTGCTCCAGATGTTTGGTGACCTTGGGAAAATGTCTGGCCTTCTCTGAGTCATGCATCTGGAGAGGTGGGTGGCTTTGTAAATGGTAGCGTCTGACAGTTCCCAACCAACAAGATGAGCGGGCTTCAGGAGTGATGTTTAAGCGTGATTGAAAATGACTCAGTAGCCTGGTATGGTGGTGCACCTGTAATCCCAGCTGCTGAGGGGGGCTATGACAGGGGATCCCCTTGAGCCCTGTAGTTCCTGACCAGCCTGGACAACATAGGGAAACTCTGTACAGCATAGATCCTATCTTAAAAATAAAAATAAAACATGACACAACTGTGTGTGCCTTGGTTCCTGAAACCTACAGCTTCAAGGACAAGGTAATAGGGACTCAGAGAGAAACAATGGACCCAGAACTGAGCCTGGGGCCTTCAGCACCCATGTAACCTGGAGGAGTCCAGCTGCCCAGGAGGGGGCATGTTTCCCTTCTACCAGGTGATGAAAAAGAAAGCTGTGGTCTCCCAGGCTGTGTGGGTGACTATTGATCTCACGATCTGAATTAGTAGAGTGAGAATTTAGGTGACTGGCAGAAGTTCTCTATAATAAATAAGCAATAATAAGAGATCACTAAACAATGCTGTAATAAATACATCATCAAGCACATAAACATCTACTAAAGGTGCAAGTGGTCAGGACAAGTTGGCCAGAGTTGAGATTCTGCACATTTGGGTTTTGAGAAATTAACATTCAGCATCTATGGTAGGAGATTGGACTGAGCAGCCACACAATTTGGTGGTTTCTCAAAGGGGAAGCTCAGAAGCTTCCTTTATGGAGTGCCTGGAGTTCTCTGGGGTCAAGCATGTCCCTTACATACACCATCGCTTCTTCTCCCCTCCCTACCCCCAACCACAAAGGAGAGGCAGATGCTCCTAGACCATGGGCCAACATTGGTATCTCGTTTGGCTTTGAGATGATGCCACATCATTAGGAAACTGTGATATTCATGGAGAAGCCTGCTGGTAGCCCCTGAAGAATGTGACAAGAGGGGAGTGCCCAGTGTCTGAGGTTTGACTGTTTTGAGCTTCATGGGGAAAAGAGAATCCTTGGGACACTTCTGCTCAGGGACCAGTATGTGAACAGTACTCATAGTTTTGGATTATAAATTACCACTGACTTTCTCAAGGAGTGCATTCACCAGAGCAGAGCCAGTGACTGAAGAACCACACAGTCTAGTGAAGAGGACAGGGAGAGGCCTCCAGGAGCTCGGGTTGCTGGTTGGTATAGGCTGGGGTCCGCCTGACTCCCTGGGCTGCAGATTGCAGAGGCCTGGCCTCAAGGGAAACAGATGGCTCTGACGGGGAGAGCAATCCCCTTGGCATCTCTGGGTGGTCAGAGTTTCCTTTCTAATACTGTTTGGGTCACTGTTGGCACTTCCCTGTCACTGTTTGCGTAACCTTAAATATAAATTCCTTTAGCAAAGTGCAGTGATGTGGAGAGTGGTTCCTGTTCCTGCTTGGAATCCTGTTAAACTCAATCACTGAGTGCTGGAGCTGGGGCCAGAGGCCATCAGGACAGCCCTGCCTCCTCCTGTGGCCCTGCCTGCCCTCTCCTACCTGTCACAGAGGAGCTGGATCCAGCGACAGGACTCACCTCAACAAAACCTTAGTTAGGCTCTTCTAAGCCTTGTTTTCCCCTAGTCCTCAACCCTAGTCCCCAGCCCCTACTTCCTGTTCTTGCAAGGGCTGCGTTGCCCAGTTTTAGGAAAGAATCCTGCTAAGTGAGTTTAGAAAGAATCCCCCCACCCTTGGTATCTGATCACTCTCAACATCTGATCAAGTTCCTCATTTCTCAACTTTGATGTTTAAGGCTTTGTCCTGCCTTCAGGAAGAATTCTGTTAGGTCAATTTAGCCAGAAACTCCTATCTTTGATGTCTCTGCTTAGTAATTTTTTTAATCTATTAACCCTGCTCCCTGCTCCTTGGCTATAAATCCTCACTTGCCCTTTATATGTTCATAGTTGAGCTCTCTCCCCTTTATTGTGAGAGTGTTGACCCTATTGCAATTGTCTTGAGTCATCTCAATCAAGCTCAGTCTTCCAGCAGTGAAGCTCCTCATCCCCCTGCCCATGACGTCATCACTGGATGCCCTGCAGGCACCACCAGTTCAGTATGACCATTGACCACCATTTTGCTCATAGACCTGCCCCTTGACTGGTGTCCCCATCTGTGTTAGTAGCCCCATTCTTGCCCATGGCTGTGACAAGAGATATATTTGTGACAAGACAAGATATTCGCTCTCTTGGTGCTTCTGTTTCCTGATTTGTAAAACAGGAATGACAGTGATTACAATGGGCTGTGTAATAAGGAGCTGCAAGATCTCACTGGCCTATGGCAATGACCAGTTATTTTGCTCATATCTGCAGTCCAACTGGGAGTCACTGACGTGGGATGGGATTGTCTGGGCTGGCTCTGCTCCACGTCTGTCATCCTTCTCCAGGGAGCAATTTCTCTTATTCTCACGTGGCAAGAGCAGTGTGCAAGAGGGCAAGCTGAATTGCACAAACTTGTTTCAAACTTCTGGTTACTTTACACTTGAAACTCCTTTGGCTAAAGCAAATCACACGGCCCAGCCCAAAGGGAAGTGGTGCAGAAGTGCACTTTGCCATGGAGAGCGGGGTACAGGGAGTGAGTATTTTGAAGTCTAATGAGCCACAGTAGTGTACCAAATAGTTTCATAGGGGTGTCAGGAAAACGAAATAAAATGCTTGTGAGGTGATAGTGCAGGGCCTGACGTATCGATTGATTGATCAGTTGATCTCATCTGTCTAATCTATGTATATATCTGTGTATCAAATCTATCTATCTCTGTATCCATCCATATAACATGCTTCCCCTCTATTCCTCATCTTGCCCCAGACAATAATAATTAAAGTTCTGTAAAATTCTCTGCATTATATTTTCAACGTGTCTTTCACACTGTCACAGCTATGAGAACGCTCATGGATGTCTCGTGACTGTCTGATCTTCCAGGAATCTTCACTCTACTCTGTGCCTCCATTCCTCTGCTGTCCAACCCACCACAGCAAATCAGATGGTGATCCTCGGCTCACAGCCTCCCATGGCTTCCGAGTGTCCCTAAATTGAAACTCTGATGAGTACCTGGCATCTAAACCTGTCCTTGCCCTCCCTGGTGCATCCTGCAGGCAAGTAGGCTCTGGCCTGGCCTGAACTTTGGGGTGAGAGTGTGGACTGTTCTGCACCTAGAAATTTCCTGACAATCTTAAGTGCATCTGGTCCTGCACCTATTTGAGATCTTTTGAAAGGCTCATCCTCTGGGGCAGCTTGATGGCTTTGATAGTTGTAGTACTATAGAAAGAGTATGCAAGTCAGTGACAAGGCAGATGGAGAACATGAAATGTAGGCTGGATTCAGAAGGAAAGAGCTGCGCTCCAGCCGCCCCATGGCAGTTGCAGACACCAGCAGAAACCACAGACTATGGGGGAGGGGATTTTCCCTCTGTCGACCCCACATGGGGTGGATTGTGGGTCTTTCCTGGGAGAGCTGTTCAGAGCATCCTGTATGTATTACCTGCTGCTGCAACAGAAGCCACCCTGAATCTTCCTGGCTGAAAGTCACGTGGCATGTGGATTCTCAGGACTCTGGAGCTGTCCGCAGCTCTTCCGCTGGTCTTGCTGGGTTCACTCGCGGGCTGCATTCAGGTGGGGAGGGCTGGGAGTGTGCTCAGCAGGCACAGTGGGCATCTCTTTCCAGGTGGTCTTTTATCCTCAAGAAGGTTAGAGGATACTTTTACATGAAGACGAGTTCCAAGATGGCATTGCAGGAGCCCAGCGCCCGGGTGTGGCCTGGCCCCAGCCATTGCAGACTCTTGCCAGCTGATGTCTCATTCGTCAAAGCAGGTCACGTGGCCAAGCCCAGACTCAGAGGGGATGGGGCCTCACAGAGCGAGGGGCAAGGTCCGGTGCATTGTGGGTGTTTCCTGTGTCTACCTCCATTCCCTGCACAGAATCCAGGAGCGAGATATAATCCTGGACCAATCTGATGTCAGAAATTACAGATTTTTATAGATGGTTGTTTGAGGAAAATTTGGCTTCCGGTAATATCTGGATTGAGATGAGCTGTCCAGAGGAAGGCACTGAAGCCCAGGAGTCAGGAGCTGAGTTTACCCCATCCCTCTCCAAGTTGGCTTAGAAAGTTCTAAATATCTGAGAAATAATCAAGCAGAAATAGGGTAGCCAACCTGGGAGTCCCCAGTCCTGCTTCTGTTGTTTCTCTCCTGCATCACTTCATCGAAACTAAAGGTGGATTCCAGCTTCTTTAAATATTGTTTTCTTACCTAAAGCAGTAGCCCTTCCTAGGTCCTTCTTGTGCCCTTGGCCTCTCTATTTTTCAGCATGTCACTTTCGGGTTAGGGCATGGTGTATGAGGGAGAGCTGGGCTCTTCTTGCCACATTGCTTTGCTGTCCTGATGTAAATTTTTGGGTCCAGCACCTCAGCAGTGAGGAGAGCACACAGGGCTGTGTTTCCCACAAGCCATCAGGATCACTTATGTGTATCTGGGAAGAGTTAAATGCTGTCTTGTGTCTCCCAGACATGGGCACCAGTCAGGAATTGCTAAAAGGAAACAACTAAACCTCTTGTTTCTAGTCTTTCCAAAAATTAGTTTATGAGATAGTTTGAATATACACCCCCATCAGATCTCACGCTGAATTCCAATCCTGTGTTGGAGGTGGGACCTGGTGGGAGGTGTTCAGGTCATAGTTTCTGATCCCTCATGGCTTGGTGTTGTCCTCACAATAGCCAGTGAGTTCTCTAGAGATCTAGTTGTTAAAAGCATGTAATATCTTTCTCTAGGTCTCTCTCTTGATCCTTCCCTTCGCCCTATCTATGTAGAAAGAGGGACCAGGAAAGGTCACTCTGAGGATGTGGCATAGGAGCTGGACTCTGCAGGAGGAGAAGCAGCCAGCTGCAGAAACCCAAGGGAGGGGTGTTTCTGGTCAAGAACAGCATGAACTGAGCTTGAGGCAGAACTTATCTTAACCTGTGGAAGCTCCTGAATGGAGTATCAGGGACTTGCAGGCAGGAGAGGTAAGAAGATTGGGTTTGGTGAATGAGCAGATGTCAGTTCCCACCACAGGGAAGAATTTGTATTTTATTCAAAATGTAATGAGAAGGCTTTCAAATGATTTACTGGGACATAACATGACACCTTATATGTTATTAGAAGGCTGGCATGGCCGCACAGAGGTAACAAGCTTTTAGTCAGTGAGAATGGGAGGGTGGAGAACAGTCAGGAGGACACTGTAGTCATCCAGGAAAGGGAGGACAGTGACCTGGGCTGGTGCAGTGGCCAAGAAGGGGAGCACAGGATGCCTGTGAGAGGCAACGGGGCAGGACTTGCTGAGGGCTGGGGTGATGGTGCAGAGGGAAGGAAAAAACAGAACTCCAGCCCAGGCCTGACCACAGGGCAGGAAAATTACTAAGCTTGAGGAGATATGAGGATGAGCAGATTGTCTGGGCTTGGGCCTCAGGGAAGATTCGGGAGCTGTCCTCAGAGATTTTTGGGACATCATGTGCTTAGAACTGTGGATCTCAAATGCCAGCACATGGATCTATTACTGAAGTGCCAGGGGCTTAGTCTAGGATTCATTGCTTGCAGCACAGGAAGCCAAACACTGAGACAACAAGTATTGCCAAGGAAGAAGGCTGTAATCAGGAGCTGCAGCTAAGGAGATGGAAGATCAGTCTCAAATCCATCTCCCCATATGACTAAAATCAGGGATCTATATAGCAGGGGAGACATGTACCCACATTCAGGAAAACAGGATTAGGGAAGGGTAAGGAATAGGAGATTGTAAGCAGGAATCATGACGGGTGAAGGGTCTGGCATCTCATTGTGCAGATGCTGTGATCTGGTGAGTGTCAGTTCCCTGATGCTATCTGGGAGTCCTGAAGTTTGATTTCCTGAGCAAGGAACTCAGAGAAGACACATGTGAGTTTCTCAAGTTTTAAGACTGAAAGGGTCAATTTCTATGTTTATTCAAAAGAAATCATAAATATCAGTTCTATGGGCCAGTTGGGCCAGTTTCAACCCCCTTTCTATTTATCAGTTTCCAAATCATGGGGAATCTGGTCATTGATCTTTCTGACTGCTTCATGCTGAAGACAAGGGTTGTAGAATAGGGGCTAAGAACTAACCCACTTCTGGGGGCTATTGTGTGTTCAGCAGCGCAAAGAGCAAGGCCTATTTCCAGGTAAGATTTGTCTCTTGGCAACTGGGGTCCCCTTGGCCACAAGTGAATTTGCTAAGTTGGTGGGGGGTCTTTGAACTCTATTTTGTCCCATACTATTGCTGGAGTGGTGTACTACACTTCCTGCCACGGTTCATCCTGTTCCTCAGTGGAAACCCTATGGCCAAGGGACTTACAGTTGAGAGACTTCCAGCCAATTAAATGTTCTAGGCAAGAGAGCAATGGAGCTGTGCAGATGCTCATAACCCGTAAAACACCCTTTAAGTAACTTAAGAGTTGAAAACTAAAAGCTAAAAAGTAGGGCTGCAGAATTGATTGTGACACAAAAGGAATTTTCTTTGCCATTTAAGAGGCCACACCCTGACCTGGGAGGAGGCCCAGCCACCCAGGCTCCCGAGCTGAGTTGTCTTCAACATTGGCCACGAATAGTTAGTTCCTGTAAAGGTCTACATAAGGACACACACAACCACCACAAAATAATATGCATAACTAAATTTATCCCTCAGAATCAGCCCTTACAATCTCACATGCCCAGCTTTTCCACAATAGTGCCTGGGCCTAGAAGGACTGAATAGTTCTAATTTCTGGCTCTGTGTCTCCTGAAAGCAGTTCATTTTGATTGCTACCTTCTCCTGACTCTGAAGATGAGGCTTTGACTAGTGTCAGTGTTCAACAGTTAGCAAGAGTTGATGCCTTTTACAGGCCTAGGAGTCAAAGCCCTGTAACTTAACAGTACAAGGATTAGTTAATAGGATGTTTATCAAAGATGCTAAAAGGCTCAAGACAGTTAATCAAAACAGAATCATAGGTCATTGTAAAATAATAGCTATTCATTTAACCAAAGGGATCACCAAAAGACCTTAAAAGCAATGTAGAAATAGAATTAAAGGAGCACTCTACCTATAATATGCAGATAGATGACTTTTGCTGTAAAAATAAGTTTCTGTCTATAGCACAAAAGATCAAGTATACTATATACATTGTGATAAAAACAGAAGCCAAAGCTTAATGAAAGGTTTATACACATACAAAAGAATATTCATACATTTGTGGTTCCATTTACTAATACTGCAGAAAGTTCCATCATTCTCTCTAAGATATCATAAATTAAAACACTGTGATTTTGTGTCTGGTGGTTAGTGTCTGCAGCACTTCAAACCACTGTATTAAAGTGGTTAGGTTACTCCTTGCATATGTGTAATTGCTAGCATTCTTATGGCTGAATTTTGACCAAAAGCGTGAAAAATATGGTAGGTCCTATGCCAAACATATCCACGTAAGACAATTTAGCTTTTTCTCCATCATTAAAAACAGTGATAAACACAAATATCAGTTCTGGAAATTTAGTATGAGGATAAATAATCTCCTTTCACTTAAATATTGTACAACAAAACAAAAACAAAGCAACAACAAGCACACGATAATTTCTTTTCAGCTATTTTAAAAGAGCATCATCACACATTTTCAAGATTGGTTTCTAGATAGAGTACTGACAGCTGATTAGGTAACTTCCACCATTAGAAGTCTTGTACATATTTTGTTTTCAAGCACACACAAGAAAGCCCAACAGTGACAAAAGGCATGGGATCCAAAATCATTAGAAAGTGTAACTTTTTAAAAATTACTACTTAACCAGTGAATGTCAGTTAGTTTTAATAATGGTAAACACAACAAAAGTAATTTGAGGGAAATTCCTGTCAATATAACTTCCTCAAGGACATGGCCAGTCTTTCTGAACGTTAAAACTTTGTACCCATGTCACAGTTTTTCCTCATTACGTAAAGGAAAAGATCTGAAACCTACTCAAATGATTGATTGAATTATCTTGGAAATGAACACCATTTAAACATTTTTACTCTCACCTACTTTTCCAAAGAACAAAATAAGTAAAGTATTATTTATCTTCAGAACTTACAAAAATGAGTTTGTTTTTGGCCAGAAACCTCAAAGCTCTTTTAGCACTCTAGGTTATCAGAGGTAAGGAAAACCGATTCAGTTTTAAGTGGCTGGTGTGCTCTATCATTGTTGGAAGCTTGACAAAGGTAGTTTAGAAATTGTAGATAAGTAGAGCAAATTATGAATTACTGGGAATGCATAGGGAACAAAACAACTATAAATAGAACCTAGTACAAGCTTTCCATTAGAAACTCAAAAACATCAATGGCTTTATATCTGCAAGTAAATGAAAATTAAATGTAAAAAATCCCAGGTGTGGTGACTCACACCTGTAATCCCAGCACTTGGGAGGTTGAGGCAGGAGGATGGCTTGAGGCCAGGAATTTGAGACCAGCCTGGGCAACGTAGCGAGACCCTGTCTCTACAAAAATAAAAAAAAAATTAAATAAAAGTTCAAAAAAAAAGGTAAACCAACCCTAAATTTATCTCCTACTCAGTTTACCTTAGAAGACACAGGTTATCCAGAGCCTACAATAACAAATGATGGGTCTTTTTTTTCAGATGTACAAATTAATGTATTTTAGTCCAGCAACACCACTGAATTCAAACACTTACTTCAAGCACGTGGCCAGTATTGTAGTGCTAGTACTATCTACACAGAATAGCAAATGCAGTGTGAAATAAAGCAATGCAAGCATTTATGTAAAATTTGGCTCCATGCTAAATCTGGCTTCATGTTTAACCATAAGAGAGAATTGTCGAACTACCAATGTATCTCTTTACAATATCTCTTATTTTACCTTCATCAGTAGTAAGAGCTTTAACTATTAACAATGCTAATTACCTAAATTTCTCCAATTTTTATCAGGTTTTAAGTAATATTTTACTATCGAATCTTTTCAACTTTCTGTTTTCTCTGTATGTCCATGAAGATAGGCACACAGAGACACAGGAAGAAACTACACATTACTTAACTTTTGAATTAGACAAAATTATTATAAACTACACATTACTATAAGAAACTACACATTACTTAACTTTTGAATTAGATACAATTATATATTAACTACAATTCTTATTCTTAGTAACCTTAAATCTTAGTGAAAACCTAGGAAGCAAGAAATCCTAAACTGCCTATCATATATTGGCATTTTATAGATGAGAACAATTTCACAATTTTTAAAAACATGTTTCCCCATATCATCATCCTTTCTTAATTGGAAATGACCCAGACATCCAAGGAGCATCTGTTATTCAACCCAAAATCACTTTAACGTTTTAAACTACACACAAAGTTTACCTACAAGCATTTATCCCATTTATATGTACTCAAAGATTATCTAGATTCCTTCTGAAAACTGAGACATTAAACAAAGCTAGTCATCATATCGACTTATTTCCTTGTCAACCGCTTCTTTTTTTTTTTTTTTTGAGACAGAGTCTCGCTTTGTTGCCCAGGCTGGAGTGCAGTAGCGCGATCTCGGCTCACTGCAACCTCTGCCTCCTGGGTTCAAGTGATCCTCCTGCCTCAGCCTCCTGAGGAGCTGGGACTACAGGTGTGTGCCACCACACCAGGCTAATTTTTTTTATTTTTGGTATATATTGGGTTTTCACTGTGTTAGCCATGATGGTCTCGATCTCCTGAGCTCACTATCCACCCACCTTGGCCTCCCAAAGTGCTGGGATTACAGGCATGAGCCACTGTGTCCGGCCATAAACCACTTTTTTTTTTTCTTGAGACGGAGTCTCGTTCTGTCGCCTGGGCTGGAGTGCCGTGGCATGATCTTGGCTCACTGCAACCTCTGCCTCCCAGGTTCAAGCTATTTTCCTGCCTCAGCCTCTCGAGTGGCTGGGACTACAGGTGCCTGCCACCACACCTGGCTAATTTTTGTATTTTTAGTACAGACAGGGTTTCATCATGGTGGTCAGGCTGGTCTCGAACTCCTGACCTTGTGATCCGCCCGCCTCAGACTCCCAAAGTGCTGGGATTACAGGCCTGAGCCACCGCACCCAGCCCAACCACTTTTTATAGTCTGTGAATATCTGGTATGTACCTAAGAACCTTGACGTTTAACATATGGATATTTTCACCAATAACTAAGAAGATCCAGCTGTCTTTATTAAACCAACACTAAATTAGTCTTCTTCATCAAAAAACCACATGAACAAGGATCATTTTGTTTTTGCTGGGTTTATATTTTTATAACTTTCTGTGTAAACCCTAACCTCAAAATATCTAATAGAGACAAATACAAAACCCAGACAAAAATGTATGTTGACCATTCTGAAGACATATCTGTTTTAATTTTACAAATAATTTTAAAGCCAGGTTTTTTATTAAAGATCTACTTAAGTCATATGAACTTAAAAATATTATGGTCTGATTTAATTAATTTATCAGTGCTGTTTTATTTATAAGCAAATTTATCAGATATAATATATAACAAAAAAAGTACATAGACATAAACACATCTAATCATGTACACACAAAAACACACACAAGATCCATTAGGTTTTACCTCAAAAATCTAGCCATGAGGTAGCAATACAAACTTACTGGTTTAAGACACTGTTCACGTCTAAGCTTTTTTTTTTTTTTACCTCATAGGTAATCCAGTGAAGGCTCTGAACCAAAATTTAGGGTAAACTCATTTTCATGGCAGTTTGATTTTTTAAAGGCCAAACCTCCCCGGCCTCTAAAGAATACCAGGGCCAAGCAACACCCCAGAAGAACACCATGTACTAAGCAGGTCCCAAAAACAGCAGCATAAAGCCTGATTACACACAACTCCATCCCACATTCCCATTCAACAGCAAACTCCAGATTCCAAAGAATATTGGGGCCTAACAGTATTACAAAAGATTATCAGTTTATCAAATTTTGATTTCCCATGACTATATGAACACACACATATGAACGATCACCAAAACACAATTCAACTGTTGCAGTAACAAACAAGCCTCAAGAATGTTTAAACAGAAACAGCCAGATGGTTTTCCTCTCTGAGTTGGTTGAACTTATCCAACCTGCAAATGGAAATTCCCTTAGAATTTCCCAGATTGAGGGAGCAGATCCCACTCTCTGGGCCCAAAAAGACACTCACCCATCTGGACACAGATGCCAGATTTCAAAGGCTGTTCTTCCTAGGCAATCAGAAACTTGGTTGGGGCCAGGAGCAGTGGGGCCATATAGAGACTGAAACCCACCTCCAGCCAAAAGTAGATGGGCAGCAACTTAGGGGACTTTCCAAAACTCTCCTTCCCCACATAGCCAAGCCGTGAGCAACACTTTCCTGGTGAGGAAACCGAAATCTGGTACCACAATGCAGGGGGTTCCATCTAAGTTCTGTTACTTCCTGCACAGAAAGTCAAACATGGAGACAACGAGCATTGACAGGGAGAGGGCTTTAATGGGGCGCCACAGCAGAGGAGATGGGAGACCAGTCTCAAATCATTTTTCTTACCCACTAAAATAAGGGGTTTATATAGTAGAGAAGAACTGTAACTACATGCAGGAAAACAGGAATTGGGGAGGGTGAAGGAAGAGGAATTGGTGAGCAGAAGTCATGATGGTTGAGGAATCTGGCATCTCATTGTCTGGAATGCTGACCTGGTGAGTTTCAGTTCCTTGATGCGGAAGGTGCATTTCCTAAGGAAGTCAGATAAGACAATGTAAGTTTCTCAAGTTTTAAGACTGGGAGGGCCAATTTCTATGTTCATTCAAAAGAAACCATAAATAATAGTTTTATGGGACAATTGGGCTGGTTTCATATCTGCCTAGGGGTCAGGTTTCACTTGAGTGCAGGGCAGGGGATCCTTCATTTTCATGATGGCCCCCATTTTGGGTGGCACCAAAATGACTTTCTATTATGAAATAGTGATCGTAGAACTTTTTCTTTGCCAATCATATTTGGAAAATCAAAATATTTGCGATTGTTAGTCTCAAATAGCACCGACTACAGGAACCTACAGTCTGCAACTTGTGGCATGGCAAGTGCCTGAGAAGAATCCTTGGGCTGTGCCAGAGTTGGCAGGGAGGGGTGGGCTGTTGGGCCCTGAGAGTTGGAGGGTGTCTGAGGGGAACGAAGGAAGGAAGAGGCTTGCAGAGTGGGCAACCCCCTCCCCCACAATAAAGGAGAGGATGATATGCTGAAATATCAAATGTGAAGATGAAGACAAGAAGAAAATCCTCCAAGGTGGCAGATAAACCACAAAGCTAAAGGGCAATTCCTGCTCCCACAGCTATCTGCCCTATAAATCCTGCTCAGTTCATGAGTTTGCAGAGAACCTTTGTAAGGTGGAGCCTGCATCCTCCACTTCACCATCTTTACCACCAGAGGGAAGCATTCACCCACGGATGACCAGCCCCTCCGGCACCAGCTACTCCAACCTCATGTTGGCGAGCAGGCTCTGAAGTGGCCCTGGGGTTGACATAGGGTCTGCCTTGGAGGAACAAGCTTTGCAAACTAAATACTTCCTGAATGCTGTTCTGGGTTCTGCAGAGTTCCCTCTGCTTGGCCCTGTCCTTGCTACTCTGGGCTGCCTGGGCATGCAGGGTTTTATTGATTAGAGCAATTGCCAGTGGATGGCCCAGCCTCCTGTTCCTGCAGGGCTCCCCACTGCCCCTGCTAGACCTTCACAAGGCAGGTGACAATGAAGGTGTTGATACCCCTACTGATGGTGGCAGTGGGCCATCTAGAACAGCCACTGTGAAGATGCCAGCTGCAGCAGGAGAGGCACAGCTGGGGCTGCATGCTCCACAGAGCTGGTGGGGGGCCAGGAACAGGTGGGAGTCCCATGCTCCCAGGCACAGCTGTGGCCGCCCAGCTGCAGCTCCAGACCTGGGCATCCCTGTGCTCTCAGGGCCCAGGAAGTCCCCAGCCCTGACAGGTTCAGAAGTGCCTGCTCCTGCTCCTTGGCCTTTCCCTGCTCCTGGCACCTGCTCAGCTGCAGAGCAAAGTTGTAACTGAGCCTGGGAGCTGTCATGACCCAGCTGGGTATTTGGGCACTTGTGGCAGTGCTGACATGCCAGCCCTCTGCCATTTCAGCACCCTCAGGACTTTGGGAGCTGAATAGCATGGGAGGGCTGCTGGTGGGGGCTGAGTGCAGCTCAGCATGGGCTTGCAGGCACCGTTCAATATGAACAGCCTGGGCGCCGTGGATGGCATGTTGATGGTGGGAGGCAGACAGTTTCCTGGGCAGAAAGGGGTGGTTCCCTGGTGAATTCCCACTTTCAAACCAGGGGCAGCCTGAAGCCTTGGAACCAGGGTGTCAGTTCTGGATGGAGGCTGCGGCCCAGAGTAAGAACTTACGGTGCTTTTTTTTGCACCTGCCCATGACCACCCATGGACCAATCAGCACACACTTCATTCATTCCGAGCCTATAAAAACTCCAGACTCAGCCAGACTCAGCCAGACATCAGGACTACTAGCTGTGGGAAGGAACTACCCACTTCAGGTCTCCTCAACTCCTTGGGACAACCTGTCTGCAGAAAGGAGCTACCCTCCATGGTTCTCCTTTCCACTGAGAGCTGGACACCCCTGGGGCTGACCTACTTGCAGAAAGGAACTACCCATCTTGGATCTCCTGAGAGCTGTTCTGTCACTCAATGAAGCTCCTCTCCACCTTGCTCACCTTCCAGTTGTACGCATACCTCATTCCTCCTGGATGTGGGACAGGAAATCAGGGACTGCCAAATGGCGGGACTGCAAGAGCTGTGAGGGCCGAAATGTCCCAACTTACCACATTGTGGGTGATGAGGAGAGAAGAGCTGCGGCCATTCTGGGAGCCTGGACCTCAGGGTTCCCTGAGCCAGGACTGGGATATGCTTTAACACCCTGTTTGGGGCTCTGTGGTTCCTGGCATCTCTGAGCTTTCAGGTACCACCATATTCCCCTTGTCCAGGTGCTGGTGCCTGCAGTGGAAGCTGCTTGCAGTACGTCTGGTCCAGTCACAGCCCCACACAGAGCCGGTACCTATGCTGGCACCTGGAGCTGCCTGCCCATTGCAGTCAACATGTCTGGCTGTGCACAGTGGCCTGACCCTGTGCTCTTTTGCTTACACACACCTGACCACACTGCACCTGGCTCACCCTTGGCAAGTGTGAGATCTGGGCCACAGCGTGAGCTGAGCACAGCCTGAGAGACCAAGTGGGTGGAATGAGCCCAGTGGGTGCAAGTAAAACCTGAGTAGAGGTGCCACGAGGCACAGAGGTTTCCAGCTGGCAAAGTGACACCCTAAAGATCCTGTGAAACTATAGCCAAGCCTGGTTTCTGTCCACCCTTCCACTCTTTCTCCTCTCACCCCTCTTTTGGCACTCTTTCTCTTCCTTCCTTCCCTCTTTTCTGAAGCTACCCATCTCCGTCTTGTTCTTGGTAATATCTAGGGGTCAGAGGCATGACTTCGAGGGAAAAAAATCTGCTTTTCTTCCTCTGGTTAACAAAACACATGATCCCAATAAACAAAATTAAGAACAAAATCATGATCATATGAATAGAGGCAGAAAGGCATTTGATAAAACTTCAGCATCACTCATGCCAAAAATCTCTTAATAAACTGGACATAGAAAGAAAATCCCTCAACATAATAAAGGCCATATATGACAAAGTCATATGGTTCTGAACACAGTCCTGGAAGTTCTTGACACAGCAATCAGACAAGGGAAAAAAGTTAAAAAGCATCCCAATGGGAAAAGAGGAAGTGAAATTACCCCGTTCACTGATGATATATTCTTATATCTAGAAAGCCCTAAATACTTCACCAAAAATCTCTTAGATTTGTTAAATAAATTCAGTAAAGTTTCAAGATACAAAATTAATGTACAGAAATCAGTAGGGTTTCTACACATCAATAGCAACGTAGCTGAGAACCAAGTCAAGAAGCAATCCCATTTATAGTAGCTATCAAAAACTAATGAAATACCTGGGAATGTATTTAACTAAGCAGGTGAAAGATCTCTGTAATGAGAACTATAAAATATTGAGGAAAGAAATCATAGATAGCACAAAGAAATTGAAAAACATTATATGCTACTAGATTGGAATAATCATTATAGTTAGAATGACCTCAATGCCCAGAGAAATCTACAGATTCAATGCAATTCCCATCAAATCACCAGTATTATTTTCACGGAATTAGGAGAAAACAATTCTAAAATTCCCATGGAACCAAAAAAGAACTCAAATAGCCAGAGCAAGTCTAAGCAAAAGAACAAAGCTGGAGATATCACATCACCTCATTTCAAATTATACTACAATGCTACAGTAACCAAAACAGCATGGTACTGGTATAAAAATACACACATGAATCAATGAAACAGAATAGAGAATGTAGAAATGAAGCCACATACCTACAACCAACTTATCTTAGACAAAGTCAGTAAAAATATGCACTGAGGAAATGACACCATAGTCAATAAATGGCACTGGGAATATTGGACAGCCATATGCAGAAGAATGAAACTAGACCCATGCCTCTCACCATATACAAAAATTAGCTTAATATGGGTTAAATAAATAAACATAAGAGACAAAACTATTAAAATATCCTACAAGAAAACTTAGGAACATCTTTTGGACATTGGGCTAGGCCAAGAATTAATGAGCAAGTCCTCAAAAGGACATAACAAAAACAAAAATAGACAAATGGAACTTAATAAGACTAAAGAGCTTCTGACAGCAAAAGAAATAATCAATGGACCAGGCATAGGGGACTCCACCTATAATACCAGCAATTTGTGAGGCTGAGGTTGAAGTATTGCTTGAGGCTATAAGTTTGAAACCAGCCTGGACAACATAGTGAGACCTCATCTCTAAAAAATAATGAAAAATTAGCCAGGCCTGGTGGCTAGCACCTGTAGTCCTAGCTACTCTGGAGGCTGAAGAAGGAGGCTCACTTGAGTCCAGAAGTTAGAGGCTGCAGTTAGTTATGATCACATCACTGCACTATAGTCTGGAAAACTAACAGAGGCCCTGTCTCAAAAAAAAAAAAAAAAAAAGAAAAAGAAAAAGAAAAAAGAAACAAACAATGATTATTACTACAGCAAAATCAATAGAGTAAATTGACAACCTAAGATTAGGGAAAAAATATTTGCAAACTATGTGTCTGACAATGGGCTAATATCCAGCATCTACAAGGAACTGAAACAACTCTACCAGAAAAAGAAAAAAAACAACAACAACAAATTACCCGATTGAAAGGTAGGCAAAGGACATGTACAGACATTTGTCAAAAGAAGCCATACAAACAGCCAACAAAATATGAAAAAATACTCAACATCAGTAAACATCAGAGAAATGCAAATTAAAACCACAATGGGATGCCATCTTACACCAGTCAGAATGGCTACTATTAAAAAGTCTAAAAGCAACAGATATTGCCAAGGATGTAAAGATAACACTTATGCACTGCTGGTGGAAATATAAATTCATACAACTCCTATGAAAAACAGTATGGAGACTTCTCAAAGAACTAAAAATAGAACTACCCGTTTACTCAGGAATCTCACTTCTGGGTATCTACCCAAAGGAAAAGAAATTGTTATATAAAAAAGGCACCTGCACTTGTATTTTTATCACAACACTATTAACAGTAGCAAAGATAGGGAATCAACCTAAGCGTCCATTAATAAAAAATAGGATAAAGAAAATGTGAGATATACATACTTACATATGTATTTTATCTATCTATCTATAATGAAATAACAGCCATTAAAAAATGAAATCGTGTATTTTGTAGCAGTATGTTTGGAATCAAAGGCCATAATCTAAAGTAACTCAGAAAAATAAAGTCAAATACTGCATGTTCTCATTTATAAGTAGGGACTAAACAATGGACATACATGAGCATTGGAAATTACAAAATGGACATTGGAGATTACAAAAGGTGGGAGGTTGGTGGAGGATGAGGGTTGAAAAATAGCCCATTAGATACAAAGTTTGTGATGTGGTTGCTTGGTTCATTAAAAGCCCAGACTTTACCACTACACAATATATGCATGTAAGAAGCCTTCACTTGTACACCCTAAACGTATAACAATAAAACATAACTTTAATGTAAGGTGTCTGAAGACAAGATTCACCTGAGTCTTGATCTGATGAATCTTCAGACAGAGGAATTGCCCCTGATTTCTACCTGCTCAGACCTGGTGCTTACACTCTGCTCCAAATAGCTTGATATTTTCTCATTAACATCATATTATTACTTTCACTGCCGTCACTTTCACTATTATCATTTTTGTCAACACCATCACCACTGCTATAACCATTCTGATCATGATCACCATCATTCTACCAATGCTAAGGTCATCACCAGCATCATCATCATCATCATCATCATCACTACGACCACCAGCATCTCCATTATCAACACTACCACCGTCAGCATCACCTCCATTATAACCATAACTGTCACCATTACCATAATCCTCATCATCAACTACTATCACTACAACAATCACCATTATCACCACCATCTTCACTATCACTACCAATACCATCATCATCACCACCATCACAATCATCATCCTTATCAACACCCCCATTATCATCATTACCATCATCACCACAGTTAACACCATCGCAATCACAAACACCATCATCACCACACATAACATAAACACCATCACCATCACTACCATCAACACCATCAGCATCACAACCATCCTCACCACCATCACCACTATCATCACTACCATCACCCCCATGATTATCATTATTATTGTCACAGTCACCACTACCATCACCAACACCATCAGCACCATCATTGTTCTCACCATCACCATTATGACAAGCATTCTCACCATGACCATCATCACCATCACCACCATCACTATACAGTTTGGATGTTTGTCTCCTCCAAATATCATGTTGAAATGTAATTTCCAATGTTGGTAGTGGGACCTAGTGGAAGGTGATTGGATCATGGAAGCAGATCCCTTACGAATGCCTTAGTACCACCCCATGGTAATGAGCGCATTCTCATTTTGAGTTCCTGAGTGATCTGGGTGTTTAAAAGATTGTGGTACTTCCTTCTTTCTCTGTCTTGCTCTCGCTGTTATTATATGACATGCCTGCTCCCGTTTCAACTTCCATCACACATGACTGTACATTTCCTTAGGCCCTCACCAGAAATAGATGCTGGAGCCATACTGGTCTAGCCTATACAACTTCGAGGCAATTAAACCTTTTTTCTCTGTAAATTACATGGCCTCAGGTATTTATGACATATAAAAATGGCCTTATATAATCATTACTATTACTATCGCCACCACCATCACCATTATCATTACCACTCTCATCGCTATTACAATCACCACCATTACCACCATCATCACCACCATACGATCATTATTATCACCTTCACCACTATCACCATCACCATCACCAGCTCCATCTCCACTGTATCCACATCACCATCATCACTATATTTCCACTGTATCCACTGTGTCATTGTCACTGTCATCACACCATCTTCACCACAACTACCAGGTGTCTCTCAACAGTTACTCTGCATTAGACATTGTGCCACACTCTTTATAAACCTCATATGGTTACATCATCACCCTGAGTGTATACATTTATAGAAAAAATAAGGCAGTAATTGGGTTTGTAACATGATGTAAGAGTGTGTGAACCTGCTTTCTATTCTCAGAACTATCTGCAATCAATAAAAGAGAAGACTCACTTCATTTCTCAGCTCCCACATTGCTGGACACAGGTCTGATCTAGATATCCACAGTGACATCTTCACTTGTCCACTGGGCTCCACCCTCAGATTCTGTTTCCTTGGTTCTAAAGTGTTCAGAAAGCTGCATCCCCTGGCACATGAAACCCAGGCATCTTGCCCTCTGTGACCGCCCTCTTGTTTTTGCACATAATGTGGCTTGGCTTCAGAAGAAACTGGACTTCTTAATATTCTGCACATGTATACCTGTCCAGGCTCACAAACATTTGTCTTTATGGAAAGACACCTATACTTTATGGAAAGTCACCTGTACCTGCCCACTCCTCCCTAGGTCTTTGCCTCCCCAAAGCCTACCTGTTCCTCAAGTTCAGGTCTGCATAAACGTTATCTATGGATTCCTCTCTGGTCAATGCAGCCAGGTGTGAAACTTTTGAGTTTGATCTCCTACAGCACTTTTATGTTCCCTAGAGGCTTTAACCATCCTCCTGTTAGAGTCTTTCTTCTTGTGTATGTATTTCTGTCCCTCACCAGGCCATGAGGTCTTGGAGGACAGCAACTAAGTCTCCTTCTCCATGTGACTTGCCTCTCAGAGATCACTGAGATAATCACAAACAAAACTAAGCTAATAATAATGATAATATTCTCACAATAATATATAATAATCTATATAATTATACAATGATATATAATATAACAATAATCATCATTTCACAATAACTACTTAGTAGTTACAATTAGTGCCTCCGTTTTACTGATAAGGAAGCTGAGTCACAGAGAGGTTAAGGACATATTTGAAATGTACGCAGTGTGTAAATGGACAACCAGGATTTTAACCCAGATAGTCTGGTTTCTTGCTTTCGCCATGAGGTTAGATGTTCCAGCAGTCTGCTGTACTCACAATCTTGGACATTTGAGAGATTTTATGGTGGGACACAGTTAAGATGCTTTTCAGATCAGTGGATGGGGCCCTTTTAACTCCAGGTCATTGCCCCTTCATATGGAGCTCACACCAAATCACAGTCATGTCTCTTGGCCCAGACTCTCCTCCTTTCTGGAATTCCCTTTCCCTGTGTCACTTCATTGATTCCTGTTCATTTTTTGTGATTACCCAGGTATTATATTTTCCATAAAGGTGACTGTCTAGATTGACCTACGCAGAAGCAGAAACAGATATGCATTTGCAAGTGTTTTATTTGGGGGGTAGTCCCAGGAAAGACTACTGAAGCAGTGAGGTAATGAGACAAGGAAGAGAAGTGGTCAATACAGCAAGTGTGAGTTGCCAGGGTAGTGCCACAGGCACTTGGGACTCATTTCCACTGGGAACTTCTGGGAGATTGCATGGAATATGACTGTTGGTGTCATTCCGTGGGTGAAGAATGTACAGGGCCATTAGTTCTCTTGCAGTTACTTGTGCCACGTGCACAGGAAAATCAGTGCAGATGCTGGCAATTGGAATGTGGGTTGGTAAGTGCTGAGATAGTGAGGACCAACCAAGGGATGTGGGCAGCTTGCCCTTCTCCAGCCGTCTATGTGGGTTTAGTCCCCTTCTCTGTGCTCTCCAGTGCCATATTTGCTCCTCTGATTTCTACTTGCCTGTCTACCACCCAGAATTCTATACTGAGCATTCATCAAGGCTGGAGGACTTGGCTCTTTTGCTTTCTTTTCTCCAGCACCCAATTTTGTTTCTGGCATAAAATGTATACTCAACAAAGACAGTAGGAGTGATGAAATTAGGCTCATTTTATGAAAAGTCTGAAAAACTTTCATAAATCTTTATTTAGAAACATCAATTTACAGAGAAATTATCTTGAATAATTAAAAGAAAAATATTTTATAAAAGTTGCAGAAACAAAAGGGAAATTGCTTTGTGTAATTTGGAAAATTACCCCTAAATTTAAAATGCATAAAAAGGAAATGAGAGAGAAGGAAAATGTAATCATTAGCCTGGAGTAAAATAAGGTAGAAATGAAAATGAATCACAGGTGCTATGAAGCTCATTCTCTTCCACTGAACAAGGAATCAGGGAAGAGAGGCAGCCAGTAACCACATGTTGGCACCCAGGCAATCCCAGGTGGGTTCAGGGCAACTTTATCCTTTTGGCATCTTAGTGAATTTGGTGGCTGAATGAATGAAACATGTGAGTGATCACCCAGGTACTGTGTCCAGGTGATACTTGACTGCCCAAAGATGGGTAAAATGTTTTTCTGTATACTTTAAGGAATTTTTAATATCCTGCATTTCATTATACTCCTGTTATGTGGTTTCAGGGTCCCTATGTCCAGGGTGTTCAGGGAAGGGGAGGAGGTGAGCAGGGACAACGTGGGGTCTGAGCTCAGCTTGTGCCTGCCTGGTAGCTGGTAGGTGGGCATTTGTGGTGGTCGTTAGGGCTGTCCCCTGAGTATTTCTGTTTCTTATGAGTGCAAGACAGGAGTCCCACCCCCTTGAGTTTGTTGTAGTCATCCCCTGCTTGAGTCAATATCGTGGAAGAATAAGTGACTTGTGTTCTTTCTAGTCATGCTAGGGAGTGCTGGTGCTCATTGCCTTGGCCCCTCTGTTGTTATGAGGGTGTCTTCATCATCCTGAGGCCCAGAGTGACCACAATGTGGTCCAGAGCCCGCAGCACAGATGTCGTGCATCTGTGGAAATAGCAGCCATGATAATAGAGTGTTATGTTGACTGTCTGAAGTCACTGAGATTTGAGAGCTTTTTAAAAATAATCTCAAATTTAGTTTAGATTTAAAGGTCGCATGTGCTGTTTTGCTACCTGGATGTTACTGTGTGACACTGCGGTTTGGAGTTCGAGTGGTCCTGTCACCCAGGGAGTTAGCATAGTTCACAACAGGTTGTTTTTCAGCTCCTTCCCCCTTCTTCTCTTTCCCCTCTAATAGTCCCTAGTGTCTATCGGTCCCATCTTTATGTATACATGTACCCAAGGCTTAGCTCCTACTTATAAGTCAGAATAAGCAATGTTTGATTTTCTGTTCCTTTGTTAATTCACTTAGGATAATGGCCTCCAGCCTTATTTATTTTACTGCAAATGACATGATTTTGTTCTTTTTTATGACTGCAGTATCTTGTGGTGTATACGTACCACGTTTTCTTTGTTCAAACCTACTATTGATGGGCATCTAGGTTGATTCCGTGTCTTTGCTACTATAAATAGTGCTGCCATGAACACAGGAGTACATGTATCATTTTGGTAGAATAATTTATTTTCCTTTGGATATAAATCCAGTAAAGGGATTGACAGGTCAAATGACAGTTCTGTTTTAAGTTCTTTGATAAACCTCTACACTGCTATCCACAGTGGCTGAACTAGTTTAGACTTCCACTAACAGTGTGTGAACATTCCCTTTTCTCTGTAGCCTCACAGGCATTTGCTTTTGACTTTTTCATAGCCATTCTGATTGGTGTAAAATGGTATCCCTTGAGAAGAGTCTTCTGAGAAGTGTCTTCTGAGAAGTGTCCTCCCATCCTTCACCTTCTGTTGTCTTCTCAGTGTCTGTTGTTCCCCTATAGGTGTCCTTTAGTTCATCATTTAGCTCCCACTTATACATGAGAACATGTGGTATTTATTTTTCTGTTCCTATGTTAGTTTGCTAAGGATAAAGGCCTCCAACTCCATCCATGTTCCTGCAAAGGACAAGATCTCATACTTTGCTATGGCTACATAATATTTCATGGTGTATATGTATCAGATTTTCTTTACCCAGTCTATCACAGGTGAGCATTTAGGTTGATTCCATGTCTTTGCTATTGTGAATGGTGCTGCAATAAACATATGTGTGCATATGTCTTTATAATAGAATCATTTATATTTTTGGGGGTATATACCCAGCAATGGGATTGCTGGGTCAAATGATATTTCTGTTTTTAGGTCTTTGAGGAATCACCATACTGTCTTCCACAATGGTTGAACTAAGTTTACACATCTACCAACAGTGTATAAGCATTCCTTTTCCTCCAGAACCTTATCAGCATCTGTCATTTTGTGACTTTTTATAATAGCCATTCTGACTAGTGTGAGATGATATCTCATTGGGGTTTGGTTTTCATTTCTCTAATGATCAGTGATGTTGAGCTTTTTTCATGTGATTGTTGGCTACATATATGTCTTCTTTAGAAAAGTGTCTGTTCATGTCCTTTGCCCACTTTTTAATGAGGTTGTTTGTATTGTAAATTTGTTTAAGTTTCCTATAGATGCTGGCTATTAGACCTTTGTTAGGTGCATACTTGGCAAAAATTTTCTCCCATTCTGTAGGTTGTCTGTTCACTCTGTTGATAGTTTCCTTTGCTGTGCAGAAACTCCTTAGTTCAATTAGATCCCATTTGCCAATTTTTGCTTTTGTTGCGATTACTTTTGGATTCTTCATCGTGAAACTTTTGCCTGTTCCTATGTTCTGAATGGTATTGCTTAGGTTGTCTTCCAGGATTTTTATAGTTTTAGGTTTTACATTTAAGTCTTTAATCTGTCTTGAGTTAATTTTTGTATATGGTGTAAAGAAGGGATCCAATTTCAATCTTCTGCATATGGCTAGCCAATTCTCCCAGCACCATGTATGGAACAGGGAATCCTTTCCTCATTGCTTTTATTTGTCAGATTTGTTAAAAATCAGATCATTGTAGGTGTGCAGCCTTATTTCTGGGTTCTCTATTATTTTCCATTGGTCTATGTGTCTGTTTTTGTACCAGTACCATGCTATTTTGGTTACTGTAGACCTGTAGTATAGTTTGAAGTAAGGTAGTGTGATGCCTCCAGCTTTGTTATTTTTGCTTAGGATTGTCTTGGCTATTCAGGCTCTTTTTTGATTCCATATGAATTTTAAAATAGGTTTTTTTCTAGTTCTGTGAAGAATGTCAATGGTAGTTTAATAGGAATAGCATAATCTATAAATTGCTTTGGGCAATATGGCCATTTTTATGATATTGATTCTTATTTATGAGCACAGAATGTTTTTCCATTTCTTTGTGTCATCTCTGATTTCTTTGAGCAGTTTTTATAGTTATTTTTGTACAGATCTTTCACCTCTCTGGTAAGCTGTATTTCTAGGTATTTTATTTATTTATTTATTTATTTATTTATGGCAGTTGGAATGGGATTACATTGCTGATTTGGCTCTCAGCTTGACAGTTGTTGCTGTATAGGAATATTAGTAATTTTTGCACATTGATTTTGCATCCTGAGACTTTGCTGATGCTGTTCATCAGCTGAAGGAGCTTTTGGACTGAGACTATGGGGTTTTCTAGATACAAGATCATGTCAGTCTGCAAACAGAGATAGCTGGACTTCTTCTCCCTGTTTGGATGCCTTTTATTTATCCCTATTGCCTGATTGCCCTGGCCAGGGTTTCCTATATTGAATAGGAGTGGTGAGAGAGAGCATCCTTGTCTTGTGCCAGTTTTCAACAAAGACTTGACTTTGCTGTTACACGTGTGATGGGTCTTTTAAAGTCAGCAGACAGATAGGTCTTAGTTTTAAATCAAGCTTGCCACTTTATTCTTTTTAAATGGATGTTTACACTATTTACATTCAAGTTTAATACTGACATGTGATGTTTTGATCCTATTGTGAAGTGATTAGTTGGTTGCTTTGTAGTTTCTATTACACGGTTTCTTTATAGGATCTGAGAGCTTCGTTCTGAAGTTTTTGTGGTAGCAGGAATCATTTCTTTTATTTCCATGTCACTCCCTTAAGGATGTCTTGTCAAGCTGATCTAGGGGTAACAAATTCCCTTAGCACTTGTTTGTCAGAAAAAGATTTTATTTCTCCTTCACTTATGAAGCTAAGTTTGGTGGAATATAAAATTCTTAATTGGAATTTCCTTTCTTTAAGATTGCTGGAAATAGGCCCCCAATCTCTCCTGGCTTATAAGGTTCCTGCTGAGAAGTCTTCTGTTAGCTGTTAGAGTTCCCTTTGTATATAATCTGAACTTTTTCTCTAGCTGCCTTTAAGATTTTTTTCTCTAGCATTGACCTCTGGTGATTATATGCCTTTGTGGTGTCCATTTTTTGTAGTACCTCACTGGTGTTCTCTGAAGTTCTTGTATCTGGATGTCTACCTCTCTAGAAAATTAGGGAAATTTCCTTGAATTATTTTCTCAAATATGCTTTGACTACTGTAGATACTTCATGTAAGTGGAATCATAGAATATTTGTCCTTTTCTTGTGTAACTTATTTTACTTGGCATAATGTCCTCAAGATTCACTCATGTTGTAATATGTGTCAGAACTATTTTCCTTTTTAAAGCTGAATAATATTTCATTATCTGAATTTATCATATTTTGGTTATCCATTTATCTATTGATGGACACTTGAGTTGCTTCTACCTTTTGCCAGTAGCGAATAATGTTATTGTATCAAGTGCATTACCATAAAAAGTATTGCTGTCCATTTTCTTTTTTAGGAACAGCAGAGTGGGATTTTTTTCTTTATTAATTCTAACTAGTTTTTAAAAGTATCTAGGAAAACTACTGATGTTTAAATTTTGCCATGGATTCAGCCATGTTGCCAAACACCTACATTGATTTTCATAATATTTAAGTTGATTCTTCTGAGCTTTCTAGACATTTGAGAAAATCTTCTACAAACAAGAATAATTGTGTCTTTTTCTTCTCCACACTTACAGCTAAATCAAGTATACACCTGATTGTTTTATTTATTGAAGGTCATGGTGTGTGTCATTTTACTCTAGGATTTAGCACCACGCAAAGCACCTAAGAGCTGGTTAACAAGCATTTGCTAAGTGACTCTTTGTGTCTCACTTTGGGGCATGCAGAATGTTGCCAGGTGTCACCAATTTTATTCTCTCTATTGTGAGTATATTTTAACAACAAAAAATTATGTAACATCATTCAGAGCTCAAAGTCCCTTTTCAAAAACACTCTTTCATTTATTTATTATATAACCATATGCAGTAATCATAATTATCCCCGTTGTACAGATGAGTTAACTGAGTCTCAGAGAGATTACATCCCTCGCTCTCTCACTAGAGGCTGCATTGCTCAGGTTTCCCCTCACCAGCAAGACTCATTCTCTCAGCTGTGGGGGGTGTGTCCACTGATTGCTCACAGCTGAGTCCTTCAATGGGGATTGATCTGAGTCAAAGGTAGACACTTTGCCTAAGCTCATGCCCTCCCTACCCCTGAAACTGCCTATTTTGAATAAAAGGCCTAAAAGTGGGTACCAGGCCTGACTTGTTTGCACCAATATGAAACAATTCTGAGGCCATCCCAGCTTTAGGGCTTTAGAGCTCTCCATGGGGCTGGCGGTGGCTTCTGCTGAGCTGCACACCAGCCCGACTTCTCCCTCTGCCCCACCCCTCGCCGCTGCCTCCCTTGTACTCTTTACAATAAGACCCTTGCCCATGAATCTCCATTTCAGCATCTGTTTCCAGGACACTCTAACTAAGAGAGTAGTGGAGTCAGGACTCACAACACAAGATACTCTGCCTTCTTAGCTACAGTGGGCGTTAGGTCTGTGAACCTTTGGGAAACTCTCATCCAGGAGACTCAACATAACCCATCTTGGGATGGTCCCCATTTTCTCGGAGCTGAGACTTGCTTAAGGAAAAATGTCTCATCTGGAAAGTTACCTGTTTTCCAAAAGCCAGGGCTATTTTGCCCTCTTTTATCCTCAGTGAATTGAATACTAAAGTGTCCATTCGTGTTGGACTTGGTGAAATATTTTCACTTACCTAATGTTCTTTGATTCATCTGATGAGGAAGGCTGGGCAAATTACCCCTTGTAATTTTGAGGAAATAAGTAGGAAGGAAGTTAGGGACAAGATGCCAGGTCATGTAATTTTCAGTTAAATTTTGATTCCATTGCACAATAAGCTTCATTTGCTACTCTGGCTCTGAGACTGACATTTAGGGTGTGTTGGCTCCATCACTCCTAGAAACATCCTAGCTACAGGTAGCAAAAGTCCTGAGAAACAATGGCTCCATCTCCCATGAAGACAACATCCATTTACCAACAGCTGTGGGGGTGGTGTTCATAGAGTTGGTGCAGCGTCCTCAGCAGGGGCCCTGGTAGTTTCCTTCCATCTTCTCCATCATTCACTGGGCTCTTGTTCTTGGACACATTGCTCATGAGTGAAAGGTGAGCACCATAGCCCAAGGCATCCTGTCCCACAGTACAGTGTCCAAAGATAAGGTGTAGGAGCAAAAGGCAGTCCTAGTGGTGGCAGGAGGAAGGGAGAGAGAAAGAGAAAGAGAGAGAGAGACTCTCCCCAGGATTTCACCCTTTCTATTCAATATAGACCGTTTTTAGTAGTGACCTGGCTGACCTCTCAGATTTCATTGGTTGCCAGTTCCCACCAATAACATCTGAGATATCCCCAGGGGTGAAGAAGGCTAGGAAGTTCATTGCCTGACACTATCAGTCTTTGCATTTGGGTTCAGGCAGGAGGAAGGGATTTGGAAATGGCTGGTCAGGTTTCCAGGACAAAGTTTCTTAATATAAGAGTCTATCAAGAGCTTGCAGAAACCCCATTGTACCCTGAAGCTTATGAATGTGTTTGTGTAAGAGTGTGCATACATGCACACACACACGCACAAACATTCATTTCTACAACTGTCGTCAGATTTGTAATGGCTTCAGTGACTGCACATTACTCTAATATTGAGGTATAGGTACTGAGATGTAAATGAAATGCCATGAGTTTTCACTGAATGAAATGCAGACCAACATCTTCATATTTAGCTGTACATTACTTTCCAGTGAACTGGGCAGCAGGCTACCTCCCCCTTACATTCAACAGATGCAGAATATAGGAGACTGAAAGAGGATGAAATGAGCACTCGAAAGCCAAGCCAGAGCCCACCTGCTAATCACAGTCATTGAGTCCACAGCAGTGATGAGCTCTCTGATGGAAATGGCACAATAGGGAACGTGAACTAAGACACCCTCGCTTCCCCCAGGAGCTCACAGTGTAGCTGAGAGAAGATCTAATCCAGAAACGTTCAGTGCCACACAATAAAAACAAGGAGAAATGCATTGAATACTAAATGGCTGTTATAATTCAGAAAGCAAGTAGAAACACATGCTAAAAGTCAACTCATGATTAATTCATAGCTAATGTGCTATTAAACATATGCAGTCATATCAACCACACCAATAGGACAATCAGGCGTAGCATTTGTTATTTTAAAATAAAAACATAGGGATAATCCAGTGAAAAACATAGAGATAATCCAGTGAAAAATAACCTATAATCTCATGACTCAAACACCATGGCTGACATTTAAAACGTTTAGAAAAAACACAAGCACATTGTTATAATATTCAATGGAAAAGAGAGATTCAAAATTTTTTTTTAAAAAAGGAAAAGTCAAAAGCACACATCTTCCTACCCAGGCTAATATCTATAAAGATATTCACTGCTAATAACCCCTTATGCTTTGCTTTCTTCCAGGAAAAATACAAATGGTAGTTTGTTTTTCTTGTCTTCTCCTTGCTCTCTCTTTCTCTCTCTCTCTCTCTCTGTTAGATGTGTATGCATATATACATGTATATATGCGTGTATACATATCTACATATGATATGAATTCTTCCCAAAGCTCTTTCTGCCTCTGGATGTTAGTGTTGATGATGTAATATCTGGAGCTTTCTCAAACTTCTTGCTACCAGCTCAAGGTTGAAGCATCATGAATGGAGAGGTAAGGCTGAGAGAATCCCAGGGAGGAAGAGCTGGATGCTGGGAGTTCTGTTTCTGGAGCCTGTCTCACCCAAGGGCTTCTTCTCATAAGAAGTAGAGCATTCCCTTTGCATTCAAGACATTTTAATTGGGAACTTTGTTTACATGCAGCTGAAGGTCCCTCACCAGGCACTGATGCCCGTATAGGTTTCTTCTGCATGAGTTTCTCCTTCCCTCACCTCTTCTCCAGGTCTCCTTCTACTTTTGTGGCTGGCGGCTTTACCTCTTCCCTTACGTCCCCTTTGCCCACCCGCTGTGCAAGAATACTGGAGTCTGCGCATGTTATTATCAGAAGGGATTTTCCAGGAAGCTAATGGTATTTAAGTGCAGGGCTCCTCACAACCCCAGAGAAGGGTCTGAGTGGGGCCGAGCAACAGGTGTTCTTGGCTGGATGTTTTGTACAATTTTAAAAAGTCAAGTATTTAAACTGCAGTTATTTAGGAGCATTGCCTTTGTCTACTCTGACTTTCTCTTTCCCATTCTCTTCCTGCATGCTGTGTGGGTGGACACAGGCATTTTGCTATCTGGCTCAGAGGAAGCTGAGTTGAGATGCATTTAACCTGGGGTGAGGGGAACACACTCCTGTGGTTCTCATTCACTCCTGAGGATAGTTACATTGTCTCTAGGATCCTGTTGTAAAAGTGGCCCCAACCCTGGCCCCACCATCTGCCTAGGATTTGACCCAAAGCAGCAGGGACAGAGGTGGTTCCTGGATCATGACTTTTCCCAGCACTGCATATGGGAAACCTGTGATCAGTGCAGAGGAAACAAGGTTTGCAATTTTCCACTGTGTGGAAAATTATTCCCAGCAGAAACATGGAAATTATGAGTGGATAATTTGGTTCCTTTTGACACCTAGTCAAAAATGGAAGTTTTCTCCTGTTGGAAATATACTCATCAATATGGTGTATACAATAATTACTGCACGATGCAGTTGTTCTTATTTTTGATGGGAATTGGATGAGAAAGAAATCTTGATTTTTAACATCTATAGAGCATAGACTTGTGTGGTGAAACTGCCCACAGCAAGGACATACGGGTGTGAATGGCACAGACAGGAGGCACGAGGCTGACCTCCCTCCCCTCTTACCCTGACGAACTCTCCCAGCTGCAGGCAACACAGATGTAAAATTGACCAGCAGTGAGACAGCCTGCAGAAATACTTGTTTCAGGAGAAACTCCTCCTGCATGTTCAATGAGCTAATCAATATAGCACAAAATGATACATTTGCACAATTGTGAATCTCAGAACAACAGTGACACATTAAAAATGCTGTGATAGGGAGCACGGTCAATAGCAAAAGTCCTTACGATCATCAATCAAGAAAATTTAGAAAGAACTAAAATCTTAGAGATCACTATGAAAGGAAACTGGAAGAGGCTTTTCCAAATTTGATGACAATCAGACAAAGTTTGAGTTATAAATTAGAAAGAAGATGTTATGCACCATCAGTTTTACAAAATGATACAACCTCTCAGTGGAAAGACTGGCTTATCCTTCTGCTACATTTATACACAATTCTGCTGTAAATTCAGTGTCTTACGATGGGGCAAATAGGGATTCACTAATCGAAGACGAAAATATAAGGAGAAATCATTACAGCATTCTGTCACATATTAATTAATAAAATATTATATGAATAAGGTTGGGCGTGGTGTCTCATGACTGTAATCCCAGCACTTTGGGAGGCCGAGGCGGGCGGATCACGAGGTCAGGAGATCGAGACCATCCTGGCCAACATCATGAAACCCCGTCTCTGCTAAAAATACAATTAGCCGCATTTGGTGGCACACGCCTGTAATCCCAGCTACTTGGGAGGTTGAGGCAGGGGAATTGCTTGAACCCAGGAGGCAGAGGTTGCAGTGAGCCGAGATCATGCTACTGCACTCCAGCCTGGGCAACAGTGAGACTCCATTTCAAAAAAAAAAAAAAAAAAGAAAAAAAAATAAAATACTACATGAATAAGTCAAAATAGCATGGATTAAGACAGATTAAGAAAGGGCAAATCTGCCCTTTCACCTGCAGGATGGATAGACGGACTGATGGTAACAAAGCCAGTGGCATCATGTGCAGGAAACAATGTTTCTTTCAAACTGCAGCTTTGAAATGTCAAACAGCCTCTTTCTCTGCTGACTACCCTGTTTCCTCTCAGTGGAAGACCTTGTTCTGTAGAATCAAGGGGAAGTCAGAATTTTTGCCTGTCAGTAAGAACATCCCACTGCCTGCAGGATGTAGATTGACCTTCACACAGAGGTACAGAATTTCAGAGAAGGGGTTTCCGGACAGAACCTTCCTCATCTGGCCGAACTTTATGGGTTCTGAGGACATAGGAACTGGGTACATTTTGCAGCCCAGGGCAGACACTGGCTCCTTTCCACAGAGGCCTTCTGAGTGTATCAACACAGCCTCAAAATCCCTTTCCCCAGTCCTATATATTTTCCTTTATTTGGCGAGTTTTCCTGGGTTCCTTCAGTGTAACTGTCATTTTTCTGGATTTTGTAATTTTTGTAGTAGTATTTTAAAATGTGTAATTTTCTATTATTTCTTTTCTCTTCCTAAATAAATTTTAATTTTTGTGCTTAGTTCATATTGGTAATATTGTGCTATGCTTCATATCGAGAGCCCCTATATTGTATGAGCCTCGGGCCCCGCAGCCCCTGGTCTGCCTGTGGTCGTGCAAGCGTCCATCTCCCCAAGGAAAGACTGCACAGTCTCGTGCTTCCCAGGCCTCCAACACACTCACCCCTCGTTCGAGTGATTTTTCTGTGCTGGATGACGGGTTTCTAACCACTGCAGTTTCTGTCTTTTACCATCGATCTGTGATATTTTTGCTAAAGGAATTCTTAGAAGAGACAACATATATCCAAATATGGCTTAATCGGGAACCTCCTTAACACTGCTCCAAAGACCTCATGGCTTCACAACACAGCTCGGTGCTCACCACCTGGCCCAGAAGATGCACTTGCTCTCTCTTGGCCTCCCTGCCCCCTCCTCTGCTACAGAGGCACATTCTGGACCCTCTGCTACAAGGACTTGTAAGCAGCCCCTCACATCTGCCACTGGGAACTTCTGCAACTGTGTCTTACCTGCCTAATCTTTCTCTGTAGAGGTGTTCATCTCCGTGTGACAGAGGCACAGCTGTGAAACCCCAGCACATGGCCTTGTCTTCTCTTCCGAAGCCTGGAATAATTATTCCAGTCTTCAAGGGTCATACTTAGCATCAAGCTTATTACATCTGCTATCAGTCATTCACTACCAAGGAGTCAGTTAGGCATTGGCGAATCAGACTCAATACTAAGAGAAAAAGAAATGTCCTCTGTGGTGAGGTCTAAACATATTTGGGCTTTACGATGTCTTTTCTATGTGTGTGTGTGCGTGTGTGTGTGTATTTAAAGTGAGATTCATTTTGCGTCCCATGTCTGGTGGCAATATTATTAAGGATAATAATATTAATCGGCATTCAAAACTTTCCATTATTTGTCCGGTGATCACTGTGTGAGTTTATTGTTGTTCAGGGAGTCAGGAGTGAATGGTAGGTGAGGCCTTTGACTCTGACCTCTGATGTTTGTCCCACGTAACTTCAGCAGCTAGTCATCCTGTAAGCACCAGGTTCCACGTTTCTCCAAACAGGGAAAGCCATGCTGCCTGCTTCACCGGTAAGAGTAGATGAGATGATGGATACAGAACCCCAGCTGTCCTGTGGGCACATCGTCCATGCTCGCTTGGAGGCTGGTGTTATTTCTCATGCTCAGGTGTTGCTTGTAGAAGTCAAGCATATTATTTAAACAACATTTTATTTGCTTTAATATACACTGTAACCAGGGTTATAATTTCACATGTCTTGGGAAATACTGTTCAGTGCGAGGAAGCCCTCTGCATTCCCAGCATGGAAACTAATTTTCCCAATACCATGCAGCAAGTCAGGATGAGCATCTCCATCACTGGTCAGCCTCATGCCTTCTTCCACTTTTGTGCAAAGAATTCAGGCAGCCATTGTGGTAATCCCGATAACTGTGATTAAATCATTCTAGTTAATAGAGAGGCTCTCCAGGACAACATCACCAAGTGCTGGAGTGGGAGGAGGGTCTGAAGAGAAAAAAGATGAAGGAATTAACTGGGGGTCAAGCCCATATAACGGCAGCATTTTCAGGTGCAGGTGGGTTTGAACTGGAGGCCTAGAGGAGATGCTGCCTTTGATGCCATTATCTGTCTTGACAAAGTGTCATTGTGTTCAGATGTTTTGTGTTTTCAAATTCTAACCCAGTAGGATCTGATTAATAACTGGCCATATCACCAGTATCAGGGCTGAACAGTATGGTATTTTATTTTTATTCAGCTCTAATCCAAGGCTGCCTTCACTTGGACATCAATATCTAATTTGTTCAATGGTGGTGTGTTTTACTTTGGCAGTTCTTTTCCTCTCATAGAGAAATAAGCAGTCTTCAAAGAAGCTTTTAAATACTTACAAGATTCCTTATTTCAGTTCACATTGGGCCACTAAAATTAATGAATCATGATTAGGAATATGCATTTTTCCTTGCTTGAGTTCATCTGTAGCTTTGTGAATGGGGTTTTACCCCTTCGTTGCAGGGTGTTAGTGAAGAAAGGGTCAGCACGTGACATCAACCTCGACATTAATTTGAAGACTTGCTTAGGAAGATTCAGCAACGGTGTTTCTTTAGATGAAACATAAACATACTTACTTTAAATTGTTCCAGTTAATGAATGATTCCAGTTATAGTCAATAAGAATTATGATATAAATTAAATGCCAATAAATTCTAGAAACTGTTCCACTATTTTACATGTGAGTAACACATGAGAACCAGAAACTGCCTTTAAAAATTTAGTTGTGAAGCCCACTGGCTTCACCAGAGGCATGTTTCCGAAGCTGCATAAATGAGTATTTCTGATTGGGACATTTAGGGCTCAGAGAAGCAATTTACTAACTAGTTGTTGTGATGACTGCCATTACTCTTTGGGTTTTAATTTTCTGAGTCAGTCCTAAACAGGTCGATCATTTCTTCCTAAATCGTTGGCCTATAATTAGGTGGTCTACAACACACAAATTGAAATATGTGTTTCCTGGATGTCTGGACCTTCCAGAGTAACTACTGTGCATATGGAGAAACTATAGATAACTGCACCAACTGGGACAGTTTTGGTTTTTGTAAATGAAAGTTAAATTATTATTATCATAATAAAAACATGAGCACGCTTCTCTCCTCATAAGCCTTGTAATATATATACCTTTAGAGAGAATGTTAAGAATTGCAGACAGTCAGATTTTCTATAGCAACATTATATTTTCAAACTTTAATTGCAATCACTCACTACCTAATCTGACTCCTCCTTTCACAATTCACACACGATTTTCTCACCATGCTTTAAAGGTCTAAGTATAACCATACGCAGTTTACTTCAAAATGTGTTCCACCAATATACTGTGCATGAACATCACCCGGGTGGGACTTAGAAACAGATTCCTGGACCCTATCCCAGACCTACTGAATCTGGTGTGGTGTGGTGCGGTATGGTGTGTGTGTGTGTGACCTGCGCACGTGCACTTTGACAAGCCCTCAGGGTAATTCTGGTATTCTCTACCTTTTGAGAATCAGTGTCCCTTGAAATTTAATGATCTAGTCTCCTTGCAAACATACAGCATGTGCTCCTGAGGAATTAACCCTTTCTGCATGCTTTTTGTATTGCTCTACCTCTTTTAATCTCCTGATCAGAGACATTGATGCCATTGGATTTGATTGGGAAAGAAAAAAGCGATAGAAAAGAAAGGCCAACACCACAACTGAAGAGACTTTCTGTATGTGATTATGTGGCTTGCTTCCGATCAGCAAAACATATGTTTCTGAATAACTGACAGCCCTTTCTTCCTTTCTTAGTGATGAATGCCCTAAAATCATTGATGTCTATCTTTGCTGAGCTTCAGAAGACTTCCAGCAGGGTTTACAGTGCTCCTCTTAATAGCAGATTTCTATTTTTTCCCCAAATTAACTCATAATAAAGCAACATTTATTAAGTACATGTAAAATGCCAAGTTCTGCACTCAGCTTCCACATCAGTTCATTTTCCACTTGAACAACTGAAAATATGTATTTGCATAAGGCAGAAGGCAGCACAGTTTATGTTAAAAAAATACAGAATTTTTCCCTCCAGCAAATTACCCATTGCTCATAAAACAAGCCCAAGACTACAGCTTCACTAAAATTCTTGGTTTTCCTGCACTGTGGGAATTGAAACAGAATTTCATCAACAGCTATGTGCTGAGCACTTCCTACATGCAAGAGACATCTATGGGGTGACATGCAAAGATGTGCAAGTTAAATTAGTTCTATCCTCGATGAGTTTTAAGGATAGTTCTGTTGTCAGTGGTCCGGTTCAGATTCCTGACTTTGCCACACAAAAGAATTTGAAAGGGAGTTCAAAGCGAATGTAGGTAAAGAAGTGTATCCTTTTCTTTGGATATATATCCAGGAGTGAGATTGCTGGATCATATGGTAGTTCAATTCTTTGCTTATTTAGAAAACTCCTATGCTAATCACCCTGATTTGATCATTACATATCATATATATGTATTGAAACATCACACTATACTCCATAAATATAATAAATATGTGCAATTATTGTGTCAATTTAAATATATATAAATGAAACCCATTTAAATTTTGTGACCCTTGATGAAAATATTTCAGCAAATTATTTTTTAACACAAAAAATGAGGCATGTGGTATAAAGTAAGATAGATATTTTGGTACAACACAACATTATTCTGTAGGCCATACAATTTAACTTATTGGTTAGTGTATTTAGGTCTGTATTTTGTAGTTTCATCACTTCTAATTAGTTAAATATTATATTTATGGTTATTTCTATACAATATTTGTGGACCTACTTTTCTAATGTTATTTATGACATCTTGAAATAAGATAACTCCTTTCGGAAAAAAAATTATTATTTGCTAGTTTTTTGTTCTGAAAACACCTGGGAATTTTTTGGCTCCTCCAAATATTGTGTACATCATGGTGTTTTTGTTACTGAAATATCAGGGACTTGCAGGTCCTGTTTCTTGCTGCACAGAAAGCCAGTCACTGAGTATTGCCAGAGAAAAAGGCTTTAATTGGGTGCTGCAGTTGAGGAGATGGGAGACCAGTCTCAAATCCATCTCCTCATCTGACTGCAATTGAGAGCTCATGTAGCAGGGAAGGAATGTAGCTATATACTATATATATGGGAAAACAGGAATGAGGGAGGAGTAAGGAAGAGGTATTTCCATTTCTTGATATTAGCCTTAGGGTTGGTTTTCTGAGAAAGAAACTCAGATAAGACAACTGTTTCAAGTTTTAAGACTAGGAGGGTCAACTTCTATGTTTATTACAAGAAAAAACCATAAACATCAGTTCTACCAGGAAATTGGGCCATTTCAGTGCCCTCTTTCTATTTACCAATTCTTCAATCATGGGGAATCTGGTCATTGATCTTTATGACTGCTTCGAGCAGAGAAGGGGCATGGTGGGATAATGAGCAATGAGAATCTCGTATCTGTGATTGAAAGTGCTCATGAGTACCTGGTTGGCACCTGGCTTGTTGGAGCCCCACAATCTGGGTAAATTTATTATGATTTTAGAGCAACATTTCAAACCACATTGACTAAGAACCAATAGCATAGATAACCCCAATTTAAGCATTTTGTTACACTCATCTGAGTTCAGGAATATAGAGAGGCAAAGTTCCCCAGTTTTTCAGCTTCTCAGGCATCTGTTTACCCATCCTTGATTTAGAAGGTCCGAACTAATTTTATCTCTCAAAATCAGCCCTTAAAAATCTCACTCACTCACCTTTTCTGCAGTAGTCCCTTGACCTAAAGGGATTGAATAATCTAATTTTTGGCTCTGTGCCTCAGAAAAGCAGTTCATTTTGATTGTCACCTTCCTTGGGGTCTGAAGAGGAGGCTTTGACTGATGTCAATATTCAAGATCTATCAGGAAGGGATGCCTTTTTCAGACCAAGGAGTCAAAACCCTGCAACTTAACAGCAGAAGGATTAGTTGATAGGACATTTATCAAGGATGTTAAAATACTAAAAAATTTCATCAAAACAGAATCACAGGTCATTGTAAAGTAGTAGCTACTTATTTAACCAAAGTGATCATCAAAAAACTTTAAAAGCATAGAATAAAATTATAAGCATTTTTATCCATAATATGCAGATAGACTACTTTGCTAGAAAATAAATTTCTGCAATATAAGTGATCAAATATAGTATATATATTTATGCTAAGAGCAGAAGCCAATGTTTATTAAAATGTTTAAAGACATAAAGAACACTTAAAAATTGTGGTTCCATTTATAAATACTGGAGAAAGTTCTTTCATTCTCTCTAACTTGTCACAAATTAAAACACTGTGGTGGGGTGTTGAGTAGTTACTGCCTGCAGGACCTCAAACCACTGTAATTAAGTGGCTAGCTTACATATGACCCAGCAATCTCACTGCTGGGTATACACCCAAAAGAAGGGAAATTAGTATATTGAAGAGACATCTGCACTCCCTTGTCTGTTGCAGCACTATTCATAGAAGCCAAGGTTTGGAAGCAATCTAAGTATCCATCCACAGATGAATGGATAAAGAAAATGGATAAAGAAAATACACCATGCAATACTATTCAGCCACAAAAAAAGAATGAGATCCTGTCATTTGCAACAACATGGATGGAACTGGAGGTCATTATGTTAATTGAAATAAGCCAGGCACAGAAAGACAAACATCACATGTTCTTAGTTATGTGTGGGATGTAAAAATCAAAACAATTGAACACACGGAGGCAGAGAGTAGATGGATAGTTACCAGAGGCTGGGAAAGGTAATGGAGAGTATGGGAAAGGTGAGAATGGTTAATGGGCACAAAAACTAGTTTGAAAGAATGAATAATACCTAGTATTTGATATCACAATAGGGTGACTATAGTCAAAGTACCTTCACTATACTTTAAAAATAACTAAAAGAGGATAATTAAGTGGTTTGTAACACGAAGGATGATATCTTGACAGGGTATCTGACAGGGTAGATATCTTATTTTCCATGATGTGATTATTATGCATTGCATGCCTGTATCAAATATCTCATGTATCCCCTAAATATATGCACCTAATATGTACTCAAAAAAATGTTTTAAAAATCATGAGGTGGCTACATTACTCCCTGCATATATCTAAATGCTAGCATTTTAGTGACAGGCTATGACCAAAAGCATAAAAAATGTGGTAGGTCCTTATCTAAATAAGACAATTAACTTTTCTTTCTATCATTTAAAAAATGATATATGCAAATACCAGTTTTGGAAATTCAGTATGAAGATAAATAATCTCCTTCACTTTAATAGTATACACAAAACAAGGACACAGTAGAAACAAGCACACAATAATTTATTTTCAGTTATTTTAAAAGAGCATCATCACACATTTACAAAACTGGTTTCAAGATACAGTACTGACAGTCAATTAGGTAATTTTCACCACTGGAAATCTTCAAATCCGTGCAACACTTACACATATTTTGTTTTTAAGCACATACATGAAGCCCCAGGAGTGATAAAAGGTTTGGGATCAAAAATCATTAGAAAGTCTCACGTTTTTAAATTGCATCTAATCCAAGTGAATGCCACTTAATTTTAATAACAATTAAAACAACTAAAGTAGTTTGAGAGAAATCCCAGTCAATATTATTTCCTTAAGCATAAGGCCAAAGTTTCCTGAACTTTGAAACTTATACAGTATCACAGTTTTTCCTCATTACTTAAAGGAAAATATCTGAAACCAGTTCAAACTTTGATTGAATTGAATTATCTTGAAAATAAAAACCATTTAAAGGTTTCTACTCTCACCTACTTTTCCAAATAGTAAGATAAAGTAGGTACTATCTCTGTTCGGAACTTATAAAAGTAAGTCTTTTATTTTTGGCCAGAAATATTAAAAGCTCTTACAGCTCTCCAGATCATCAGAGGTAACCATATCAATCAAATTTTAAGTGTCTTGTGTGCTCTATCAACTTTTAGAGGCTTGATGAAGGTACTTTAGGAGTTTTAGATAAGTAGAGCAAATGATAAATTGTTGGAAATGCATAGAAACAAAATGACTCTCCATAGAGCCAAATAAAAGCCTTCCATTACAAACTTTAAAAAATCAGTTTACTTATATATGAAAATATATATATATGTTTGCTTATATATGGAGATATATATTTACTTATATATGGATATATATGTTTACTTATATATGGATTTTACTTATCTATGGATATATATGTACATCCATATATAAGTAAACTGATTATATATATATACACACACACACACAAGTAAAAATCAAAGAAGAGCGAACATTAAGTAAATGAAAATTAAAAGAAAAAAACGAATAAATAGGAAGGTGACTCACGATTTTTTTCCATTCAGTTTACATTGGAGGCTAGTGTTACTCAAAGAGCCTAAAATGAGCACATGTGGGACAATGTCACATATGGACAATGTCAATTGGCCAGATTTATCCAATTTTCTATCTGGTTTTGAAGAATATTTTATCTAAAGTTTTTGAACTCTCAATTTTCTCTGTATGTACATCAAGGTACACATACAGAGAAACAGAAAATAACTACACATGACTTACACAGACAATGTATGACATGCTTGGGCCTTCTGTTTTGTTCTAAATTTTCTTTTTAAAATAAAAAGTTATTTTAGTTCAGAACAAAAATTTACCATATAAGATCTTTCTTCATACAAAATTATTCTTTCTTTTTTCTCTTCCTTACCAAAGAAATGCATATTTATATCCATAACTGTCCTCACATCTCTCTCCCCTACTTACTCTTTTCTTTCTACCTGGTTTATAAATAATCTTTCTAAGTCTATAATTTGAGTTAACTTTTAGATAATTGTTGAATTACACAAAATTTTTTTTCTTCAATAAGAACACATCTTCTTTGGCATATTTTACATACAGAATTATTTATTAGCCATAATATCTATTCTTAGTAACCTTAAATTTTGGTGAAAACGTTGGAAGCAAGAAATCCTGAACTATCTATCAGACATTAGCATTTTATAGATAAAAACATTCCACATTTTAAAAAATAATGTTTCCCCATACCAAACCCTTTCTTAATTGGAAATTACCAAGGTATCTAATGAGCATCAAAAATAATTTTAAGATTTAAAATTATACAAAAAGTTTACCTACAAGCATTTATCCTATTTGCATGTACTCAATTCTTTCAATTTTAACAGTTTATCTAGATTACTTTCGAAAACGGAGATATTAAATAAAGCTAGTCATCATTTCAAGTTATTTCCTTGTTAACTATCTATAGTTTGTGAATATCTGGCGTTCACCTAAGTAATGAACTTAAAGCTAAATACATGGGTATTTTTACCAAGAACTCAGGATATTCAGCTGTTTTCATTAAACCAACAACATTAAATTATTCTTATTTATCAAAAAAGTCATACAAACAAAGATCATTTTGTTTTGACTGGGTTTGTAGTTTTGTAACCTTGTGTGCCAAGCCTTGACACCTCAAAATATGTAGCAGAGAGAAATATAAAACACACACACACAAACGTATGTTGACAATTCTGAAGACATTTCTATTTTATTTTACCAATAATTTTAAAGCCTGCTTGTTTATTAAAGATGTACTTAAGTTATGTGAACTTCAATAATGCTTGTGTTTGTTTACTTTATCTATGAGCACTGTTTCATTTATAAGCCAGTTTGGTATCCTGTGAAAGCAATACATAACATCCGGACATATATACACACAGACAAACAAAGACCTAATAGCTTTACCACAGAACACTAGCCACAAGATAGCAGTACAAACTCAGTGGTTTACATACACATTCACATGGGTAACCTTTGTTTGCTCCAGTAGGTAATCCAATGAAGACTGCGAAACAAAATTTTGGATACAGCAGTTTCTGTGACAGTTTGATTTTTGATGGCCAAACCTCCCCAGACTCTAAAGAACACTGGAGCCAAACTGTACCCAGGAGAACATCACGTACTAACCACGCCCAACCCTGCTTAGAACAGCGGCATAAAACCTGGATACAAGGAACTCCATCCCGCTTTCCCATTCACCAGCAAAATGAATCCAATTGTGAGACAGCACTACAACTCAGAGACCTTTCAAAATTAGAAGAGACCTGGCATGTTCAGGGCGGTGTGGCTGCAGACCTTCCCTTGCTCCATCAGACCAGAGCTCTGCTCAGACCAACCTAAAACAACAAACCCACACAGGCTGCACTCTGGAATGGAACCCAGCCACCCAAAACTCCATCAACACACACACACAATCGCCAAGATCCAGTCCAACTCCTGCAACAACAAACAAGCCCCAGGAGTGTCCAAATGGGAACAATGAGGGTGCTTTCTCTCTCCACAGGTTGGGTTTGTTCAATCTGCAAATGGAAATTCCTCCAGAATTTCCTAAATTGAGAGGAGCAGATCCCACTCTCTGGACCCACAAAAGACACTCACTTGCACGCACATGTGCACGCACACACACACGCACTTGCTGACAACCCTCAAGAGTGTCCACAGTAAAACAATTGGGGTGCTTCCTTTCTCTGTTGGTTGGGCTTGTTCAACCTGCAAATGGAAATTCCTTCAGATTTTCCCAAATTAAGGGAGTCAGTCTCACTGTCTAGTACCCACTGAAGATACCCACTAAAGTTAAACTTCAAAGGTAGTTCTTCCTAGGCAACCAGGAACACAACTGGGGCTGGCCGGATGGGGCCAGAAAGAGAGATAGAAACCCACTTCCAACCCAAAATGGGCAGGCAGCTGCTTAAGGAGGGCTCCCAAGATTCTCCTATCTCCCAACAGCCGAGCTGTGAGCACTGTCCCACCTGTCAGGGAACTAAAATCTGCTGCCAAAATGCCGGGGGTTTCTCTAGGTCCTGTTGCTTGCCACACAGGAAGCCAATCACTGAGACGAGTACTGCCAGGGAAGAAGGCTTTAACTGAGTGCTGTAGCTGGGGAGACGGGAGACCAGTCTCAAATCCATCTCCCCAACAAGCTAAAATTGAAGGTTTATATCATGGAGAAGGAATGTAACTATAGGCAGGAAAACAGAAATTTGGGAGGGGTAAGATAGAGGAGCTTCAGTTTCCTGATACGACCTGCAAGGCCTGAGGGTCAGTTTCCTGAGACAGGAACTCAGATAAGACAAATGTGTTTCAAGCTTTAAGGCCAGGAGGATCAATTTCTATATAAAAAAGAAAAACGGAAGCATCCATTGTTGGGGAAAATTGGGCCAGTTTTGTTTTCCTCACATTTCCCCTGGGCCAGGACTCAGGAAGGTCCCCAGGGTTGTGGTGTGATCTACCCTCGTTTCAGACTGGAATAGCAATAGCTGCCTGCTGATCTAGAATCTTAAGAATGGATGGAGAGATAAACACTTTCTGGGAAACTCCTTAATGAGTTGCAATCATTTTCAGCCCGTTTCAACTCATCTCATCCTCCGAAGACCCATAGCTAGGTTCTGTGGCTACCTTTCTCCCTCATGCCTGCCCCACTGTTGAGCCCCGAGCAATGAAATCAGAGCTATATGGGGCAGAGCCTGGGCCTGAACCCGGGTCACCTGACTCAAAAGTCTGCACTGTAAAACCTCGTTTAATTTATAATTTTTTCAATTCGTGGTTTTTCGTTTGTTAGTTTGCTTTTGTATTTTTCATAGAGACAGGGTTTTACCATGTTGGCCAAGCTGTTATCAAACTCCTGACCTCAGGTGATCCACCTGCCTCGACCTCCGAAAGTGCTGGGATTACAGGTGTGAGCCACAGTGCCCAGCCAATTTGTATTTTTAAGATTTGATTTTCGTGTCACGACTTCTTGGTCTCAATGTTTGCACCAAGGCCTGGATCTCTCTTGGGTGTGAACTGGCCAGGCCTTGTTGACATTATCTGTGTTGTTGGTGACAGGGAGAACTCACTTCAGTTTTGGAACATTTGTTACATGCCAGATGTTTCTTTGTTCTTCAACCATAATGAAGTGTAGAACTGAGGTAAACTTAGAAGAATTAATTCTTTCATGTATTAAAAATTATGTGTTGCATTTCTGTTCTGTCAGGTGCTGCCCTAAGTCCTGGTTAAAAGTGGCCAGAACCTCATGGAGCTGCCATTGTAGGGGCAGAGACAGGCGGGAAGGCAGAGAGAGAAAGGGAGAGAGGAAGGGAGGGAAGGTGGCTGTAGACCAATGCCAAGTGCAACTACCAAGCAAATGCACAGCAGGGGAGGGCAGGAAAGAGGACCGTGCGGGGATTTCAGACGGCATCGGGGACACACACAGGCACTGCCCTACACTCAGTGAGGCAGCTGCGGGACACTCAGTGCAGAGAGCAGACAGGCAGGCGGCACCTCCCTCAGGTCAGCCCATGGCTCTGCTGTCCTCCCAGCTCCAGTGCCAGAACCCAGAGGCAACCCCCTCCTTCACCAAACCTCTCCTCAAACTGTGTCTCCTTTCTGTCCAGGGATTTTAACCATGGCCATTTCCTTCTGTCTTGCCTGCAGCTGACTCATTCAAGTCTCCCTCACCTCTAGGCTTTCGCACCTGCAAAATTTACTGCCCTTCTAAGTCACCCCATCCATCCCCTGCCTGGCAGCCAGAACGCGCTTTTGAAATACAGACCTTCTCATATCTCTTCTCCCACTGACTGCTTCTGTCACACCAGGGCAAGATGCATCCTCTTGTCCTGACCCACAGGCTTGGTGCAGCCCGGCCCCACCTGCTGTATCCGTGAGTCCTCTCCTCCTCTCTTGCTCTGTTTTGGCCACGTGGCCCATTTTCAGCTGGGCAAATGCAACCCCCTCTCCCACCTCGAGGCTCTCACCTCTGAGCTGCTCGCCGGCTCCTGATGCTCTGTGAGTGTTCCCAGAACCAAGCTGATCCAGCTGCATTTTTTCGAGGCCCAATAACAAAAAGCAGGCAAACTAGGAAAGAAGGGAATTTATTGCTGTAACTGGATACTGGGAGCAGGCCAGAGATAATTCCACCAGACCAACTCAAAGTGTTACAATCTTTTTAGTGCTTATATAGGTTGGGGTTATGTGCCTATGTGCAGAATAGCATTTGCCTAAGTCTACTAGTAACTAATTTTGTTTCAACTAGAAGGTCAGAGGCAAAAATGCTCGCTATGTCTGATTAAAAGGACTCCAGTACCTTCAAGGCCTGCCTACTGTTGTACCGGAGTGATTATGTCTATCTTATCTCCTTTACAGCTTGGTCCAGAGAGCTGCCTTAGACTCTCCAGTGAAATCTATTCAAACAGCTGCCTCTGTTACCTTGACTCGTGTCAGGTACCGGTGCTGGCACTAGGAATTAAAGACTGTGTCTATTATTTTGACTTGCTCCAGGTTAGGGAGAAGCCCATGCAAGGCTCCTGCTGACCACATGTTTCATTTCTGGCTTTGATGTCTGGGCACTGATTTCCCTAGGTTTAGCTACTTGCTCAATCTTAATGCAGTGCTGTGGAAATCTGTCTGTGTAACTGGAATGCTATGCAGGCCTGTCTGTGTGATTGTCAGGGAGAATCAGCCTGCCACGTGGGGACAATACAGGCTCGTGATAGGGCCTCAGCTGACAGCACAGTTTCTTCAGGGAAGCGTCCCCACCCTGGCCCACCTGCAACAGGATCCTGATTCTGTCTCTCATCACAACCCTCACTTGTTTTTCTTATGAAATGTCATATATTTATTTATTGACTTTCTTTAAAATATCAGAAAGGACAAACTGCTAATACAGAATGTGGAAGAATCTCAAACACCTGATGTGGGGTGTCGGAAGCCAGACTCCAGGCTGCCCACTGGTTCCAGGACATCCCGGAAGGGCTGCAGGGAGGAGGGCACATCTGCAGCTTCAGGAACTGTGGGAGGGCCGGGTGCCTGCACAGGGGCTGGAAGGAATGTCTGGAGGTGGTGGGGCTGTTCCCCACTGCGGTGATTACACACTGCATGCATTTGCCAAAACGCAGAGAACCCTCGACTGCCATGGGTAAATTTTACTGTAGCTCAATTATACTTCAAAGAAAATCTGAAGTAACCCTTTCCCACACAAAAAACGATGAAAACTATTAAAAAGCAAATCGTCAGTAGCATTGAGATATACAAATACGTTTGGAAGATACCTTCAAAGCATGACAAAGATTTAACAGTTTCTATCTGGAAGGAACCAGAAACAAATTCAGAAGAATCACCCTCAACCGCATAGTAGGAATGTGAACAGAGTGCCTGAGCATGGACTGTCACTTCAAAAAACTCACAGACGGACTGTTCTGGGTGACATATATTTTTCAGTTAAACCTTTATTTTGAGATTATTGTAAATTTACATGGAGTTGTAAGAAATAATACCTAGAGATCTCATGTACCCTTTACCCAAATTTTCCTATATGGTAACATCTTGCAAAACTATAGTTCAATATCACAGCCAAGAGGTTGACCTGGATGCAGTCAAGACACAGAATGTTGCCATCACAGCGAACGTCCATCACAGTGCCCTTTTACAGCCAAACCCGTGATCCTCCACCCTCATCTCTTCCTTAACCCCTGGCAACCAGGAATCTGTTCTCCATTTCTATGATCTTGTCATTTCAAGTACACTGTATAAATAGAATCATCACATTACTTACAGTATGTAATCTTCTGGGATTAGCTTTTTTTTTTTCATTCAGCATGACTTCCTCGAGAATCCAACCGAACTGTTGTATGTATCAGTAGTTGCCTCTTTTGGTTGCTGAGTACTAACCCATCACATGCACCTACTACACTTTGCTTAAATACCAGCTTCTTGAAGGAAAGATACCTGGGTTGTTTCCAGTTTACAGGTATTGTGAATAAGGCTGTTATAAGCATTTGTGTATAGACTTTTCTGTGAAGCTACAGTTTCATTTTTGGGGGAGAGACGAATGCCCAAAAGTGCAATTGCTGGATCACATGTAAGTTGCATGTTTTAAGAAACTTCCAAACTGTTTTTCTAGAGTGGCTGTAACATTTCACATTTAAAACAGCAATGCATGGGTGATCCCGTTTGTGTGCATCCTCGGCAGGACTTGGTATTGCCACTACTGTTTATCTGAGTGGTTCTGATAGGTGTGTAGTGATGTATCATTGTGGTTTTAGTGGGCATTTTCCTAGGGCTAAGGATGTTGAGCATCTTTTCATATGCTTCTTTGACATCGGCATATTCATTTCTGTGAAATGTCTGTTCATCTCTTTTCACTATTTTCTAATTGGATTGTTTGTTTTTGTAATTGTTAAGTGTCAGAATTCTATATACATATATCCTAGATACAAGTCCTTTGCAGGATATGTGGTTTTTCTATCTTTTTCATTCTCTTATCAAGGTCATTCACAAAGCAAATGTTTTCAATGTTTATGTAGCACAATTTACTAATTTTTCCTTTTACAGCTCTTGCTTTTTGTGTCAAGCTTAAGAAGTCTTTGATTAGCTCTGGATCCTACAGATATACTTTTATCTTTTTTTTAAAGTTTTGTATTTTTATTTTTTGCTTAAATCTGTGATCCATTTTGAGTTAATTTTTGTACAAGTTATGAGATTTAGATCAAAGATCTTATTTTTCTTTTTCTTTTTTCCTCTCTGGATGTCCAATTCCAGCACCATTTGTTCAAAAGGTTCTCTTTCTTTTATTAGATTGCTTTTTCTTCTTTGCCAAAAAGCAGCTGGATATATTTGTGTGGATCTCTTTCTGCGTTCTCTATCACATTCTATTTACCTATGAGTCTGCCCCTCAGCTAATATCCCAGAGTCTTTAATACCTTAGGTATATAATAGGTCTTAGTATTGAGTGAAATAACTCCTCCCACTTCACTATTCATTGTCAAGATTGTCTTAATTATTCTAGAGTCCGTGCCATTCCATATATAGTTTAGAATGAGCTTATTTTATGTTTACAGAAAACCTTGTTGAACTCAGAATAGCCAAAAGAATCTTTAAAAAAAAATTTAAAAAGGAGAGCAGAATTGGAGAACTCACACTTCTTAATTGTAAGACTTACTATAAAACTGTAGAATCAAGGCAGTGTGGTACTGGCAAAAAGGGAGACATATAGGTCAACAGAATGGAATTGAGCCCTGAAATAAACTCTTACATTTAAGCTCAATTGTTTTCTGGCAACAGTGCTAAGAAAATTCAAAAGAGAAAGAAAAGATTTTTCAACAAATGATGCCAGAACAACTGAATAAATACACATAAAAATAATGATGTTGGGCTTCTTATACCATACACAAAAATTAAATCAAAATGGATCGTAAACTTAAACGTAAGGGCTAAACTGTGAAACTCTCAGAAGAAAACTCTTAGGAGTAAATCTTTGTGAGCCTGAGTTGATCGGTGTTGTTTTCAAACTGGACACTAAGAGCATAGGTAACAAAAGGAAAAATAAATAAATTGGACTAAATAAATTGTTTATTATGCAGGTCATATTTTCTATATTCTTGCTGATTTTCTGTCTACTATTTCTATCATTATAAGAGGGGTGGTTGAAGCCTTTAATTATAATTGTAGGTTTGTGTATTTATCTTTTCAGTTCTATCAGTTTTTGTTTTATTTTGGGGGGAACTGTTGTTTCATGCATATATATTTAAGATTAAGATTATTTCTTCCTTGTGGATTGATTGATTGATTATATTTTAATATTTATATCATTAGATTCTAAGTGCCGTTCTTTTTTTTTTTTTTTTTTTTTTTTTGATGGAGTCTTGCTCTGTTTCACAGGCTGGAGTGCAGTGGCACGATCTTGGCTCACTACAACTTCCACCTCCTGAGTTCAAGCAATTCTCCTGCCTCAGCCTCCCTAGTAGCTGGGATTACAGGTGCTCATCACCACACTTAGCTAATTTTTGTATTGTAGTAGAGATGGGGTTTCACCATGTGTGCCAGGCTGGTCTCGAACTCCTGACCTCAGGTGATCCACCCGCCTTGGCCTCCCAAAGTGCTGGGAGGACAGGCGTGAGCCACTGCATCTGGCCTTAAGTGCTGGGATGACAGTAGGGAGCCACCGTGTCTGGCCCTGAGTGCCATTCTAAGTGTCTATTCTGTTGACTGTTTACCGTTAGTGCCTAGAGCAAGGCTTGCATGAGGAGGCACCCACTATGTGCTAAATAAATACGTAGACATTTTTAACGTAAAAGATTATCTAGATTAACCTATTCGTTTTACAGTGGAGAAAACTGAGCCCCATAAAATTTACTCCAGTTGTTCATGCTGTAAGAAATGTCTATCAGAGAGCATTGGAGCAGACTACAACAGCTTTGCTCTCAGACTTACATTTAAAGTAAATATTTAGTGCTGTTTGTGTATATAAATTACGTGTGCTGAGAGGCAGAGCAAGTAAAAAGAGAAGCCCCTATGTCCTAAAATGTTCTTGACCTTCCCTATTGGTGTTTTATTACACTTTACCCTCCTGTGCAATCCATAACTCTGCACATAGTACGTGCTTAATTAGTGCCTAACTGCTTAATGCTACCTTCCGCTTCCCTCTGTGTATAATTTATTGGAATACCCAATAATGTTAATAAGAGGTTGTAAGAAGCTCATTCTTCCCTCCAGAGGTCGGTCAGTACTCTAAGCTCAAGCCTTCACTTCAAAGTTCCTGACAGAGCTGGAGTGCTTCTTCTCAGAAGCCCGTGGCTTCAGAGGCTGTAGATCCTCTTTCTCCTGGGATACCTGGCAGAGGCCCTGTTTTGATCGCAGTCCTTACCAACTATCTTACTCATGTAAACACAGTCCCAGGGCAGCTGATCTTTGTGGTCTGCAGGCAAAAAAACTCTTATTAAATAATTTATGAAACCCACAGCTGGGCCATGGTCACATTGTTGCCCAGCCAGTGATATTCTGGTTTTATTTTGAACCCTGCTTTTTTTGTTTGCTTCCACTCTTTGCCTTGTTTCCCACCCCCTCCAGGACACCTATCTTGCCCAAGGAAGCATTAAGTCACTAAATGACGTGAACCATGTTGGAGGAGAAAAAATGAGAGCTGGTAGCTGATCTAAGCTCCACGATGCTGGAGAGAAGCCAAGAGTGTTATTTAGCCTCATTCCCACACTGATTCCTGCTACTTCAGCCTTGGGCTGCAGCAATATTGACCACATGGGTGGCCCTCTATCCTAATTAGGACTGACAACTCTGGGTCAGAAAATGTGCCCTTCTGAATGGCAGGTAAGAAGCAGAGTGTCATGTACCTCAGAGCATGTTTGCATGGATACTTCACTTTGGGACAATGTTGGGTTCATGCTACCTACAGTTGCCCAGTGGCACTGAGATTTTGTCAGGTGTCTACTGTGTGTGAGGCCTGGTTTTAAGTGCATTAGTTCAGGAGATACCAAGCACAACAGACATGCTACTCCCTGGGAGAAGCCAAAAATACGATGTGACCGAAGAACGACTGCAGATGAAATCTCACGTGAGCTCTGCCTTGCTATGTCACTCATTTCAGAGGTGCAAGAACTGAGTGTGGTGGTGAGGCTGTGGGGATCAGACCTGGAATATAAGGAGTTGATGGTTGAGCTCAATCATAGCAGCAGAGGGAAGTTATGGTGCTATCAGAGGGGCCAAGTCCTCACCACAGTGGCCACCCCAGTCCCTGGAATCCAAGAAGGCTCTAACAATGACCTTCATGACCATCATGAATCTTGTGCTTCAAATGGCCTCCAGTGCATGCACTGAGATCCTTTGGCTTCTGTACTCTGGGTTCAGACAATGTCTTATTTTCTTATAGTTAGGCAATCATTACATAGCAGAAAGAGTAGGAATCTTACAATCAGAAGGGCCACCTCTCCACGGTAAACTCAGTCAAATTGTTTATCTCATTTGGCCTCAGTTTTTTATCTAGAAAATGGGGATCACAGTAGTGCAGCCTATTATGATTGCAGTAGATGATGCTGACTGTCCTGGCAGATACAGGCTTCCCTGACTATAATCCTCTACACATCATGCAATCCTGTGGAACCTGCCTGCAGAGGCACACGGAAGGGCCTTTCTTCCATACCCTCTGTCTTGCCTTTCCCAGTTCCCAGGGAGGAGAAATGCATGGTGGTTGCCCTTCAGTTATTAACAGTGGAAATAGACTTAACTTCCACTAAGAAATGAGCAAATTCTGAGTTGTTGTTGTTGTGGTTGTTTTTGAGACAGAGTCTTGCTCTGTCACTCAGGCTGGAGTGCAATGGTGCAATCTCGGCTCGCTGTAACGTCTGCCTCCGAGGTTCAAGTGATTCTCCTTCCTCAGCCTCCCGAGTAGTTGGGACTACAGGCACCCACCACCACACCCAGGTAATTTTTGTATTTTTAGTAGAGACGGGGTTTCGCCATGTTGGTCAGGCTAGTCTTGAACTCTTGACCTCAGATGATCTTCCTGCCTCAGCCTCCCAAAGTGTTGGAATTACAGGTGTGAACCACTGCACCCGGCCCAAATACTGAATTTTAATACAGAGGGCTGAACCTGAAATCTGGACAGCTATATCGAAGGCCAGGTGAGACTTTCCAAGATTTCTTCCACTGTCATCTGCAAAAAAATCTAGTTTATAAAAGACTGTCATGGTGCAATTTTTGAAATGATATTTAGAGTTCCTTCCTTTTATGCATGTTTTCCTCTGATGTGCCTCTTGTCTGCTGAAGTTATTTCACTTCATATGGGATCCTAAAAAATGAATGCCAAGTTTACAGTAGGACACCCAAGGAAAAAATGTAGAATAATTAGTGAAATTACAGAATAATTAGAGAAACCAATGAAGTAAATAGAAACTTCAGCCCTCAATGAGAGGAAATTGTTCTGTCTTATTTTTCTATGTCCTGGGATTTTATTTACTTATAGAGACTTACAGTCAGTTATGGTACATGGACTTGACAGCTAAAATATATTTATTTAATTATTGCTGTATTTTTCCCTATGCAGTACAATTTTTTTTTTTATCAGGTGAAGAAAGAACACATTTATTCAGTCTGTTCTGGGAAGCATCCACTGCTCCACAGTCTACAGGTATCTTCACTTAAATATCAAAAGTCATTTGGGACTTGATTTATTCAATAAACTCCTTCAACTGGAAAACCTGAGAATATGTATCATATCATATACCAAACCTAGTATATAATGCTGATTGAACCACGAGAAATTGTCAACTGCCATCTGTGTGCAACTAAAATATTCTCGATTGCAGCCTCATGAGACGTCTGAGCTAGAACCACCCATCCGAGCCTTCTGGTTTCCTAACACTTGGGAGCCATTTGTTGTTTTAAAGCTGCCAGGCTTGAGGGTAATTTGTTATACAGAATAGGACACTAATACGTATTTTGGTACCTGAAAGAAGGATGCTACCAAACAGAAAATCTCAAATGTGAGAATGACTACGGAACTGAGAATTATGAGGATGCTTTAAGGATTTTACAGAGAGCATCAAAGAATGGTTAAACTCCCTGACTGTTACTAGAATTTCAGACTTTAAGAAAGATGCCCATGTGGACAAAAAGGAAAGAGGAAAATTAAAACCTCCTCATGTAGTGGCAGAAAGCTTAGCAACATGGTAGCCTGCAGTGATGTGGAAAGTTGGAAAGGTAGCTAATGAACTGGGTGACCTAGTTACGGAAATTTCCAGCCAGTGATGTCCATGCCATTTGTTTTGTTTCCTTGCTGTTTATAATAATATGCAAGGGGAGAAATATAAGTATAGGAAAAACAACAAAAAGCCAGGCTTTGCTGGCAAAGATTCACACCTTTCCCCGATGGCAAATAATGCTAAAATTAAGACATATCTTCTAAACAAAGATCAAATCCAAGACACTCTCAGGAAAGCATGGTCTAAAGATGAGGCTAAGAGTATGACTCTTAAATGCTTTATTTGAGTGGTGCCTCAAAGTACTACTCAATCAGCCAGAAGACCCTCAGATATCTAACAAGGTGACTTACTCCCAGATCCTCTCAATCAAACAAAAGGATTTCTAAGAAGGTTAAGGCATTGTCTCCGAGCAGAAGCCTAAGGTAGAGAAGGGCTTATTTCAGACTGATTTGTGAGTGTGACTTTTGTCTAATGGAATATAACTCAATGAGATTCATAAATGTTTTCAAAAATTATATCTGACAAATCACCATCACTGTGTGAAAGGATCGAAACAGTGCATAATGAGATCGGCATTCCTCCTAGCAGGAAGCCAGTTGAGAAAATTACTCAGCTGCAAATGCGTGCTACCTTTCATTGAAAAAGAAGGATTCAGAGAGTGGAACAGAGAATCCCAAGGACCAGTTGAGGAGGCACGGAGAAGAACAGGTGGGCATGAGTAGGACTGAGTCCTAAACATTCAACATTTTTTAAGTTGGATTGCAAAACTGCTGCAGCCAGGGGTGCTGGTGCACCTCTTGGTTTCCTCTTTTTGAGTAGGAGGGCTGAAGATGGTTCTTACTATTTTGTTCTGCTGAGCCCATAGCTGGCATCACCCCAAAAGTGGCAGCAGAGGAGGTCCCACAAGGGAGAGCCCCAAACCCTCCCATGATGGGGCCAGTTGCGATTACCAAGAAAGAAGCGCTGAACTCCAGGGTGATCAGTCCAGAGGACTGATTCAAGGAACTTAATTAACAGAGGGCTGCAGCAATCCTCACAATAAACGGTGTGAGAAAAGGCTGCTCTGCCTACACATGTCCACAGTGAGGGGTCAGGGCATGAAGCCAGTTTCTTTTAGTGTTTGGGGCAACCTAGATACCCTTATCAGTGCCTGAAAATGTTCAAGACCTACTTTTGTTTGATTCAAGCCTGCTTCAAAGAACCTGTAGCTGTCTGAGTCACAGAGAGGTTAAGACATTCTGTGGTTTTCTGTCCAGACACAGAAGGAAACCAGGGGTAACTGGAGACTCTGCACCTACTCCTGTCCCCGTTTTACATTGAGGAGGGAAGATCTGATCTTTTCAATTCAAGAGTTGTGAGGAATTATAACAGACCAAGGATTTCAGCTGATGGGATGGGATCATTTTATAGCAGTCTTGGCAAGGGGTGAGTTATTTTGCATGTCTGATGGACAGAACTCATTGAGGCCAGAGGGAAGATGGTGGCATACAGCCCCTGGGATGGGCCCCAGGCTTCTAATAGTCACATCCTTCAGTGGTTTCCTCCCACGGTGCACCAGCATTGGGATGGCAGAACTGGTGATGTGGTACCTCTGAGATGAGGCAATGAAAGACAGTGGCTTGCATTTTGGTTGCTGTATCCCAGGTCACTGTCCGTGGCGAAAGTCAACTGCTCTGTTGAGAGCAGCCCTATGAGAGACCCACATGGTGAGAGCTGGGGCCTGCTGCCCACAGCCATGCAAGAGCATTTAGAAGCAGATCTTGCAGCCCTGATCAAACCTCAGATGACTGCAACCTTGGGTGAAACTTAGACCCTGAGCCAGAGCCAACCTGCTAAGATGCTCTTGGATTTCTGACCGATAGCACTGTAAGGTCATGAATTTCACCATGCCTCAGGGTATTTTATTACATAGCAGTGGATAACTAGTACACAATGTAGCACTGTGCTGCCCTAAAGCTGACTCTAGATAATGTAATAATGGTCTTGGTCTACAATCTGGGGTGCCGAGGAAGAGCAACTGTGGAGGAGGCTGGGAGCCACCTTAGTAGGTGGTAACTCCCTCAGTGCCATCTGCTAATAGTAGGAGGCAGACTTTGACCACCGTCTCTTGATTCTGCCATCAGGAGAGGGCCCTCCTGAGGGAGCAGTGGTCAAGAGCAAGGTGCTTGCCAGGCTGCTGCTGCTGAGAAGCAGGTGCTGGGAGCTGCTTCTGCTGAGAGCATCTGCTCAGAAAGAAGTGTGCCAAGGGCACCTGCAGTAGCTGGGGGAACACCTGGAGGCCCAACCTTACCATTTTCCATGAGGCAGAAACGTTGTTGGTTTACCACTGTAGCCTCAATGGCTCACAAACAGATAGCTTGCTTTTCAAATTCACCTACCTATAGGATTTACTTTTGACATCTATAGGACAATAGAGATTGGCTCCCAATTTATGGCTTAGCTTTTTTTGTTATAATTCAAAATGTATGGAAAAGTTGCAAGAGTTGTAGAAGGAGCTTATATATATATATATATATATATATATATGCAGATTTATATATATATGCAGATTTATATATATATATATGCAGATTTACTGACGATTTACAATTTGCCCAATTTGCTACCTATTGATCTATTTACTTGAAATTAAACTGGGACATTGTGCCCTTTTTGTCTTTAAATAGTTCAGCATGTGTTTCCCAAGAAGAAGGATATCCTATTATATAACCATAGTACAGTTTTCAAAGTCAAATAATTTAATATCGATATAATACCATTATCTAATCCACAGCCCATATCCAGATTTCATCAATTGTCCCTAAAGTTTTCTTTTGCCATCTCTAAAATTCAATACAGGATTACATGGTCCATTGATTGATGCATCTCCTTGGTCTGTCTTAAACTTAATCACTTTCACAGTCTTTATGTGGGCCTCTTGATCATGGATTTTGTCTTTAAAAAACTAGAATAAAGCCAGTTACTTTGTAGGATGCCTTGACATGATTTTTCAACTTCATAATTAAATTCACATGATGTATTTTTTGGCAGGAATGCCACAGAGGGGCACCATGTCCTTCCCAGTGCACACATGAGAAGACGCATGACCATGGCCGCCCCCATGTTGGTGATGTTAATCTTCATCCCTGGGTTAAGATGGTGACTCCTGGGGTTCTCCAGTAAGAGCTTACCAATCTCATCTTTATAATTAGTAAGGAACTAGCAGGGAGATGTTTGGAGACTATTTAACTATCTTGCTCCTCATCAACCTTTAATCCAGTAGTTTTATTATTCATTGATAATGTTCTAACGTTACTTTTTCCACATTTATTTGTTCATATTCCTGTCAGAAAAAATACTTTTTTCTCATTTGTTTATTACTTTGTGCATTCATAACAATAAGAACCGTTGGATGCTGATTTTATTCTATGTGTTATGGTACCTAACCAGTATAATTCATATTGATACTGTATTGTCAGATCTGCTCAGCAGGAGGCCTGTCAGCAACTCCTGTATCCTTTGGCGTGACCTCATGCTTCTTGAAGAACTTCCTTATTTTATGGCTCAACACGTTGTTTTGGTTCCAATTTGTTTTTTCTTAAGAGCAAAGCAATAATTTCTTACTGGGCCCCTGGTGGGGTTAGTAGCCTATAAAGAACTCTACAGTATGGACCCCTTGAAATACATCCTCAGGCCCTTGCATTCTTCATACGGTTAAAAAAGAAGGCATACATTCATTTCCATGGGACTTTGTGAGAAATGGAAGCTTTGAAATGTGAAAACCTTTACCCCAGAGGAACAGCTGGTGAAGAGATAGTGTTAAGACAGAAATGACTTGGAGTAGAAACACATTTGCATCCAAACAGTCGCATGGGCTCTTCCCTTTAAAACCTCAAGAACTCTCCTTCTTGGCTCCCCCTTGGGTTAGCTCAGTGGATCTGTCAGTGTTTTGGCAATGAAGGCATCCCCTCTCTCCTGGTACCGTAGGATTCCTGGCACAACGCCTGCCCCTCTGTTTTATGGAGATGAGGCTGTCACAGGTCAGTGTCTCTGCAAGGCGACAAGGCTTCTGCTGGATTAAATTTCCTTGGGAGGTAGAAGATGGAATGGAAATAGACTCACCTTGAGTCTGCATCCTAGTACCCCAGAGGTGGGAAGGATTTCTGACACATTCACAAGTGATGCTTGCCCTACTATTTGTGGTTGATCACATGCACTCCATTTATTGATGATGAAAATGCCTTGATGATGAAAAATGCCTAAAATGAAGGCCTCGATTTAAAACAAATCAGGCAAAATGTAAGATGAACATAATCAATTCTAAAATTAAAAAGATTAAAGTCCCAACAGTGGCTACATCATGAAGACTACCCTGGTCTATGATGTTTCTGGTCCATTCTAGAACCTGCGCCCACAGTTGGGTGAAAATGGCCCCTGATAGGATGAGAAAGCATACTCAGCTTAATGGAGGGAGGGAGGTGGAGAGGGGTTGAAAACAGAGATTGATCCAATGGGTTCTGGCAGCCAGGGGCTTGGCTTTGCCTTAGAACCTTGCTTTGGCTTCTTCAGAGTCCTGGAGCAAAGGAGAATGAAAGGCCACAGGCTTTCATTCATTAAGGGACTGGATCAGGCCGGAGGGCATTTCCCCTTAATGAGAGGTTTCTCAAAATGGATTAATGAGTTGTCCTAGAAAGAGGGCTGTGTCTTCAAATTGCTGTGTGAAGCGCTACATACTTTATTCTTGCTCCCCTAACCCCATTTTAAAGATCCCAGAAGTCCTGCAGTCAAGACCCCTGGCTCTCTCTGTTTAACTCTGTGTTCTCCAAGCTTATTGGACTGAGGACCATCAGGTGCCCACAGACCAGGGCTGGGGCAATCCTGCTCAGTTTCACTGAGCTCTGCTTGCCCGTATCCGAACTGCCATGAGCAGTCAGGATGTGGTTCCTGCTCAGAGGGTTTCCCAGTTCTGCGCAAAGGTTGGCATGCCTGAAGAGACACAGTGAGGTCCCAGAGCAAAGTGGAGGGCATCAGAGCATGGGCTCTGCAAGCCACTGTTGGGGACTGAGTCCTGGCTCCACTCAGTAGTGCTAAGAAAATTACTTATCCTTTTGTGTCTCAGTTTCCTCATCTGTAAAAGGCGTGCAATGACAATACCTGTCTCACAACTGTCTGTGTAGGTTAGGCACATGAGGCAATATGTGTAAGGCACTTAGAACAGTGCCTGGCACACAGGACATGCCCCAAATTAGTAGCTGTTGTTCTTAGGAACTCAGGTGCTTTCAGCAGCTCTAGCTAGAATGGAGCCTTAGACCTCTGGTGCATTACAGCAAGGGGAGGGCATCTCCACATGTGCTTATTACTTCTCCAAGTAGAAACTGTGAGTCCATGGAAGAGTCCAGTTACACCTTCTCCTTTCATTATTTGGAATACAAATTTGTTGTTCTCTATCTGTGCAGGTGTCCATATGGAAAGCCATGAGCAGAAAGACTTTAAACAGAGTGCATTTTCCAAGATGGCAAAGACTGTGGGAGATGTAGCTTTAGGGGACCTCCGAGAGCCTGGTTTTGGATGTGTAAACTTGAGACATCTATTAATTATCAAAACAGAGATGCTCTTGGGAAGTATAAGCTAGAACTTATGGGCCAGATGAGGACAGGAGTTATGAATTTAGATATTATCACCAAGGTATTTAAAGCCAAGAGACTGGAAGAGATTCCCAAGGTAGCAAGTGGACGAAGGAGAGAAGACCAAGGGCTGAGCCCCTGGAATAGAAAATTTAGAAGTTTGAGCAAAATTATAGATTATGAGACAACATTGTTGGCTATAAGAATGAAGAGCAGATGAGAAAGGTTTGAAGTTGCTTCTGAAGCTTGGTCTTGTAGGAACTGAAAGTCATTGGGCGACACAATGACCTATGTCAAGGATTCTGTGCCAATGATCCATGTCCAGAAGGGGAAAGTTGTATTTCCTTAATGCCCGCAGCATGGAGATTCTGAGAAGCTTCACCATGAGGTCGCTGTCCAAGCTGGGCAGGGATGCTGCCCTCCCAGCTCAGGTTCCGCCAAAGCAGCTCTGAGGATCTGACTGCCAGTCAACAATGGGTTCCCTCCTGTGAGGAAGACCTTAGTGGCAGGTGTCGAGAAGGGCAGCAGTTGGAGTTGATCAGTTCTCTGGGTCAAGGTTACAGGCTGTATATTATGCACAGAATTCAAGGGAAGCTGGTAACAATTTTAAGCACAAGTATCACTTTTGCTAAAGCAGAGTATGGCTTAATTGATTGGCATTAATTTAAAGCATGAATCTTGTCAACTGTAGTAGCTGCAGAAGTGCCTGGCTTTCTTCCCTGGTTCAGGAAAGATCACCATCCTGAGTTTTGTGACTCTCTGGCTTGGAGGATGAAATGGTCCAACTCTGTACTGCAGGGGACTATTGCTCGAGGCCTTCCTCTCCATCCCTCGTCTCATCTTCTCTGCCTGACTGACCAATGGTTTCTACTTTGTGCCTGAGGAGATGCCTCTTAAACTTGAAGCCTGGAATTGTCATCCATAAATGGGGATGCTTCATAGAAATCAGCTCTGTATCCATTCACCCATTCATTCACCCATATATCCATTCATCCATCCACTCACTCTCCTATTTATCCACCCATGCGTTGTCCATCTGTCCACCCACCCACCCATCTGTCCATCTATGTATCCATCCAGTCATCCAACAACAAGAGTTATTCATCCAGCACACGCCATGAGCTCTGCTGGGGCTGCTCCTGGGAGGAGGTGCGTGAGTAGACACAGCGCAGTGCAGCACCGTAGGCAGAGGGTGCACAAGGAGGAGCACAGGGAGGTGCACAGGTGGGGGCCAGGAAATCTCTTTACAGGAGCTGTCTTCTAAGTCTATCTCAGTGATTCTGAACTGTGGATGATTTTGCCTCCTACATGACATTTGGCAATGCTTGGGGACATTTTTGCTTGTCACAGCTAAAGAGATGGGTTCAACAGCTGTGCGTGGAGGCCACATCCTCTAATGCACATGACAAAGCCCAAAACAAAAAGAATAATCTGACCCAACATATCCAGAACACCAAGGATGAGAAACCCTGCCCTGGAGTGACAGGCGAGTGGTGAGGAAGGTGGAAAGGGGCTGAGCGGGTCTCGGGGAGCACTGGGCATGCAGCGGGTGTGGGTGCTGCACCACTGGAGACCCTGGGAGCTGGGAGTGACAGAGGTGCCCAGATTCTAACTGTCTTGAAGGCAATTGAGAGAGGCGAGTGATTTTAAGCAGGGAGGGACCTAATCAGGTTGAGGTTTTCGAAATGTGAACTACTCCAGCAGCAGTGTGAAGGTTGGTCCCAGGCAGGGGTGGGGGCCAGCACCAGTAATCAGGGGGAGGCCACAGGCACACAGAGGATGCCTCCTACCTGCAGAACTTCATGACCAGGATCCCTGGTATTCTATTTTTAATACCTTCACTTTTGAATATATGGTATACTGCACATTCCTTTTGCCACATTTCAATAATTCTTTATCTTTTTATCTTTTAAAAATTTATTTAATTTTTGTTTTTTTGAGACAGAGTCTTGCTCTGTCTCCCAGGCTGGAGTGCAGTGGCACAATCTTGGCTCACTGCAACCTCTGCCTCCTGGATTCAAAAGATTCTCCTGCCTCAGCCTCTCCAGTAGCTGGGATTACAGGCGCCTGCCACCACACCCTGCTAATTTTTTTGTATTTTTGGTAGAGATGGGGTTTCACCATGTTGGCTAGGCTGGCCTCCAACTCCTCACCTCAGGTGATCTGCCTGCCTCAGGCTCCCAATGTGCTGGGATTACAGGCATGTGCCATTGCGCGGCCTTTTTTTTTTTTTTTAAGTAATTGTTTTTAATAACATCGTTTCCAAAACACAGACCAGATGATATGAAAGGGACTGTCACTACATTTGGGTCTTAGAAAGTGGGTCTGGGGCAGCCACGGAACCAAGGCTGGACCCTTGATGACATCAGAAGCGCCCCTACAATCATATTGTAAGTGGAGATGAAATTCATAGCAGTGCCCGGAAAACCGGAGCAGCCGCAGCCCTCTGCAGTCATTCCCCTGGAAAATTCCCTAGTACAATTCTAGACTAGCCGGTTTTCTGGCCTCAGTTCTGATTAACCAAATGAAAGATTTAATTGAACCCAAAGAAAAATCAATTTCCCCTTTTAATTTTAATTGGACCTTTCAGCTGGTGAGAGCACTGCAAAATGAACTTCATTCCCTGTTTGTAATATTAAAGGGAAAAATTAATGTAATTAAAAATAATCACTAGGCATTGTTCTGAAATGGCGCTCGTGAATTATTTACACGGGAAATGCTGCCCTCTGCTGGCCACCTTAGGACACTAACACCGTGCTTTATCTGTTTCCATTTTTCGTCTCTGGTTGGTTGGCATTTTTCTTCTTTAAAAAATTTACGTTGATAGACATTTGCTCATCTCCAGCAGGGGCTGTTGGGAATGAATGCTGTGCTGTTGCTGCCAATCCTGGAATGAAGTGAGACTCCCCTCCCCAGCCTCCTGACAGAGTCATCTCATTTCTACTTTGAAAAATTAAAGAACAAAGGTAATGTGTTTTATCGCAGAATTCAGCTTATACTCCAGCGTGGAAGACAAATTCCTGTTTAAGCTAATACTCTCTGCCCAGATGATGTTTCATGCTGCTGTATAATTGAGCCAGCTTCGTAAGGGAACATGGATCTGGCTTGTAAATGAGGTTGCTAGGGGAGCTGAATTATAAATGATAGAAAAAGTTAATCTTTCTCAGGTTAAAAATGTCATAAATCTCTGTAATTAAGGTGTTTCATTTTTTTCCTTCCCAAGTTCAAAATGGATTTTGCATATGGAAAGATGAAATCACTTGCATCCATACAAATTTATCAGGGCTGTGTGAGAATTATCTGAAGAGATACCAAAAAGCACAGCAGGCTTACACATAGGCAGGCACGTACTGTGAAGTCCTCTTTGTAAATTCTAGAGTGTGGCTTGTAATTTATAAGACACATTTTACTTTATTTAGGTTGTAACAACTAGAATCTTCCTTTCCCAATAGCAAGCAATTCCAGGCAGGGGATCTAAGCCATCATTTCATTTCTCCGGCAGCAAACAATATAATGCTAAGCAGGGGAATTCTGTTTCATGACTTGAGTTGATGTTACTGAGCCCTGGAGCACATTTATAGCTGATAACAAGCACAGAAAAATCCTTATTAAACGATGAGGAAGAGGTGATATGAATGCTGACCTACTTGGTCTAGAAAGACCAGGAATATTGCTGCTGTCCTGTAAGAGTAGTCAGTGGTCAAGCCTACCTGTGTGCTACCTAAGCAGGAATCAGAAGACAACCCCTCTACCTTGGCATCCAGGGGTAATCAGCAAGTTACCAACAGAAGAAGTACCACATTTAGACTTCCCCACCATGAGCTGGAATGGGAGACAGAAGAAAACAGCAGGCTTGAGGTCCTTACGACATTCTGCTTCAGTGCTGGGGAGTGCCCTCAGACTGTAGCAAAGTAGGGAGGTTTTCATAGTTATTGGATTTCTCAGGTTGCTAAACTGTGGTCTGCTTTTAAAATAAAAAGTTAAAGACTTTTATTTATTTATTTAATCCTTCCTTCCTTCCTCCCTCCATCCCTCCCTCCCTCCCTCCCTCCCTCCCTTCTTTCTTTTCCTTTCTTTCTTTCTTTCTTTCTTTCTTTCTTTCTTTCTTTCTTTCTTTCTTTCTTTCTTTCTTTCTTTTTTGCTTTTGGAGATGGGGTCTTGCTGTGTCACCCAGGCTGGAGTGCAGTGGTACAATCTTGGTTCATTGCAGCCTCTGCCTCCCAAGTTCAAACAATTCTCCCGCCTCAGCCTCCCGAGTAGCTGGGATTATAGGCACGCACCACCACACCCAGCTAATTTTTGTATTTTTAGTAGAGACGGGGTTTCACCATGTTGGCCAGGCTGATCTTGAACTCCTAGCCTCAAGTGATCCACCCACCTCAGCCTCCCAAATTGCTGGGATTAAAGGCATGAGCCATTACTCTGGGCCTATTTAATTCTGTTTTAGATTCAGAGGGTACACTTAAAGATTTTTGATGTGAGGCTGAGGTTTGGGCTTTGATGTAACCCATCACCCAAGTAGAGAACATGGCACTCAGTAGGTAGCTTTCCAGCCCTTCTCCCTTTCCTCCCCACTTTTGGAGCCTCCAGTGTCTATTGCTGCCAACTTATGCCATGAAAACCCATTGTTTATCTCCCACTTATAAGTGAGAACAGACATTATTTGGTTTTCTGTGCTAAACCATGATCCTTGAAGTTATTTCCTTTGAATTCCTGCTAGGAATCGGATTTTAAAAAGAACAAAAATCAAGACCAACATTGAAGAACCGTTTATTTCCAAAAATTTGGAAAGGTCTGACAGAATTAGATTAAAAGAACCTTTTGTGACCTGTTTATGTTCTGCCTCACTGAACACAGTCTGTGAACTTGCAGAATAAGGCAGGTGGGCACAGGGTCCCAGTCCCATGGCCTGGCCCATGCTCAGAGGCCATGGAGCTAAGACAGCAGAAGCAGGACAGAATCTTCTCCTTGTGTGAGTGCTTCTCTCAATATAGCCATCCAGAGACCGCCGGAAACAAAGCATGATAGCATGGGCAGAGGAGCCCCCTGTGGGGCACGCGAGGTGCTGAAGGTGTGTCCATATGCAAGTCGTCTGTGAGGCAGAGTGTGTGGGCAGTCGAGTGTCCTTCCATCCTCTGAACTGAGAGTGTCAGGCCATGAGGTGGGCGTGGATGAAGATCTCCCATCTGCATAGTCCAGCCCCTGAGCAGATAGATGCTCATCACACAGTGGGAACTGCGTGTCGCTGTGCCCCCAGCTGGCCCACTGTGGGGGAGAGGGGGAGAATCAAAAGGAAGCCATGTAGTCACAGTTTGGAGAAATACCAAGTTAACTCTGCATCCATTAGAAAATGAGTAAATCAAGAAAATCAAAATGTTGCCTCCCTTCCTCTACCCCTGAGAAAACACACTTCAGGTCTGGGGAAAGAAAATACCATGCAGATATGCAGAATAAGAGCATGCACTGGCATTTCCTTGACTAGAAAACCAGCATCCTCAATAGCATGTAAATAGGCATGGCTCTGTAAGCCTGGAGCAGAAAGCTGCAGAAAGACGAACGGAGATGAAAAGATAGCAGTTGGTACAAAGAGACTAGAGGATAGGATGCAAAGGCAATGCAATAAGATGGAAAATGATCTGCTTGAAATAAGGATTTCAAAAAAGGTCCTTTTGAAAGAAGGACTTTTGCTTGGTAAATAACATGCATAGAACTGCAGGAAGTGAAATCTCTGATGGAAAATTTTTGAGAAGCCCTGGTGGAATGCATAAAATACAGACAAATAGGTATGATCTGTAAGAGGGTGAATGACAGCTGAAGAAAATGAACTGTGAGCTAAGGACATAGGTGCCCCTGACAAGGTAACATGGGCAACTAGGACAGTTACCATAATCAAGAGAAGGATCCCTTGAATTAGCATGATTCAAGAAAAATGTCCAGATCCAATGTCTGAGCACGTGGATTGAAATGGTTCTTTTTTTTTTTTTTTTCTTTTGACAGTGATCCCCAAGGAATCATACCTGGAGTCCTAGAACAAAGTTTTATTTAGAAGGATGAAGGGAAATCCCTTTACCCCACAAGCATCCAGAGAGAAAAAGAAGTTACTAACAAAAGAATTGAATTCATACTTCTGCACTGTGATTTAAATAATACTTACAGTTTTTGGGGAGGGAAGATTATCACAAACAAATTTCATTCACATCTAAAAATGAAATAGACACTCAAAGACATGTATCTAAATTTTATTTTTTGATACAAAGAAGTTAAGCTGATATCATAGAAACGAAGAGCCTGGGAAGGGAGAATAAGGAGGGTGGGATAGTAAAAAAGTGGGCCAGGCACGGTGGCTCACGCCTGTAATCCCAGCACTTTGGGAGGCCAAGGTGGGTGGATCACGAGGTCAGGAGTTGGAGACCAGCCTGGCCAACATGGTGAAACCCCATCTCTACTAAAACTACAAAAATTAGCTGGGTGTGGTGGTGTGCACCTGTTAAAAAAAAAAAAGATTGTGAATAGTGAAAGGTAGAATTAGCCTAAAACACTGTCACACATTTGTTAATCTAGAAGCATATAACTAATATTTGATACCAGGAAAAGTATAAAAATTAATTACAAGGAGAATCCCAAGGTCTAGTTTATATATTTAAAAAATCAAAAGTTGGGGGGTAGAACATGAAGAAGGAAAATCATTCTAAATTCTAACTATTGTATATGTGAGGCAGCAGAGTCAGAAGACACATTTCCTCTCTCTGTGTGTTGTGTTCTGTTGTGTTGTGTTGTGTTGTTTGTTTGTTTGAGACAGGGTATTGCTTTGTCACTCAGGCTGGACTGCAGCCATGCAAACATGGCTCATTGCAGCCTCAACCTCCCAGGTTCAAGGGGACCTCCCACCTCAGCCTCTTGAGTTGCTGGGACTACAGGCATGCACCACCATGGCCAGCTAATTTTTTAATTATTTGCAGATATGGGGTCTCACTATGTTGCCCAGGCTAGTCTTGGACTCCTGGCCTCAAGCAATGCTCCTGCCTTGGCCACCCAAAATGCTGAGATTACAGGTGGGAGCCATTGCACCTGGCACATATTCTTTCTTGCTTTGAATAAGGAATTACAGGTTGAACAATTAAACCAGAATGTAAATGTAATAAACCATTAGAGAAAATAAAGTGAAACATAATACTCTTATGATAAATGTAAGTAGGCTGGGCTCTGTGAAAAAAGATGTATAATTTCTAGCTGCATTAAAAATCAGTATCCACGTATGTGCTTACATTCTAGAACAGTTTGATGAATAAAACACTTAAAATTTAGTTTATATATCGAAACAAAACGACAACATAGATGACAACATTGTTTTCAAAAAAGTAAAACTCAAGGATGAAAACAAACAAGTTGACTGAGAAAATATTATAGGGAACATAAACATTCATAAACATTAATATACTGATTAATATTGCATCAATATATAATGCAAAAATTATCCAAATAAAATGAGAATTGAGAGATGATCTTTATAGGAATTAGGAATGTAGCTGTGTGAGCCCTTGATAAGCCCGGCAAACATGTAACAAAAAACGTCGTAGAGAATTAAAGTCAGATTGAAGTAATTATTACCTTTTGTACGGGAAACACACCTCTAAAAATGTTTATAAAACATTTACAAAAATCATCAGAATTTCTACAAATTTTTAAATGGGATACACTTGTCATACTCCCATCAAGCTACAGTAAAACAAGAAATGAATGTGAAAAAATCTGCAAAATTAACCAGATATCTAAAAATACTTGTATAAAATTATTGGATCAAAGGATAAACGAAATTTCAATTTTAGGTTATTAGAATACTATATATCTTAAAATTGAATTAAACATGTATTGAGTACAAATTTACAGACAAAATAAATAATGAACAAGTTATATAACAAAACAAGTTTAAAACAAAAAAGTAATTCTTGAGAAGCAAAAAAAAGAAAATGATGATTAATAAATTAATTCATAAGATTTTCATAATTTAGTTCTGTGGCGAAGCTATTGGCAAATCTCAAGGAAAGATAAAAATAACAACCAAAAAATAACCCAATATGAGAAATGTTGATATTAACAGAGAATACTGAGAGAATAACTTCCATAATCTGTATCCTAGTAAATGATAAAAACTTCTGGAAAGACTGATTTGAAGCTGATTCTTGACTTCCATGTCATATGATATTTCTTGGAGAGAGAGTAAGTGTGAGGCTTTGTCCTTGACAGACAGGCGAGCCTGTGGGGCTGTGGGAGAAATTAAGGTTTATATATTGTTGTGTAGCAAAGCACCCCCACTTAGTGACTTAAAGCAATGGCCGTTTGATTGGCTTATGATTCTGCAGTCTGGGCTGGGTCAGCTGGGCAGTTCTCCTGATCTCACACCGGTCAAGCTGACAGGTCATCTGGGCTGGGCTCAGCTGGGATGCTGCAACAGCCTCTGTCTTTCTTTCCACTAGTTTCACAGTCTTGCTCTCTCCAAGGGATCTATCCATCATGGTACCTGAGCCTTGGAGCTTCCCAAAGTGGAAAAGCAGAAGCTGCTGGGTCTTCTTGAAGCTTAAGCCTAGAACGGGTACAGCATCACTTCCTCTCTGTTTAATTGGGTAAAGCTTTTAGAAGATCATCCCAGACTTGAGCAGAGAGAACCACCTGAGGGTATGAACACCTGAGCGCATGGTTCTTTGGAAGCCATGCATGTAGTTGAAAGACACAGCTATTCTGGGGGCTGTGAAGGTTATTTATACCCGTGTGGCTTGACCAGCAGAAGTCTATGAATCTCTCCAGGAAAGAGCTGCAGTGTGCAGGTGCAGGTTGAGGTTTCTGGTCTTCATGATCCTGGAGAAAGAGAAAATTGACGTTGGGTTGGATTGTGTGTAGCTCCTCTGGTTGGGTGAAGACTGTGTTTAGCATTTTGAAGTAGAAAAACATCTTTTCCATGTTCCAACATGAAGGTAATGATTTGCCAGCCCCCTCCCTGCACATGCTCGGGGAGCAGGAGTCACACATCTTCCCTTGCTGTGGAGGTCGTCCTGTTCCAGAGGCCCTAAAAGCCTGATGGGTCTGGATGAGGAGGGGACACACCAGCACGAGCAGGCCAAGGAAAGCTTCAGCTCCTCCAGAGCCCTTGAGTACGTGCAGAGCAAGGAAGCCCAAAGCAAGTAACGGAACACTCAGCTCCCCTTGAACTGGTGAGAGACCTACATGAGAACTTGACAAAAAGACAAGCCCTAGGAGACGTAGCTAGAACACAAAATACTCTCAGGATCTACAAAGTAGACAGAAGAATGGATTTTTCACTTAAATGAGAATGTTTAACAGATGAAGTGAGAGATGGTCACAGCGGATAACTGATGTACAGATGTGGGGGGCCAGGTAGACATTCTGCAATCCCCTGAACACATGCAGACACACACAGACACATGCACACGCACTCACACTCACACACATACACATGCACAAGTATGCACACACACATGCACATGCACACACACACACATGCATACACGCACACATATACACATGCACATGTACTCCCACACATGCATGTGCACACACACATATGCACACACACTCACACACATGCACACACACACACATGCACACACGCACACATACATGCACACATATGCACACACATGCACACCCACGTACACTCACATGTGCACACACACATGCACACACACACTCACAGAGACACAAAAGCCACGAGGTAAAATATAAAGAGACCCGAAGGACAAATCCAGGATACCCAAAATGTGAATAACAGACCCTCAAAATGGTAAACAAAAAAAGAACCAGTGGAAGAAAAGTCACACTTGAAGATTAAGTGTATGTGATGAGAGGCCGGACTGATTATCCAGGTGGCTCTCACGGTGGAAGTAAGTGTGAGAAAAAGAGTCTGTAACTTCGTTTTGGACATACTCATATTACAAAAGTGTAGCCCCTGAGAGGATATGCTACTGTCCCACGGGAGGCCAAGCCTTTTGCTCTGTCAGGGTACACATACCAGGTGACACGTATTAGCTTAATGCACTGAAAGAAACCAAAATGTTCTCCCCTACCTACTGAGGATTATGGAGCTTAAGAAGGTTCAGACGCAGGGAGAATCTGCCCTGTCTCTGCTTGCCTGGTAGCAGGACAGCAATTTACAAAACCAAGGTATTCTGCCTTCCTCTCTGTCTTTCCCACCTAAACACAGGCCCCTTTCCAACACTTGCTTATAAGCTCAGAGACAGTCACGCCAGAGAATCTAGGAGCTGACTTTACTCTTCCCACAATTACTTTCCCATGTATCTCGCCTTTTTTAAGCCTGAAGATGCTCTTTTCTTTGTCTTGTCACTAAATAGGATTTATGGCTCTTTGTTAAAATACTTTTTGTTTTTTTTTTTTCTAAATGGAATATGGAGTCTCACTCTGTTGCCCAGGCTGGAGTGTAGTGGCACAATCTCGGCTCACTGCAAACTCTGCCTCCCAGGTTCAGGCGGTTCTCCTGCCTCAGCCTCCTGAGTAGCTGGAATTACAGATGCCTGCCACGACGCCTGGCTAATTTTTCTATTTTTAGTAGAGACAGGGTTTCACTATGTTGGCCAGGCTGGTCTCGAACTCCTGACCTCAAGTGATCCGTCCGCCTTGGCCTCCCAAAGTGCTGGGATTACAGGCATGAGCCACCGCGCCCGGCCAATACTTTTAAAGCAAGGCCCTTAAGCCACTGCCTTGAGAGAGAAATAATTTTGAACTGAAGCCTCTCCCAGGTGATGGGCACAGCAAGCGTTAATAAACTCCTACTGGGTTTTCTCTTGTTAGATTCTCAACTAAGAATCTATAAGGGAAAAAAAAGAAATTGCATTTCCTCCCCTATAGCACTGAAGGAGCCCGGGGAACTTCACCCAAAAATATAGCTCTCTAGTATAGTGAGTATTTCGAATTGAAAGTCCTTAGAGATCAACAGAGGCCAAGAGAGTTTTCCTTTATCTGCATGAAGACCGACCCCCAAGGAGAACAGTTGCTTTTCTTCTCCTCCCTGTTATCTCCTTATCCCCTGCAGAAAAGAATCCTGAGAAATATCGCCATGCCTGAACAGGCCCTTTCACCCTCTGAGTATGCCATCCGTCCTCTTGGCAACCAGGACCCCTCCTGAGGCGGTCTGGGGTCAATCACCACGTTCGTGTAGAAACAGACACTTGTCACTTTGGAGACTCCAAGCTTTTTAGGAACTGTGTGCCAGGAGCAGGACAAAGACCAAATATTTATTTCTTATCATAAATCACAATGTCATACTACCGTCTATTCATCCCTCCCCCCGGGATAGATAAGCTTGTCGGTCATCCTTTGGGTGGCTTACAGAAACACCTAACCCCACAGAGATGTTCTAACAGGCTGACACATAAGAAAGGTAGAGGACATCCATCAGCTCTGCCTACTTCGGGCTCAGGAAGACCTGGTTATGTTGCAGCCATTTCTGTCAACAAGAGCCTCCTGTGGCCCTGAGGATAACCTTAAAAATACTCTGCCCTGGAAGTAGTCTCCTTTACTAGCCCCAGCAGACCAAAGCAAAATGAAGTCACTCTCGCTAAAGTTCCATGTCACCAAACCAAAACTAAGCTACTTGACCCTCTGAGGAATCAGGAGAGAAAGAAATATAACCAAACAAGCCATCTTTAGCTGGCACAATAAGGAAGTCCCTCCTGCTTTAACTCTCACAAAATACTGACCCGATGCTATTAATCGATCAGTTATTTTTCTATGGTTTTGTTTCCTTGTTTTCCCCTTAGAAAACTCACTGTTCTGCTACTGGTTGGTGGAAGCTTTCAAGCTTTCATTTTATTTTGTAGGATGGAGGCTGCCCTGATTCATGAATTACAAATAAAGGCCAATTAAAATCTTTAAACTAAATGTGTTGTAATTTTGTCTTTTGGCACAACTGTGATTATTTACTCTGCTCATGAATTTGAAGATAGCAGGGCTTGGTGAAGAGAGCTTGCCTTGCTCTCTGGGGCACCCTTTGGGGCAGCCCCCAGGAGGGCGGAGGGCCTGCTTCCGAGATGGCTTACTCCGGGGCTGAAGTGCGGTTCCAGTCGTTGGCTGGGAGGGCAGCAAGGGTGGTGGGCCCCGGGTTTTAGTTTCTCTCCACACGGGACCTTCTCCAGGGTCTGCCTGGGCTTTCTCACAGCACAGTGTCTGGTCCCAGGAGTAACATCCCAAGAGAACAAAGAGGAAGAACCGAGAATTTCCACGATCTCATCTCAGGAGTTACAGGGCTTCACTTTACTGTACTCTATGTTGAGGCAGTCAAAGAGGTCTACTCTGATTCAGAGGAGGGGAAACAGTCCTGATCTCTTGGTGTCACAGATGACGAGTACTGTGTAAGGAGAGTGTAGGGGATAGGAGATACTGATGGCGCCATCTTTGGAAAATCCAATCTGCCAAAACTCTCCTGGGAAGTGATGATAGAGCCTGGGGGCTGGAGGACAGGCAGCCTAGAAGGATTTGGGCTGTTCACCTTGAAAAGCGCAATCACTGAGGAGGTGTGTGAATTCCTTCCTGCTCCTGGTCAGAACTCAGGACTGCACTGAGTGCACCTCGTGCAGGGGAGCCAGCAAGCATGGCACTCGGGATGCTGGAAGGGTTGGTTTTCCTCGGCAAGAGGGACCAGCAAGAGCAGAGATGTGATCTGCCTCTCTGCCACTTCGTCAAGCATTAAACTACAGCCCCCAGGTTCCTTCCACCCCCAGCAGGAGGAATGTATATCTTGCTCTGTTGCGATTAAACATTTCTCCTTGCTGAAGGCAGGGAGGTCCCAGGGAGCTGCTGATCCCTCAGGTTCAGCTGTGTCTGCACCAGTGCCTCCAGCATCTGCTCATAGATCCACACACAGCCCAGCATTTTGTTACCTATATTGATCATTGATGAGGAATTGGATGGAGTCTGGAATTTGGTTTCTGGTGAAGAAACTAGGGCACAGGAGACGAAAGCCACCTGTGCTTTCGGTGTTTTCTTGGCTTCTTTCCCCTCAGCGGAGACAGATTCTTTGATTAATGCAGAGCTAGTGTCTTTGTAGCTCCTAAGCGGATACACTACTGCTCTCATCCGGACCTCTCAGCTACTCCAGTGAGCTAAGGCGATGTTTAAAATGCTCACTGCAACTGCTTTGCATTTCTCCGGTGTCATCTACCTTGCTAATTGCTTGTGTTAAGCAATTAGCAGCTTCGCCAATCAGCCTGGGGTGCACTGACTGTGGGGATGAGATTTCTTCATGCCTTGCTTTTCCCAGCAGATTGAGTGTGTATTTCCGATTGGCAGTAGTAAGGTTGAGTTTGCAATAGCAGCTGCTGGTGCCAGCCCCAATCTGGAGAACAGGGACAGCCCCTGCCCTGATTTTTCCTCCCACTGGTCTCTCTTCATGTTTGTTATATCACCCAACCCCAGGTTCATAGGAGTAACTGAGGAACTGAAGCATGAAGCACAGATTATGCCTCTAGTTGTTAATGAGCCAGATCAGGTTTGCTGCAAAACAACCAGGTCGCAGTGGTTTGGAGTGCAGCTTCCATGCCTCCTAAAGCACAGTGACAAATTACTATTGGGAGTTTTTTGTTTTTAATTAAATTGAGAGCAAGTGCTCCCGGAGCACTGGCAATGTCTCTGCTGACATGCACGGGGGCGCACGTTGCTCTGACACCCACTTCTTTGCATGTGCTGAGGACACAAGAAGCTAAGCATCGCTCTGCCTGAGACGTAGTGCCTTCCACGATGATATTTGAAGCTGAAAAATATCCCCTGTGTCCAGACATACTGTGAATTACAGCACACTCAGCCAAAAATAGATCAGAGAGACTTTCTGAGAGTCATTCACTTCTCTGTCCACTTCGGAGAACTCGACTTTGATTGGCATTATGGCCAAAACAGATCTGATTTCTGTCCTCAGCGGGCATTAAATAATCCTAGGAAAACACACTGCATACTGTGATATGTGCTATGAATAATAATAATCTTAACAATCACAAATCATGATTAACATTATGGAGCAGTTACTGTGAGTCAGACATTGTTCTAAGTAACTGACATTTATCAACTCATTCAATCCCCACAACAATTTTTTCATTATTATCTCCACTTTACAGATGAGAAAATTTAACACAGATGATATGAAAACACCTTGCTAAAGTCATGAGCTAATATGCTGTGGAGTCAGGACCTGGATGTGCAGCCAGACCTCACAGCTCAGTTCATAACAAGGGAATGTCAATTCAAAGTCATGAGCTAATGTGCTGTGCAGTCAGGACCTGGATGTGCAGACAGACTCCAGGGCTCAGTTCATAACAGGGGAATGTAAATTCATCTCTTCCCTGGTTTTCTCTGGACTCTCATTTGGTCAGACTTGAGTTCCCATGGCCCTACAGACTCTGCTCTTGTCAAGGTCACCTTCATGATCTAAGCCAGGGGTCTGTTCTCAGTCTTGGCCTCCCTGAACTCATCTGCGGCTTACACAGCTGATTCCTTGAAGCACCATGGATGCGTGGCTGCAGCCACACCAAATTCTGCTACTTCTCCTTCTGCCTCTCTGTTCCCTCTGCACTGTTCCACTAGTTCCTTCTTATCTCCCAGCATCCAAACCTCACTGTCCTTGGCTCACTCCTTGGACCTCTTTGCCGTTTCGTATGTGCTCACTTCCTTGATGACCTCCCCCAATCTAATGGCCTCGAATAAATCTATATGGTGATGATTCCAGTTTACCTTGTGTTTTGACCTCTCCCTCAACCCTGGAGGACCAGCAAATCTAACTACATACTCCACATTTTCATTTGGATGTCTAGTAGGACATTTCCAGGGTGACCTGCCCAAGACAGAGCTCCTGTCCACCCTCCCCTCCTACTACCAAACTGACCTCATTCCCTGGCCTTCTGCATCCTGCCAGTCGCGATGCTCTCCTTCCAGTTGTTCAGGCTAAGACATTTGGTGTTATCTTTGATTGCCTTCTCAGCTTTGCTTATAAAAGATGCCCAGAATCTGCCTGTGCCCAGCATGGCCTGCCAGCACCCGGGGCCCAGCCCTGCTGCCTCCAGGCGGGCTTGATGCAGCGGCCAGTTTTCCTGTTCCTGGCATCCCTGCTGCAGCCACACAGGGCCCTGGTAGTATGCAGGGACGTGGACCACAGCATGGTCTAGAGCTTGACTTACAAGTTCAACATTTGCTTCGGCCTCTGAGTAACTGTGCTTCTATGAGGATATCACTTAGACTCTTGTGGACTGAAAATGGGCCTGATATTAGTTTTTGCCCCTCAGAGTTGTTGATGTAGGTAAAGAGTTTGAACTTATGTCTGGCTCATGTTGAGGGCTCTACAACACTGCTATTATTATGAACATAAAAGGCAAAGCACGGGACCCAGGGCTCAAATCTTCCAGTGGTCTCCAGGTTGAAGTGAAACAAAAATCACAACAGTGGCCTCCAGGGCTTCACCTTTCACCTCTGCCCTCTCCTCTTGTCTCCAGTCACCTCGTGCACTCACTCTGATGTGCCAGGCTCTGGCCTGGGGCCTTTGCATGTACTGTTTCCTCTGTCTGAAAGTCTCTTTCCCTATGAGGCCACCTCTGGTTCCCTATTCCATGTGACCGTGCTGCTCCCAGGCCATGCACTTTTCACCCAGCTTTCCCTTCCTCCATTGCAGCTGTCACCACCTGACATCACACTGGCTATTGACCTTGTCCATTGCCAGTCTCCCTGCTAGAATGTAAGCTTGGTGAAGGCAGTGGGTGGGAGGAAGTACTTTATTCTTTTCTGCATCCCAGCCTCTAGAGCCATGTTAACTGTGTAGGCAGTTAACAATGGATGTAAACTGAATGATTAAATGAAATATAAAAACAGCAGGCACTTATTGGGTACCAACAATCTTGCATACCATATCCCGTTCACTCCCACCATAACGCTGTGCCATAGGGCCTTATTTTTAGATCTTTCACTTTGCTGGTGAGGAGAGTGAAGCACGGCATGGCTGGGGTGCCCAAGGTCAGTGGTGGGTGGATGTGAAGCTAAGACACACCTCCGAAAGCCTAATTCTAGAGCTGTAACCATTCTGAATTTCAGTGAATTCTCAACCTGTCTGCTGTGTACATTTGCTTCCTCTCAGTGAGCTCTATATTCTGAGTAGAGAATATACTCAGGGTATATTCTCTATACCCTGGGTTAGACCTTTGAAGTGTGGCTTGTGCCACTGAGGAGCTGAATGTTTAATTGGCTTCATTTTCATTAATTTAAATTTACATAGTCACACATGGCTGGTGGCTATCTTATTATACAGTGCAGGTCAGCACTGCCTCTTACCAACAAAGCCCTCTCTTTCTCATTGTCTTGTGCCAACATTTCTTTTAAAACTAGATGTCTGCTGTAGACTGAATATTTGTGTTCCCTCAAAATTCATGTTTTGAAATCCTCACTCCCCAAGTTGATGGTATTAGGAGGCAGGGCCTCTGGAAGTTGACTCCGTCTTGAGAGTGGAGCCCTTGAGAATGGGATTAGTGCCCTAATAAAAGAGGCCCAGAGAGTTCCCTCACCTCTTTGCCATGTGAGGAAGCAGTAAGAAAGCACAATCTCTGAAGCAGAGAGCAGCCCTCAGCAGACACTGAATATGCCGGCGCCTGCATCTTGGACTTCCCAGCCTTCAGAACTGTGGGCAAGACATCTCTATTGTTTCTAAATTATCAAGTCAAAGATATTTTGTTTCAGCAACCCGAATATGCTAAGACAATGTCCTTCCAGCCAGGTGAAGTGGGCCCTTCCTTTGACTAAGAGAAATGCATTATCCACTGTGGCAATGTCATTGAAGGTCATCTGCTCATTGTGGCACAGAATTTTTCGATCATTTTGCCCAAGATCTTATTTGCTTTCAAATTGCAGCAGTCTAGAAGAATCCCAGGGATCCAGTGACTCTGATTCTCTGATTGTGTGTAATGGTAAATATTCTGTAGCAGTTAGAGAAGTCTGATAACAGATGTCAACAGAGATGCAAGGTGTTGCCTGTCAAATCACTGATTTTTAGAGCAGGGGGTTTTCAGAGTAGGTCTGGCAGGAATGGGTATGTTCCTTCCCCCAATCCCTGACACCTTTTATTCAAACATAAATCTTTCTATTCTCTCACAGACAGGCAAGTGAGACAACTCTGGGATTGACCAAAGGGTATCCTTTCCATTTCAGTTCCAAGGTGTTGGTTCTGATGTTCCCTTGGGGGCCACTTTTATTTGCCATGCTATGTTGATTGTCTGAGGAAGTAACTCATCAGGAAATACAATTATTGCAGAACTGTGGTGCTGTACTGCAAATTTCAAAACAGAATTGCTGGGATTCCTGGTTCTTAGGGCCCATGTTTGTTGAGGTTCACAGCAGCATAGGATTGACAGAGCAATGCACACCTGCATGGATCCCTTGACCTAGGAATGGGAGTATTGCAATTGGCTGGGACTGCTGACACTTAACTGCAACCCAGGGATCTCTCAAAGCAGCTGCTGGTTTGGCTGCAATTACTGTCATGTATCTAATACTTTAAAGGGTATACAAGAAACACAAGAGCAAAACCAATTTCAGACTCAGCTTTCTTCTCTCAAGGATACCCATGTAGCCCAGTGCTTGGGGAGGAGGGCTGGATCAGTGGTAGCATGCAAGGTGGATAGACAGCTGCCATTTCCAAGTCATTCAGACCAAGCATTTGAAGGACACTCATGGCCTCAGTCACTCAGTATGCACCTACCAGCCACTTTCTCCTGCATGCATCTCTGTCATCACTGTGCTTTGTCGGTGGAGGCGAGACGCGGTGCTGCCCAGGGCTGGGCTGGTGGTGAGCACGTCTCATAAACATGCTCTGTGAGTGGGGGAATTCAAATGCTGCACACCAATTGACTTTCTGTCATCCACACTGACCCTCTCAATACTGTATGCTGAGCTCCGCTAACTCCTATACTATGTAATTGATGAAGTGGAACAAACTTCACAGCAAGTTAAATGCAGACTTTATTCAAGCTCCAAGGGACTTGGAAAGACACTCAGCCCAGTCAGCCCAGTTGAGCCCACCTCTGTGAGCTCCTTGATTTGGAAAGGTGGCTTGTATGTCTGTGTCACCAGGAAGCCCACTGCATTGTGACTCAGGTGAGGAGGGCTGCCCTGGGAGCAAACTCCTCTGCCGCCATCATCAGGACAGGCACAGCACAAGCGTGAGTCTCTCATCCGGCCAGAGCCTCCCCCATCCACTGGGGCAGCAGTCACATCGAAGCCCTGCCCTGTGATGCACCAGCCTGGAGTGGGGCATCATGTCCATTAGGGCTTTGGTGTCCCCAGTGAGTACAGAAGTCTGGGAAAGCTGGGAATCTTTCTCTTGGGGGAAAGGTTGACATGATATGTAAACCAATTTATATGTGTCTGCCTTTGCTGGAGGATGACCTGGGAAAATGATGTGCACATACTATCCATGCACTGAGAGACAAGGTGGGACACCCCATGAGAGTGGTACAGGCAGTGCTTTTGGGTGCTAAGCAGTTAGGGTGATTTTTGGCTGGAGGTATTCAGGGAGGCTAATCTCTGGCATTTTGATTGGTCGGATCAAGAAAGCAGGGGAAACACTACAGAGATAGGGATAAGGGGAGCCCACGCAGGCTGGAGTTTTTGGAGAGTGGAGTGAGGTGGGGAATATGGCAGCACATGGACCCTAACAGCGTCACAGCAGCCTGTGGACACCAGCCACAGAGCTCGGGTACAACTAGGAAAGCATCAGGAGCATTTGAGAATTTGAGGAAAGAAAGAGACCTCATCAAGGTGGGCTTCTAAGAAGACTTCCCTGCCAGTTGAGCAGGAAGCCAGAGGGAGCAGGGAAGCCAGTGTCTCCCCCTGCCCCCTTGCAGAAGAACTATGTTTGTAACAGCGGGTTCTTGTGGGTGGATGTGGTCTTAAGTAAGATGGCAGGTCCAGGGCAACACTGACGGGATTCAGGCTCTGCCAGGTCACAAGTTTTGGAGATGGTGACTACACCTGCTTTGAACTCCTATAAACCAGTAATGAATGCCCCAGGGTACAGGAATGGTGTGGCGGGTACAGGGCAGCCTGTCAGCCTCCAGGTGCAGCCCATGGCCGTTCCCTATGGACGTGTCTCTGGTGGGCCTTGCAGACCCTTCCCCTGGCAGGGCAACCTTGCTGCATGCTCCTCATCCCCTCATCCCCTCTTGCCCAGGCTTCCCTACTTAGCCAGCGATTTGATTTCCTTTGCGTATGAGTGCATCCACTTTCCCTCCTCTTCATAACACATCTGTCCCCATGGCCCACTCAGTCCTGCACCTTGACTCAAGTCTTTTTGTGACTGTCCTTCAGTGTGACCACCTCTGAATGGACTCCCTCTTCTCTCTTTAAAGACTCGAAGACATAAATTGTCTTCCAAGCAAACCTATCACTCAACCCCACTGCCTTTCTGGTTCTCATCCTGTGACATGGAGGGGAGACCGAAGGTTCTAGGGGGGGAGGACCTCAGGAAAGGAGCTTCCTAGCTCCTGCCTCTGCCCCAGGAAAGGAGTGGATAACACACACCATCGGCTTCAGAACAAGATTGCTTTGTTCTGTTCATTGTTACTGTCCTATGTTTGTTCATTATTCCCCATGTTTCCTAGGATATGTTTTCTAAGCCAACACCTTCATTCAAATTACTGTATTTTTCTTGAATCTTGACGAGAAAATTACGTAGGAAGTAGATTTGAGGCTTTGCATAGCTGTGTCTACTGTGACCCAATGGACTTTCACCCTGAACCTTTCATTTCTTGTGTAAATCACACTTTTCTGCATCCTTTCCTACCATGTTACTCGAGAGCTGTGGCTGAGTAACATTTCAGCACAGCATCAGTTTCCCTGGCATCAGGTCTTGATTTGTCCAGAAAATGAAAACTTAAGCTCTATCAAGGACATACCTGAAATTTCATTCCTTTGGAATGAATAGCTTGGTTTTTGTCAATGATGATTTGATCCTGTTGAATTTCTGACCCTTTCAGGTAAGCCCTGGACCAAGCCACAAAAGTAGCAAGATTGGTTTTTGGAGTTTCTGATTGGCCGTTCTTGTTGCCTTCTGTCACAGTCGCTCCATCAGGGCCTACTCGCTGCCCAGATGAGCCATACACATTGACTGGATGACATGAAACTTGCCCTTCTTGTTCTACACGTCTGTATCTAAAAGTATACATTTTGGAAAGAGGCCTTATTCGTCTTTTTATTTTTTATTTTAAGGTAATAATTTTAATTTCTGCTTCATTTGGTGATATTTTGTTCATATTAGTGGTCCTGTGTGTTTGCAAGGAAATCCATCAAGGTTACAAAAGAACAGTTTATAACTCTTATTTTTAACCTAAAAATAGCAAAGGAACAAAGCATTAGTACTGTTTTAAACATAGGTGGACACTTACAGCTCATTTGGCTTAAATGATGGCAAGTTATCTGTGAGCTGAGGATTCAAGGCATCTGAGGGAAAAGTGGGGTACAGGGAGCAGCTTGGGGGCTGAAATGCAGTGTCGTGCGTGGGAGTGTGACGTCATGTGGTGTGCATGTGTGTGCAGAATGTGTGTGACAGATGACATATGTGTGCCTGTGTGTGATCTGGTGTGTGTGTATGTGTGTGTGCAGGTGTCTGTGTTGGGAGCAGTTTCCTGGGAATCCCTGACTCCTGATAGCGGATCAAGCTTCCCACCTCTGCCATCCCCCAGGAGATGTCTGAACCCTGCCTGCTTTCAGCAAGAATCCTACCAGGTTGGGTTAGCCAGATTCCCCCACCCACAGGCCGGATGCTTCCTCGTAGTGATTTAACATCCACTGACCCCATCCTGCTCTTTGGTGAAAGTCCCCACTGTCCATGCTGTATTCAGGAGTGACCCATGTTCTTCTTTGAGGCCTCTTTTACCCTATTGCAATCGTTCCTGAATCAAATCTATTTTTATGGCTTTAACTATTGTCCAGTTCTGGTTTTCTTTAGCGGAGGGAAGCAGCCAGGGGGTCTCCACAGTCAACTTGACCCAGGTCTTCATAAAGGTATGAAGGCACTGCCAGGCCAAACTTCTAGTGAACCTGGGATGTTTGGGAGCTAAGTAAGCTGCCAGCGGCTCTAGGATCAGAGTGGGGAAGGGCCTAGGGTCCTCCTCCATCTCAGGCTTAATGACTGGGGCATTTCAGCTCCACTTACTACTCTGTCTTTCGTAACTTTGTCCAAATCATTTCTGGGGATTATTCTGGAAGCAAAGGGAAGCACAGTGTTGATTACTCGCTGTGTGAGCAGTGTGTTCCCTTCCATGCTGTATGAGTACTTTGCTCACATCTTACGTTTCGCTTTACACATGTGTGTCAGGGTCTGGGAAACCATCTCGTTCCCGTTTTATCCTTGGCTTTAGTTTTTGGCATCTTGACTGGAGCACCTCTATGTAAATGCGCCCTCACTGACATCTCCTGGGTTCTCTGTTCCAGTGTCTTGTGGATTTTCTCCTCCCCTATTTCTGACCATGAAAGACAGGGTCCCCGTTGCCCTGCCCATCGGTGCCACTGCTCCCTGAAGTTCTCTGGCCAGACTCAGGACCCACAACACCAGACCTTGTCTCCCTTTCCCCTTTCCAGCCCAGCCTCAGACCCAGACCCATCCTGTGCAGCCTGGGACACCCCTGCAATGGCTCCCAGCCCCCTCAGCTCCCTTGTAGGACTTGTTATTGGAAACCAAACCCATTGCTTCCTCTCATATATCTGGTGCTAACCTAACCTGTACTGATTCCCTTTCTCTACTTCTCTTGTCCTGATACTTCAAAAACTACATTTAATACTCCAAGTTCACATGAATCATCTATGAAAAGATAGGCTATTGATTTATATTTTCTTTTTTGTTGTTTTAATGATATGCCTTCCTTCCCATTCTCATTTTTGTATGTGGTTACCTATTACAGCAAATTCCTCAAAGAAAAACGTGAAATGATGCCTGTGGCTTTGTATTATAAGGTAGATATCTTAAAGACCTTCTTTAAAATTAACTAAATCAGGTCATTATCTCTAAATGCACTAACTTTTATTAAAATACCTTAAGGCTCATTTGCCACTCTACCTACTCATAGGAATTTCTTTTTTGATGTAAAATATAGTATTTATTTATTTATTTTTTACTATACTTTAAGTTCTAGGGTACATGTGCACAACGCACAGGTTTGTTACGTATGTACACATGTGCCATGTTGGTGTGCTGCACCCATTAACTTGTTATTTACATTAGGTATATCTCCCAATGCTATCCCTCCCCCCTCCCACTACCCCACAACAGTCCCCGGTGTGTGATGTCCCCCACCCTGTGTCCAAGTGTTCTCATTGTCTAATTCCCACCTACTCATAGGAACTTCTAATAAACTCATCTGTATAAGAGGAAACATCCTTGGCATGTCACAGGTCTTCGCAGAGATTAATGTAGTAAATAAGTTACATAAAACAGTTCCTAACTCTCTCCAGTGATAAAAGCAGCAGCTGGCCCCCTTGTCCTCATGCCCACTCCCTGTACAAGAGTGGATTTGGTGCCCTCACTTAAGCATCATTGTCTCCTTGTGCAGTGTTCACCAGGACCCACAGCGGGGTGAGTTTACTAAGGTGGTGTTGAGTCCTGGTTCCCAAGGATGGGCCTCACAGGCTATGTCAGAAAACAGCACAGGGGAGGTGTAGGTCTGAGAGGTGGGCTGTCCATTGCAGTCCACCTACCACCTTCTCCAGACAACACAGCAAGGCTGCTCTGTGCTACGAGTATTGTTGCTTTCTGAAATTGTGCAGGGATCTATGCACTGCTCCTTTCAGTTTGAAATACTTTCAGACTGTGAGCAGTTTAAACTAGATAAACTGTATTTCCTTCCAGCTAAAATATGCTCTCATCCTATCTTCTTAAAACCCATGCATGCAGAGAATCCAAAAATAAATCACGTAATGAATGTCACCTTCCCATTGCCTTGCAGCCCAATCAAACAAAAATTCCTTAAACAGAGCCCTATTAAAGTCACTGCTTTGTAACTTCTCAGAATATGAAACAAGCAATTTAGTCTCACTTGAGGAACAGACCCTGCCTTCTGGTGTTTGATTTTGTGCTCTTCCTATTTGAACCACCTTCCTTGACGATCTCTGCTGTTAGCTTAGAAGGAAAGCACCATCCATGATTGTTCTATGTTCCCAGCTGATTGGAGCTATGGAGGTGAGGTGTACTTGAAGCTGGAGAACCTCCTATTCTTGATATGTTTTATGTTTTGCAAACTCCTCTAAATGCACAAGAATGCTAGTTGCTGAGACAGGCAGGACTGCAAGGACTTGGTATTTACCAAAGACCCTGTAGCACTTTTCTATAACACTCCAAAATCCTGGCACCTCCTGGCTGTCATCCTCACTGCTTCTCCCACAGAGTCCTGGTCCGTCATTAACACCAGCCTCACTCATCGCTCAGCCACTCAGTATGACAGTGATGGTGGGAACACAGATCTGCTGTCCCTCTAGTAACTGTGGAGTAGGAGATCGCAGAATGTCAGCTCAAGAAATGGCTCGCATATTTCCTGTGTGTTATTACTTTTTAACACCCAGATCATCTTGGAAGAGAAATAGCTTTCATTTATATTCTAAACTCATGCAAAGGGTGGTAAAGCTTGCTGATTCAGGAATCTGATTTATTTTACAGAAATTAACATAACCACTAAAATCAAACCCATTCCCTTCCCCAGTGTGGTTGCTAAAGTGGCTCAATTATGATAAAGAGAGTGTAAAATGTATAAGTCTCATTTTCTGCTCATCTATTTTATTTTGATGCCTTTATTAAATGCGGGAGCCATGGCTGCTCTGATGGGTCTCCTCCCTTCAGTCCTCTGGACCAGCCCTACCTTGCCATCAGCATCTGGCTTTTTTTAAAACAATATGTCTTCTGATTTAAACAATGCCTTTCTGATTGTGTTAAAATATACATAGCATAAAATTTACCGTCTTAACCCTGTTAAAGTACACAGTTCAGTGACATTAAGTACATTTACATTGTTGCACAATCATCACCAGCCCCATCTCCAGACCACTTACCATCTTCAAAACTAAAACTCTGTCCCCATTAAACAAACCCATTAAACACTCCCCACTCTCCCCCTCCCAGCCCCTGGCAGCCACCATTCTACTTTGTCTCTATGAATTTGGTGACTCTAGCCGCTTATATAAGTGGAATCATTGTGAGTGGCTTATTTCATTTAGCATAATGTCCTCAAAGTTCATCCATGTTGTGACCTGTGTCAGAATTTCCTTCCTTTTTAAGGCTGAACAATATTTCATTGTATGGAAATGCCACATTTTGGATACTGTCTTATTTCTCTACCTGTATTTCCTGGAAATAACTTCCTGTTTAGCATCTGTACCGAGGCTCTCAGCTCAGGGTGTGCTTTAGAGGGAACACAAATCAAGGAGGATTTACATGCTTTTTACCCCTTTGAGGTGTTTTAGACCCTGGCTTATAAGTGGAATAAAAAAACAAGGTAAAGAAATGCTTAACATAAAAAAAATTCTTCTGAAGGGACTGAAAAGAATACCAGGGCTACTTAGAGAAAACTCAGGGCAACAGAGTTGATATAAGGGCATGTAACTCATGGTAAGTGCAGGGGGAGAGTCCACAGACTCAGCCAGAAGACACAGCACTGGTGAGTCAAGGCAAATGGGTCAGGGTCCATGGCTGGTGACTTCTTGGTGTGAGGGACCCAGATGAGGCTCATTCCCAGCACAAGGCCCCAGAGAGCTGGACAACCGCTTAGGGCTCTACAGGGATCAAGAACCCAGGCAAAGGCAATGGTTTTCAAGGACTCAGGTAGATGAGACAGGTGAGAAGCCTGCTCCAAAAGATGGGCATGAGAGTGGAATTTCTAATATTCTCACCCAGCTGGCTCTCTTTGGGTCCTGGCTGGTGACAGCTCTGGCCAGTTGGGGAAGGACTAATGTGGCAAAACCAATCTGAACTTTTTAAGGTTTCCCCAGATGTTATACTTGCTTCAGTGGATTCCACAGTTGAGTCTACGAACATCAGAACTTCGGGTGTGTGAGCTTGTGATCTCTTTGCCCTTCTCTCAGACTGTCTGTGCAGTCCACAGTCCTAATGACCATCTTCCCATCCCTTGGCAAAACGGTTGAGCTGACATCAGGAAGAAAGGTCTTGTGAGTAGTTGCCCAATTCATCCCCACTGTAGATCACAGCTCAGGGCTTTTCTACTGAGCACTGTTGATTCATTCTGGTTGCCCCTTAGTTCGATTATGAGGTCCTCTGTGTAGCACGGCTCTCTCTTGTAAGCCTGCTCTTTCAGAGACAGAAGAATGAAGATGTCATCAATAAAGGAACTGGATAATACTGAGCTTTACAAGTGACATCCTTTACAAGCTGAGAATGTGCGAGCATAGGGGCAAGTGATCCGTAAACTAGCAAGTTTAGTAGGGATGAGGAGGTTCTACTAAAGGACTGGAGAGGCCACGTGAATGCAGAATGAGAGAAGCTCCTGGGGGTTTATGTGACAACAGGGGTCATCCCCTGGATGTGGTACAGATCCGACAACCCTGTATCCTTAAGCCCGGCCGTTCTTTCACTGTGACTTATAATGGGGAATGAGTAGCCAAAGAACAAAGCCTTGTGGCAGCTGCTCTCACAGCCATAACCACATTCCCTGGACACTGACTGCTCTCAAACCCTCATGTGGAGTCCTAGGGTGCATGCCAGTGACTCCCCAGGGCTTGCTCTCCCCGCTCACAGGAAATGCCAGTGCCCAATTCCCCAGGAGCAGCCTTCAGCCAAGGAGGATGGGGTGTTGGGTGGAAAACAAAACTGCCCTCTTCCTCACCTGTTCAGGCAAGTCTGAGACAAGTTCCACACCAACCGGTCCCCAGATTGCACATGAGGTGCCCACAGCAGAGACCTGCTCCTTAACTGGCTCCCATCCTTTCCTGTCTCACTTTTTCACAAGCTATCTGTGTCTTCCTGGAAGCAGATACTGGGAAAGAGTTACAAATACAAGTAATTCCTTGAGGTGGATAATACCTGTAAAAGAAAACTGGGTGTGATTGTTAATACTGTGTGTTAACGTAATTGGATTAAAAGATGCAAAGTATGATCCTGGGTGTGTCTGTGAGGGTGTTGCCAAAGGAGATTAACGTTTGAGTCAGTGGGCTGGGAAAGACAGACCCACACTTAATCTGGGTGAGCACCATTCAATCAGCTGCCAGGGAGCCTAGAACATAAAGCAGTCAGGAAAACATGAAAAGACTAGACTGGCCTAGCCTCCCAGCTTACATCTTTCTTCCATGCTGGATGCTTCCTGCCCTCAAACATTGGACTCCCACTTCTTCAGTTTTGGGACTCGGACTGCCTCTCCTTGCTCCTCAGCTTACAGATGACCTATTGTGGGACCTTGTGATTGTGTGAGTTAATACTTAATAAAATCCCCTTTCTATATATATTTCTGTCCCTCTACAGAACCCTGATTAATACAGATTTTGGTGCCAGGAGTGGTTCTAGAGAAACAGAATATTAAGAATGGAGTTCTTTCATTGGTTTTGGGTTTCTGGAGTTGGCTGCTTAATATGACTAGACCCCCAAATACTAAGGACTCTACTTCTAATAGTATAGAGAACAATGGTGGTCCTTGGCATGAACTGTTTAGAAAGTTATGCAAAATAAATGCATTTGACACTCCGGATTCATTGCTCATGAGAGGCAGAGAGTTTAGTGACTCAATATATAACACCTTTGACCATATGTGGAGAACAAAGGAACATAATGAAGCTGGTTGGTTGCTCCTAAGTTTGGTGGAAAAAGTGACGAAAGAAAATGATGAACTCAGGGATTCTAACTCCCAGCTTCAGAAGCAGATACCGAGGCTCAAATCTGGTAAGATTGCCCTAAGTGAGAGTCTTATCTCCTTGGAGAAAGAACTGAAATTATGGAAAAACAGACACAAGCTCTATCATGTGAGTGGCTGACCTGCAACAAAAGGAGCATGCAGAGCCTCACCGTGTGTCTACTGTTAAAGTGAGGGCATTGACAGGAAGATAATTAGACCCTGCAACTTGGAATGGGGACGTGTGGGAGGACCCTGATGAAGCTGGGGATGCTGAGTTTGTAAACTCTGATGAACCTTTTTTGTCAGAAGAAACAGCTTCCCTATCCCCAGTAGTGGCAACATCCCCTCCACGACCCATGCTGCCATCCGCCTTTCCACCTTTGTCTGAGGAGTTAAACCCTGCGCTGCCTGAGGCAACAGTGATGGTCTCCCCTGAGGCAGTTTCCAGGTGAGGTAATGTTGATTCCCCTGAGGAGCCACCCCCAACACCCCTGTTTGCTTCTAGACCTATAATTGGATTAAAGTCCCAGCCGGCCCCTAGACATGAGGTTGAGAGTGTGACCCATGAGGAGGTACACTACCCTCAAAAAGAACTGCTTGACTTTTCTCATTTATATAAGCAGAAATCTGGAGAACAGGCATGAGAATAGATATTAAGGGTGTGGGATAATGGTGAAAGGAACATAGAGTTGGATCAGGCTGAATTTATTGATTTGGGCCCACTAAGTAGGGGATCTGCATTTAATATTGTGGCTTGGGGAGTTGAAAAGCGTTCTAATAGTTTATTTGCTTGGTTAACTGAAATATGGATGAAAAGATGGCCTACTATGAGTGAGCTGGGGATGCCTGATCTCCCTTGGTTTAATGTAGAGGAAAGGATCCAAAAGCCTGGGGAGATTGGGATGGTGGAGTGGATTAGTCACTTACATCTACTCATCCCAACTGGGAGCATCCAGAAGATACACCCTTGACCAATGCCTTGCAAAACAGATTTGTGAGGGCAGAACCTGTATCTTTGAAGAGCCCTGTAGTTGCTCTTCAGATCTCACAGTGGGAAACTACAACAGCCCAATCCAGGCAGGACTGAAAATTGCCCAGACCCTTTAGGAATGAAGGTTTGGGTCACTCCACCAGGAAAAAAACACAACCTGCTGAGGTGCTTGCTAAAGGCAAAGGGAATACAGAATAGGTAGAAGAATGTAGTCACCAATACCAGCTATGACCACATGACCAGAAACGTGACCAGACCTTTTTATATATATAAAGGGGAGTTTGTGTGTGTGTGTGTGTGTGTGTGTATATATATATGTATATGTGTGTGTGTGTGTGTGTGTATAAATATATGTATGTATATATCCTATTAGTTCTGTCCTTCTAGAAAACCCTAATACACTGGGGGAAGAAAACCTGGTGTGTGTCTGTGTGTGTGAGTGTGTGTGAGTGTGTGTGTGTGTGTGTATATCCTATTAGTTCCGTCCCTCTAGAAAGCCCTAAAAAAATGGGGGAAGAAAACCTGACACCAAGTGCACGGCCAGAGTTGGGCAGGGGGAGCCTTGGACTGTGGTGCTGACTGAGGAAGGCTCCACCAACCCTGAGATAGCCCATTAGAGCGGTCCAATGCTGGGCACACCGAGTTGGGCTGCAGCACCAGCTGTGTGCAGGCCGTGGCAGGGATGGCCTGGGAAGAGTTTGTCTGAGGAGAAAAGCAGGGGCAGATCCTGGTGGCAGCCACTGAAGGCTGCAGGAACCTACCTTCCTTGCAGCTGGGCAAATCCTCCCTTGAAGGGAAGAGAGGTATTCCACACTGCTCCCCAACACTACTCCCTCCAAATCACCATTCAAACCAGTTCCTTGCTGAGGATCCTTTCCTCAAGGTATTTTTCTGGGGGAATGAGCTTAAACCAAACTTTAAGTTAATATTTATTATGCTTCATGTGCCCCACTGTGCAAGGCGTATATCCCTAAAAGCCATGGATTCTTAATGAATGTGTTTCCTGCTCCCAATATGTTCGTTCCAGTTTTTCACCTGCGCAGTTTTATGCTGCACATAAAAATACATGACGGGAGATTGCAGGATCCCTGCTAGAGAAGCAGGGCCACTTGCAAATTGCAATCAACTGAATTAACATGATGTAGAGGAATGCTGATATCTGTCACTTGCAGGAACGTGTACTCTGAACAAGGAAGGCAAAGGACATGGGGCAGGCATTGAGGAGGACAACCTTGAGGTGGGTCATCACAGCCACAGTGTCCCAAGAGCTCTGAGTTCTAGCTTGCAAGGCTGTCCTGGGAGGTGCCTGTTGCTACTTCATTTTCCCTTTGTGACACCCCAAGTAAATGGCACAGCCAGATGCAGAAGAAACAAAAGACTTTTGAAGATTTATAGGATTTGAGATACGGATCCTCCTATCAGGGAGCAATTGTATGAAAAAAATCAGTTAAGAGCGAGGTTTCCAATTTATATGAACACTCAGACTTGTCCCACAGGTTATTAAAGCCGAACAACAAGCTTTTCATTCTGTTTGGAGGCCAACAGCCGCAAAGCTATTAACTTGCATACATCTTGTGTGCTTCAAAATTGAAATTAGGTTCTTTAATTGCATCAGCATAAAGCAAATATCTGTTCCTCAGAGGATCTGGTTTTAAAGGTAGTTTGAAATTAAGTGACCCCAAGGCCCACACAGATGTCATGACAGCAGCTATGAAAAGAGGTGACTTACTGTGTAATTGGGAGTAGTGTAGAAAAGTTGAAATAATGAGAGAATTGTTGTTCTTTGCATTTTCTTCCTTATTCTCTGGATTTTATTATCAGCAATTAAGTGCTGATTAGTTCCTCTACTGCCTGATGCTTTGGGACATGCATAACAATCAGTGAGCCTGCAAATTGAGTGGAAACCCCTAATTGCTTAGATAATGATCCCAACAGAAGCTGCTCCTCAGGAGAGGAACCGCTCATGATATTCCCAGGCGGGGGCCTAGGTGTCCTCTTCGTCCTTTCTTCTCACCTGTCTCAGCACAGGCCAATTCCACCAGCAAAGGTGCCCAGCTCACCTGCTTGGTCCCCTGGAGAAATATTGAGGCCACAGGAAAATGGGGCCTGAAGAATGATACTCCCAGGAAGAAGCAAGACTGAGAGCAAGACCAAGACAAGGGGGACTAAGAGAGACAGGGGCAGAAAAAGAAAGAGGAAGAGGATGAGGGAGGGAGGGAGGAAGGAGAGTAGGGCAAGGAAGATGACTTATTTGTCCACAGTGCCAATGACAAGTGCACTTTCCATCTTTCCCCACCAGGCCGATTGTTAACTTGGCATCAAACCAAGAGTATTCTTAAATTTGCTATTTGAAAAATTCAATAATTATAATAAAGACAACTTGCTTTTTTGTAATGTTTATTTTCTCTGAAATATTTGTGATGATATCTTATAATTTTGGTGCGCAAGGTTCTTTCATCTGGGTTACCTCTTTGAGTCACCCCATAGACCCCAAGGAAGTCAAGGTTATGTAAGAAATTATACTAATGAGGGGTCCAGGCAATTCTTGTAGGGGCTAGAGGTATTTGCTGACTATCTTTGCATACCAAAACTTAGTGCCTTAAAACACCATTAATTAAGCTCACAATTGTTGTAGGTCAGGCGTTTCGGAAGGTCTAAGCAATTCTTGGTTGGATTTCTCATGCTTGTTGCAATCAGCCTTGGGTGGAGCTGCCCTCACCTGAGGCACTTGTGCTGGAGGCCCAAGAGCTTGCTCAGCTGATGTCCCCCTCAGCCTCTCCAGCTTGGGGACCTCAGGGGAGTTACATTTTTGATTGGGCATCCAGCTTCCCTTGGCATGAGCATCCCAGGAGAACCAAGTAGAAAGTTTATGCCCTTCCACTTGCCGATGGAAGTCACACAATGCCCTTCCATTGTTCCTGTCCTTGCAGTGACTCACAGTCTGTCCAGATTCAAGTGGGAGGCTCATAGACCTCTCAATAAAGCACCAATAAACTGTTGCCATATTTTATTTTCGCAAGAGACATTCACAATGCAGTGATTGAACAGATATGGCCTCAGATGAGTCTTGTCCCAGGACTAGAATCTTAGGTGTCCTAGCAGTATTCCAGGACTGCTTCTGTGCCCAGCAAGTGATTATGGGCTCTCTAGGCATAAAACACACAGGACACTCCATCATGGGACCTAGTGTACTGCATTGTTAAATAGAATAAAAAATAAGCCATGAAACGAGAGGGCAAGGGATTAATCACACACCTGTGCCTACATGCAGAACTGCCCCCACTCTGGCTGAGTTGCAGCAGAGATAACCGCTCTGTCACAGCACCTGTGATGCTGCTGTAATTTATTATTTATGGTACAAAAGTAGCATGCATGCATCTTTTCAGATATCATGTGAGGTACTTTTAAAAAATCACATAGCTATAGGCACTAGGCCTGCATAAAAGTAAAGCAAAATTACCCTCACTGTCAACCCAGCTGTGGGGATGGCTCTTGACTCTTAGAAGTACAAAGGTGGAGTGGTTTCTCCTTCTCATTAATTGTTCTGGGAAGCTGTCATACAAGCAGAAACTGTTGTTTTCATTTTTATTAGATTTCCCTGTAGGGATTCAGACCAGTGATACTTATCACCTTCTTTCCAGGATGTGAGGGGTCAATGTGCCTATTTTCAGCTGGTGAGGGATTAGAGACCGAGGGAATTTGGTATTATTGCTACAGAATTAGATCAGATGGAGCCAGATAGTTACATGTATCATGTTTGGGATCATAGAGCCTACCTATTAAGAAATGTGAGAAGTAGAGTGGAAACAGGAATATTTTTATATAATAAGTAATTGTAAAATTCATAATGTTTATCAATATAATATGCACATACGATAAATAAAAATGAAAGGGTATCCAGGTGTACCATGAAAGCACAGTCTCTTGCACACCCTTGTGCCTTCCACCAGACTTGCAACTTGTTCTGCCTTCTGGTGGCTACCACCAGAGCACTAACTGATGTGCCCATTATGCTTTTTCATTCATTCTAAAATAATTTTCAGACATCGTCTGGTAAATTTCTGATTTAAAATTTTTAAAAATTTAGCTTACCTAAATTATTTTATTCTCGCTTTTACACTTCTTCCCAATTGTAGGCAGGCCTTCCATTAGTTACTATGTAAATACAAGTAAGATCATAAAATATAGATCTATGTTTATATCAATTTATAAAGTATCTTTGGATTCATCTCTATTTCTGCACCCACTTCCAAACCTCTATCAATTGGATCTTTGTTAAGGAAGATAACATCTATTTTATATTCTGTACCATAGGTGATTTAAAAGTTCAAAACTAATAAACATCCTTAATAAAATATGGCAAAGTAAGTGTGGTTTAGCCCACAGCCAAGTACTGTGGTTGACTTATATTTCCTTCTCGAAGCCCAGTGTCGTGGCCTGGGACAACACAGGCAGATATTTCTAGGAGGAAAATCAAGTTATATCCCCACTGCCCAGCAGACAACATCTTAGTTTGCTTCATATTTGAACCATAATGTTCTTGAAAATATTTTGCTTTGCCTGAAATTTCTAATTGCCTTTTGTTTCTTGAATCTTGTACGGGTTCCACATTTTCCCAAATGTGTGAGTCTCTATCCTAAGACATGTCCAAAAGTTCTTTACTTACAGGGACATGATCTAGGGGCTTGGAGGGCGCTGGAAAAGTCAGATAATATATTTTAAAGATCCAATTTTACACAAAAGAACAGAAAGAGGAAGAACTATAGCAGAATGCCGCTGCTGTGGATTCAGACTTCACCTCCCAGCCCAGGGAGATGATTGAAGGGGAAGAAGGACAGAACATGAAACTAACAAGCTTGAGACTTATCAATGTCTGTATTGGCAAATTGAGGAGCGATGCACTCCCCAAGGTGGGTGAGCTGGTGGAAATGGCACTGCTGAATCCCAGGCAGGTGTTTGTATACTGGTGTTTGTCTTCCCACACATGAATCAAAAACACCAGATAGAGTGAGCTCCTAGCCCACCCCTCTCGCCCTCTCTCCATACCACCATGCTTCCTCTGTCCCTGTTCAGCAAGGAGAAACAAACTGAAATGATCTGTACATACATATTGCAAGCAACAACAACAACAAAAACAATGAACCCAAATCAAATAAAAACCTACATCAGAAGTGAGATTAACCAAAGGAGAATGAATGTAAACACACAGTTCTCCAAGATGCTCAATACATCACAAACATCATGCTCCATAAAATCAGTTAAAAGATAAATACATACAGCTAATATGTATCAACTGAAAAAAAAACCAAGTTAAAAGATAAATAGAAATTCAGGTAGATATTATAAAATATCAGAGACAGACCCATAAATGCACCCATTGGGTTTCACGAAGATGAGAACAGAAGAAATAGAACAGAAATAATTTATCCAAATGGTAGTAAAACAAAATATTGTTGAAATGAAGAGCTGTGTCTGTAGACTCAAAGGCCACACCATTCTAGGCAACATACCTACTCTGGAAAATGTGTGATGAGTGCCCTCCTTTAATGCTTGGGATGTTTATTGGTCCTTGTGTTTATATTTCAGTGTTTATGGTTTTTGAATCTTTTGAATTGGGATTTCCAAACATTTTCTCCCATTATTCATGATCTTTACTTTTTTTATTTATAGTCCTAGCAGGCTTTACCTTTCAGCTTACCAATAATTTTATTTTAACTTCAGAAATACTAATTTTAACTACCAAGAATATTTTCTTGTCCTTGATTCTTTTCCCCGCAGCCTGTCCTTGTCTTAAGGATATAGTTTCTCAAATACTTGTGATGATGTTTGGAGTTTTGAAAGTGATCTCTTTTGAATTATCTCAATTTCCTACAAAATACGTTATTTATGTTGGCCTTGGCTGTTCCCCTTGGAATTGTCGCCTTTCCTCTGCCTCATTGAGCAGTGCTTCCTTGAGGACTGGAACAATTCCAACAGCTCATCTCCACCTGTGTGCATCTCCCTTCGCTCCAGCCACAGAGGCAGCATCTCTCTGAATTTTGGTTTTGCGATTCTCTTTTTTGAATATATAAGTCTAACCTACATATATGTATGTTTAAGTAATAATTATTTTAAATTTCAAAAAAATATTGAAATACTATCAAAGTATGTTTCTACAGGGACCCATTTTTTCTTTTTCCTCCCTTAACCAAGTGTTTCTATGATCAGTCCTTGTTGCTGTGTGTAGCAGTAGTTCATTTTCAGACAGGCAGCTCTTGTAAATTCCTCTGGCCAGTGAAACACAAGCAAAAGGGTACATGTGTCAGTTCCAGGAAGCATTTACAAGTCAGTGCGTGATTTTCCTGTGCTCACGCCCACAGCGGACACATCTGGGGAAGCGTGTGTGGACGTGGAGCTGCCACAAGATCAGCACCTCCTGGAGTGATCGGCTGAGCCCAGAGGAGGTGGCCCTGGAGAGTTCTGGGAGCCAAAGCAAAAGCGGCAAGAACAAGAAATACATTTTGCTGTGCCAGATCAATAAGATTTTTGAGCTATTTCTTGGCACAGGATCATCTACCATACCTTTTCCTTCCTTTAATGTGTGCATCTGCAGTGATGGAATTCCATTTCACTTTTCTATACAGATCACTGATTGTCTGCCTCCACCCACAAAGCGGCCCTTTCCTCCCCCAGGGTCCTGCAGTGCATCTGTTTGTGTGAGCCTGTTTTGGGCTCCCTTCTGCTCCATCATCGGCTCATCAATCCTGAACAAATACCTCTGTAGTCTTCATTACTGCAGCTTAATAGTATCTGGTGTAGTAACTCTCTCTACTTTCTGTTTCTTTTTCAGGACTGTCTTTTCCCACCTTACTTTACTCATCCATTAAGTTTTAGAAACCTACAACCACATACACAATGGAAAGCTTGTTGGGGTTTTGATTGTAATTGCATTTGAGGCGCTTATCTTTACAATATTGAGTGTTCCTATTCATCATGGGCTCTGGGCTACTTGTCTTTTTTGATATATCTAAAGCATTATAAATTTTTGGAACAAAAGAATAGGATTTCTTGAGTTTAGGCAACCATCTGGAATTAGAAGTCTATTTGCAACTGTGTTTCACAGAGTTAAACTCAGGATTCAATACCATAAAGCAAAGTACAAGGAGGAGAGGGGCTGGGGAAAGGACTAAGCCTGGGGTATTTTCTCTGTGTTGGATGCCCCTTGGGTGTCATGCGTGCAGTATTTCAATTTATTCCTATGAAACCTCTATCTAACATGCAGCAGTTTCTTCATGAAATCAAGACCCAATTATGTTAAACAAACTATCAAAGCTCAAACCCTGGTAAAAAGTGACAGGGCTAAGAATTGGAGCAGGCCACTTGGATTTCAAGCCAAGCTTCCCCAATATCATCATGACAAGTGTATTGAAGAAATTCAAAAGATTTTGCCCGACTTTCTTCAGGTTGATGGACTGGCTTATTGTCTTGGCTAATACTTTCTATCAAATTCTTAATTATTACAATACATTTTATTTTTATTATTTATTTATTTATATTTTATTTTTTGAGATGGAGTTCCATTCTTGTTGCCCAGACTGGGGTGCAATGGCGTGATCTCAGCTCATTGCAACCTCTGCCTCCCTGGTTCAAGTGATTCTCCTGCCTCAGCCTCCCAAGTAGCTGGGATTACAGGCGCCCACCACCATACCTGGCTAATTTTTTGTACTTTTAGTAGAGACAGGTTTTCACCATGTTGACCAGGCTTGTCTTGAACTCCTGACCTCAGGTGGTCCACCCGCCTCAGCCTCCCAAAGTGCTGGGATCACAGGTGTGAGCCACCAAGCCCAGCCCACAATAAATTTTAGAATAATATCCTGCTTAGGCTGATAAAAAGCATATGACTTTAAAATGTGTCTCTCCACAGGCCAGTTTGGCAGAGATCAGGAGACACTTCATCATCTTTCCATCAGCAGATGTTGGTGAGCTTACCACTTGAAGGAATAAAACAGCAAAAACGCTGTCAGTTCTGGAGAGACCCACAAGGTGGGCAGAGCTATCTCAATGTTTTGAGAAAGGACATTAGTTTCTTCTTAGTCTCCATCGTCATATTCTTCTTCCATAACCTAGGGGGCAATTTATTACCCGTGGAAATAAATTGCATTGTGTACCAGCTCTGGCTTTGAAGTTTTCATTTTCTGTCTATGTAATAACATGCTATGATTATGTATGAACTTCTAAATGGGAACAGAGGAGACTTAATTCCATTACATTTCCCTGGAGAAAGGAAGTCTGATTCAGTTCATACACAAGGATTCTTCTTGTTATATAACTGTAGTGTTTGGAGCATTATTTTCAGAGTTGTTGACTGTGGCTTGATGAGATTTTATTTTATGTAGCCAGTCCAGGCTGCCCATATTTGACTTAACGTGAGAGGCAATAATACAAAGAATTTTCTTCCTTCTGAACTTGTAAAATGTAGCTGACTTTCCTGCCCCAACCCTAGGGGAATATGAATTTAGCTCTGATAAAATTTAGCATCTAAGTTAATTTTGCTCTCTCCTTTCCACAGGCTGAATGTTTTTCTACCAATGCATAAGATCTTCCTGCCACAGACAGGCACTGTTTTTAGATGGTCTCGAGGCATCTCATTTTACAAAGGATATAGAAACAGACAGATGCTATATAGAAACTGGTGGGGTGGGGTGGGGTGAGAGAGAAGACAGAAGACAAGGATTATAGTTTAATCATCTAAACTCTGTATGCAATAACCAAGGTCTCCCCAGAAAGCTGTCAGGGTATACTTCTGTGGTCAGTAGATTTCTAATCAGCTCTAGAAGGGTGGCCAAACACAGCTGAACTGTGCCTTTTAGTAGCAGGAAAAGCATCTGCTATAGTTCAGATGCTTGTCCCCCAAACCCCGTATTGAAATTTGACACCCATATTGGAGGGGGACCTAAGGGGAGGTGTTTGGATCATGAGGACAGATCCCTCATGAATGTCTTGGTACTGTCCTCACAGTGAAGAGTGAGTTCTCACTCTATCAACTCCCTTGAGAAACTGTTTGTCAAAACAAGCCTGGCACGCCCCATCCCCTTGCTTCCTCCCTCACCATGTGGTCTCTGCACACACAAGCTCCCGTTCGCTTTTCATCATGTGTGGAACCAACCCGAGGACCTCATTGGAAAGAGAGTGGAGGCTGGCACCATGTTTCTTGTTCAGCCTGCAGAACTGGGAGACAACATAAACCTCTTTGCTTTATAACTTACCCAGACTTGTGAATTTCTTTGTAGCAACACAAACAGACAAAGCATCTGACAACTGAGTCGTTCAATGAAGAGATTGTTAGAGCCCAGGCCAAGATTCATCATGTTCAATTGGTACAAGACGCAATTAACTAATATGATTTGGGACAGCTGTCTCCATTGAGGTCCCCAGGGGGTCATGGAGTGATGCTTCAGGAGGAAAAGCTGACTACTTCCTACCCTGGGCTCCATTTTTGTCAGTGCCCTGCAGAGAGACAGAACTGACAAGATATACAAAGAGGAATACATAAAGAGGAGCAGCAGGGGAATTGGCTCACTCAATTATGGAGGCTGAGATGTCTCATGATAGGCCCCCTACAAGCTGGAGAGTGAGGGAAACTGATAGCATAGCTCATTGCAGTCTGGAAGGCCAGAGAGCCAAGGAAGCCAATGGTATAACTCTTAGGCAGAGGCCTAAGGCCCGAGAGTCTTGGGGGAGTTACTGCTGTGAGTCCTTGAATCAGAAACAAGAGAAACTGGAGTTCTGGTGCAGGGTCAGAAGAAGGGCATCCAGCTCAGAAGAGAGAGTGAGAACATCCCTTCCTCTGACTGTTCGTCCCATCTAGGACCCCAGAGGATTGATGGTGCCTACTGGCACTGAGGGTGGCACTTCCCCACTCAGTCTTGCAATTAAATACTAATCTCGGAAACACCCTCGCAGACATACTTTGGGAGCCCAGTCATTCCAATCAAATTCCAAACCACCTGGCTTTCCCTTTCAGCAGAAGATGGGATCAGTGCCTACTGAAGCACTGGGGATAAATGATGCTTTACCAGCTGTCTGGGAACCCCTTAATCCAGTCAAATTGATGCCAGAATCAGCCATCACAGGCTCTTTCCGCATCCACAGGAACTGAGGGTGAAACGGATCAGACTGGCTTTTGAAACATTTCTGCTTTCATCCTTGAGCTCTGAAGAACTCCACCGGCTCTTAAGGAAATTAGATTTGGGCTTTCTGAGATTCTAACTAATCACTTGTACAGAGTGTCTAATTTTCTGAACTATTTAGGATTGTGTAAAAAGTTTTAAACTTTATATTTTCTATGTACACTTATTCTTCATCTTTATCCAATACAAGTCGAAAATGACAGGAATAAAAAGGTGAAGTGTTTGAGACTTTTTAGGGACCATGTGTCTTCTGCTCACGGGCAGTAGGTGGGAGTGTCAGGGAGGGAGACTGTGCTACTGGACATATGAGTTTAGCAGCCACCAAGACCAGTTAATACTGCCAAGCCCTTGGTTGTTTATGTGAGTTTTCAGAGTATTCCTCGGGAATTTGACTTTCAAAAAGCCAGTGGACCTTGAGATTCTGCTGCTAAGACACAGCTGTATTTTTCAACTGACTCCCCAGTCAATCTTGCCAAACGTGGCAAAGTGTTAGGGAGTTTCTGCAGTCAGTGAATGAGCAACAAGGTCTAATGTATATCGTCTCAGGGAAGGTCTGATGTATACCGTCTCAGGGAATGTCTAATGTATACCGTCCAGGGAAAACCATTAGTGGAGAATAAAACTCAGATTGGTAGATGGACTTTGGTTTGAAATGAGTTTGAATACACTTAGGGTGAAGTGGGATTTATAATTCTGCCATAACAAAGATTACTTAATAATTACAATGGAATTTTTTGCTGTCCAGTTAGTCAATTAGGTCAAAAAATCCAGATATATCTATGAATCTGATTATTTGCCAAATTAAATGTGAAAGCTTGCCTCCATCTTTCCATTGTGTGCAGATATTTTGCACAGTGTGGATTTGGTCTCTGGGTGTGAGTGTGCCCTGGACACAATGCATATTAGACAGACATTGTGCTTCTTTGTAGACACTGTGCTAGGCATGTATTACACATTGCCCCGAATCCTTATCACAAACACATCAGGAGTATGATGTTTCTCTTTTGGCCAAGGAGGAAGCTGTGGCTCAGGTCAGTGAGGCTGTATATCCAGGGATCAACAGCCAGTAAGTGGGTGTGCCGACTCCCAAGGCCAAAGCCCACCCACTTGCCAGGTAACTTTCTAAGAATACGAAGGTATTCTGTGTTATGATGGTGTGTGTTACATGAATGTATCTATCTACCAAAAGTGTGCTTCCATGATTTGTGCAATCAGATATGGGATGTAATGGTAACTCATGTTTTTACCCAAGGATTTTTTCATCATCATAAAACATCACTTCTACTCAGCTTTATTCTAATGATTTGAGGCAGAGTTTAAAAATCTATCAAAATTAAACATGTTTTTAACAAAGTGAAGACATCTAGACCATCAGACAATGGGGTAGGAAAGACGGAGCTAAAACCAGGGCTGAATTTCATTTACAGATGACTCGAGGTCCTACTCAATTACTAGGAATGGACTAAACATTCACCTCTAAGCTTTCCAGTAAGCAACATAATGGGAACAATATCAATGCAATAGGCCCTGAGTCCATGAAAAATAAACTAAGCAGTTGCTTAGGGAAAGCAGAGCTGCTTCTGGTAAGGAATTCAGAGAGAGTTTTCCTTTGAGTCTTCATAAAGAAGACACTCTTTGATGTAGGGCACAGCATTAACTACATTCTTACGCAAGTTTTAAAGGCTAAATCTTATAAAATCTTTTAATATAGGCCATAACACCAAGCAGCAAAAATAGAGAACTAGAGGATGGGGAGATGGAATTTGCTGTGTTTGGAAACTAATACGATTATTGGTTTTCTGTGTTCTCACTTAATCCAGGGTTTTAAGGAATCTAGAGAAAAATCAGGATTGATGTTTTTCATTAGTGCGTTTTCTTACAACAAAACCTCTTGAACGCTCTGGGTGGTGAGGAGTTTGGGTTGCCCTTGGCTTGTGATGAGTTTCTCAGGGAGCCATGCACTTCTCACCTGAGTAAACCACTAGGAAAAGTTTTGGGATAGTCCTGGAGGCGGGGAAATTTCCTATGGGTGTTTATTCAGCTGTAGTCCTATAATCAGCCTTCACATAATTTGATAAAACTGACCAGTGTGAAATAAAACTGTTAATATGACCCCAAACTCTCCAGACAAGATGGATTCTCTATGGCTAACAGAAACACCCAAATTAAAATAATGGAAACCCAGTGGCCATAGTTAGAGAAGGGTGGTCACGTGCCTTTTGTTTCTGAAGACGGCAGTTCCAAACAAACATGCTGTCTGTGCCTCTGAGCTAAGATAGTTCTTGTAAAGGGAGCTGAAGCACCATGGCTGGAAATCTCCCACCAGCCTGACATGGCGTCCAACAGACGCTTATGGTTTGGGGTTTAGAAACTACCCAGTCAGGACTCAGTTATTTTCAACCAATCAGAATCGAATGTGTTCAAATTCTTCATTTACATGTACAGACCTGATTGAAGACTGTGACGGGAATTCTCCTTATTCAGGCCAGACCCTTTCTTTGTTCTCCAGAACGTGCTTTTGTTTTCCACCAGAGCTTGTGTCTTCCCGATATCTAGATTGTTTTCTATTTAAAAAAATTAAGTTCTCAACTTTTCCTCCACAGATCTCATGGTTTTTTGTTAGTACCTCAAATATATGTGTACAAAGGTGGAAAAAGCAAAATTCCAGGGCATTAGCTGGGGTTAAAGTATCTATGTTTTCACCCATCAGATTTAGGCTTCATTCCCCAGAACTCACTTCCTTTTAACCAACTGCATGCTTTCCCTCACTCATATACTTGAGTGATTTCATCAGGCGAAAGGAAGATTATAATGAACATCTCAAACTTTATACAATTTGAGGAAGTCCTTTTCAATATTTGCTTCTGTTTCTTTCTTGCCAACCCAGCTCAGGCTGAACTGACTTCCTTCCCCCTTTCCTCTCTTCCTTGTTTACTTCCCATTTACTTTTTGTTGCTGTTGGGTAATTTAGGTATAAGTGTAATAGTCCTTATCACACTTCATACTAGGGAAATGGAGTTCATGATTTCTGGGTGTGGGGCAAGGATTTTATATTAAAAACCATCCAATGATTGGAGGCAAGAAGGAAAATCTCTTCTTTGGCGCCTCCTGAGAAGATCTTCGAAAGATTTTCAGGGAGCAGCGTGTCCCCAATGGAAACTGGAAGTACTTCATTTGTTTTGTTTTCTTCAGCTGTGGTAGATGGAAAAATGGTCACAGTTCTATGCACCTCCACTCATCAAAAGGCAGGGTCAGTTTCCCCATTCATTGACCCTGAGTTTTACCAGGTTTGGCCAATGGAAGTCAGAGGAAGTGACAGGTGCCAGTTACAAGTTTGGTCTGCAAGTTCCACAGCCCCTTTTAGAAATCAGCTGAACCACTGTGTGAATAAGGTCAGGTTAGCCTGCTGGAGAATGAGGCCCAGTCGCTCCCATCATCTTAGATGACAGCCAACCAACCACCAGTCACGTGACTGAGGTCATCTTGGACCAGCCAAATTCCAACCAACCTTTTCAGTACACCTCAGACACATGAACAAACCCAACTAAGATCAACCAACCAACCCTAAACAGGTCTGCAGAGCTGCCCAGTAACACACAGAATCATGACCAATAATAAATGTATTCTGTTTGAAGTTGCCACGTTGTTAGGTGGTTTGTTATGCCACAAAAGCTAACTGACACATCAACTCTGAAACCTCCTTGGTTTAATCAGGGTGCTGGCAGGTATGGGGCAACTGTGCCCAGGATAACATTACTTAGTCTCAGAATCATAATTAATTAAATTGCAAGTGACAAAAATCTAATAAAATCTGCCTTACTTAAAAAGGGGAACTTATTGATTCACAGAACCACGCTGCAGCAAGTACAAGAGTCAGCTGGGGACTCTTGGTTGATGAGAGCCAGGAATGTGACCTGCATTGAAGTTTGCTCTTTCAGAGTCAATGCAGTTGAGTGTGATGGAAACTCTTCTTTAGAAAAGTAAAAAGAAACATCATCCATGGTAAGTTTACCATATATTCTTATGCAGGGAGGGTAAGGTTATAAAAGATTTATTTTGTATGCTCCTTGCTAAGTAGCTCTACTTTCTGGAAGATTCCCTTTGTCTCATGGCCTTTAGAGCTGACAGCAGAATTGGGCAGACCTCACCTGTTGAGGACTCATAGTGGAACTTGTTTTTTCTCTCTCTCTCTCCTTTTTTTTTTTTTTTCTTTTTGAGATGGGTTTTCTCTCTTGTTGCCCAGGCTGGAGTGCAGTGGCATGATCTTAGCTCACTACAACCTCCACCTCCCAGGTTCAAGCAATTCTCCTGCCTCAACATCCCAAGTAGCTGGGATTACAGGCGCCCGCCACCATGTCAGGCTAATTTTTGTATTTTTAGTAGAGATGGGGTTTCACCATTTTGGCCAGGCTGGTCTTGAACTCCTGACCTCGTGATCCACCCATCTCAGCCTCCCAAAGTGCTGGGATTATAGGATTGAGCCACCATGCCCAGACAGAATTTGTTTTTCTTTCCAGGTGTCTGGAATCTGAATCACCTTCCTATATTTTGGGGATCCTCTACCCACTGTGGCAGAATTTGACCCCCATTATGTAAATGGGAAAGCCCAGATAGCACCTTCCCAGCCTCCCTTTCAGCTGGGGCCTAGTCAATGTGACTTGCCTCTGCCAATCAGGCACCTGCCCTCAACTAACAGGGCACCTGTGATGTGAGGTGGCCATGGCTACTGGGAACCCATTCTGTGATGATGGTGGTCCTGGGCAGCTGGCCCTGGGTTCTGTGGGGGTCAGCAGCAGAGTTTCTAAGGAAAGCACCCAGTGTTCAGTGTCAGAGGTGCATCTTCAGCCAAACCAGCAGCTGAAGCAGAGATGCTTCCACCAGGCCAGTTTTCGGGCTGCTGATGACTGCGCTGCCTCCTAGCCTGGCTCCCCTGTCTCCTTCAAGATTCACCCAGCTTTCCAGCACCATTTTAACACATTTTTGTTTGTTTGTTTGTTTACATTCCCCAGTCATTAACTATTGCATGCAACTATGAAGCCAGGATAAAACCACACAGCATCTCAGCCCAGGTCTGTGCTGGTGCGAGCCCTGAAGCTGAACTCAGATCGGGCATTCACAGGCATGGGGATTTTCCTGTAACACTATCCCTTTGAACTTTGCATATTTATTTTGTCTTGAGTGACTGCTGGCTCACAACCAATGCGAAAAATCGAATCATGTCATGATTGCTGAACCTTTGCTTACACCCTGAAGCACAGAATCCAGCCCCGTGACGCAGCAAGGTGGACAGCTGTCAGGTCCAAGTATCTTTGCATCCATGGTCATGACCTGAGAAACACTGTCTGCACCATAATCTTACTCTTTTCTATCTGCTCTCCAATGGCCCCATTTGAACTAGTTTGTTTCTTATGGCATCTTGTTAAAACTCAAAAGCAACAGTACAAAAAAATGAGAAAATTTTAAAATGTCTTTTTCAAAAATCCAAGATTGTCCAGTGTTCTTATTATTCACTTTTTGTGTAACAAATTACTCTCCAGTTTAGTGACTTAAAATATAATTTATTATCTCTCAAGATTGGGTTCAACTGACGAATTCTCATGTGGGGTCTCTCAGGTTATTGCATTTACATATTGGCTAAGAGAAGAAGCATCTTAAGGTTCAGTGGGGCTGGAAGTTCAAGGTGGCTTCTTCTCTCCCATATCAGGTGCCCAGCTGAGATGGCTGACTGGCAGGAGCTGGCCATCAGATCTCTCTTTCCATGCAGCCTCTTGAAGTGACCACCTGGGGCTTTCTCACGGCCTGGCTGTTGGATTTAGGGGAGAGCTTTCAGATCCAGCACAGTGCCATTTCCACCATATTTTATTGTTCAAAGCAATCCCAGAGTCTCCCCAGATTCAAGGGCAGAATAACATAGACCCCACATTCCAGTGGAAGGAATATCAGTGAATTTGTAGCTATCTTTATTCCTCTACTTGTTGGCGAGAGTTGAAGTCCCAAGAGAAAAACCTGTTATCTGTTGTCTTAACTTGGATTTCCCCAGAAAAGGATACTGAGGCAAAGATTGTGAGTTCAGTGTTACCTGTGGAAACACTAGCAGGGTAGTGAGACAGAGTAGGGAAAAGATCCAGTGAAAGGTACATTATCAAGCAGGTGACTGAGTGTAGGAGACTGGGCTAATCCCAGTAGGGAACTTGGACGATATGTGGATATGTGCAGCTATGCTGACAGAGGTATGTGGGAACTGGGATTGTCCACTGCTGCTTCCAGATGTTAACTCCCTGGCACTTCCGGCCACTCTGGCATGTGTGTTCAGAGAAGATTCTGGGAGCTTTTCAGGTGGAGAGAAGGCAGACTTAGACCTGGAAGCTTCCGGTTGGCAGCATTGGGTTGGGGCATGTGGATGGGCCACCGGCCATGTCTGCACCCTAGTGGCTTCTCTACCAAAAAAAGGGCCAGAGGGACGTATGCCACTCCTTAACATTTTTCTTCCTTCCCTTTGTGACTTTATTCTCCCCTTCTGGAAACTATCACTTGGGATTCTCCAGTTTCACCATTTATTGTTTCTGCCACAGAACTTGTTGGTTACAAGTTGCAGACCCAAAGGCAGACCTGCTTAGGATTAAAAATAGGGAAATATTGGTTTATGTCTCCAAACCATAGTAAGGCAAGAGACAGAAGAAGGCATCAGGGACAGCTGGGTCCAGAAATCAGTTACTGCCAGGCCTCTTACTCTTTCTGTCTCTTATTCTCGCTTTTCTGCACTTCTGCTGTACTCTCAGACCTGCTTCTCCACAGTATGGAAATGTGTTTGAGGGCCTCTCAGGGCTCATATCATCCAAGTCTTGCTACCAAAAATGAATTTGAAGTTCCAAGTTTTAAAATTCTGTGGAATAACTCAGACTGACACAGCATGGCTCACCTGCCCAGCTCTGAAATCAATGGAAGGCAGGGGTGGGAGAGGAGTGAATTATGAATGATAGTTTTCCTTGGAACTCTGCTATTGTAGGGGCTTGGGGGCACTATTCCCAAAAATGAGGGAGGTACCTTACCTGGAGTGGAGGCTGTGATCCTCAGAGGAGCTTTCGTCTTTAGATGAGTGGCTTATCAGAAAACCTTTCTCGTACTCTAGTGGATCCCATCAGACCTCCTGGCCATCCTCTGGAGGATGCCCTGCAGAGCACAGAGAAGCAGAGTGAATAAAAGCTAAAAAGTATCCAAAAGAAAATACATGTTTGAGAAGACGGCCAGTTTGTTGACCAGGGCAAAGGTTTCTTCACAGCTTCAACCTCCACCTTTCCCACCTTCAAAGCCAACTTGACTCTTTATGTAAGAAAAGTGTGGAGTCCCCTGCTTGAAGAGTGGGTCGTTTGTAAGGGGGAAATCTGCATAGGGCCCTAATTGTGCCCTCACCCTCTAGGGAAGCTGTTGGGGACCTCCTGGCTCACAGCAGCCCCTCCCTCTTTCAGCAATGCCCCCACTGGGCTCCCAAGGGGGGCAGTCATGTGACATCATGCAGGACCCTAAGTGGTAGTTGATTGACCCAGGGAGGGACTCATGACCCAAGCTGGGTCTATCAGATTGTCCTTCTTGGAAAATTTGAATTTTGGAATCTGAACAAGATGAAAACTATGAGTTTTGGCAGTCAACATGCATCCCAGTTAAGTTTTTCTATTATGTATTGGCTACGTTTTGTGAACAAATCCCGACTCCAGGCATGCTGGAGAGAAATGATTTTTTCACCCAACTTTGAGGTCTTGAGTTTCTTGAGTGAAAGGGATGCTTGGAATGTATGAGAAAGGATGCTAAAGAGGTAGAGAAAGACGATCAAGTGGGGTGGAGTATGTAAAGAATTGAAGAGATTCTGGAACCTTAGATAGGGATGCTCCATCATGTTTCCTGTTACTAAGGACTCAAATAAATTGAGAACTGAGTGACCACTGGCACTTGGCGACTTGGTCAGAACAAGTTCTGCTCCACAGGTACCTGCATTCTCCTTTCCTCACAGGACTGCACTTGCTCAGTGGACTTTTGAGCAAAGCATGGTGGCAGGCACACAGCACAACCCTGGGCTCCAGAGCCTGCCTTTCCCTTCACCTGGATATCAACCCTAAAGTTCCATTTTTCCAGACAGAGCAACCTGGCTTGAGCTCCATCTTCAGCGCAATAATGTAAGTGGACTCACCATCCCATGTGCCTCTCCCTGGGATCCTCAACTATTCTCAGGGATGGCCCCAGCAGCCTGGCTGGCACAGTGTGACTCTTGCCCTGCAGTCATATGTGTTTGAGTCTAGGCTAGTCATGTGACGTAAGTTTGGCCTGTCATATCCTCTTTAGCAGAAATTTTAATATGAAGAATTAACTGAGGCAGGCACTGGGGTGGCTGGAGCATAGCTAAGCTGATGGCAGCATTTGGAGGGAAGAGTTTCCTTTCTCTGCTGAGCTTTCTGGTTGCTTCCCACCTCACTGGGGTGCTCAGTTCTTCCTGGAAATCATGAGGTGTCCACTCACATTTTAGTAGATCCTATTTGTTGCTTAGATATTGAAGTTAAAGTTAAGCAGTTGGTTTCCACTGGTTGCAGAAAACAGAAATTTAGTGATTGTACTCACTTGCTTTTTTACCCCAAATTATGAGGACACTTAAGCCCTTTACATTTAGTCACAAGCAGAAGGAAAGCGGAGGCTGGCGATGAGTGACAGGTTTTCTTTGGAGGGGTAGGAGGATACTAGTGACTCCTTAATTCAAACATTTGGAAATTCCCATTTTGTAGCAGCAAAGCTCAACCTAAATAACTTTTTGGACATTTCAAGAAACTCTAAATAATGTAGAACAATAAAATGCTTTGTTTGTAACCAACACTCAATCTTGCAAAGCCTGGTGTTCAAAAGAGATCAGTGAGATTTAAGAGTTTTAGCTGAACTCTGGATCTATACAATTTAGAATGTCAGAAATTTCAATCCTTTCTGACCTTCTAAAAAGAATATCCATCTGGGACCATTCAGCAAAGAAAATAAAATTCTGGCCTCCAGGCAGTTCTGCATCTGTAGGCATAAGAAGCATTTCTCCTAACCATTGTGCTTTCTTGGGTGGCTTCGAGCCCCCATGCCCCAGGACTGTCCAGCTGTGCGAGTCAGCCTGGAGCGTGCTCCCTGTTCCACCTGAAGCCATGCAGGCAAAGGCTGCAGCATGAGGTTTCCCCAGCTGTGTTCAGATGCTGTGCCTTTCCTCTCATCTCATCTACAGGTCAAGCCCAGGTAAGATGAAGGCCCTGCCCTTTGCAGGGACCTTGTAAGATGCAGGAGCAGCTTCCGCAGAGAGATGCAGACACTAAGGGCCCGTGTAGCTGAAGCCTCAGAAGCTGGTCCACCATGTTCTGCCAGAACAGGGGAATCATCATCCTTAGAACCACCCGGAAGCACAAGTTGTCAGATGGAGACAGGGCCTCATAAATCATCCAGCACAAACCCCTGGTTGGACAGCAGGTAGGGTGGCAGCCCTGACACTCACAAGGATTGCCTGGGGCTGCAGCTTATTCGTGGTGCCTCGAAGCAGCTGGAATCTGGGTGTCGCCAGGAGATCTTTCCACGCCTGCTGGCTTCTTTCATGGTGCTGTTTGCCTGCTGGTGCCTGGTGAGGGCCCCTGGTGAGGGAAAACGGGGACTTCTTATTCCTTTCCACTCTGTGTGAATTGATTTTCCCAACTAAGCCCCAAGTTCCAGTAACTTACTGAGTTGATGGAGTCACTGGCTATTTCAAGCTATCATTTTCATCTGAAGCATTTCGCTCTTTAAACTGACATTTAAATGCATATTCAGACGTGGGCAGCCTTCCCTTAGTGCCCAGGAACCGGGATGGATTCATGCATAGATGCTCCTCCTTTGTCCCCATACTGGAAACCACGAGACACACACTCCATGCCTGCTGAGAGGTGAAGAAAACAACTCCAGAGAGTGTCAGAAATGCACATGCAGACACACACAGGACCGGGTCCCCTCGGTTGAAGTCAGCTCCTTTAGAGCAGATGCAGGAGTGCTGGGATCTGGCGGGGACACAGGACAAAGATGGCCTCTCTGTTGGAGTCAGGGGTCATCCACAGGGAGCAGCCTATGCCAGTGCCCTGGGGTGGGAAGGGATGTGGCCTGTCCCAGGAATAAGGGGAAGCCTGCGAACTCAGTGCCAGCGAGCTGGGCACTGACTGGACAAGGCTATGAAGTAGCCAGAAGCTAGTCTAGGAAGGCCCTGCAGACAGGACACGGGCTGTCCTAGAGCCGAGGTCCGCACCCCTCTCCTCCCACCTCCTGAGCACGCTGCTCCTCTGCAACTTCCTGTGCTGAATGTGTCTCCCCTGCAGGTCTCTCAGCACGTGGCCTGAACCTGGGGTGCAGTGGCTCTTCTCTATCCTCATTGTCACTTCCACACCACTCTCCCTCCTTCTTAAAATCCCAGCCCCGAGGCTCAGGACATGAGCCATACCACCTGCTGCCCCTCCTTAGGCAGTCGTCTATAGACCCCTTTTCCTTTATCCCTTGGAGGTTTCAGCTTCCCTGACAATCCAGTTCTCCACATGGAAGACCATGCAGAGGCTCTGTCCAGTGCCCTAGCCTCGCAGCTCCTTACCACCTCCATAACAAAGCCGTGCCCTCCACTCACCGCAGCCACTCATGCCACCCAACCACCCAGACCTTGTCATTAGCAAACAAAACAATTAAACTTCTATCATCTGGACTCAAAGCAGCCCACATCCTTACCACCTCTTATCTTAATACAATTTAATAGTTGCAGAAAAAAGTCCTCCACGCCAAAATTAAAAAAAAAAAATTAGTTGTACACACGCAGGGCAAGGTAGATTTGGCTAAACAGAAATCTAAATGACATAAGCTGAAATAAGCAAAGGTTGTGTTAATGGAAATGTTCAGTATCGGAGCAAAGACAGAAATCCTGCTGTAGTGCAACTGGAGAGGCCGGGTCACAGCACCATGCCCGTTTTCTGGTAAGACTATTGAGGTGAATCCTCTTCAGGAATGTTGGAAGTGAAGACGTCCAGGATACCTGGTGGGTGAGGTGAGTTGATCCTGGAGAAGTGTAGTCTCAGTGGCAATGTTGGTCCTGAGGCCATTGGCCACACTGTTAAAAACAATTCTGATCTTTGACCAACTCATTTCTCATAAAAACTTGCTTTTTATGAGAAGTTTGTAACTTCAGAAAAAAAGTCTAAAGATTTGGTAGCGTTAACTACTTTTGCCCATGACTACCATAGGGGCCCCTTGGGTTCACTACAGGCCTCACCCTGTACCCTCCCCCACCTCTACCCAACCCACTCCTCCTGTTTTCTCCTCAGTCTACTCCAATTGAGTATCCATGCCCTCCATTCAACCAAAACTGCCCATTTCAAGGTTACTATTGATGGCCACACTGCAAAATACAGACCTGAATGCTCAGTTCTCACCTTACTTGAAGTTCCTGCAATGTTTTTGTTGTACTTGAGCCAACTAGCAATTATTATGTGCAATTGCTCCCAGTGTGAGGAAGGCAATGGGAAGAGGTAACCAAGAAGTACAAAACACTTTTTGCTAACTAACCACACATTTATTCCCATTTAACAAGTTAATTAAGCAATTAATAGATAAAGCAATTAGGGCTAATTCAGCAGTCAAGCCATTATGTGAGCTAGCTTCCTGCCTTGGAGCTAATTTCCTAGGTTAGAAGGGCAGCACTGCCTCCCCCGGAGATTCATCCAGTTGGTCAGGCTCTCCTAAGGCCTCCAGCCTTCTGGCTACCCCCAGCCAACATGGAATTGACTTCTGCTGGATGATACCTTCATTCCATCTCCTCAAGAAAATCACATAGTGACGACTCTGTGCCCTCCAGAGAGGTGCCTGGAGACCAAAGCTTGTCTTGGAATTTTGGTTGCAGACTGAGTTTTTGTATTAAATATTTGCTTCTTTGGGTTTTTTGTTTGTTTGTTTGTTTTTACAACGTTTTTTATCCTTGCAGAGTCTCAGGGTGAAATGCTGGAATGATGGACTACGCATCTCCTCTTCCACACTCACAGCCAATCAATGAGCAAATTTAGAACCTCTCCTTTCAGCACAGCTCTGGACTCTGGCCACTCTTCAGAGCCTCCACCACCTCCACATGGGTCCAGCAAGGCCATCTTTTTCGGGGCGATGGCAAAGGCCTCCCAGCTGCTTTCTCTGCACCACCCTTGCCACTCTTTCCTCCCAGTCATGCCAGGGTGGCCTTTTGTAGTGTGAATTTTAGAGTTCACTCCCCTGTTCAAAACCCCATTCCAGGGTAAAAGCTAAAGTCCCCCCATCTGCTTCCACCCAGGGTGACTCTCCAACCCTCCTTTGCACCCCTTTCTCACTCTGTTTCAGCCATGCTGACCTCTGCGCCTCGCAGCCTTTGCCCTTTGCCCTCTTGGCTTCCTCTGCCGAGAATGTCCCCACCAGCCCTCAGCCTGGCTTCTGTTCTCTCTGCCTTCTTTCCATACACCCGTCTCTTCCTTCCCATTTGCCCTGCTAGGTTCTCCCAGAGCACCCACTTTCTCAGCCCCATGCACTTTACTGAGCCATTTGTTATCTGTTGCCCGCACTGTAATATCAGCTTCACAGGTGAGGGGATTTTTGTCTTTTTTCCCCCACTTTTGCATTCCCCAAGAAAGTAACAGTGTCAGATACACAGTAGGTATTCTAAGGTGTCTGTTGAATGAATGGGGAATGAGCCTAGCTATTTGGTGTGTTCCTTGTGAGCCTTCTCTTTGTGTTTGAACATGTTACCAAATCACTGCAAGGATAAAGTCTGTGTCTTTTAAACACTGGTGTTCCCTTTCATATCTGATCATTCATCCCATAGGATTTGGTGTGGGCAATCACTGGTTTCCATGAAATCTGTCCCAGTACTAACAGCAAACACTGAATTCTCAAATGTTTTCTACCAACTGACTAGGAGAGATATACTAAATTTTAGCTTATTTGCTTTTTGTCATATGTAAAAGCCAAAGTAGTTTAAACCTAGTCAAACAAAATCCAACCTCTGTTCGTGTTTTCTTCTACTAATTTCAATGTAGTGCTTGGTAATAATTAGTTGTATTAACTGAAGACTTTCAGGAGACCTGATGGTTAAGTCCCTGGTGTCCCACAGAGCTGACCTAGCATAGCAATGGCTATGGTGGGTTTGACACAGAGTGTGGGCTTGGGGCTAGAAACAATGTGTGGCTGCTGGCTTCATTTCCTTACTATTAATGAATGGGCTGTGGCTGAACCTGGCATTTGTGGTGACAATAGGCACAGGCTTTCTCCATGGCAGTGGCTATCACCAGGGCATCTTGGAGAGGCATATCATGTTTCAGAGTCCTCCAAAGCCAGCTCAGGAGGGTGCACGAGGGGCAGGAGAAGGAAGGGCCCATGCTGCCATCACCATCACCCACCAAGTGACACAGATTCAGTGTCACTGTAGACAAGTGCCATGGATATGCAATTACATAGACAATGGGGGTACAGGGAACTCCGGAGCCAGTGGTGGCTGCAGCTGAATGCACTGCCCAACCTGCCGTGCTCTGGTGGGGCTTCTCTGAGGGGACCTCATTTGATGGCACCATCGCCCTATCAAGAGAGCACGCTAGCTTCAATCACAGGTCTCTCGATCTGGGCAAAGTCATCCCACACAAAGTACTTGATTCCCGAGATGCAGAATATTGCATGACATATGGAGGCCAAACTATGTGATGCCCTGATGAACGCAGAGAGCTCTGGAGGGGAAGAGGTGGAGGTCAGAAGCAGAAGCTATTTGCTTTCTGCCTGAGTGTGCTTCTTCCATTACCCTGACTGATGGGGTGATTGTTCCTTTATTTTAAACATGACTTGAAAGCATCAACTCAAGCCAATGCCAGAAATCTGTTCCTGGGCAAATGACAGAAGAATCACTCTAGTGAAAATGTTTAGTTTGTCATGAATCTAAAGCTGTGGTTCTTGAGGTATTTTGGGAATTTGTGAGGTCATCTTTGCTTGACACTGCGATTGTCGGAGACCTGCTGGTGTTTATAGGCAAAGATCAATGACAATAAATGTCTTGCAATGCATAGAACAGGATAATAACCAATGGCTGTCATAGCAGGAAATGCCGAATTCTCAGGGGCTTAGTACAACACTGATTTATTTCTTGCTCGAAAGGAGTCGAAGCAGGTCTAGCAGCCAATCACACCTTGTACAGCTCCATCTGGAACACACGGCCTTGCAGATCCCTGTGGATCCCTGTTGGGCTCTGTGGGTCCCTGTGGCAGGAACCACAGAGCAATGGAGGAAGGGCACCTGCTCTCACTTGCTTCAGCCCTGAAGTCCCATAGACCGCTAGCCACTGCCACAGACCATCCACAGGCCAGACTGAGTCACGTGGCCACAATCTGCCAGCAAGGGAAGCTGGGTGGCTGGAGGAGCAAAAGTGGTATCGGAGAAGCCCCGTCTCTGATGACGTCTCCCATGGTGAAGGGTTATACTACATCCCACCGCACTCCCTGGGGTCCTGATTCTTTCCAAGGAAGAATTCGCTCAGTGCTGGGCACATAGCAGGCATAAAAAACCGATAAAAATAAACTGCTGATTGTGGGGGCAAATGCTTTATCTCTTGCAGGTCTGTTTTATCAACCTAACCAAAGGGCTGATTTTTAAAGTTAAGCAGATTCTTTCTTACATTTTAAGATAGTTTTTGTCTTGGGTGGTGAAATTTTAGCTTAGCCACTGGAAATACATTGCTATCTGAAGCCCTGGAAACCTATATAAACATCATTTTTAATTTTAACTTTTGACAAATGAGCTCCATTTCTAACACTTTGAACTCTGAACTGATGGCCTTTGGTGTTTTGCATGTTGGTGGGGTGTTTTTTTGTTTGTTTGTTTGTTTTTGCAACCACCTAATTATAGAATAAATATGCTTGCCTTTTCTCTATTGCCCTGATTAGAGCAATGGTAGGATTTAGTTATCTAGAGAAAGATCAAGGTTTTAGGTTTAGCTGCAGCACTTGGTACAAAAAGTTCTTCATTCTTATGCCTGAAAATTTGAAGTTCAAGCCAGAACAAAGAAATAGAATCTGTGTAGAGGCAAGAAGATGGCCTGGGCTCCACATCTTGATGCTGATGCCCTTTATTCATAGAATTACGCCTTCCTTAGATCGGGGCAAGTTTTAGTTCAAAGACAGATCTAACGTGCTCATTTATCATGGTCCTTAGAACATGACCTGGAGGCTGCAAGCTAAGAGAAACACCAACAGCAGCAAGCATCAACAGAACATAGGGTGTGGAGATGGCAGAAAATGCCAGAAACTGCTTCAACGGCCGCTGAATGCAAGATTGAGTACCTACTTGTGCCTTAATAGGTTCTGTATAATGTATGGCTATATGACAATACTGAATAATACCTGATGCTTGTAATTATGATCTTGAGTTATTAGGAAAACAATGATTATATTTAGAAACATTTAGTTAAGTAGGTAGATAAAGGTATTACATATTTTAGAAAAAATTATTTAATATGCTTACTTGTAGGTTGTGCATTAAAATAAGTTTACATCATCTAGAACATTTCGTTCTCTGCTGATGCTGAATATGATATTTCATGACACGGTTTTGCTATTAATAAAATAAAAACTGGACTGATGGTATCTGGTCTCCATCCTTCTCTATATGACAATGTGGCTTCAGTGACCTCATAAAGGCCCAGGGAAAGCAGACTTGCTCTGCACACTGATGATGTTGAATCTGGTACTGCTGGTGATGCTTTAGAGTGGCAGTTCTCTAGCAGAGCAGAGGGCTGAAATGGGGTGGTGGCCCCAGATCTCCTGGGATCTCTCTGGCCAGCTCTGCGTGCCTCTTTTCCAGCTTTGCCTCTAACAGCTATACTTGTAGTGTCCTTCAAGGACTTCCATTGGACTACTTCATCCACAGGAGCTCACAGGGCTGGAGGTGTCTTGGAGTTCCTGTCCCCTGGGGCAGCCTGCAATCCATGCCTGATGGTGCAGAAGTGGGAAAGCCCAGATTCTTTGCTTGGGAAGGGGAGACACAGAGTTGTGATTTTTGCTCCAGAGCTCCCTGCCTCTTCAGGCTGAGCTGGAGATTGCCTGCCTTTGTCCAGCGCTGCGCTGTGCTCTTGCTTCCATAGCAGGCCTGCTTTCCACCGTTTTCTGGATTCTCATCGTATTCTTCCCAAATCAGTCACATGCAGGCAAATACTCATCTTAGTATCTGCTCATGGGGAACCTGACCTCAGACAGGAAGGAAGCAGATGACTAACTGCAGGAGCTGAGTTCACAATTGTACTCACAAAGGCAGGGCCATGTTCTCTGCTTCATTTTAATGAATTCAAATTCCCTAAAAGATTAGTCTTAAGCCCAGAGTCCCATCTCATTTCTAGAAAACAAAGAACAGCTTGGAGGAGGCATCTGGTAGAGGTTGCAGGGGCTGTAGCCTTGTGATTTTGCTGGGTCCTGAGCCTGTCTGATTCCCACAGCAGGCAGAGGACAGCCTCAGGCCCTGATTCCAGGGTCAAGACCAGTCCAACAGATGTGCGAGTCCATACATACCTCAAGACTTTCAACTTAAGAATGTTAGCATTTCCAAGCTTTCTGATCATGTAACCCAACCAATAAACATTGTAAATATATGTGTGTACTTATACATGTACTAATGTCTCGTGTATATGTGTACATACATATTACTAATATGTACATTTGAAACTATGCAAGAATATTAATTCATATAACATGAGGACACTTTAAATACTCAATTTGTCAATGACAAAAAATTTTAGCAAAAATAGTTTAGTGGGGACAACAGAATCAAATATACTTCAAAATGCTTGAGGATTGTTTTAAATATTTTGTAATATAGAAATTTGATTTATTTTGATATTCGGCTTTAAGGGCTGCCATAGCAGATGTAACTGGCAGATACAAAGTGCCACTTAGGCACTCTAAATCCTATTTCCATTTTTCAATCTCCTTTGCCAATTATGTAAATTTGTATATAATGCTGTAAATTTTCATTTTCTTTATTGTCTTTAATGATTCGCTTCATAACCTATGGAAACTTTTTTTCTTTCAAATTTGAATAGTGCACAGATGAGAGTGATGTTGAGGTGACATATTTCTATTCTTCTTAATAAAATTATGTGACAATGAAAATATTTTCAAATGTTTATTTTCATGATGTTTTCTTCTTACTGTGAGTTTCTTTGAAAAATAGTTTTCTTTCCCCACTCATCGTCAAAGCACTATGCATACCTTGAAAGGATGGATTAGGTATGTTAAATCTACTGGGGCATACACTGCAGAGAGCTGATTGTAGCTTAAGTTGGCAGCGTTTTTCTTTTTGATAACAAGAGTCCATTAGTGGTGGGAGTTTGTAGGAAGGGCAGACCTCCATTGTCCTGCTGAATATGTGCAAGTTGCAAGAGCTTGTGTCCTTCTGCCAAGTGCTATGGGATGCGCCACAGCTCTCAGGAAGATCAGCCATGTGCCTCACCTCCCCAACACTGTTTCCTTCCCTCCTTCATCTATCTCAAGCTGGAAAGAGAAGAAATCTTTGAATGACATGAGAGATTGCAGTTTTGAGTTAGATTGCACTGCACTTTTTTTGCATCTAAAAATGAGTCTGATGTAATAATTGAAAGTAACAGGAAATTGAATCTTCTGGAATTTTAGTCAAGGAATAGAAAAAGACGATCTGAAAAAGAATATGTATAAGCAGAAACTAAAGAAAAGTAAAGCAATTGCCCATTGGGGCCCACCAGCATTCACCCTGTTAAATATATCTTTCATAATCATAAGCTTTATTATTGAGTATTTCATGTCAAGAGATTCAGAGTTTGATCCTCCTCCAAAATGATCCTTTATAACATCGCAGTGATTTAATTACTTGTTTTTCCTTTTCTCTCTCTTTCTTTCTTCTTTCTTCTTTCTTTTTCTTTCTTTCTCCTTCCTTCCCTCCCTTCCTTCCTTCCTTCCTTCCTTCCTTCCTTCCTTCCTTCCTTCCTTCCTTCCTTCCTTCCTTCCTTCTTATAGGGCCTTGCTCTGTCATCCAGGTTGGATTGCGGTGGTGTAATCACAGCTCACTGCAGCTTCGACCTCCTCAGCTCAAGTGATCCTCTGGCTTTGGTCTCCCACATATCTGGGACGACAAGCATGTGTCAGCACACCCAGTTAACTTTTTTTTTTTTTTTTAAGAGACAGGGCCTCTTTATGTTGCCCAGGCTGATCTCAAACTCCTGGGCTCAAGTGATCCTCCCACCTCAGCCTCCCAAAGTGCCAGGATTACAGGCATGAGCCACTGCACCCGGCCAGACTCTTGTGGTTGGAGCAGCTAAGCACTGAAACTCTGTCCTGCATGCCCAGGAATGTCTATAAGACCCATGAAAGATTCCACCTGGGTCTCAGCAGTAGGGATGGTTCTGAGGCCATGCCATGATGCCATGAGGCCTTTCGTAATCGGCTCTGTCGTGAGGAGGAACAACGCTATGTGTGCATTTCATAAATTGTTCTTCAGGGCTGTAGCTGCTGAGGTGGTTTCACAAGGCACCCTGAACCCTGCCTCCTCAAATGTACAGCAGGGAAGACTGTAGAGAGAGCCACCCCGGCTCGCTCCCGGACAGTGGTGGGTTGCAGTCACCCTCACACCTGAACAAACATGGAATTCAGTGGAATGCTCACGTTGCTGCTTCCACTTCTTAGTTTTCCACTCTAATAGGTGCTTTATTTACCCTCTGCTTCTAACTTAACCTGAGGATTTCAAGTTTTATTTTGAGACAGATTTCCATGCAATTAAAACATTTACACACCGTAGCTGCTTCTTCTGAAGCACTGTAAACACTGAGCAGATTGAGGAACAAAACAACCCAATACCTCACGGCAATGATTCCAACGAGGAAGGAGAGGCCAGATGTGCATTTCGTTGGGGAACTGCTCCACTGCAGCTGAGATGTGCGCCTGTGCGTCATGCAGTAGGATTTATTTTCAGAGCTAATGCTGCATTCACTAATTCCCCTCTTACCCCATTCTCAAGGAGCCTCTGAAAATAGCTTAATTTTGCCTGTTGAAGCCCATATTAAAAGGAGGCTCATCAATTGCCTTGCCTCTTCCCTCCAAACCAGTCTCTGCCTACCATGTTACCATCCCTGCAGTCACCCAGATTAGAAAGTGGAAGGTTGACTGACTCTGTTCCTTGAGAGGAATTCCCTCCTACATCTAACCACTTCCTAAGTATATCAGCTGTTTTCTCCATGTTTAGCAGTGTTGTTATGAGTGGACACCACATACATGCACTTGTACACACACACACGTGCCACACACACATGCATGCACACACATACACTTTAGATTTTGGGGTGACAGGAGAAGTTTTGAGCAAAGAGACATTCTGAGCTTTCAGTCCAAACCCCTCTTTTGTGAATTCTGCCTGCAAAACTCTCATATGTCTTTATGTCTCTATCCTTGATGACAGTGACTGTGTCACTATCCACAGTTCACTGAGCGCTATTGGCCGAGATTACTTGTGCAAACCGTTGTATCAATTGTGTTGTAAACATCTTGAGGCCAGGGACCGGATCTTCTTGACATTTTGTACTTCCTTTTGTTCTAGGTCAGTGCTACAGGTATTGCAGGGGCTGAGTAATATTTTCCAGATGATATATTTGACCTACCCTTTGAGAATAAAGAAAACTTTTCACTTGCTGACAATCAAGTGAAACCAAGCCTGGTCTCTGACATCTTCTCTGTTCTCAGGAAGCCTTGAAGAAGCTGATGTCTCTGCAAGTGAAAGAGCTGATACCTGGTGAGACTTAACCTGTGCTAGGTGCTGAGCTGAGCAGGTACAGGGATGAACTTACTTCATCTTCAAACTAATCCCATACTGTGTGCACAATTTTTATATAAGAAATGAAGGCTTAGACTTGCCCCAAGTTGCAGAGCACATAAGAAGCAGAGACGGCTCCTTGACTTCTACTTCTTTTGAGTAGATGGCCAGGTTGGCCTTTGAGCCTCAACACGGCGTCCAGCAGCTTGAATTTCTGTTTCCGTCCTGTTTCCTTACCCTGTGCCTGGTTAGTGGTGAGCGGCATCCTATTTAACAATGAATGTTAACTAAATGAAAATGTATGCAACGGAACAACACTTTGACAGCATCTGTTGTGACCTGGCTCATGGTTGCTCTGTGCATCATGCTGGGTTTCTGAAGCGCTGTCCTCCGTGCCAGGAACATTATTCTGTGTGCACAAGCTGGATGCTATTCCTTGTTACAGGCTCTCTTGGTGTCCCCTCCATAAGCCTCTGGCACTTGCTGTTTCCATCCACCCAGACCAGATGATTTCCAGCATCCCTCATCTGCTGCTGCTCACCTAAGAGCAGGTGCAGGCTGCCTGGGGTGGCTATGGGCCAGGTGCCAAGGGGGTGATGTCCCTGGGAGCAACCATCAACTGGTGACCAAGAGAGCTTCATGAATAAAGATGCCAGTTCTCCCACCCTTCAGCTGCGGTGACACAGAAGCCTGTGCTGTCTCCCAGGGACCCTCGGCAAGACTGCCATTCTCTGCTCAGGAAGGCTCCCGGTCACCTTCTCAGGTCCTTGACTCCCTGCCCCTGCCCCAGCAGTGTTCCTGGGGTCACTACCTGCATGCACATCCTGTCTCAGAATACCCTCCTGGAGGCCCGGGAAAGGCCCCAGGTCCCAAGAGGGCTGCATGTTCCTGTTTGGACCATTTGTGGGAGCAATGAGAGCACCGTGGCTTTCCAGTGTCTGTGTGGGTGTTCCCAGGGGCCAGCTTCAGGGCTCCCATACAAGAGGCTGGGACACAAGCAATGAGGAGAAGCAGTCTGGGATCTGCAGGGGAGGGTCTGGGTTAATTTGATGAGAATCAGAATGAAAAAGATTCAGGGGGAGGACGATGCTTCAGCTCCTAAATGACCAGGTTATCTCTCCTCATTTATCCCTCCCTTCCACTGGCTCCCTCTCTTTCTCCTTCCCTCCTCACCTCTGTCTTTTTTACTCAGTTTCTTGGTCTCTCTCTCTCTCTCTCCCCCCGCCCCATCTGTCCTGGGACAGGATTTCATTCATCTTTCTGTAGGTGCCCACATTATTCACTTTTTTACGCATGGGCCACCACACATTTAGATTCTTTATCTTCCTCTCCTTTAAAACAAATTCAGGTCATTTCAGGGACTAATCAAGGAGGATGGATGGGCCGATTCTCCAGGTAAGCAGAGGCTGCTGCAGCGCCCGCCCTCCCTGACTCCAGTCTGCCCCCTCCTCCTCCATTCATCTCCATTGGCGGGGTCTTTACACTGCTCATGCACACATTTTGGTGCTCCTTGTAAAACTCAGAGAAGGGCATCCCTAATTTTCTGAACACTGCAAATCTATAAACATGATTTGGGTGTAATGTGGCATGTGGCATGTTCAATCTCAGCCTGGTTTGAGCTGATTGTACTGGAACCATGTTCTAGTAACTTCTGCCTGGGGAGAAAAGTTGACACGGACTTGGGTGTCCCCATCATTCTGTGGGTTCCTAGTAGCTTGGCTTTGCCATTCATAGATATGGGTCTGCATTAAACTAATTTTGAGATGGAAATATTTTAATTATTTAAAAGGCCAGTGCATTCATGAGTTATCTAAACAGTGCTTATCTGTGCATTATTCAAACTGACTTTAGATCTTCCTGATCAGGATAGTAACTGATAAAGTCAGTTATTTAAAATCTTTTGGTAAAGAAATACAATGTAGCCAGAGAAAACATCTAGTGATAGATCAGAAACGCTTTGTACAACTTCTGGAATTCAAGAATTGAACCACCACCTGTCTCATCCTGAGGTCGTGACCCTCAGCAACTCGTGCCACACTCATGTTTATTCAATGCTCTTTAAACTTTCTTTTTGAACAACCTAATGTATTAGTATCTTCTCACACTATTATAAAGAAATACCTGAGACAGGGCAATTTACAAAGAAAAGAGGTTTATGGCTCATGGTTCTGCAGGCTTTACAAAAAGCATGACTGGCATCTGCTCAGCTTCCGGGGAGCTTCTGGAGAGGTCTTAGGGAGCTTTTCGGTAAAAGGCCGAGCTTCTGGGGAGGTCTCAGGGAGCAATACGGCAAAAGGCGAAGGGGAAGCAAGCATGTCTTACATGGCCAGAGCAGAAGGAAGAGAGAGAAGGTGGGGGTGCTGCCCACTTTTCAATAGCTCACTCACTATCACAAGAACAGCACCGAGGGCATGGTGCTAACTCATTCATGAGAACTTCGCTCCCATGATCCAATCACCTTTCACCAGGCCCTACCCTCAACACCAACCACTACAATTTGACCTGAGATTTGGTGGGGACACAGATCCAAACCATATCACCTAATCTTTCTTTCTTCTTTACTGGCATTTAAAATTCCAAAATAAATAAAACACTGTTGAGTATGGATGCAGCTTCCCGTGAAGTGCCTATCTCTGTGTATTTTGAGATGCCTAATGTGTAAAACTTGGGGGAGGCTGCCACTCACTCCGGGCTTCCCACATCCCTCACTTGGACAGGAGGATGGGCGTGAGCACAGTTGCAGGTTGGGGACTTGCTCTGTTTCGGGAGAACACCAGCCTGCCCACTCTATCCCACTGCCATGACAAACATAGGTGGTCTTCCCCAGTGCTGGCCCCATTGCCATGAAGACAACCAGACATGAGATGGGGCTTTAGTACAACTGTGTTTCCAATGACTTTCTTTACCTTTTCTACTCTGAGCCTCCTTTGGGGGACTGGTTTTGAAGAAGAATTAATGCTTTAGAATCTTCGGTTCTAGCAAATTTAAAGAGTGACAGTTCCTTTTCGGAGCATGTTTAGAGGACGAAAGGGCTGTGAACAAGAAGATGCTTCCTGCCTCATCTCCCGGCTCTGCCCTGGAAGCTCCTTGCTTCAGGCTCAACCCCCAGAGTCTCTGCGCTGTGCATCTCCGGTCAAAGTTTTCATCCGTTGCACCTTTGAGAGCAGAGAGAGAAGGTTCATGTGCCTTAAGCAGGGCCATGCTGCATCCTGTAACTAGTTATGAATCACTCGGAACAGGGCGACCACCCTGAGGTGTTAAAGCAACAACCCCTGTGAGTGGGAAAGAGGGCATCAATCCGCTCTGGATTCTCTCCTCTCCCCAGCACGTGGCAGGGTTGTAGGACAGGTAATAAAGGCCAGCGCTCAGCCGCTCCTGCACCGCACACTGCCGCCCAGAGGCTGGAGGCTGAGCAATACGCTGGAGGCTCAGGAAGTCTGCATGGCGGGTCCAGCCCTGCGGTGGATGCGCAGCTCTAACTGGGGAGAACCAGCCCGACTGCCAGTGGCTAAGATATGGGCAGAAGATGTTTCTCATCTTCAGAATAAGCCATTTATTACGCTCTGCACCTCAAATTTCCCATAAATCCAATGGGAATGGTGCCTCCCCTTCCTATGGACTGTGCTGCCACAATGGGCATCCTCCCTCCACCTCACAGTGGTGTGACAGCCACGGACCGGGAGGCACCAGCCGCCAGCCACCACCTTCACAAAAACGCCCCTTTCCCGTCTCCCTGTCCTGTCAGCCTCTCTGTCACTGTCTGACCTGCAGGGGGTCCCTGATGCTGCCCCAGAAGCCTGCTGCCTGTACCCACAGAAGCCACTAGGATAACCTGTAATGTAAGGGGGACCTGACCTTTCTCCAAAATAGTCACACTCCCTTCATTTCACCAGCCTCTGCCTGGCACCCCTGCAAGATGTCACTCCCCGGGCCCTGACCTCTTGACCTGCTGGGGCATGGACAGGGCTCTGCTGCAGGGCGAGCACTGTGACTTCTAAGCTGGGTCTGTCCTCATCTGGTAGAAAGTGAGGAGCCCAACTAAGCTTCTGGGCAGCGGCTCTCACCTCTGCACGCAGGCGGACTTGGAGGTCCCCTTCAAGCAAGATGAAGGGTGTTATCAATCTGGTATCTTCATTATATGGACAAACGAAAATTTGACTCATACACCCGGTGTTTGAAAGGGTCATGATCTAGGGATATTTCAAAGCAGGAATTCTAGCTCCTTATGAAGACCAATAAAACTTAGCAATATTTAAAAAAACTCTAGGAAGCCTTTCTTGTTTTGAATTGTGTGGTTTCTGGTGAAATGCCAGAATGAATTGGTTGTAAAATGTATTCAAAAGTAACTAAAGAAATTGCTTTTCTTTGGTATTATTGATTATAAAGTAAATTTTGAAGGTCATATTTCAAAATCATTGATTTTAGTTTTAGTACAATTGATCTCAGATCATTCTAACTGACAACATTAGATAGAAAAATGAATGGCTAAATATTACCGTTCTTCACGACAATAAAACTTTTTTTTTTTTTTTTCCTTGAGATGGAGTCTCGCTCTGTTGCCTAGGCTGGAGTGCTAGAGTGCAGTGGCACGATCTCAGCTGACTGCAGCCTCCACCTCCCAGGATCACACCATTCTCCTGCCTCAACCTCCCAAGAAGCTGGGACTACAGGTGCCCGCCACCATGCCCGGCTAATTTTTTATGACAATAAAACTTTTAAGAATTTAAGAAATAATAGTTTGTCCATTTTTCATTCTAGGAAAGCAGGCAACCACATCATTTAATTGGAGCATCACTTATTTAAGAAACTCACATATACATCTTCCGCTGTGTGTATCTCATGTATACATATATACATACACACAGAAAGAGATGAAATACCTCTGTTTTATGTTACTTTAATTTTTTTATCTGACAAGCTTGGAGATAATTCACACTAACTAAGGCTGTAAAGGCTGTGTTTGGCTGAATATTTTTTTGGAACTCTCAGGCTTGGGGTCTAGACAATGGAGTTCTCATTCATGCTTGATCCTTTTCCCACTACGGCCAGGAAAGACTCAAGCCCTGCAATCATCCCAGGTTTATCTTGGTGATTTTCTCCACGTGACGATTAACGAGTATATCAGTGGCCCGTAGCTGAGTAACTCTGTCTGAAACTCACTTTCCCCCCTGTGTAAAACATCTGCTTTAAAAGCCAAGACCATGTTTGCATGGGGGAACCTCGTAAGTTTTAGAAAGAACAGCATAGTAAGTAACAGGCCTGCAGGTTTGGGGGTTGTGAATTATATTCTGAGTTAATCGAAGCAAAAGAACAAGTAGGAGGTAAATATAGGTAAGAGGTTAAATATCAGAGCCCACTCATCAGAGAATATCTAAAATAATTGTGGAGCAGAAATAACATGTTGATTATTCCCTGGCATTTTGCATAACGCACTCTTTTTTTAAAAAAGTAAACTGTGCGGTAAGAGAAGGCTTGTTTGAGTCCCAGTGAGAGAGGAGCATGGCCTAATAAAGCATTTTCCAGCTGTTCTGGGTATATAGAGACAGGTAAAGAAGACCTCTGGGTAACAGTTAGAGTATGAATACTTCATTCGTGCTGGTCTCCTCAGCAGAGCCATGCACAGCAGACAATGCCTCCATGTCTCCAAATCTACCCACACTATGGTCTGCAGGGTAAGTTTGCTTCAAATGCTCAGTCATCTGTAACAGCCCTTGCTTCTTTAACTCCTCCCAAGAGCATCCAGCCCCAGGTGGGGCCTGATCACAATCACCTCCACATCCTCCTACTGGGAGCACCATGGCTTTCCATGGCCTGTGGTCGCCTAAGCTGCAGCAGGTAACACACCCAACTTTGACTCCAGCTGTGGTCCTGGTGGTCTCTGGCTTGGGACATGGATAGTCGTAAGCCTGAGCTGCCATTTTGGGGGCTCTGCTGGCAGGGCTAGCTCTCGGGAGATGAGTCTTGAGTATGGTGGGGACAGTGGGAGCGGGAGCTTAAAATGTTAGACAGAAAAGCACTCAGGCTGCCTGAGGTGAGCGAGGAGGTGTGCTGTCGTAGATGAGCCATATCTGCCCTGAGAGAGGGAAGGGCCCTCACTGAGCTCCCTCCTTACGCTACCCAACCTCCAAATGCACCCCCTACAGTGAGAGTTCAAAAATTATTTATTAAATGAAAGAGCCCCCACTGGATACATGAATTCATGTTGTACCCAGGGATAGTATTTACTGGGTATAACAGAGCTGACTTGTGGCCTCTGGCCCAGCCCCTCCTCCCTCCAAAGAGTATCCTTTGATTGGCCTGCATTCATGGGCTCGCTGATATTTTTAAAACTTCAAACAACCTCCTTTTGGGGCCATCACTGAACCATGATATGTAATTTCCCCAGGCATCTCACCAGACAATAAAACCAAATCACTCGTCTATGAACTTTGTCCATTTGTCCCTGGAGAACTAAAGTGAGATGCCTCACATTTTTCAGGGTATTATGAGCTAACACAAAAGTGTTAAAAAGTTGTTCCTATCTCTTAGAGAGGAAAAATTATACCAGTGCCAAAATTCCACAGGATTTCTTATTTTTCTAAAGCTTTATAACAACATTTCTATTAATTTATTTGCTGTTCGGGGTGTGATAAAATCTATTGCTGGGAGGTGAGAATCCTCATCTACAGCTGGTACAAACATGATTAAGATGCTTTTTGTGTATTTTAATATATGACAAATCCATGACCCAGAAATTGCACTCACGGGAATCTGTACATTAGAAATGACACTATCAGGTTACAGCAATATTTTATTTTTAAGAATGTTACTACAGGTTTTGTGTTGAGCAGCAAAAACTGGAAGCAAAGAAATATTCTCATTATTGGGGCAATGATGGAGTAACTCATGGTTTATCCACATCACAAAATTATGGAGTCATTAAAATAAAAGAAAAAACAGAGCAGTTCCACACACACAGGAATCTCCATGAAGTATATTGGAGAGGGTTGAGGAAGGCACAGCAGTGGGTATTGGGCACTACACTGTGGTCAGAGAAAGGAAGACCAAGGCCCTGTGCACGGACAGCCGCACAGGTATGGTGATGTGATCTCATACGTGTGCCAATGTGCCTGATGTCGTCGGAGTTGGAGAGATTTACAGCAGCCGTGTGTGGTTGGGAGTGGTTACAAGCAAAAGGAGGAAATCAGACTACAAAGACTACAAAGGGAAATAAAAATAAGCCAAGAAATTGTGCTTTAGAAAAACTAGCATTTATACGTGAACCATTTCAGTTAAATTATGTGTGTGTAGAAAAGGGATCTCTATAGCCACTCATTAATGGGACAGTCCATGACACACTGCCAAGTGAGAGGAAGCAGTTAGTGTATAAAGTATGCTCTATTTGGTTAAAAAATGAATGAACAGCCAAGAAGTCAAAACAATCTTGAAAAAGAAGAACAAAGTTGGAGGTCTCATACCCCTGATTTCAAAACTTACTATAAAACTACAGTAACCAAAACAGCATAAAGACAGACTTACAGCCTATGAAATAGATAGGGAGCCCAGAATTAGCCCTCACATGGAGGGTCAAATGATTTTCTACAAGGGTGTCAGGTTCATTCAATGAGAAGAGGACCACGTTCTTAACAAACAGTGCTGGGAAAACTGAATATCCACCCAAAATCAACAAAATTGGACCCTGGCTTTATACCATATACAAAAATTAACTAAATGGATTGAAGGTCTAAACAGAAGAGATAAAACTCTATAACTCTTAGAACAAAACATAGCGGAAAGTGTCATGATATTAGATTTGGCAGTTATTTCTTGGATATGACACCTAAAGCAAGGCAACAAAAGAGAAATAGATAAATTGGATTTATTCAAAATTAAAGACTTGTGCACCTAAGTGCACTACCAAGAAAGCAAAATGGTGGCCTACAGAAGGGGATAAAACATTTGCAAATTACACATGTGATAAAGAGTTAATACCCAGAACATATAAAGGACTCCTAAAACCCAACAACAGCAAAACAACTCAATTAAAATTGACAAAGGACTTGAATAGACATTTCTTTGAGGAAGATATACAGACGGCCAATAAGCACATGACAAGATGCTCGGTCAGTATCATCGCTCACAGAGAAATGTGAATCACAACCACACTGAGATACCAATAGGACAGTTACTACTGAAAAATTAGAAAATAGCAAGCATTGGTGAAGATGTGGAGAAATTGGAATCCTTGCGGGAATGCTTATGGGAATGTGAAATGGTGCACACTGCAGAAAACAGTATGGCACTTCCTTAAAAAATTAAACATAGAGGCCTGGCACGGTGGCTCAAGTCTGTAATCCCAGCAGTTTGGGAGGCCGAGGCGGGCGGATCACGAGGTCAGGAGATCGAGACCATCCTGGCTAACACAGTGAAACCTTGTCTCTACTAAAAATACAAAATAATTAGCCAGGCATGGTGGTGGGCGCCTGTAATCCCAACTACTCCGGAGGCTGAGGCAGGAGAATGGCGTGAACCCGGGAGGCAGCGCTTGCAGTGAGCCCAGATGGCGCCACTGCACTCCAGCCTGGACGACAGAGTGAGATTCCGTCTCAAAACAAAACAAAACAAATAAACAAATTAAGCTTAGAATTACCATATGATGCGGCAATTCCACTCCTGGGTACTTATGTAAAAGAATTGAAAGCAGGGGCCAGGCACGGTGGCTCATGCCTGTAATCCCAGCACTTTGGGAGGCCGAGACGGGTGGATCACTTGAGTCCAGGAGTTCAAGACCAGCCTGGCCAACATAGTGAAACTCTGTCTCTACTTAAAATGCGAAAAAGAAAAAGTCAGGCATGGTGGTGCCTGCCTATAATCCTAGCTACTTGGGAGGCTGAGGCAGGAGAATCACTTGAACCTGGGAGCCAGAGGTTGCAGTGAGCTGAGACTGCACCATTGCATCCCAGCAACAAGAACGAAATTCCGTCTCAAAAAAAAAAAAAAAAAAAAAAAGAAAAAAAATGAAAGCAGAGATAGATATTGCACACTCATGTTCATAGCAACATTATTCACAATAGCTAAGATAAGGAATCAACGTAAGACTCCCTTGACGGATGAATGAATGGATGAGTGGATAAACAAAATGTGAGGTACACATACAATGGAATACTCTTCAGCCTTAAAAAGAATGAGATTCTGACACATGCTACAACATGGAGGAAACTTCAGGACATTATGCTAAGTGAAATAAGTCAAACACAAATACTGTATAATTCCACTAATATGAGTTCCCTGCAGTAGTCAAGTTCTTACAGACAAAAAGTAGAATGGTGGTTGCCAGGGACTGGGGCAAGGGCAAATGGAGAGTCAGTGTTGATTGTGTACAGAGCTTCAGTCTGGGATGATGACGAAGTTCTGGAGGTGATGGTGGTGATGGTTGTACAACAATGTGAATGTACTTAATGCCACTGACCTGTACACTTAAAATGGCTAAAATGGCAAATTTGATATCACGTATATTTTACCATGATAAATAATAAACTGACAGTCTAGGCCTCAGAGATATGCACACAGCCTGTGTATGTGTGCCTGAATTATGAAAGGAACTGGGAGTGTGGGAGGGCGAGATGTCTGGAGGGTGCCATCTTTATTAAAATAACTTTGGTTTTGTTTCACTTGCCATAACAAATATGAACTAGTTGCATAAGTTAAAATATCACATAAAGAATATTTTTCTGTTAATGGCAGGGTCAAGGAGGCATGTGTGCCTGTCAGTCAAAGGCCAGTTTTCCTCCTTCTACTGTGGGTGCCTGGTATGATTGTCTACTTGCTAAGAATTTTCTTAACCCATTGTCTAACTTGGAAAGAAGGCTAGTTGCTGAGCGGATTTGAGGGTTATTTTGGCCCCATAGACTCACCCTAGCATGGGCTAGTGGAGAGTAAATGAGTGGATGTCTGCTCTTGGCCCCTACGGATAGACAGAGGCTTGGTGTGGTCTGAGCACAGCCCAGTCACCTGTGAGCAGAGCTGGGCCCCTATCTGCCTGAAATGCAGGATCTCAGTGCACCAGGGGGCACTGCCGGGGTCTTTCCCAAAGGATCGCATCCTGTGAGAAAGGCAAACCCAACCGTAATTACCTATGACATAAAATGAGAGAAAAGTTCAAAATTTGTGAATTTTGACTCCATTTGGTAGAACCAGCTTTCTGTGCTCAGAGCTGAGGGAAATCAACCAGGCCTAGCCACAGCTCGGAGAGTCGTGGGAAGGGAAAGGTCTTGAAATGGAAGTGTCAGCTAGAGTTACGTGGCTTGAGATGAGGAGGAATGTAAATTAAATAATAATAGAAGCACTGTGATGACCCAGAGTCCACACCAGGGAGCCAGATAGAGGCAGACCCGAATCACATAAGGTGCACCTGGGCCCTGAGAAGGCAGGGGCCAGGGAGCCCCCCTCAGACAGGGACGTGTAGCTTCCGCTGCCTTGAACACAGCATCTCTGAGTGTGCTGAGCAGTGTAGAAGGAGGTTATCTGGAAACGCATAGACAAAACAGAAAACTTCTAGAGTTTGAGAGCAAACACTTATCTTCCTTCCTTCCTTCCTTCCTTCCTTCCTTCCTTCCTTCCTTCCTTCCTTCCTTCCTTCCTTCCTTCCTTCCTTCCCTCTTTCTTTCTTTCTCTCTTTCTCTCTCTCTCTCTTTCTTTCTTTTTCTTTCTTTCTTTCTTTCTTTCTTTCTTTCTTTCTTTCTTTCTTTCTTTCTTTCTTTCTTTCTTTCTTTCTTTCTTTCTTTCTTTCCTTCTTTCCTTCTTTCTTTCTTTCTCTCTCTTTCTCTCTCTCTCTCTCTCTCTTTCTTTCTTTCCTTCTTTCTTTCTTTTTTGAGTCCGAGTCTCACTCTATTGCCCAGGTGCCCAGGCTTGAGTGCAGTGATGCAATCTTGGCTCACTGCAGCCTCTGCCTCCCAAGTTTAAGCAATTCTCCAGCCTCTGCCTCCTAAGTAGCTGGGATTAGGTGCCTGCTACCATGACTAGCTAATCTTTGTATTTTTAGCAGCGATGGGGTTTCACTATGTTGGCCAGTGACCAGGCTGGTCTTGAACTCCTGACCTCAAGTGATCTGCCTGCCTTGACCTCCCAAAGTGCTGGGATTACAGGCATGCATCACCATACTCAGCCTATTTACTTAATTTCTAACAAGCTTCTATTTCCTTTTGCTTTGCTTTATTCTTGTTATGGGTAACAACCATTTACAATAATTGTCCATAATTATAAAATATGCTATTCAGTGATGGAGAGAAGGAGCTACTATATGAATAAAATATGGCACACATGAAAAAGGCTAAGATTTGAAAATGTAGAGGTAGCGATTATGCCTGAAAACTAAGATACTGTTTCTCCATCTTGATTAGAATTCATGAATTCTGAAATTAAAAACAAAAATTATAACCAGGAAAAATTCCCTGTTATGACAGTGTTCTCAGAGCCATAGTTTGATTTCTTGTTATTCCAAGCACTAAATAAGATATAATGTTACATTCCCACCACACTATATTTTTTTCTTTATACAGATGTTAAGGAACTGCATATTTGTATACATTATGATCCCTTATAGGTTTATAATTTTACGCACAAATATTTGCTCTTTTACATCATGGAAGGTGCTGTGAGATGTGCAAAGGAAGTACAGGATGGTGCTTTTCCCTCAAGAAGTTCAATATTTAAAGGAGAAAACATTACAAGCGAAACCCAGCAATTATATAAGCTCCAAGCAATACAGTTCCAGAGGCTTCCCAGCCAGGCTCTCGCACACCTGCTCTCCTCTGGTGCCCACCCCAGGCATAATGCTCCTTTCCAGGGCTCTGTTGGCCATGGTGAGCTCCATCCTGGGACCCTCACTCTCCCTTCCATCTCCACCACACAGCCAGCTCCACCGTGACAGCAGCCCAGGGCTCTGCCCCCACCTCCACACCCTTAGTCCAATCACAATGAGCGTCTCCACAGTGCGGTGCCCTGGGACACACAGCACTTAGCCAGGGGAGCCTGAGCCAGGGGATCAGTGCCTCCCTCAGAGGGGAGAGTGGAGCCTGGGCAAGGGGAGAAGAGCCTGTGTTGCTCTCAACCCAAGCAGACTCCACCCGCCTTCTGGCAAATGGATCTGGAAAGTTCACTTGGGCTGCAGTTTAGAAGGAGGAACAGATTCTGTGCACTGAGGCTTGTTACCCCCTGGGGATAAAAACCAAAGAATAGCCACATAACCATCCCATCCAGTAAGGTCATCTGCTCCCTTCAATGTGTGGACACATGCTGTTATTTCAAAGCATTCTTATCTTACTCTTCACTTCCATATGCCACATGAAGGCCACGTGTTTCTGAGCTGAGGTTTTGGGTTGGCCTTTAGGCTACTTAAAAATCCTGGAATCTTTTTTCTAATTTCCCAAGGTTTTAAAATTGTTTTGTGTGTTATGTTTTATATTGATGTAATTCAAACTTTCAGAAAAATTGCAAGAATAAGAAAAACAACTTTCATTATACACTTTACCCATATTCTCCAAGTATTTACATTTTCTTCCATCAGCTTTATCATTCTCTCTTGATAAATATATAAATATAATATATAAACATTGTTTTTCATTTATATATTTTGTATAATATGCAAATATATATTTTATGTATAGATGTAAAAAATGCATTTATGTATTTGTGTACATTCATGTATATGATGTGAATATATAGTTACATTTCATAAAGTTTTAGATATGTTTATTAAGTAACTATATAGGTATTTGATCTCTTATATGTATAGCCATTACATAGACGCGTGTGTGTGTGTGTGTGTGTGTGTGCATACATATGTTTGCATTTTTTCCCTATATCATTGGAAAATGATTTGGAGGCTTTGTATCTATTTACCCTTAGTGACTTCAGAACGTACCTTCTAAAAATAAGGGAATTTTCTAATACAAATGCAGTATAATTATCAAAATCAGAAAATTTAATACTGTACAATTATCTCACCCACAGCCCATATGCACATTTGCCAATTGCCAGTAATAGCTGTACTAGTTTCCCATGGTTGCTATATTCAATTACCACAAACTTAGTGGCTTAAAATAACACTTGTTTATTCTGTTACAGTTCTGAAGGTCAGAAGTCTAAAACCAAGGTGTTGGCCAGACTGGATTCCTTCTGCAGCCTTCAGGGGAGAGTCCGTTCCTCCCAGCCTTCCCTGGCTCCTGAAGGCCGCCCGCATTCCCTGGCTCCTGTCTTCATGCTCAGCTCACTCCAGCCTCAGGCTTCTGTTGTCACACTACCTTCTCACCTGCGACTCTGCCGCCTCCCACTCGTAAGGAAACCTGTGATATCATTTAGACTCTTCCACCCCCAGATAATCCAGGATAATCTCCCATTTTAAGATTAACTTCATCACATCTGCAAAATCCCTTTTGCCATGTGAAGGGATGCATTCACGTATTCTGGGATTAGGATGCCGGTGTCTTTGCAAGGCCATTATTCAGCTTCCACATCATCTTTTATAGCTATTTTTCCTTCCAGGTCCAGATCACATTCTAGGGTCCTGTACCACATGTAATTAGCATGCCTCTTTAGTGTCTTTTCATCTGGAAGTTTCTAGTCTTTCTTTCTGTCTTCTGACCTTGACATTTTTTAGGAGTACAGACCGGTTGGTTCACAACATGTCTCTCAATTTGTTAACCAGCATTTGAGAGAAAAACCATGCTAATATGCATGTACACCTTTAAAAGAGAAGATGCAGAGAGTTCATGAGGTTTCCAGATGGGTTCTATATCTCCCAACCTGTTAAAATCCACTGGCACTGAGATAGTTGGATTGACTCAATGTTGAATCTTAATCTGCATATGTGTACATATACATAATATGTGTATCACTGGTGTGTGTGGCAGATTATAAAATAGCTACAGATCCTCCTATGTGCCTTCTTCTCCTTACAATGTGACTTAGCTCCTCCCATCAAGACACAGAGGAGTCCTTTCTCTCTCTCTTAAGTCTAGGTTGGCTCTGTGACCTCATTGGCCAAGGGGACACAAGCAAAAGCGACACAAGCAGGGCTTTGAAAGGCGCTGTGCCCTGGGACTTATTATCCTGCAGCTTCCGGAGCCCTTCAACTGCTGCTATTTGAAGAAGCCCGGGCTAGCTTGTTGGATGGTGAGAGGGATACGACCCGGTCACCCCTATGCCCTGGCCCTCAGTGTGCCACGTATGTGAGCAAGCCCACCCTGGGTTATTCAGCCATGAGCCAGCCCTGCCACTGACCACAAAGATCAGCCACACCAGCTTAGACTGGAAGAATTACCTACTAACTCATAGAATCGCAAGCTAAAAAATGATTGTTTCCTTAAGCTGCTAAATTTTGGGGTGATTTGTTACATAGCAAAAGCTAATTGATAGAACACGTATACTTTAATATTCCGTGTAATTTAAATTATTACCTTTTTTGGTTAGAGTGTACATAATCTTCTCTCTGAGTCTTCTAAAGATAGAGGTACAGTCTTTGAATTGTTTTTAGCAGCTGAAGCAGTGTTTGAGTAGGCCAACAGTAATATAGTTTCTTACTAAAAAAATAAAAACACTGTGCATTTCGGTTTTCTTTGTATTTAAGAAGAGTATATACATCTACAACTTAATATATATTAAAATTACAACTTGAGGGTCAAATAGGAGTTATTGTTCCCAGTTGTCCACCCATAGGGGAATGTCAGCTTCTGCAATGCTGCTAATCAGACATTATGGCTAGCTGGAGGTTCATCTAATTCCCTTTCCATTTCCCAGTGCCCCTCCCCTTTCTGTTTCCCCAACACTATCTTGTCAGGATGAGGGGCTTGCTTGATGGGAGCTGAGCCAAGAGTTCACCCTTCTCTCTCCTGGCTTGGTCATTTCTTCTCAGATCCTAAATCCTCATCTTGGCTTTAATAAATCCTCATCTTGGCTTTCAATATGCTTTTGGCATCCACGGCTCATTCTTGTGAACTAGAGCAGGGGTCCCCAACCCCTGGGTCATGGACTAGTACCAGTCCTTGGCCTATTAGGAACTGGGCCGCACAGCAGGAGGTGAGCCGTGGGTGAGTGTGCAAAGCTTCATCTGTATTTACAGCCGCTCCCCATTGCTTACATTACCACCTGAGCTTCGCCTCCTGTCAGATCAGCAGCAGCATTAGATTCTCATGAGAGCATGAACCCTATTGTGAACTGCACATGGGAGGGATCTAGATTGCATGCTCCTTATGAGAATCTAATGTCTGATGATCTGTCACTTCTTCCATCACCTGCAGATGGGACCATCTAGTTGCAGGGAAACAAGCTTGGGGCTCCCCTTATTCTACATTATGGTGAGTTGTATAATTATTTATTTATGTATTACAACTTCATAATAATAGAAATAAAGTGCACAATAAATGTGATGCCCTTGAATCATGCACTGACCTAGTGCATGGGTTGCTAAAGAATGTGGGTATTAATATATCTAGGGTTTAATTAGTTGTGGAATCCGGGATAGCAATTCTTTTGGTTGGCATCTTCTGCTTTTCCACCTCCTCTTTCTTCTTAAAAATTCATATTAATTAAGGGCCTTATTTGGTGGCTTCAAAATCATTGAGACCAAATTAAGAAAATAATGTCTAAATTTGTAAATGCTTAGTATTGTTACTTGCTGCAAATATATAGAGTTTTCTGTCATTTGTTGCAGTATCCTGTATTTTCATACACTGAAGTCAAAAAACACTCAATAAGTAAATATTTAACCCCAAAATTAATCTTTCCATTTATCCATCTATTCATCCATCACCTCCTCCCTCAATGCTGTCGCCTACCCACCCATCCATACATTTCTCCCTCCCCTTTTTCCTCTATTTTCACCCTTTCTCTACCTACCCATCTATTCCTCCATCTCCTTTCCTGTTTCCTTCTATCCCTTGCTCCCTGCATACATCCCAATTTCCTTCCTTCTTCCCTCACTTCTCCCTTCCTCCTTCCCTCTCTTGTTCCATCCATGCATATGTATCTATCCATCCATTCATCCATCCATTCATGTGCCCATCCATCCTTTTCCCTTCATCCTTCCCTCTTTTTCTTCATTCATACATCCATTCATACGTACATACTTTCTATCTATACATCTTGATAACTATCTACCTGTACTATCTACGAACATATAAATACATGAAGCATTTTGATGTGAACATGGAAAGGAAACATACATTAGTAAAGAGCAGGGCACCAGAGACAGATTGTGTGGATTTAAGTCCTGTCATAGCTCCTCACTACCTTGTTGGTTTTGGAAGTTTCTCACCCACCTTTTGCCTCAGTTTCCACAATTTTTGATATGGAGATAATATTACCTACTCCATAGATATTATTTTCAATGGATTAAGGTTTGATAGCTCTAAAATACATCGAATGGTGCCAGGCTCATAATAAGTGTGATTACTTTTGCTAAAATACTGACTTAAAAATCAGGTATTGAGAAGTCTACATCCATGGCATGGTGACAACCTGCCTGTTTCCATTCTCTGCCTTTCTTTAACCACACACATTTTGTTGCCCAGATATGATCCATGGATGCACAGAGGGCATTTGTGCTTTGCTGGAGAAGAGCGTGCACACTAGACTGACTCAGCTCCCATGGAATCTGCTGACAGATCTCTCTAGGACCCTGGGCAGCTGTGTGTCCAAGACCACCAGTGGCTCCCCATTTCTGTGTCTGCTTAGAAGATCTGACAACCCAGCATACCTCTTCCTGATGTTCTGGATCTACTGGCTTTGTAAACTATAAATTGGCAAACTAGATTAATCAAAGAGGAAGCTTTCTGCATGTGTGCTAACAGTCACAACTCTCTAATCTCACAAGGCACCAACGTGACACTTCTTGCTAAAGAATGTGGCTATTAATATATCTGTCTTTGGTTTTCATTTCTGCTCTTGGAGCGGAAAGCCCCTAGAGGAAATAGTTCCTAAAAGGATTTATAATGTACTTGCTGGAGAAATAAGATTTAAGAGGGCAGCCTTTCATATCGAAGTTTTAGCATATGGTAATGAAGGTTTCTGTTCAGACAGGTGGAGGAGAAGCTGTCTATGTTTCCTGCAGGTGAGGGGGATGTAGGCATGGCGTTGAGTCCTGGGCTCTCAGACTTCGCTTAGCTTATTGCAACAGCTGACCTGGGTCCCCTTTTTGACTCTGTCTCTAACCCACAGGTCAGCCTCGGATGTCACTGATTCAATTTCTCTCTCTCTCTCTCTCTCTCTCTGTCTTTCTTTCTTTTAGACGGAGTCTTGCTCTATCACCCAGGCTGGAGTGCAGTGGCAAGATCTTGGCTCACTGCAAGCTCCGCCTCCCGGGTTCATGCCATTTTCCTGCCTCAACCTCCCGAGTATCTGGGACTACAGGCGCCCGCCACCACGCCCGGATAATTTTTTGTATTTTTTTTTTTTTTTTAGTAGAGATGGGTTTCACCGTGTTAGCCAGGATGATCTCGATCTCCTGACCTCGTGGTCTGCCTGCCCTGGGCTCCCAGAGTGCTGGGGTTACAAGCGTGAGCCACTGCACCCGGCTGATTCTATTTATTTCAATGTCAGGTTGTCAGAGTATAATTTACATAAAGTAACGTTCCCCCTTTTTAGTATGCAACTCTATTCATTGTGACAAATATATGCCATTCTATAACCACCGTGATCAAGACACAGAACATTTCCATCGCCTCAGAAGTTCCCTTGTGCCCCTTGTAGTCAGCTCCTCTTCTCAGACCCACCCCAGGCTGGCAACCACGGGTCTGCTTTCTATAACTATAGTTTTTCTTTTTAAAAATATAATATAAATAGTCCATAGGCATTTTAACAGCCAAGGTGCCTAATAAATAGTGCACTGTGACTATCATTGTTTTTCTTAAATTAAAAAACCCACTGTGGAGGTGGGTACATGGAGCCTCTCCTAACTCCAGCTTCCATAAGCAGACATGGTTCAACAAATATCCTTTTCTTCCTCTTAACGGACTCACTGGGTTTAAATTCTAGTACTTAATCCAGTCTGTCACTGATGGACATTTGGGTTGATTCCAAGTCTTTGCTATTGTGAATAGTGCCCCAATAAACATACGTGTGCATGTGTCTTTATAGCAGCATGATTTATAATCCTTTGGGTATATGCCCAGTAATGGGATGGCTGGGTCATATGGTACATCTAGTTCTAGATCCTTGAGGAATCGCCATACTGTTTTCCATAATGGTTGAACTAGTTTACAATCCCACCAACAGTGTAAAAGTGTTCCTATTTCTCCACATCCTCTCCAGCACCTGTTGTTTCCTGACTTTTTAATGATCGCCATTCTAACTGGTGTGAGATGGTATCTCATGGTGGTTTTGATTTGCATTTCTCTGATGGCCAGTGATGATGAGCATTTTTTCATGTGTCTGTTGGCTGTATGCATGTCTTCTTTTGAGAAATGTCTATTCATATCCTTTGCCCACTTTTTGATGGGGTTGTTTGTTTTTTTCTTGTAAATTTGTTTGAGTTCTTTGTAGGTTCTGGATATTAGCCCTTTGTCAGATGAGTAGATTGCAAAATTTTTCTCCCATTCTGTAGGTTGCCTGTTCACTCTGATGGTAGTTTCTTTTGCTGTGCAGAAACTCTTTAGTTTAATTAGATCCCATTTGTCAATTTTGGCTTTTGCTGCCGTTGCTTTTGGTGTTTTAGACATGAAGTCTTTGCCCATGCCTATGTCCTGAATGGTACTACCTAGGTTTTCCTCTAGGGTTTTTATGGTATTAGGTCTAACATTTAAGTCTCTAATCCATCTTGAATTAATTTTCGTATAAGGAGTAAGGAAAGGGTCCAGTTTCAGCTTTCTACTTATGGCTAGCCAATTTTCCCAGCACCATTTATTAAATAGGGAATCCTTCCCCCATTTCTTGTTTCTCTCAGGTTTGTCAAAGATCAGATGGCTGTAGATGTGTGGTATTATTTCTGAGGACTCTGTTCTGTTCCATTGGTCTATATCTCTGTTTTGGTACCAGTAGAAAATGTGGCACATATACACCATGGAATACTATGCAGCCATAAAAAAGGATGAGTTTGTGTCCTTTGTAGGGACATGGATGCAGCTGGAAACCATCATTCTTAGCAAACTATCGCAAGAACAGAAAACCAAACACCGCATGTTCTCACTCATCGGTGGGAACTGAACAATGAGATCACTTGGACTCGGGAAGGGGAACATCACACACCGGGGCCTATCATGGGGAGGGGGGAGGGGGGAGGGATTGCATTGGGAGTTATACCTGATGTAAATGACGAGTTGATGGGTGCTGACGAGTTGATGGGTGCAGCACAGCAACATGGCACAAGTATACATATGTAACAAACCTGCACGCTATGCACATGTACCCTAGAACTTAAAGTATAATAATTTAAAAAAAAAATTCTAGTACTGCCACTCAGTAGCTGAATATCTTTGGATATTTTATTTCAATTCTCAATAACTAACTTTGTTTTCTTGCTTGTAAAATGGGAATTATAGGGTACCTATCTTTGGAAGTAAACAAACAAACTAAAGTGAGGAGCAACATAAACAAAAGAAAATTGTATTGTTCTTGGGATCTTAGAAAATAACAATGTGAAGTTACTTTATTTTAAAATTTCTTCAGCTGACAACACAGGAATGACATTCAATGCAAGTTACTTAAATTCTGTTGTGTAAATTGGGGAAATAAGTGTACTTCCCTTATAGGATTGCTGTTTTGAGATTAAATGAGACATGATCCATATAACGTCTATTAAGCAACCTTAAGCTCTTGTAAATACTGGAAAAATGTGTCCTGTCAGAATTACATTTGTATTTATGTAGCCTGAATGCAGCATACATTTAAGAATGCTTAAAAATCTTGCTGCTGAATTGTCCATCAACTGATACATTTTTTCTTTCAATTATTTATTCTGACTCACATGTCCTAAAATTCATCTTTTCAAAGCACACATTTCCATGGTTTTTAGTATATTCAAGAAGTTGTAATCCATCCCCATTATCTAATTCTGGAACATTTTCATTACAAAAGCAACCCTGTGCCCATTAACAGTTACTCCCCATTCCACTCTCACATCAGCCTATGGAAATCACTCATTAGTTTTCTGTTTCTATAGATTTGCCTGTTCTCGATATTTCCAATAAAAGGAATCACACAGTATGTGGCTTTTTTGTGTCTGCCTTATTTCACTTAGCATAATGTTTTCAAGGTTCATCTACATTGTAGCATGTATCCATACTCTTTTCCTTTCTATGGTTGAATAATAGTCTATGTATAGATAACATTACATTTTGTTTATCTCTTCACCAATTGATTCAACTGATGGGCATTTCGGTCATTTCCAATTTGGGGCTATTATGAATAAAGTGCCTATGAACATTTGTGTACACATTTTTTGGGGGTATGTTTCACCTCTCTCTTGGGTAGATAACTAGGAGTGGAATTGCCAGGTCATTTGGTAGCTATATGTTTAACTTTTTGAGGAACTCACAAACTGTTTTCCAATGCACCCACCAGCAATGCAGGAGGGTGGCAATTTCTTCACATCTACTCCAGCACTTCACTTGTAGTGTGCTATGATTTGTTCTGATACCCATCCTAGTGGCTTTAATGTTATATCTCACTGGGGTTTTTAATCTGTTACCCATTCTAGTGGCTATAATGTTATATCTCACTGCGTTTTTCATCTGATACCCATTCTAGTGGCTATAATGTTATATCTCACTGGGGTTTTTAATCTGATACCCATCCTAGTGGCTATAATGTTGTATCTCACTGGAGTTTTTAATCTGATACCCATCCTAGTGGCTATAATGTTGTATCTCACTGGGGTTTGCCTAACGAAAAATGATGTCGAGTCTTTTTTGCCCATTTTTAAATTGGTTTACTTCTTTTTTATGATTGAGTTCTAAGTGTTCTTTAATGTCTGGTTACCTGTAAGATACGTATTTCCTTCCATTCTGTGGGTTGAATTTTCACTTTCTTCATCACATCCACTGAAGTACATATAAGTTTTGAAAAAGTCCAATGTATCTAATTTTTGTTTGTGCTTTTGGTGTCATATCTAAGAAAACATTGCCATTGCCTAATCTGAGTTAATGAATATGTATGCCTAGGTTTTCTTCATTTTCTTGTAAGTGTTTTATAGCTTTAGGTTTGCATTTAGCTCTTCAATCCATTTTGAGTTAATTTTTTATATGGTGTGAGGTAGAGTATTGCATATGTATATCCAGTTGTCTTACCACCATTTATTAAAAAGACATTTCTGTCTCCACTGAATAATTTTAGCACCCTTGTCAAAAGTTAACTGACCATAAATGTTAAGGGCTTATTTCTGGACTCTCAATTCAATTTTAGAGATCTATACATCAGTCCTTATGCCAGTTCCACATTGTGTTGATCACTACAGTGTAGCAGTAAATTTTGAAATTGAAAAGTGAGAGTCATGCAACTTTATTCTTCCTCTGTCTGGTTATTCTATTACTGAAAGTGCATATTGAAGTCCCCAACTATTATTGATGAATTTTTATTTCTTCCTTTAATTAAATCAGTTACTGCTTTCTGTTCTTGGTCTGTGTTATTTGGTGCATTTTTTAAAATAATTGCTATGTTTTCCTGATGGTTGACACTTTTATCTTTATAAAATGTCCTCCTCATTTGTCTCTGGTAGCATTATTTTTGTTGAAGTCTATTTTGTATGATATTAGTATAGGCTCCTCAGTTCTCTTTTGGCACTGTTTGCATGGTTAAACATTTTCATTCTTTTATTTTCAAACTACTTGTTTATTTGAATTTAAAGTTTATCTCTTAAAGATAGTTGATTCTGTTTTTTAAATTACTGATAGTTTTGATCTTAGCATTTTAGTTAGAATATTTAATCATTTATATTTAATATAATTACTGATAAGGGAGAACTTATATCTCACATTATATTGTTTTCTACATATCTTATGTCCTTTGTGTTTATCTATTTCTGCCTTTTGCACTAAATAGATATTTTGTAGCTTTACTGTTTTAATTTTCTTGTTGTTTTTTTAAAACTATAATTTGAATTAGTTTCTTAATTGTTTCCTGGGCATTGCAATTAACGTCTAATTGTATAATAATATAGTTAGATGAATACCAACTTCATTTCAATAATGTATATAAAAACATTGCTCCTATATAGTTCCACTTCCTACTTGCCTAATTCGTGCTATCATTATCATAGAAATTGCATCTTAATACATTATAAGCCCGTTAGTACAGTTTTATGATTATTGCTTTATGTAGTTGTACTTAAAATCAAACAGAACAAAGTATTAAAAGCAAAATTGCATCTTTGTTGTCTTTTATGTTTACCTGTTTTTACCTTTACCAGTGTTCTTTTGTTTGTTTGTATGTTTGTTTTTTGAGATGGAGTCCTGCTCTGTCGCCAGGCTGGAGTGCAGTCGCGCAATCTCAGCTCACTGCAATCTCTGCCTCCCAGGTTCAAGCGATTCTCCTGCCTCAGCCTCCCAAGTAGCTGGGACCACAGGCGTGTGCCACCATGCCCAGCTAATTTTTGTATTTTTAGTAGAGATGGGATTTCACCATATTGGCCAGGATGGCCTTGATCTCCTGACCTCATAATCTGCTCTCCTTGGCCTCCCAAAATGCTGGGATTACCAGTGTTCTTTTTTGTGTTGATTCTTTTTTTTTTTTTTTTTCTTGAAATGGAGTCTCTCTCTGTCACCGAAGCTGGTATGCAGTGGCTCTCTGCAACCTCTGCCTCCTGGGTTCAAGCAATTCTCTGCCTCAGTTCCCCGAGTAGCTGGGATTACAGGCACCCGCCACCACTCCTGGCTAATTTTTGTATTCTTAGTAGAGATGGGGTTTCACCATCTTGACCAGGCTGGTCTTGAACTCCAGACCTCGTGATTCACCCACATTGGTCTCCCAAAGTGCTGGGATCACAGGTGTGAGCCACCGCACCTGGCCTTGTGTCAATTCTTATAAGAAACATTTTCTAGTAACAGACTCTCTCAGTTTTTAACATAAATCTGGGTATGTCTTAATTTCTTATAATTTTTGGAGGATAGTTTTCCCTTTTATAGAATTCTTTGTTGACAGCTTTTTGTTTGCTTGCTTTTTCCTTTGAGCACTTTGAAAGTGTCTTCTCACTACCTTCTGGCCACTATGGTGTCTATTGTGAAATCAGTTGGTAATTTGACTTAGAATGTCCTATATACAATGAGTTACTTCTAGTTTTCTTCTTTCAAGATTCTCTGTCTTTGGCTTTGGAAAATTTGATTATGGTATGTTTTGATATAAATATTGAGTTCATCCTACTTGGAATTCATTGTACTTCTTGGACATGTAGATTCATGTATTTTTATAAGATTTGAGAAGGTTTTGGTCATTATTTTTTCAAATATTCTTTCTGCCTCTGTTATTTTGTTCTGTATCTCTGCAACTCCCAGTATCTGTGGGTTGGGGTGCTGAATGAGTTCTGCAGGTCTCTGAGGCTCTGTTCCTTTTTCTTTATTATTTTTTCTTTCTATTCCTCGGTCTGTATAATCTCAATTGTTCTATCTTCAAGGTCACTAATTATTTTTCTACCATCTCCAATTTGCCTTTGAAACTATTTAGTGAATTTTTCATTTTAGTTAGTGTGATTTTCACCTCCAGAATTTCTATTATGTTCTTTTAAAAAATCACTTGTATCTCTTTATCGATATTCTTTTCTGGGGAGATACAGTTCTTATCCTTTACTTCTTTAGACAAAGCTTCCTTAGATTATTTGAACATATTTAAAATAGGTTACATAAGGTCTTTTTTAAATAGAAAATCTGATGTCTGAGGTTTTTGGGGAACAGTTTCCATTGACTGATTTTTTATTCTTGTATATGGGCCGTATTTTCTTGTTCTTTGCATGTCTCATTTTTTGTTATTGAAAATTAGACATTTTAAATAATATAATCCAATAACTTGAAATTCATATCCCTCTTCCCCTAGGTTTGTGGTTATTTCTTATTGTTGTTTTTACTGTTTGCCTAGTGACTTTCCTGAAGTAATTCTGTAAAGTCTGTATTCCTTGTCTTCTGTGACCTCTAAAGCCTCTGTTCAGTTAGTTTAGTGGTCAACTAATGATGAGACAGAAATTCCTTTAAATGTCTTGTCAGTAAGTTCCACAGGCTTTGCTGAGTGAATAAATGTGTGCATCAGGGCATGGTTTCAGCACTCTGGCAGGCAGTTTACAACACTGCCTTGGTCTTTACCTCCTGGTTGCATATCTTTGAAGTCAGCCAGAGATAAAAGCTTGGAGTCTAGGGATTTGTCCTGGGTATGTACCAAGTCCCACATATGCATATGGCCTCCTACATTATCAGAGATGTTTTGAAGTTTTTCAAAGTCTCCTATAGATATCTCCTTCCTCAGCTCTTTCTTTTAAGTTTTTTGATCAGTTTCTTGTTTCCTCTGTGTCACCACCTCAGGCAACTAAGATAGTAAATAATTGCTACCAATTATTTTCAACAAATGTCATGAGGAAAAGCTGTTAAAAGGAGGGAGCTCTGAGTCAGGTCAAATAAAGACAGGCACTGCAAATTGGGGTTTCCTGAGAGCTGCCAGGCCATCACATAATGACAGTTCTCAAGAGATGGGACTTTGGGGAGCTAAAAGTTCATTTCATTCCCTCAGTGCCTGTTAGGCTGCTTTTTTTCACAGCTACCATGATTGGGAGCCTGATGTTTTCAAGGCTATCACAGAGCTGAGGAAAGAGGCATGGGAATAGATTAAGCAAAATACCACTGTTATTACCAAGATTCATCTGTTTATTTTGTTGTTGTTTTTTCAGTACACTTTCAGATTGCTACAGTCCTTTTGGTTAATTTGCAGAGTTTTGAAAAAGCTGATAAATTTTGCCAATGTTCACACTGCTGTTATTGAGGAGCAGACTTTTGGAAATCCTTACTTCACTATTCCCAGTGGCATCTTTCCATTGACTCCATTTTGTTGTCAATAAAATGAAGATTATCACAACTGAGTTACCTTCCCCAGTTATTATGAAAGTCACATTTTAGAAATGACAGGAGAAAGTTCCACGATTTGAGAAAAAAATCATCTAGCACATGAAACAATGGGGTTAAGGAAGCCTGGCTTCCTTTTCACTAGCACTCGCTGGAGACACAGGGATGTTTTGTGGGCCTTGTCTTTGTGTCTCAGAAGTAGAATGTGAGACAGATTTTTGAGGTACCCAACTGGCAAAAGTCTTCACAACTAGGAAGTCATAACTTCATACTAGGAAGTCATAACTCAACTCCTAAGCCCTGGGTGTTAGAGAAAGAACAGTAGAACTATCAGTCATCATGTTGAGATTTTTTTTTCCTTGAGAGATGGCTTGAAAGAAAATAAATTTCTGTAGAATGAGATGAATAGCAATAGTAATGCTACATATCCCCTTCCTCCACTTTTTTTCTTGGAAGCTATTTCTCTTTCAGTTTTCTAATTAATTTCCATTTCTTATATAATTTTCACACATTGTAGAGGAAATTTCTTTTCAAAAAAATGCCTGCATTCATCAAAAGTTGTACTGTTACAGGTTTCCTGAAGAAAGAAATTCAAGGGAATATAATTTGTTATTTTCTCCCTAAATTTTTTGTGGCCCATCTGTACACAATAATGAAAAAAGAATGTTCAAGTTAAGGATGTTTTGCCACCATGAAAAGAAAATCCTTTAAATATTCTCTTTCCCACTGATCCCTGAGGGAGTGTTCATATCTGTTCTCTAGAAGCATGGCTGTGATCTTAGTGGACACCCTGCAGTGGACTCCAGTTTCTAAGTTTTTTGGGTTTGAAGCGTTGGGGGAGGGAGCTCCATGGCATCATTCAGATGAAGATGGAATCAGGAAACAGCTACGCCAAGATCTGTTCAGACCATTGGAGCAGCCAGCCAGGGATTTTTATTCATCACCTCATTGTTTATAGGCCAGTGTTAAAATCATTCTAATTTTTAGAACCAATGACACTGTTCTAATTATGTTATCAAAAGTGTGGAAAGAAAAATCTTTTTTACATTAAAGCATGGTCATACCAACTTTCTCAGATCCCTGCCTACCATTTGAAACATGGCTGTTGGATCAATTGCCATGAGTCCTGCAGACTTTCTGCCACACGTGAGCCCCTAGGAGAAGGGGAGACTTTTCAGCAATGCTCTGTCTTTGTGTGAAGTTCCTTTTCGAGACTTCTTTCCTGTCACTTGGGTTCTTTATCAACAGCTCTTAAAATGCTAATGAGTCCTTAAGATGAGAGTGAACAGCTGCTTAAATATATCTATTTCTACCCGAAGTACCACGGCAAGTAAAAGAACTGTATCAAAGCACATCAGGAGGAGGAATGAGAAGTGGCTTGGGGCCATGCGGAGACCCACCAGTGGCTGATTCTTCCCCCGCGACAGGGGGAGGGGGGAGGGGGAGGGGGGCAAGGGGAAGGGGGGAAGGGGAGGGGGGAAGGGGGAGGGGCGGAAGCAGGGTGGGTGGGAGTATCTCATCTATATAGTATCTCAGTCACTGATGATGCTCTTGAGGTCTGAGTGCCCATTTGCTTACATTAGTGGGAACTAACCAGTAATCTGGCCTTTTCCTAAGGATATGCTAAATCTAAATAATGTTTCCCTAAGATCTCACCTCACTTTCCACAAGTTACTTTGGCTTCTTGACCTCATCATGAAACATTTTGAATCGAAGTAACTGTCAAGATCATCTCAGTGAGAACTTCTAAGCAGATAAATTGGGAAGTAAAGATAGGAACACCACTTTTTGATCCAGGCCCCAGCATCATCCATGACAATGCCATGTGGTCTAGTGGACTTCACTGTATCCTGTGCACATTGACCACGCCAAGCCACCATTTCCCTCATGTGTTTTCCTGGACACAAAGGGATGTGAATACACATATATAGGAAATGTCTGACTCTTTAGGGGACTCAGACTTAAACACACACCTTCTGTGTCACTGTTAAATCACACTGATGTGAAGCCTCAGTAGGACCATCTCCATGTGATGTAGAGAATGTCATAAAATCAATGTATATATTTTCTGTTATTTAAAGATAGTCCTAAAGAATATTCCCTTTGACTCTGAACCCCTTTGATTCTGAGAGTATTTAAAGTAGAGGTGTTTATGTACATTTATTTTTTCTTTGATTGATCAAACGTCGGTTAGGCATTTACTATGGATCACATCCTTTGTCAAGCGCTGGAAATATTATGCTAGGGAGGTGATCTCTAGTTCTGTAAGTTCGTAATGTAACTCACAGAGCACATATGAAACAAGCTTCACCTAATGCAAAGTCGTGCTTCCATAAATGTAAGTGAAACATGTTATGGGAACTCAGGTAGGGATTCTTTTGACATGGTGATCAGGAAAGACCTTGGGAAGAATCAGTTGGGAGGCAAAGGGTGTCTCCTCCAGACTGATGGAAGTGAAGTCACAGAGTAGTGGACATGCACGGGGCTGTGGGGCATGGCATATCCTTGCTGTGCTTGCAGACATATAAAAATTACTATCAGTGACATGCTGGCCACCATATGGGTCTGAACCAAGCCTAACAAGATAAAGGAGGGAGAGCGGTGTAATTTCTGTGACTCACAGATGAAAACAATATGCCCTGTGGAGAACAGGCTCTGGGGTGCCCTCACCCATCATCACTGCCTCCCAGCGTTCCTGTTCTTGTGAAGTTCTCAGACTCCTCATATCTGAGAGAAACACAGAACTTCTTTGCCAGATCACGTGTGTCCTAACCCATGGTGTGAGAAAATATGGACTTCATTGTCTATATCACCATTAGCATTTTGGTCACAACCAGTCTCTGAGAATTTCCAAACTTTCCCTTATCTTCCTCTATTCTTCCAAGTCCTTCAAACTCTTCTGTTACCTAGCTCCAAAGTCACATCCATATTTTCAGGTATCTTTATAGCAACGTCCCACTCCTCAGTACCAATTTTCTGTGCTACTCCATTCTTGCCTTACCATAAAGAATTATGTGAGGCTGGGTAATCTATAACGGAAAGAGGTTTAGTTGGCTCACAGTTCTGCAGCCTCTATAGGAAGCACGGTGCCAGCATCTGCTCAGCTTCTGGGGAGGCCTCAGGGAGCTTTTACTCATGGCAGAAGGCAAAGTGGGAGCTGACATGTCACATGGCAGGAGTAAGTGGCAGGGGCAGGTGCCATTCATTTAAATGACCAGCTCTTCAGAGAACTCATCCAGTCACTAACACAAAGATAGCACCAAGCCATGAGGGACCTGCCCCCATGACCTAATCATCTCCCATTAGGCCCCACTGCCAGCACTGGGAGCTACAATTCAGCATGAGATTTGGGTAGGACAGATATTGGAACCATCTCAGAGGCCATGTGGCGAGGAACTTCAGGTGGCCTGTAAGAGTGGAGAGCAGCTACCAGCCAACAGTCGGCAAGAACCTGAAGCCCCAGCTCTACAGCTTCAAGGAACTGAATTGTGAAAATCGAAGGGAGCTTAGAGCAGCTCCCGCCCCAGTGAAGCCTCAGGTCAGAATGCAGCGCCAGCCAGCATTGATATTAGCCTCTGTGCCTCTAAGCAAGGGGACCTAGCTGAACTAGGCCTGGACCTCAGACCCACAGAAACTAAGATAATCAATGTGCTTTTTTAATCTGTTAAATGTGTGGTAATTTGTTACACAACAATAGAAAACTAATACCCGGCCCTTTCTTTAGTCCTCTAAGAATTTCTTTGCTAAGAAGACATTGACTACTACTACCCGCTTTTTCTCTCCCTTAATTTTCAGTTTCAGGACAGTGTTCTTCCAGAGATTCTTTTCAAGTTTTGGCCTAAATGATAAAGTGGGGTGCAGTTTAAAATGGCTGTTAGAAAGTGTAACTCTTGGTGGATCTGTGGTGCAGGGGTGTGGTGCTTGGCACCTGTGCAGGCAGTGCAAGTGTTCCCGGGCCTACGGTGCCAGCCACGTTTCCACTCTCTGCCCACAGCACGTGTGAAACGCAGGTCTGTGGCCTGGGCACATTCTTGCCATCATTTTGATTTCTGGCGCCATTGCAAGGGATGGAGAAGCAGTGTCTTGCTGAGGATTTGGCTTCGGTTGGAAACTATTTGTGTTCACTACCATGTGAATCCTGACCCGAGTCCCCTCTCTGAGGCTGGGCCTGCTGGACTCTCAGAACAAGCAGTGTGCAGGAACAGACAATGAGCCTGCAGCCAGATGGTCTGGGCCCTGGCCCTGCGTCCTGTTAGACACTGAATCTGGGCATGTAGTTTAATCTTTCTGAGCCCTGGTCTCTTCATTTGTAAATTGGAGCAGTGCTAATGATTATGAACAAAATAATAATCAACCCGTATCTGCATACTTCATAGGATGGTGCGGACATTCAAATACATGCAGAAGTGTTTTTGAAAACTACCAAGTGGCATCTAACCCTGTTGTTTCTTCCCGTAGGGTCTCAGCAGTTGAGACAAATGGAGCTTTTGTCAGAAATAAACCTAGAAACTGGAGCAAGTGGGGGAACCATGCCCAGCACTGTCACTGGTTTCCTGGTGGTGTGATGTAGCTGCAGAGCCTTAAATTTTGATAACATGATCAACCCAATTTAGGGTCCAAATCAAGAGTGTCTTTATCACTGCTTGATCTTCCCAAGGAGGACGATGTTCTGACCTCAAGTCATCGCAAGTGCCAGTGAATTAGCAGTTATTATCATCAGATCAAGTCTCCAGTTACTGCATTCACTGTGCCTCTTAGGAGTTAGGAGAGAGCTAATGCTGTTCAATTGTTTCCTCTCCCACCTGATCTGTCCACTTCCACAACAATTAGGAGGAGCTTCCTATCACCCATCTTGAGTGGACTATTGGACATGGCCCTTGGCATCTGGCCTTCTCTGATTCTCTTCTTGACTTTTATTTGTCTTCTGTCTCAGTCCAAGTTAAACTCACAAGATACTTTCCCACTTTGGCCCACTCTGGTGTGTGTGCATGTGTGGGTATGGGTCTGTGTATATGTCCGTAACTATATGTGTGTGTGACTGTGTGTGTGTATATGCGACTGTGTGTGTATGTGACTGTGTGTGTATGTGAGTATGTGTATATATGGTTCTAGTTCAAGCTTTCCACCGTCTGGTTCAGCCCTCTGGTTGTAGCATTCACTGAGTCAGGTACTGTTCTAAATGTCTCAAATGCATTCACCCATTTAATTATCTATGGACAATTGTTATCAATGTCCTTATATAGCAGGGAAGGAAGATGAAACAGAGAGCTTATTGAAGTGGTCGGGGAACCATAATTAGTTAGTGGCAGGATCGGAGTTCAAACCTGGGGATGGAGTTGGGGTCCACACTCTGAACTACACCTTCAGTGCTTCTCAAACTTTGGCATCCATCAGAATCTCCTGGAGGGTTTTCTGGGAAACAGATTGCTGGGTTGCACGCCTAGCACTTCTAATTTAGTAGGTCTGGGTAGGGGTTACAGAAGGTGTGCTTCTCACAAGTCCTAGGCCATAGGATGCTGCTGGTCCAGCCACCCAATTTGAAAACGGCTGTGCCATGTATTATGCTCCTTGATTTGAATGATTCGGGAAAGACTTTCTTCCCAACCTGCTCGGGCCTGAACATATGCATGAATGGTGGTTAAATCCTTCGGTATTCTTAGATTATTTTTCTGTGAACATGCGGAATGTTAGGAAGGGACCATGACTTCAGCCTGGGGTGAATCACGCACTCGAGGTGTGCCCACTGACAGCCTCGGAGGTACTGACAGGAAGGTAGAAAGGGAGAAAGCTTGGATCAGGGAGGCTGCTGAGTAGAGAAGAGGAGGAGAGGGCATCACACTCACCCACCTTGAGATTTGTCTGGGTCTGTTTCCACCCAGAGGCGCCCCTGCATGTGTCAAAAGAGTAAATGCTCTTCCTGACTTGGCTTTGCATTTCTCTGTCCTTCAATACATAAATGGAGTCAGTGAAGGTATGGAGAAGTGCCAGTGAGTACGTCTCTTCGTGGATGCCTGGGTCACATGTAGATGTGGACCTGTGCTCCAGCAGAAAGAAAGGCACATGCCTCTGTGTGGGGTCTGTATCTCCTAGAGCTTGAGAGCCACTGGCTTCATCAAAGAAAAGTTAAAGAGGAATTATGCACCGGCCACTTGCTAACCATGGCAAGAAGACTTTCCTCCAGATTGTTGCAACGGGGGAAAGAGATGGGTCTCAATTCCAAACCCAGCAGGGACGGTGGGGGGGTTTATACCAACAAGAAGAGTGAGGGGTCAGTGGGGAAAATTACTAAGAAGAGCTTGATTAGATCTTAAGGGTAAACTAACTTAACAGAATTCTTGCTGAAAGCAGGCCAAGAACTTAGGTATCAAGAGTGAGGGATGAGGAACTTGAGCAGATATCAAGGCTGGGGAGATTTGTGACAAACTAACACAGGAGGTCTTTCCTTTTCTTTCTTTCTTTCTTATTTTATTTTATTTTATTTTATTTTATTTTACTTTACTTTATTTTATTTTATTTTTTGAGACGGAGTCTCGCTCTGTCACCCGGCTGGAGTGCAGTAGTGAGATCTCAGCTCACTGCAACCTCCGCCTCCCAGGTTCAAGCGATTCTCCTTTCTCAGCCTCCCAAGTAGCTGGGACTACAGGCACACACCATCACGCCCAGCTAATTTTTGTATTTTCAGTAGAGACGGAGTTTCACCATGTTGGCCAGGATGGTCTCGATCTATTGACCTTGTGATCTGTTCACCTCAGCCTTCCAAAGTGCTGTGATTACAGGTGTGAACCACCGTGCCTGGTCAAGGAGACCTTTTCTAAAACTAGCTCAGCAGGTCAAGTTTGAGGCCTAATTGAGAAGAGCACACAGAGAAGCCTGGTTAAAGTTTGATCCAAGAGAGAGTCTTTGTCAGCGGGAGAAGAGGCAAGAAGGCTGAAAAACTGAGTGGGACAGCATACTTTCTGAAAAATAAAGGTCCTCACCAACAATTTTCCACTCTGGTTCAAGAAACAAGAAGATATGACAATTTATCTACAGGAATATTGTAAAAATTTTAGGTCAAGATTCATTTTAACTTTCTCTACAACTTAAAACACTACATTTGGCCAGATAAATTATTTGATAAATTGTTTAACTCAGACATGGTTAAATTAACCAAATAATGGGTTATTAAAAGTCCAAGAAAAGTTTGAAGTTAGCAAGTAAAAACAGAACTCAAAACTATATTAAATAGTCAGACTTACATGGAGACTATATGAAATACTGTATCAAATAGATTGACTCACAGGCCATTTTCTGTGCCAATATAACAGTATTTTCATGAATGGTCTGAACAATAAAGTTCATCTCGTGAAATTTTCAGATGAAAGCAATGTGGCCATGACGGCTGATACTTGGGGGACTTGAGCGGGCTTTTACAATGCCCCAGCGAGGAGGCAGCACGGGCTTCAAATCAAGAGCCATGGCATCTAATGTGGCTTACATGGAGGGTTGCCCTTGGGAGAGAACAATAAATCCTACAATTACATTTGGCAAGCAATGAGTCAGTTATACTCAAAGGAAAAGAAAGATCAGTGGGTCATAACAGGAAACAAGCATGGCTGAGAGCTGCCTCTGTGGAAGCTCCCAGGTGATGTCAACAGTGGATTTGCATTGGTAAACAAAGTGCTCTACCTCCCATTGCCTCTGGCGCAGAGCCTCACCCCCACTCTGCCTTCACTGCAGATTGGGTTTTCCGGTGAGCAGACCCTCACATGGGGTTTAGCATGCAGACTCTTTATTAAGGAGCCCCTGCAGCTCATGTGGAAGGGTCAGGAAGCTGGCTGGGCAGAGGAAGAAGTGGAGCCCTGATATAGGCTGACCCCACAGGGTGCCCCAGAGCGAGAATTGCCCCTTTCAAGTTGTAGAGGGTTGAGCCTAAGTGGCCAGGTCTTCATATTCCTGTATCAGTGCATTGGATCCGGCTCTGTGCACGCTAGGCTTCCCTGAAGGGGCTGACTCCCAGCACTGGGCAAAGGCCTTCTCCTTCCACTTTCAAAGCCAAACTGAGCTCTATAGCAAATTCCTAAAGGTATTTATGTTTTCTCTGATATATTCATGAATAATGTGAGTTGTGTCTGTTTCCCTAGGTCTCCTCTCTTAGCTATGGCAAATACTGAGTTGTGATTTGTTTTTATATCTATTTCTCCTTCACTGAACTAAACTCTTTGTGGATCAAGGCTGTGTGTGTCACTGTAGATTCCATCCATTGGCGCAGGCCTGGCATGGCATAACATAGCATCTGCTCGGTACAACGTTTGTTGCCAGATCTATTTCTTTGTCAATTCTTCCCTCCTGCAGAGCTGGGTGCAGCTCCAGACCTGTGCATCACTGGAGCTCCAGTCTGTGCATCACCGTAACTGATTGGAGAGGCAGGGAATGGATGTGCATGATGTACCTGCAGGGACAGGTGACTTAGCTCAGCTGTAAGAAAAGATGCCTGCTGAAATATTGATGACTTCTTACTGTACATTCTTGCTCTGGAGAACATTTTATCAGTATCTGTGAAATGCCTGCATAGCAGGGAGGATGACTTGATTAATAAGTCACATGAAGCCTAAACAATGAACGTCAGCAGGGCCTTTCTTCAGGTTTAAATAAGATAAAGCCCTTTGAGCCTTCTGGGCAAGAACATGCTCTTCAACAGGTAGGACAGGTGATGACAAGCACTGAGGTAAAGTCTTCAGACAGGTTTTCAGAGAAATCAATATCTCTTTCCAGAGTTAAGTAACTCCTGCATTATGGCTCTTCATCTCAGTCAAAGGGGTTCAGTACATATTTTGTATTTTTTCTCAGAGCGTGAGGTCAGGGAATATTCCAGCTCTTGGTGCCCCCTGGCATCCACATAAAGCAGGACGGACAGCAAGGCTCTCATATGCCTGGCCTGCTGTGTGCTCTGCCCCAGGGCTGCTTCCCTGCTTACCTTGCTGTTTCATCTGACGGGGTCAAAGGACATGAGTGTCCTGTGGCTAGCTTCTTCCGCACTGACTTTGAGGTCTTGGTTGCATGGCACAGAAAGCCCTGGCCAGAATCGCCCACTGTGGGTCCCCACCACTGCTGTCCTTTCCCCAGCCTTGGCTACACTGAAATGTCCAGAGTGATATCTGCAGGCACGGCATGACCCAAAGCTCCTGCTGAGGCAAAGACCTCTCCTTAGCTTCATTTCTAAATTGAATACACATACAAATAGGCATTTCCATACTCAGAGTCAGGCTGGTAATTTGGTACAAGTTAACATTAAAAAAATACAGATCCAAAAGCCATATGTAGTCTATTAATGCTACTTTTAGAAATCTATCCTATGTCTACCCTAAGGAAACAGAGATATGAAACATATTTACATATTAGGATGGTTAGAGTAATGTTTACAATAGTAAAAATTCACATCAACAATAAAAAAGTTAAATCATGGTATACCCATCATACAAAACTTATTCATCTGTTAAAACTATAATTTTGGAAAGTTGACTGTCATGAAAAATTATTCAGGATAAAATAAGTAAATTAACAAGATAATAATATCTCAATTTTATACATTGAGCTCTATAGCAAAAAGACACTGATATGCATATACACGTGTATTATGTATATGCATGTCATTGTCTTTGGTCAGTATGATTATGGTGCTCTCTATTTTATTCTTTAAGCTTTTCTGTGTTTTCCGGAATTTCTACAATGAGCACATTTTATTCATAAACAGAATATACCAAATTGCAATAAATAAATACATTGAATATAAACCAAAGATTTCATCATCAACCTGTTCTGCTTTTGTGTTCGTCTACTACCAAATGTGTGCATTTGCACACACAAACTTCTCATTTGCACACACCACAAGATGAAACTCACAATGTGGAGAGTCATATAGGAGCATGAGTGTCTCTGGGTTATGGGTTTCTGGCCCACAGTGATAAGGCTGGGGAGAGGCCCCTGGACTGCCCTCACATTCTGCATCCAGGGAGGAGCAGGGTTTCTCAGCGGGCAGCACTGTCCCATGTGTTTGCATGAGTGAGTGATGTATCCTTCCTGTCCACCTCTCTGGGACTCCCAACCTGGCCTTCTCAGGCCCTGGCTGCAAGGGACTGGATAAATAAACAAGAGGCATCCAGAGATTCAAGAGTTGCTAACTTGTGGCCCATCCAATTATAGAAAGCACTCTGCTGTTTGGCACCTATTAAACAGAGTTTCTGTTAATGAAGTCTTCTGCTTAGCAACCAAGCAAGGATAATTGATGTTTAAATGATAACCTTGAGGACTGTGAAACTCTAAAGTGCCTTCTGAGTTATCAAAGAAAAATTAATATTCCTATAATGTTTCTGCAACTTATTTTTATAGAACAGCACAAAGAGGAGAGAATTAAGATAAATGGAAAGAATTCTTAGCAAACAAAGATTATGTTAATTATTAGATTCGAGGTTGAGAGTTGGAGAATTGGATTTTGAAAGAATCTCATGTAATTTTATGTAAGGGAAAGTGACACCCATGGTTTGCACAGATAGAAAATATGGCCAAGGTTCAAGCCCCTGGCCTCGCACCCCTTCTTTGACAGTGATCCTTGAGTCTTCTCTGATTCATCCTGCTTAGCAAATATTCGAGGTAGGCAAATTTGCCGTTGGCAAAGGTTGGGTCCTCTTTCTTGTTTATCATTATTTCTCCCCTTTCAGTGGTTGCCCCACTGAGATGGAAATGTCAGTGATTACCCCCCTTTACTATGAGAGTATCAGGGCACAGAGAGCAGGCTGGAGGCACAGGCTCGGAGCCACGAGGCTCAGCTCTCCAGCTGTGAAACTTTGGATGAGTTACATGGCTTCTCTGGGTCTCACAGGGTTATCAGAAAGACCAAATAGCTTAATATTTATAAAGTGGTTAAAACAGTGCTTGTCATAATATTCTATATTAGTGTTTGTTCAATAAATGTATCATATCTCTAAGTATTTACTTTCAAAATAGGAGGTGTGTGAGAAATAACTTTACATCAGTCACGGACTCACATGTGGTGTGTATCCTGGCTTCAGTGGGGAGAGCATTGGCCAGGCACCTTGTTGGCCACATCCCAGCCACCCCACACAAGTGACTTCTGTGTCCAGAGGTGACCACAATTTAATAGTGGGTTTTGCTGGAAAAAAAGAAAAACTAATAAAAAGGACCATGACTGAGAGAAAGTAGCTTAGTAATAGAACTTTATTTTTCTGCCTGAAAACCTTTTAAGGAAAGCTAGCCCATCAATACAAGCAATATGTGAGTGGATGAGCTGGAGGAACTGCCCTCCTTTTATTTGTGAAAATTCAAACACATGAAAATTTGAGTCATTCATAAAGAAAATCCCCCAAGCAAGTGAATGCAGCACTTTGGTGGGGGAGGGGATTTTGGTGGATGATTGCCATGTTTGGGGAATTTTCTTTGTCTTAGTGGTCGAACTAGACGTAGTTCATAGAACTGTGAACTCATAAGCCATAGAACACATAAGCCACTGAGATTCCGAGAGATACAGCCATCACACATTCATCTGGCAACTCTATTCATCTGTGAGACACACTGGGTAACGAAAGACTTGGTATATTATTTGTAAAGAGTCTGAACAATGTCATCGAGAACAATGTGGTTTGGGGTTAAAACTGCCCAGAGCTCTCACTCATGGCCTTTATTCTATGCCGATAATTACTCCTCCCGATGACCACAGGTGCCTTTGGAGACATCTGGTAAGATTAAGGCTCCTAGAAGATGCAGGTGCCCACAGCGTTCCATGTGCAGAGCCTGGACTCAGGGCCGCATTCTACCCGCCACACGTTCCCAGCAGACATAACCCGCCTGCACCATATCGTTCTGTCCGCCCTCTTGCCTTTGAGAGGCTGTCCATTCTTCTCCCTGCAGTCAGGAGGATCCATTCGAGAGGTCAATCTGATCTTGCCCCCATTCCTTCTCTTCTCACCTTGGCCATCTCTGGCCAGCTGCTTTCCCTATCCAGTGCAAGGTTTTTGTCCCCTCCCCACTGCCTGGTTTGTACCTTTTCTTCCTCCTTTTTCAGATCTCAGCTCCAGCAGCGGTCTTCAGGAGCCCGTCCTGCCTTTTTACTTTCAAAATAGGAGTTGTGCGAGAAATAACACCTGGCATATGCTTCCTTCCCACTCTGGCTGCAGTCATCATTTCACACGGATTCAGGTGGAAACTGGTGCATAGCTCTCTGCCACTGGGCCCGCAGACCCAGGAGAGCAAGATTGTACCTTTTTCTTTGGTCTTTCTCTCATCAAAGCATCCAGCACTCTATTAATGGGGGTTAAACAAATGAGCACATTTGTTTGAACTTGGCTCTTTGGATGCACCTTGACCAGCCTGGAAGGATAACACACAGCAAACACCCCTGCTGGGTGGCAGCTATGATGCTGGTGCTGGTGCTGGTGCATTGGGTGCCCTCCCCTTCCTCTCCCCTTCTGTCTTGAGTCCTACTATTCTTTGTGCCTTTAAAGCTCCAGCTGAAAGCTTCCAGCTTCTGATTAGGAGCCCAGGTTCATTTGGGAGCCTTATTCACATCCTAGTTCTGTCACTTCCTGGCTGTGTGATCTTGGGCAGGTTGTTCGCCTTCTCTGTGCCTCAATTTCCACCTCTGTAAAGAGGAGATAATAAAATTTCCTACTTTATGGAGCTCTTTGGAGAATTATGTACTAATGAGTTAATATATGTAAAACACTTAGAAATACTCGGCACAGAGTTAGCACTGGACAACTGCTCAGAGAAGCACTTCCCAGTTTTTATTTAGCTTTTATTTTATCAGGCATATCCCATACCTTTCTTCCTCGTAGGATTCTCCTCAAAGAAATCTTGACTGCACGTGAGATTTGATTTTGGGCCCACTTAATAAATGTATGTTTTCTTATTTGCTAAAAGTGGAGGTTTGAGTGGAAGTGATCCATGGTTCTCTGCAACCCTGAGATTCTAGAATCTCACATCTTCCTCCACTGGAGATGCTCTCATTACTGTGTACCTTGATTTTACACAGATGTTCAATACAAACGGGAAACAGAGGTGGTGGCCCAGCCCGCCTTACTACACAATCCATAGAGAGAGGAGACCCTGAAGTGCTGAGTAATTGAGAATAGGGCCTTAAGGAATCTGGAAAGGAGATTTTTGTGGGATATTCCTGTGAACTGTGTGTGAGGGCACAGGTGTGAAGACAGGTCTAGGCTCACCTCGGTCAGGAGGCGGCTCTGCACACACGTGCTCTCTCCACCAGATACTGGCGAGCATCTGTGAGGACCTCTTTGAACTTCCTTCTGAGTGGAGTAGCTGCCCCCTTCCCCTCCTCGTCTGATATTGGAGGTTCAGTCTCTTCAAGGCCCCTTTTCTCAAATATCCAAAGGGGAAGTTTGGATCCTGAAAGGATAGCTGGGTTCACTATCCTATTTCAGGCCCACTGTTTTGTGATTTTATTTTGTTGAGGAACAAACAAAAGTGGTCCTTGAGGTTTCTTCTTCCAAATCACTGAGATACAGTAGACAGAAAAGGATGCTAATCATGTTTATATTAGATTTGAAGTATGCATTTATTATTGTTATTATTTATTTAGAGACAGGGTGTTGTTCTGTCAACCCAGACTGGAGTACGATGACACGATCACAGCTCACTGCAGCCTCAAACTCCTGGGCTCAAGTGATCCTCCTACCTCAGCCCCCCAAGTAGCTGGGACTACAGGGAAGCACCACCTTGCCCAGCTATTCTTTTTTTTTTTTTTTTTGTAAACAGGTCTCCCTAAGTCACCTGGGCTGGTCTCGAACTGCTAGCCTCAACTGATCCTCCCACCTCGGCCTCCCAAAGCACTGGGATCTCATCTTCCTCATCAGAGAAAAGTTAATGATGCTGTCGGTGTGGGGGTCTACCTGGCACAGCCAGTCTGTCCCTACGGCAAACAAAGCACACCTGCCTTCCCTCACTGGTGTGCAGTGCTCTCATTCCTCTCCCGGCCATGAGTGGATGATGACAAACAGATCCTGCGATTCAGCAAGAGGGCCTCCTCTATCCACGTGCTCAGAAAGTTGGTGAGAGGTGTGATTCTCCTACGCCGAAACCCAGTTTTCACGGAGACGTGTGTCCACTGATTGTCCTTCAGGAGGTCAAGATAAGGAGTAAATGAGAATGTCTTTGAAAATATTTTCATTACCCAATACTTTAAAATGAAGAAAAATCCTTTTGTCTAGGGAAGTTCATGTTTAGAATAAAGTAACATTTCCCAAAGTTTCCAACTGATAAGAAATGCCTTTGGGAGTTTGTGAAAGATGTGGATTTTCAGGTCTCTTCTCTGGAGATTCCATTGTTCTATGCAAAACTCAGAAATCTGACTTTTTATAAGCATCCCAGATCATTCTTACATGCAGAAAAGTCTAGAAAAATATCAAAGTGGGTCAAACTACCAAGAGAGGAGCAAATACTTAAAAAAAAGTTAGTAAACTTTATATTTTAGAGAAGTTTCTAGAGGATGAAGTACAGAGAATTCCCACAGACCCCTGCCCTGTGTCCAACAGCTCCCCATGATCCGTCTCCACACCAGCGTGCGTGTGCGTGTTACAACTGATGCACTAAATCATCGCCCACAGTCCACAGCTTACGCTACGGCTCGTTTTCAGTGTACATTCTACGGATGTCGGCAAATGTGTAATGACACATAGCCATCATTACAGCGTCACCAGAGTCGTTTCACTGCCCTCCAAATCCCCAGTGCTCCACCCATTCTTCCTTCCCTCCCGGCACGCCTTAGCAACCACTTGCCTTTGCGCTGTAGCCATAGTTTTGCCTTTGCAAGAATGGCATATAATTGTACTGATGCAGTACGTAGCCTTTTCTGCTGGGCTTCTTTTAATTACTAATATGCATTTAAGTCTCCTTCATGTCTTTTCAAGGCTGGATGACTCATTTGTTTTTCGAGTTTTACTGAATAATATTTCATTGTCTGGAAGTACCCCAGTTTGTTTATCCATTCACCCGCTAAGGAATATTTTAGTAACTTCCAAATTTTGCAAACGTAAGTAAAGCTTCTATAAACATCTGTGTGCAGGTTTCATGTGGACATAAGTTTCTAACTCACTTGAATAAACACCAAGATTGCTGGATCATAGGGCGAGAGTGTGTCTAACTTTGTCAGACACTGCCAGGGAGTCCTCCTAGGTGGCTGAGCTAACTGCGTTCCCACCGGCAACGAATGAGAGACCCTGTTGCTCCATGTCTTCACCAGCATTTGGAGTTGTCAGTGTTTTGGATTTATTTTGGCCACTCTAATAGTGTGTAGTGGTACGTGATTTTTGTTTTAATTTGCATTTTCCTAACAACAAACGATGCTGAGCATCTTTTCATATGTTTACTTCCTATGTGCTCATCTTCTTTGGTGAACTGTATGTTCAGGTCTTTTGCTCCTTTTTTTTTTTTTTTTTTAAATTGGGCTGTTCATCTTATTGTTGAGTTGTGAGAATTCTTGGTACATTTTGATTAACAGTCCTTTAGTAGATTTAGCTAGTTTTCTCATTCTCTTGAAATGATCTTTTCCAGAGCAGAAGTTAATTTTAATGCCATCGAGCTTATCAACTTTTCTTTTATAAATTGTGCCTTTATGTTATATCTAAAAAATCATTGCCATAATCAGGGTATCTAGATTTTCTACTATGTTATCTTCTAGGGGTTTTAAAATTTTGTGTTTTACATTTAGGGCTGTGATGCATCTTGAGTTAATTTTTGCGAAGGGTGTAAGTCCTGTGTGTTGACTCATGTTTTGCATGTATATGCCCAGTCATTCAAACACCATTTGTTGAGATACTTTTCTCCATCACATTGCCTTTGCCCCTTTGTCAAAATCTGTTGACTATATTTATGTGGGTCTATTTCTGGGCTGTGTATTCTATTTCATTGATCTATTTGTCTATTCATACACTATCTTGATTACCAAATGATCAATTAGCAAGTGATTAATTAGCAAAATTATACGCAGCAACAAGGGCAGAACACCCATTAATAACTTACAGTGATTTTTCAATTATTTATGGTTTGGAGGTATGGCATACGTATTATACATGTTTAATGTGGCCACAGTGGTTGGAAGCTAAGATAAATTAATATAAATTACAGAAAGGATAACAACTACCTGGCCCTTTAGCCCCCCTCCTTCACCCGTTTCACTGCTAATCATTGGGTTGGAATAAGGAAATTCGCCATGACAATACATGGTAGCGTCTGTGCCATATCTGAATCGGGGTCTGTTGCTTACTCTGTCTCTTCAAACTGTGTTTTTGGTCTTGTAATAGACTTTTCAGTTTATTGTTGAAAGCTAGACATAATTTACTGGATAATAGAGACTGAGGCAAGTAGGCCTTCAGTGTAAAATTTTATATTTACTTAGCTAAGGGTTAGACTGTGTTTACAGTTACTATAGCTCTAAGGGTTTGAGGATAAAATTTCTTGGGTGCTCTTGTTTCTGTCGCCTCTGTCATCTTGGGTTTCCCTAGAGACTTCTTAAATAAGGTCTGAGTCACATGGGTCTTTCAGTTGTATTTCCCTGTTATCATACAGGAGCCCTGTTAATGTCGTGGCATGGTGTGGTGTGGTTTGGAGAATCATCTGACACTCTATGATTAGGCCTGTCTTTTGGTGACCCTGTGCATCTAGCTGTGACCTTCACAAGTGCTTCTCAGTCCTCCTTAGATGAGACAGGAAGGATAGAGTGGCCCAGAATTTAAATATTTCCCTCCTCCCAGGTCACTTGGGCTTTGATAAAATCCCAGTAGGTAAAACTGTTTCTCTTGGGGGCAGGCTTGTCAAGAACAGAAGGCTCTGGGCATATTTCAAAGTGGTTCCTTTTCCACTCTCCCTGCCGCAAGCACGAGGCAATTTTTCTCCCATTGCCACTGTGAAAACCTGGTAGAGCTCCTGGAGGCAATACTTGCTAAAGTGTGGGGGGCTCCTAAAATGGGGCACCTCATAGTGTTTAACTCTCAGGTTTGTCTGCGTGGACCAGATTTATCAATTACAGTTCAAATTTCCCCACCTCAGTACCAGTTCTTGTAAAGTTTTCTGCTCCTGGGCTTCTACTCTGTTAAGTTGTGATTCTCCGTATCTACTTTTCAATTTGATGGTTGTGGGGCAGCAGTTTTCCCTGTGACCTCAGTCGTCTGAGGGATCTGAGAAGAGCTGTTAACTTTCAGTTTGCTCAGTGTTTTTCTTGCATGGATGGGAGTGATGGCTTCCAGGCTTCTTATATGCTGGACCAGACTGTGACTGTTTCTCAGAATTCCCTTGTAATGACCCTGGTCATTGTAACGTGTACTAGTTAGGTATATTGTAGGTTTCTCATCTAATGCAATTTGGCTGATTTTTACATGCTTAGATAGGGATCATGGGTTTTGAAGAGGAAGGCCTCAGAATTGTCCTTCCCATCATATCACACTCTCAACATGATTTGTGACTGTTGATATTGAACCTGATTACCTGGCTGAGGTCAGGTTAGTCAGGTTTCTCTACTTTAAAGCTATTCTTTTTCTCCTTTCTATGTTGTTCTCCTTGAAAGGAAATCACCATACACAGCTCACAGTTAAGGAGTAGAGGTTTATGCTCCCTCCCTTTAGGGTAGATTAACTACATAATTTATTTGGAATTCTTCTGCATGGGAGATTTGCCTCCTCATACCCAAATAATAATTTATTCAATCATCTATTTATATACATATGAATTTATATATTTATTTTATACCTTGAGTAATAACCCAAGACTACTTAATTTTGGTGTGGAAGTTGTCCCAGCCTTAACACTGGGATCTCCTTTGCTTGGTATTTGTGTCCATTTGAGATATCCCATCATTGCGTGTGGTTTTATTGTAACTGTTTTGTCTAGTTTTTGAGAACACACTTACTTTCTGGTATTACAAAATATTTTAGGCCCACTTCGAATATTTTCTGCCCCAGTTTTAGAATCAGCCATTTCTCCAAGGACCCATGCTTCCTTTTGTTGGATAATGGCATACAAAACCAAGATCTGCATACCAGGTATGCTAATTGCTAGCAAAGTATTATTTTCAGGCTCTCCCAGCTGAGAGAGTAAGGCGATAGATGTGTGTACACTAACCCAAGAATATATTTTCATATGTAACCATCTGTATCTATATTAAGTTAAACATGGATACTTATGTCAATCTAGCCTTCTGTTGCCACTGGGTTTTAATAATTGTTAAGTATTTTAAAAGAAATATAAATTTTGAATGCAAAAAATATGTTTTCTTATTTATTGTGATTTACATTTATGGTAAAATGCATCCACATTTTGAGCATTTTGAACACAATTTTATTTAACATGTTTTTTCATACCATCTGCCATATATACATTTAATATGTTCATCACCTAAATAACGTTATTGCTAGAATATGAATTACATGATGATATTAAAAACAACCAATTCATGATTTTGCTGAAATGAACACAAGAACCATAAATTTTATAGACTATATAATAATGTATGAATCACATGTGCATCTTAATTTTTCTACTCATAGGTAAATAAAATACTCTACTATAAACAAAAACAATCTATAAACAGAATACTCAGAATTTGAATTTAATTCAGTCGTTTTTGAAATATTGCCATCTTTTAGTTGTGTAAAACCCATAGGCTATTCACAGTGGCTCACACCTGTAATCTCAGCACTTTGGAAGGCCAAGGTGGGAAGACTGCTTGAGCTAGGAGTTCAAGAACAGCCTGAGCCACATAAGAAGACCCTGTCTCCACAAAATGTGAAAACATTAGGTAGGCATAGTGACTCACACCTGTGTTCCCAGCCACTTGGGAGGTTGAGGCAGGAGGACTGATTGAGCCCAGAAGGTCAAGGCTACAGTGAGCCATGATTGCACCACTGCACTCCAACCTGGGCAACAGAGTGAAACCCTGTCTCGAAAAAGCGAAAAACAACAACAACACACACATACTCACACACACACACAAAGCCTTGTAAATATTTTTCTGATTTGTTGTTATGCAGACATTTCAGCAGTAGAAGGTTAGAATGTAGTCTATTTAGCAGTTTGAGATTTAAATTTAGCAGTTTGAGATTTAAATCTCTAAATTCTGGCCTGTGGCATGAAGGTCTCCATTTATGTTCTGGCGTGGAGCCCTGCAGGTGTCAGGAGCAGGCTTGCTTCTCCAGCTGGGAAGACATCCACTCTGTGGCCTTGCAGGAACCTATCTGCGTTGAATGACATCAAACAGTTTTCCATTTATTTGGTCAACAGCACAGCTCCTCCTCCCTCTCCTTTCCTTGATGACTCTGGTGATGACTCTGTCCCTACTGACCTCCAGCTTCTCCCATCTCTGGAGAATAAACCCCAGAGAGGGGCCTCCTGACTCACAGGAAGAAAGGATTTGGTAAGAAAATCATGAATATGGCCGGGCGTGGTGGCTTATGCCTGTAATCCCAGCACATGGGTGGGTGTGGGTGGGTGGATCACGAGGTCAGGAGTTTGAGACCAGCCTGGCCAACATAGTGAAACCCCGACTCTACTAAAATTACAAAAATTAGCCGGGTGTGGTGGCACGCACCTGTAATCCCAGCTACTCTGGAGCCTGAGGCAGGAGGATCGCTTGAACCTAGGAGGCAGAGGTTGCAGTGAGCCGAGACTGCAGTGTTGCACTCCAACCTGGGCGACAACGAGACTCCGTTTAAAAAAAGAAAAAGAAAAAGAAAAAAAAAACTTGTAAATACTATTACTCTGATACATTCTTTTACCCCCGCGACATTTCTTCCAGCTCTGTCTTAATAAAGCAGCCTCAAATTTTATAAAAGCCCTAGATACTTCTCATTCTGGGACCTGAAAGCCACTCCTACGTAGTGTTAGAGACCTTGCCCCTATCATATTCATTCTTCACCTAGCAGCAAGAACACTTTTTCAAAAACAAAAGTCCTACTGTTTTCCCATTTGAAGCCCTCCAAGGCTTCCCAGTATGCTGAGAGAGAGCCCCACCGTATTTCATGGGCACCAAGTTTCCTAACGTCTTACTGAAAAGTTGGTTACAACTAAAGAAACACTTTGTGTAGCTTTAATCGATCCTTTCTTGCCCTTTGTCTCTGTGTCCAGGTTAAAAGAAACAGTTTTATAAGAGGCACCTAGTTATTGCTGCTTCTGTAATCACGGAGACCCAGGAGTTAAGGGCAGCCTGCATCCTGGAATGGGGGCTACAAAGCAGCTGATGGGCCCCATTACACCTGAGATGAAGAAAGCAGGGCTGGGATCCTGCTCTTCTTTCATAATAAATATCTTAACATCAAGAATGTTATCTTGATGTCCCTGCTACAGAAAGCTGGTTGTTTGCATGTTGAAAATATATTCTTGTTGTCATTAAGTAGAAGAACCTGCACCCTAACATGTGCCTTAAAAAAATATCAAAACCAGCAGTTCTAAAGCCAAGGCAGCATTTTCACAGCTGTCTTTCAAATTCCATGGGTCTATGTTCACTAGCTCCAAATTGCAGGCTTGGAGATGCTCATGGTCGGCCATGAGTTCATTCCAGCAGGAAGTGACATGGTGTCCTTCAAAATTAGATTCCCAGTAGAAGCATCATTGAGATTTTCCTGTGGTGTCTGACACATGAAAATAACTACTCAAAATTTCCTAGGCCATAATCATATTCGTGTTCTATGGAGTCTTCACTGATGGTTCTGTTCAGTAGTTAGAACAGGCAAAGAACAACTTGCGTGAAAAAGTTCTGTGAGGTCCCACTTTCTTTCTGAGAAGGACATATAGGCTCCTTCGCAGACAAACCCCTCCTACACATGAACTTCAGCTTCTCTATCCCATCTGCTGCATATGAATCAGGCCCCAATTTTCAGTGCAAGCCCCAGCTTTTCCCAGGTGGTCAACCTCCAATTATTGATTGATGGTACATATACTAGCCTGATTGAAAAGACATTTTTGGGAACGATGTAGGAGTTGAGAGGAAATCACTTAGGCAGATAGTGAGGGTGTGGGAGTCCTTGGTAAGGCTTTTACTTTTTAATGAAAAGCAGCTTCAAATCATTTTCTAACAAAGAGCAGTGTGGAAAGTCGAGCTGCAGACATGGGCAAGCAAGCTGGGAGCTTGCATGGGTGAGTCCCTGCAGTAACTAGGGACTAGATATGTTCAAGATGGCCTCTCCATCTTCCCTTCTCTGTCAGCCACGTGTTCAGGAAGGAGCAGACAAGATGGCGCAGGCCTAGGGGAGAGTTCACTTGCATAAGGGTGGGGCAACCAACCTTCACATCCGCCCCCACCCCCATGTAAATGTCACACCTGATGGAAACAATCTGTGAGCCCTACCTACATCAGACACTGCCTCCTCAAGCTGGACTATAAAATCTGGTGCATCTGCTGCCAGCAGGTCTTTTCTGCTTGGAAGACCCCTCTCTCTGTAGAGAGGGAGCTGTTTTTCTTTCTCTTTTCTTCTGCCTATTAAACCTCCACTCCTAAACTCCTCATGTGTGTTCCCGTCCTAAATTTTTCTGGCATGAGAGGACTGAGGGAATGAACCCTGTGTATTTACGCCAGACAACGTAGCTGCTTCAGGAGGACCCTTCAAAAACTACTCCGTTAATCTATTTCTTCAGATAGTCTAATCCCTGATTTGAATCAGTTCATGCCCCTAATAAATTTCCTTCACTAAGCCATGCTTCCCTGTCTGCTCTGTCCTTGGTTTTACTCAAGGAGAACCCATGTAACAAGACCAAGTTTGTTTCCTGATGCGCATCAAGGCAATACACCAAGTTACCCAGTTGCAGCTGAGAAAGAGGTTTCATGGTAAAGCAACCAAATGAGGAGACAGAAGGAAACCTCAATTCCATCTCCCCAAGGAGTTTGGAAGTAGAGATTTTCAGGGGTTTGGATGAATAGTGAGCCGAGGTGTGGGGATCCTTGACTGGTCAAAGAGCATAGGGTGGAGTCATGAGACAAGGAGCCGAAGAAACCTCATTCTCATCCTGACTGGGCTTCTCTGCAGAGGTCTTCATGTTGCGGGGGGCTTCTCTGGGGGGTTCTTCATGCTGGTTGGTATCAGCCATTCCACTGGAATTCAGGATCTGAAAAACGTATTAAGCAATTGTTAAACAGAAACTTTGTGATTCCAGCATCAGAAATTCCATCTATAGGAATAACACGGATGCAAGTGGTCAGTCTTTTGACTGTGCTGTCCTTTAAAAGGAATCCAAAGGTCTGCATGACTTTCGGTAGCAATCAGCTACAAGGAAATGGGTGCAAGTATAGCCAGATTAATGCTTAATTCTATTTCTGTCTAGAACTTGGCATGTAATTCTTGTCAACTCGGCGAGAGTGGTTTTTACCCCGACATGGGTCTATTCCAGCATTTGATGTGGAAGTGCTGTGGAGGGCAGATGGCAAGCAGGTGGCCGCTACTTTCCCTGTGAAGCATGCAGAGATCATAGGCATCCTTGGTGGACTCAGTAGGAGGGAACCCTCCCCTTGAAGGACTAGCCCTTTATCTCTAACAGAAGCTGTGTCCCACCTCTGCCTGACTGCCAGGAAAACTCAAAAGAACACTGGCCCAAACTCTGCCTCCTCTGTAAACCATTACTTTGGCACTTGTCTAATTTGTTGGTGGGGTTTTTTTTTGTTTTGAATATTATTTTATTTAAAAATTATTGCACATTTTCCGGCAAGTTGTTTTTCAAAACCTTGTAAGTGGGTGAGGATATCAGTCACTTAAACACTCTAAGAATATTGAAGAGGGACTTCTAGGAGAGAATAGAAAAATGATTACCAAGTTTCCTTTCAGCCCAGAGGTTCCACAATGCAGTAACTTGATTACCTTGGGCTGAAACGCCTTCCCTTTCCCACTGGCTCTGCTGAAAATATTTGTGCCTTCAAGGTAGGCCTTGACAACTAACGACCGCCCGTTTTTCTTCATAATTTATGAGTGAGAATAAATGTGCCTGCCGCCTCACTGTTGGCGTTCTTTCAAATGGCAAGCGTAGACATGAAAACCTGATGACTCATGAAAATGAAATGTCCCAGCGCGACAGGTGAATTTCCACATTGGCGTAGCTCCATGCTGTTGGTTAAAAAGACAAAGACCCACAAGATTTCTCAGGAGGGGCAGCAGGACGCAGCCCGCACACACCTCTGAGAAGCCGGTTATAGAGCTGCCTTTCCAGCCCATTTCCCCAACATTGCTTTCTGCTGTGCCCCTCTCCACACTTCCCACTCCTCATTCACTAAGATCAGTCTTTTGACCGTGCTGTCCTTTAAAAGGAATCCGAAGTGTAGATGGAAAAGGCGGCACCTGGTGAGAAGTAGCAACAGGATTTATAGAATCTATACCTAAAAGATGCCTCTGTCCAGAAAGGGGGTGGCCACTCTCAGGAATCATCCTCAAACTGAACTTAGGCCATCAAGGACCTCAGGGAGCACAAGTTAATTGAAATGAAATCAATCCTGCCAGGGCTTTAATGAAGATGTTGAGAAGCCTGCTGGCAGCTGGGACCTAGCAGGCCAGTGTGAAGCTGCGATGGAGAGTCCCTGGATTAAAAAGGGGCAGGAGGAACAGACTGAGGGAGCCACTATGCTAAATGTACCTGCCACTGAGTACTTCCATTCCCAGCCTCCACCTGTCGGACACTCACTCCCAGGGCAGCAAACAATAGACACAGAGATTAGGGGCCTGTGGCTACTTCTGTTGTTCCAGTTGAGCATTTTACAGTGGAGTGAGGGTTTGATCTTATGTCCTAAGGGGTGGTCCTTCTGCTGAAACTGCTAAGGAAAAGTAGTCCTTTTCTTTTAACACAGGACTGTGGAGTTTTCTGACAAAAGAATAATTCCACTCTTGCTGCCTAAAATCCATTGTCGGGAGTAGAACATCCACAGAGTTGGCAGCATGTGGGTTACTACTCTCTGCTCTGGACACTGGAGACCCCCAGCTGCCCCTCCAGGTCATTCTTTCTCCAAGAGCAGAGCGCTCTCAGAGAAATGCAGATCTAATCCCATCTCTCTATGTGAAGCCCTTTAGGACTCTCAGAACAGGGTTCAAGTTCCTTAGTGGGGCCAACCAGGCAGTATCTGTTTCTCCCTCCAGCATATCTAACAACACACTCCTCTTTCCCCTTCACATCCCAGAGTCATGCCTCTCGCCTTTCCTGGGGCATCCAAGCACAAAGCCTTTCTCCACCTCCCCCTCTTCCAGGACATGTTGAAATCCTCCTCCAGGCCCAGATCTTAAATTCCACTGTTCCTGCTCTTCTGCCACTTGCTCTGTCTTTGTTCTGGGCATTCTCACCAGGTTTTCCATCTTACTCAGTGCCCAAAAGAGCGCCCGACATGGTTGAAAAGTGGCTGTTGCATATTGGCTGTTGTATGGATGTAGCTATCACTCACTGTTCGACATCCTGGAATGTGACATTAGCAGCCAGCTGAATTAAAACTCATTGAGTATGTTTGTATGGATATGAGAACTCGAGGTTAAAAAATGATGAAAATAGGAAAAGTGATGACCTACAACTAGTAGAAATCAGCTGTTTTAGGAGAAAAGTGACTTGCCTTGAGACAGTGAGGAAAGTGAGGAGGCTTTTTCAATAATGTATGTAAGGAATGATAAGGGCTTGAACCTAAACTGAAGCAGAGGGATAGAAATGTGGATTTGAGAGTCGCACAAGAGGCTAGTGAATGGGCTAGGGTCACATGCCATCAATCAGTGGCTGACTGGGTGACATGTCCCAAGTCATTCAAACCCACTGAGTTTTGGTTGCCTACCTGTGGAGTAAGCATGCCTCGCCCATGAGTATCTGATAAGCTAATACCAGATAAACACCTAGGTATGTGCCTGCCTCATTGTAAACCTTCATTAAGAACTAGGTCAAATGAAATATATATATATACACACACACACATACACACACATCCAAGCATTTAATAAGATATAATGAATAAAATAGCAATAAAAATGAATAAAAGAACAAAAGAATTTGCAAGATGGAGATGGCTTAGGGGGTAGGGCATAAAGAAATGAGAGGGTAGACATCAGAGCCACCTGGCTGGTACCTCCCATCAAAGGCTGACTTTTAATATTAGCTCAAGGTGAAAACACCACATGCATGAATGAGCCATAAAAAGCCAGCAGAAAGAACTTCCCTTGCTTAGCAAGTGACACTTCCCACATTGGCCTTTTCTGTTCCTAATTCAGCTCCAATCCCTGGAATGAGTTTTTCATTATTTTAGGTGATCTGGCTAGCTCCTTCTGCTTTTTTTTTTTTGCCAGAGGGGAGCGGAGTGGGGGACACAGTCTTGCTCTGTCGCCCAGGCTAAAGTGCAGTGGCATAATCTCAGCTCACTGCAACCTCCACCTCCCAGGTTTAAGCGATTCTCCTGCCTCAGCCTCCTGAGTAGCTGGGATTACAGGTATGCACCACAATACCTGACTAATTTTTGTATTTTTAGTAGGGTTTTGCCATCTTATCCAGGCTGATCTCAAACTCCTGGCCTCAAGTGATCCTCCCGCCTTGCTCTCCCAAAGTGCTGGGATTACAGGAGTGAGCCACCACACCCAGCCTCCTTCTGCGTTTTGAGTTTAACTCTCTGCCCCTAGTTTTGCCTGACTCCTGGAATCTTTTAATGAAAAGAAGTGATTGCAGAACAATAGATGTTAAAATTCACATGCCAGTAGCTTCCCTGACCTGGTTTTATGTCGGTCTTCCATTCTATCATTTGTGCACACATCTCCTTTAGATGTATCAAAGTTTTCTTGGGCATCCCAGCCCATTCCCAAAGGATTCGAAGGCAGGCTAGCATGCAAATTTGGACATTTTGGGTAGTTGGTGGTGGGGGTGGGTGTGGAGGAGAATAATTGAAACAACAAATACCAGGCTAATGGATCAGAAGGTCTGGGGAATATGACTGAATAATTTTGTGTTTATTCCTTGTACATTGTGGTAGAGAAAGTAGACATAGCCCTGGGAAATTCACAGAAGGAGGCAGAAATTTTATGGAAAAAGAAGGAAAAGGAACACTGCATATACAGGAAACAGCAGAGTGTTCCTCTGAATTCCTTCTTGCCAGCTCATGCTATGATTTTGGTTAACACCCTCCTCCCACGGGGATGCATGTGTGAAAACTGAAGATACAAGGATGAATCACTTTTGTCAGACCCGGACGAAATAGGGCCAGGAAGTCCAGAGGGAGAGGAGGCTCAAGCTTACCTTACGTGCTTCAGAAAGACAAGGACTTTCTGAAGACCCTTTCTCATCCTTCGTGTATCATCTGCTTTGATAAGATTTATTACCAGACATTTTAAATTTTTTTTTTTACTCTCAAGTGACGTTGACAGCACTAGACATCCTTTAGGACTGCAGTGATTTAGAAAAGATGTTCTCAAAAGAACACTGTCCCAGTAACAGCATTTCTACCAATGAAATGACGGCAACTCTGCTTTGAACCTCTGGAACCAATCAACTGTTTCCAAGCAGCTTATGTAGGTTTCTTTTTGCTAATGAAAGCTCTCCTTATTCTTCCCTCACTGAATGTGCTGGTGCCTTGCCATTCCATGCACTCCAGATCATAATCCTTATTTCTGTTTCTGAGTAAATCCAACATAATTAGAGAAAATTTTCTCTAGTACCATTTTTCTTAGGTTAACAAAGTATGGATGGATAGGTGGAGAGATTAATAGCTTTGGCATGTATATAAGGTGTCATACCTGACACTGGCTTTCTCATATTATTATATTAGTTGAGCCCTTATCTGTGGTTTCACTTTCCATGGTTTCAGTTAACTGTGGTCAACTGTGGTCTGAAAATACTGTATTAAATTAAAAATTTCAGAAATAATTCTTAAGTTTTAAATTGTGCACTGTTTCGAGTAGTGTGATAAAATTTGGTGTAATCATTCCTTTGTCTATAATATTCACACTGTAGATTCTATCTACTTGCTAGTCACTTAGTAGATGTATTGGTTAGCAGATCAACTGTTGTAGTACCATAGTGCTCATGTTAAAATAACCCTTATTTTACATAAAAATGTCTCAAAAGTGCAAGAGCACTGTGTCTATATTATACATTAAATAACACAGTCCATAAGGCTCAGTACTATCCAGTTTCAGATATCCACTGAGGGACTTCAAATACATCTCCCAAGAATAAGAGGGGACTACTGTAATTTCTTTGAGGTTCATCCAAATGTTGCAAGTATTAACTCTCTACTCATTGTATCGCTGAATAGTTTTCCATAGTATGCCTTACTGACTTTTTAAAATCATGCATTTGTTAATTAAGGCAGCATTTAAGCAAAGTTCTGTATAGTTGCTATTCTATTTGTCATGAGCTAAAACTATGAAAGTGATAATTACTTTCATAAAAACTTTCCAAAAGCTAAAAATTGTGAACGCGATCTGTCAGAATTGTGTGAGTGATGGTTTATTAATGCTTGACACTTTTTTCCTGACAGGTAACTAGAGACTGGCACAGAGGCACCCATGGCACATGTTGAATAAACGAGCAGTCTATGAGTTTCAGAGCTTTGCATTACATGTGTGTGAGGCTTGGGGGCCTATTCCAGCATTTGAGGATGAGTCAATAAGGGCAGCTAGGTGTCCAGTCACAGTGACTAACTGGAGTAGTCTCTGCTTAGTTTCCACATGCTAGGGGCATGAGAAGGCCTAATCAGGCTATCAGATAAAGCAGGAAACCCAGGCCAGAACCAAACACCCAAGAAGCAGAAAGGGGGAAAGGTTGATTGTGTGAAATTGGGGGACACAGGTCAGGATTTGATTTGGAAAGTGGATTGGCAAGTGCTAACAGGGTTGCCACAGATGGCTGTGCTTGTTATGCTCTGCACAACTCCAAGGGATGCCATTATGGAGCCCCCTAGTGTGCAGTACATGCGTTGTACAGTGACATAAACTGCTTTGAGTAAGAAAGAGGCCTGGTGTCAGATGCCCATCAAAATGGACTTGATTCGACTGCAAAGTTCTGCTCATTGAAAAGGAAGACAAGGTCCAGAAAACAAGTAGGGGAAGTTGTTCAACACCAAGTAGGGCACATCCAGGCAAGATCAACCTTCTATGGCTCCAGCCATACTGGCCATATTGGCCAAGAATAATCAGGACTCATCCTTTGTGTGTCTTTCTCTTGGGTGCCTCAGCTCAGAGACTTAGAGCTTAGGGGTCTCCTGAACCTGATCCAGGTTTAGAAGTGAGACTTAATTCTAAGTCAAATCTGGGAGCCTGGGCCAAGTGGGAAAGACTAAGGCTTATACACTTAAATCCTGCTTGGGCCAACCAATGGGGCTGGCTTACAGGGAGCTGAGAAAGGCAGAAAATGGTTATACAGGGAAAGTTGAAAGAAAAACAGCTCCGCTGGTCCAGTCTCTTGGGGGTCATGTAAAGGACCTGGAGAATATGGCATTATCACATTACTACGTAATCTTTGTATTATCAAAACATCATTTATCACAAAAAGAATATTTCAAAGGTAAAGCAGGGTTAGGGACTAAAGTCCCAAGACAACAAAGATGCCATCTCCTACAGGAATTTCAGTGATCAGGTGCTTTATAGATGTAAGTGTATTTTGTTATTGTAAATATTGTAAAATATTGTACAATTGTAAAATAGAATTCTGAAACTAATTTGTCAATCCTAAAACAAATAAACAAACCCAAAAGCTTCCTTCTTTGTCCTTAAGTGTTCTGTCATCTTTGTTAGTGGTGGTGAGATGTGCTGCAGGTGAACTTGGAAGGTTAAAACAAAATGACATTAAAAAGACAAAAATGGCAATAAAATCTCAAGGGCAAACAAAAGAACACAGGACTTCTTTTTTCGTGCTCTTTCAGCTTTGGTTCCTAGTTCTAATCACATTAGAGCCAATCCCAGTCAAGTCTTAGCAAATCCTCTTATCTAATTCATGAATCTCATTATACCTAATTCATGTTGTAACAACTCCTGCACTGGGAAAAAAATGTCTGAATTAACAAAAATAGAAGGACCATCTGTGACTGTCTGAGCCCACCATCAGTGCCACAGTCCCGTGTAACTGGTTTTTGTAGGACGTGTCTTTATCTGTGTGTGCAGAAATCATAAGCCATATTATACCAACAAAAGAAAGCAAACCGCTGATGTGACTGTTGTTAGGTGAAAATGTTGCTCGATGCAAGGCTACCCTTGGACTCCTATTGGGGCACACATCTCAGACGAAGGGTATTTTGGTGGTAGCCACACCAGGCCAGCAGAGGGGAGCTCCTCAACTTCCCCTTCCATTTACTGAGTCCTCAGCAGTCTTGCTCTACATGTCCCCTTCCTGGTCCGCTTCTTTCATCCCCACAGCCACCCTAGTTCAGGCCTTTATCAGTGATCACCTGGACTTCAGCAAAGGCCTCCTCCCTAGCCCATCCTGCCCATGACCACACAGGCTGCGTTCAAAGTGAGCTTGCTAATAGGCATTCTGGACGATGCTGCTTGTCAGATTCGTCTTTCAGTTGCTTTAGCTGTCTTCGATATGTGCTTTAAACTTGCTATCTGAGCAAATAAAGGTACTTCAACCTCATGACTCTCCTCATCCCCACTAGCACCCAAAAACTCCTATGACCCTGAAATAAGAGCCGTCCTAAATGCCTCTCTCTCTCTCCTCTCTTCCCAACTTCTTTCTTGTGATAACCTTTTCACCTAACATTACATTACCAAAAATGTTCTTTCACTATGACTAATGAATGACTAAATTCATTCATGAATTCCTCAGGAAAAAAACTTTTCCCAGCCTCCTTGAAGGCTGCCCTCTGTGCCTTTTCTATGCATTTTCATGATGACTGTTATTATATAAATATCCTTCTGTCACAGCAATTCTCAGACTCTTTAATCATCTCTTTTCCAAACTAGGCTGACAGATTCTTCAGCATAGGGAGAGATGGTGTCCAAAGTTCTTTCTACAAACTTTACCACTCAACCTAGAACATAAGTATGCTGAAATGTATCTGTTAAAATGAATGAATGGATTCTCTGAAAGTACTTTATTATTTCAGTAGAAGTTTAGAAAGACCTTTTTTGGTCTGTTAGAATGAGATTATAGTACAGGAAAAAGGAAGAGAGGTAAAGACAGATGGAAGCCTCAATATTAAGACATTTCTGTGCGTAGAATTTTTTAGATGCATTATTCCAATTAATGATAAAAAAGAAATAGAATAAGAGCCAAATTCTTCTTCTACTTTTAGCCAAATATCCAAAGTTCTCCATCTTAGATGACTTCAAGTTTACTGTGATGTGTTCTCAGCATTTGTAGAAGCTGGGAGTTTTGCTTCATTTTGTTACAAATGAGGTGGCAGGGACAGCTGAGTCCGTGTTTCCTTTTCATGGATTGCTGTCCCAAAACATCCAAAATGCCCTTATCTCAATGCCTGGGAGGGTAGGGCCCGACCACCAGCCTAAACTCCTTTCTAAGTGGATAGAAGCCAGCATAATGAAGGAGAGCCAGATTTCCTGAAAACCTTTTGTGCAGTAAAAGGTAACAAAGTCCCCATTACTTGGGGATGAAACTCACAATTATTTATTATTTCTCACAGTCTTGAGGGCTGACAGCCTGGGCAGTTCTTCTGTTGGTATCCCCGGGCTCACACGTGTGCTGTAGTCACTGGTATTGACCAGGCTGGAGGGCCCAAGTTGGCCCCATGGACATGCTGGCAGGTGGTATGGCTGTTGGCCAGGGTACCTCCATGTCCCCAAGTGGCCTCTCATCTTCCAGGACGCTGATCCAGGACTCTCCACCACACTGTGGTCTCAGTGTTTCAAGGGAGTGAAGGTGGGGGCTGTACCCTATCTTGGGGCTCAGGAGCCTGCCCAGCTCAGTGTCCCCCACTGTCCATTCATTAAAGGCAGGCAAGGGAATGCCCAGGTTCAGGGGTTGGGAAAGATACTCCTTCTCTCAAAAGGAGGCATGGCATTGTAAAGGCCCTGGGGCTCATGGGGGGTCCTGAACCAGACAATCTGCCACAGCGCAGACCACATCAGTACAAATAACTTGTATTGATCCAGACTAGTGCCAACTTGAGACTGAGACAAAATTAGAGAGATTCACAGTAACACTGACAGTTGCCATAATGGCAACAGGCTTGGAACAAAGCAGCAGATAAAGAGAAAAGCCCTTGCCTTTGCTCTGCAGCAGGGATTGTTCTGAGACATGTATGTGTAGATGCGCTCACAGGCACTGGTGAGGGAAGACTTGATTTCACCCTGAGCCTGATCCTGAAACATGGTCTGCCCACAGTGACCCAGGGAAAAGGCTTACCGGAGACAGAACTGTGATGGCAAGTTCAGTGCTGGAATCAGTGAGGCCAAGACAGGGCTGTGAGGCAATGGGATGAAGAGGGGCAAAGATAACACCTGCAGCTGCCATGAAAGGGAGCATTTCTCTGCATCCATGAATGGAGTCACTGAAGGAGCCCAGGCTGCCTGTATCCTCTGTGGCCACCACTTGTGGGTTCCAGTTCCTCTGAGCTCTCAGTCTGTAAAATGCCATATGCAGGGAACAAGTCCATCTCTGTGTGTAAGGCATCACACAGAAAAAAGTGAAATCTTCCAGATTTTTAGAAGCACTGGGAAACCAGTGGCCCTTCATCCAAAATCACCTGGTTCTGATGCTTTTGGAATAAGAAGTCTCCCTGGGTATAGAGTGTGCTGCTGGGGGTGTGGCATGAGGACCACTGCCTTTGAATGACTGGTGATCTCATGATGCTTTAACGGGTGGGGAGGTACAGCTTACAGAAAGCAGCCCTCTCAGGATGGACTGAGATCATGGGGGAAAGACTATGATATCCCATAAAAGACTGTGGGGTTCCAGAACTGGCTCCTTATTTTCTGTGGTGACACGTGGATGTGATGTCTGGACACCTCACTCCTGGAAGAAATATATGAACCTAAGCATGGAGAGTCCACATTGCACAGAAACAAACAGGCAGTAGGCTCATCCTGGGAAACCTGGGCCTGCGCAGAGATTGTGTTCCCAACACCAGTAATCCTGCACTGATGAGTGGGCTGTGGAGGGGAAGTTGAGCTGTGTAATGGACAGCAGGGGATGACAGGCCCCCCAGACTGATGCATAGGCACAAAGCCCTCCATGCAGGCAGCTCTTGTAAGAGCCCTGGGTGTCAGCATGGAGTTTAGAGAAGCATTGGTGAGGCATAAGTGAAGCGTCCTCTTGCTGCAACCCCAAGACAAGTAAAAGGAGGCAGTCCCTGATGGACAGCCACACATTCCCCAAGCCGAGGGACAGAGCAGAGGTCTCATGGGACTACATATTTTTGGCTCCTGAGCCAGGCAGGGCATTCTTACCCATTATTGTCAAGAGAAGTTGAAAACCTTTGGATGGTGAAAGCTAAAAAGAGCTTTTACTGACAGCTGACTACACTATAAAGACTCAGGAGATTCCTGAGTCTATATGTAGCAAACTCCTGGTGGCAGAGACCTGAACACAGCGGTAACCATAAGACTAAGTTGTGCAGAGTAGAGCTTTCATTTCCAGGAGGTCTACTAATACAGTTTCATACACTCCAGCCATTTCCCTGGACTTGTAGAAAAGCCTTCCAGGTGATATTTATGTTTGAAATTTCAGAATGTGCGGTTTTTGAGACAGTCCCAAAGTGATTAAATAATTGCCATGGAATGAAGAATACCAGCAGCCATGAACATCATCATACAATGAGGGCCTGTTCTAGTCCTTAGCTGATATCCACAGAGCAAACCTTGATTTGGTGATTTCATCACTGAATTTGGGGAATTAACCCATGAGCAGGGTTGGGGGTTTAAGCCACACAGTTTAGGAGACTTAAACACATAGGAGGCATGTATAAACTTCTCCTATATGAAACTTAACTCATATAGGGGATCAAAAATATACTTTATGTCATAGTCTATATGATAAAAATACATACGCAGATACCACTGATCTATCTGATTCATTTACTAGGGGGATCTTAATTCTTTGAGTTTTAGTAATGCTCTGTTAAAAATTTGATTTAAACTGACACCATTAAAAATGATACATGAGTCACCAATAAACACATGAAAAAATGTTCATTAGTCATTAGGAAAATACAGATTATAATCACAATGAGCTACCACTACACACACACAGACACACACACACGAGAATTGTTGAAATTAACACAACAAAAGATTGACAATAGTAAGTGTTGGCTAAAATTTGGAAGAATTGGAACTCAGGCACTTTGAGAAAGTGTTTGGAGGTGTCTTATAAAATTAAACATAAGCTTACTATAAAAGTCACCGGCTCCACTCCCAGGTATTTTACCCAAGAGAAATGAAAGTGTATGCGCACACAGAGTTGTACAAAAATGCTAACAGCAAACAATGCCCATAGCCAAACACTTAGAATAAACTAAGCATCCACTTGTAAGTAAAAATGAATGACTACTGACACAAGCAGCTACATGGATGAATGTCCAAAACACGTTGAGTAAAATAATTCAAACACAAAAGTATATAGACTGTATGATTCTGTTTATGTGAAATTCTAAGAAAGACAAATTTAAACTATTGTAACAGAAAGCAGCTTTGTGGTTGTCTGGGCTGGGGGCATGAGTATTGATTGCAAAATGAGCACAAAGGAATTTTGGATGTGACAGAATACTAGACGCCTTGATTGTGAGGATGACTGCACAGTACATAGATGTGTCAAAACCTATCAAATTCAACTTAAAATGGATGCATTTTATTGTAGGTACATTTTACCTCAATCAAGTTAGTTTGTAAAGCTCCCTAAAATGTGTTTGATTGTATTAAACAAAACTATGATGACATGACTTTGTATCCTTGCACTGTGGTGTCTGATCAATTAGTGAGGGCGACGAATGTGCCCTGCGGCTTCTGTCTCCACTTTTCCTAATCAGGCATTGAGCTTCCCTCTGTTTGTACTTCATCTCGGCTTCCTGTTCCTCTCAGCCAGAGAGCCACTTTGCTAATGGGATAGGTCTTCTCTGTTAGATGCCAGCAGTGATCAAATAATTCCCCAGCGATTAAATCAAACCCAGTCTCCTTCTGAGTTGAAATATTGATTGTTGCCAGGTTCATTTCTGCTAAGTCCCCAGAAGATCCTGTTCCTGACAAGGAAATGCCATTAGCATTTTTTTTCTCCTTTTCAACATAGAGACTTTTTTCCCCCACAGTTGATAGAAATAATGTTTTTTTTTTTCTATTAGCCACACATATAGTTGTTCTGTGTTGATATATTTTGCCAAATACCAGAAACAATTCTAACAGGACAGAACATGATATTTGGGTCTCTTCATGACAGGCAATGATTTCAGAAAATACTTATTAAATGATTAGAAATACTGTATCCAATGAATTAGTTAAGTACAAGAGATAAAATTCATCCAGTTGGGTGTGGTGGCTCACACCTGCAATCCCAGCACTTTGGGAGGCCGAGGCAGGTGGTCACCTGAGGTCAGGAGTTTGAGACCAGCCTGGCAAACATGGTAAAACCCCATCTCTACTAAAAATACAAAAATTAGCTGAGCATGATGGCAGGTGCCTGTAGTCCCAGCTACTCGGGAGGCTGAGACAGGAGAATCACTTGAACCTAGGAGACGGAGACAGAGGTTGCAGTGAGCCGAGACTGTACTGCACACTCCTGCACTCCAGCCTGGATGACAACAGTGAGACTCCATCTAAAAAAAAAAACAACAAAAAAAACCTCATCTTTAATGCATCATCTGATGAAGTATAGGAAATGTTTTGAAGCAGAAATGAATACTTTTTGGGCCATAATAAAATGTCATTTCAAAATGTAGATTTCCCCAGGAAGAAAAATGACCTCTCAAAGAAGATTTTATATTCTTCACCATAACTGGAGATCAATGGTGCTTTCTGTGATGATGTCATTTGGGACCAGAAATAGCATCTTTTATTAAATCTTGTCTGAGGTTGACCCATCCTAAACTGAATGCAGCAAGGAAAGCCAAATCTCTGAATAAAGATTGTCTCCCCCTCTAACAGGGTTTCTTGCAAGATGGTCCACAATTTTTTCAAGATAAAAAAGTCAGATTGATATCACAGTGGGGAATTTTTCAAGGCAGACGGTGTCCTTTTATTTTTCCCTTTTGATTCTGATGGCAAGTAGCATTGTGATGTCAATTTCCAGGTACAAAAATGGAATTGCCCCAGCAGGTATTTCTTGTGAAAGCAACAATCAATACAAGGAGAAGGATGTCCCTGCTGCCTGGAAGGTGGGACTGTAGTCCTTCCCTCAGCACAGGCTTGTGTCCATCTCTTAAGGTGGCATCAGGGAAAGAGTCTGGGGTTGAAGGAGGGGAGAAAAGAGCATCTACCCAGTCTATTGAAAGGAATCCTAAGGCTCTGGTCCTGGCCTTCTCTCCTCCCACAGGGAAAAATTGGTGTGGTCCAAAGAATCAAAACATCCCAGAGTCCTGCTCCCTGGTTTTTATTCTACAAATTGGAAACATCTCAAACATTTTCTCCCCTGACATAAGAATAGTAACTTGAGTTTCTTATACTTTTCCCCCTATGGGTGAGGGGTTCCTTGCAGGCAGGGATAGGGAGTCTCTCTGTGCATTATATATGCCCAGGGCCCAGTGGTTTAGCTGCTTGGAGTAGGAGCTAGGGAGGTGAGGACAATCATCTGTGTTCAATCATCCTGGAGCTCTGCTTTGTCCAAGGTGACACACCCCAAGTCAGATCATGATTGGCCCTTGACTTGGAAGACTGAGTCGTTGTCATTGCCAGGGCACCTGGAAATCTGCGATAGGCTAAGTGATTGCACAAAGGACACACTCTTTACGACCTGATCGCCTATCACCCTAGGTACCAGATAGGATCAGAATCCAGCCTAGGGCAGGGGAAAGCAAAGCCAGGAGCCAATGAAATGGCCTGTTACAAAGGTTCTGTCCAATCCTGGCATCTGGGTGGCAGTACAGTGAGCCAACCAGAGCCCTGATTTCAGGAAGGTGGGTGCGGGCAGCCTGTAGCAGAAGTGGGGGAGGAGGAAGAGCACGGAGCGCACAGAACTCAATGGGGCCATGAGGGGCAGCAAAGGGCCAAGCAATGGCCGCCCACTTCCCAGAGGACTTCTGGGGTTGTGGGTTGGGAGATGATGAAGACTTCTCCCCAGAACCGCCAAGACTGTTGCCCAACTTCCCTGGGAACTCTCAAAATGAGCCTCTCGTCGTCACCTGGAGCTCACCGCGTGTTTCTGTGTTGTGTAGAATTCAATCTTTGATCATAATGGGATTCACTTATAAATAAAAAATGCCACATGGCTGGCAGCCCCAACACTGCTAGAAATAATTACGTATTTTCAAACGTATATGTAAGCTACAAAGTAATATTCATTGAAAATGACTATTTCGTGAAAATGAAAGCTTGAAACTTCTACAGACTTCTACAACGAAATGAAAACCAACAAAACGGCTAACGGTCAGACCGAAGGGCAAGAAGCTGAAGCAGTACTTAAAGGGAAGTGTGTGCTTGACATGTCTCTACTAGGGAAAAAGAAACACTGAAAACCAAAAAGCTATGCATAGGATCCATAACCTAAGCTCAGAGAAAACAGGGGGAAGAAGTAATAAAAATAAAAGTAGCAATTAATGAAAGAGAAATCAACATAGTCAAAAGTTGGTTATTGACCAGTGAAGTTGAACCACCACAATACAAAATTGATTGAAGAAAAAGTGAAAGAAACAATATTAGGAATAAAAACTAGTATATAATACAGATATAGCAAAGACTTAAAATAGAATTTTAAAACAGGTAAAATTGACAAATTATTAGAAAACTATAAAGGACTGAATCAAGAAGAAAAAGAACACTGAACAAAATCCTATTACTTTTGTTATTAAATAAACTGCATGAGTATTTAAGCCTTTCCCACAAAGGCTTTGCTTAGTTTCCCAGGCAAGTTCTTTTACGACTCATAAGGGCTCTTGCATGTGTACATTTGTCATGTGCCAGGCATTATTCTCATTGGCCTATGCACATCAACTGACTTAATTGTCACTGTGACTCCACTTGCAGCTAGCGTTATTCTAATCCACAGATGAGTTAGCTGAGGCATAGGGAGGCTAAGCATCTTGCTCATGGTCACACAAATGGCAGAGGCAGGATCTGAACTCAGGCAGTCTGTCTACAGATTCCCCAACCCCACAGTGCCCTGACCACACAGATGATTCCCTAGGAAAAGACAATTTCTGACTTACAGAAACCTTTCCAGACCAGCTCTCCTTGTATTGAGGCTGATCTCTAACTCTGATGCCGAAAGCAGATAAAGAAGGGAAGGAAAATTAGACCAATCTCTATCAGGAACAGAGATATAAACACATTTTCTATAAAATGTATTTAAACAACATACAGACGTGCACTGCAAAATGATGTTTCAGTCAATGAGCAACCCATGTATATGATGGTGGTCTCATAAGAATATAATACAATATTTTTAGTGTACCTTTTCTATGTTTCAATATGTTTAGGTACACAAGTACTTATCATTGTGTTACAATTGCCTACAATATTCAGTACAGGGACACACTATACAGATTTCTAGCCTTGGAGCAATAGGCCACACTATATAGCCTGGATGTGTCATAGGCTCCGCTACCAGCGTTTGTGTAAGTGGACTCTATGATGTTCACACAATGACAAAGTCACCTAATGACACATTTCTCAGAATGGGTCTCTGTCATTAAGTGACATATGACTGTACTGCATGATATAAAAAAGATAGCACTCAACTAAATTGAGATTATTGAAGAAAGCAATCTTGTCAAACATTAGAAAATTAGTAACTTGAAAAGAATATAGTTTGCCACTTTCACAATGAAAGGGAAATGACCATATAGTTAGCTCAATGAAATCAGAAAAATCACTTGATAAATTTGATAAAAATTCAAGGCAAAAACTCTTTGCAAATGAGAAATCAATGAAAAATTCTTAATCTCATGAGAGATACCTACCAGAAATGTATGAAAAAAAAATCCCACTCAAGTGTGAAATGTCAGAAGCATCACCTGTTAAAATAGGAACAAGATAAGGAAGGATCCCTACCACCCACCGTTTCTATTCTGTGCAGCACCTTCTAGCCAGAGTGACAAGACAAGCCCAGTCCCCAGGGACTGAAATAACAAAACTGCCATTATCTGCAAATGTGATTGTCTATGTAGAAAATTCAAAGATTCTACAGACAAATTACAAGAAATAATAATTGAGCCTAGCATTGTTTAATATAAAGATTATATATTAACATCTGTGGTATTCCGTACTCAAACAACTGTTAGAAAACATAATTAAAATATTTCACTTATGGTGGCCAACAAATATAAACAGCCTATAATTTTTTAATGTAACACCTTAACATGAAAATGTATAACATTTTGTTGAAAGTCATTATACAAGTCTTATAAAAATGAAGAGACGTACCATATTTGTAGCCAGAAATTCTTCATATTCCGGAGCTGTCAAATCTCTCCAAATTGATCATCCAGTATAATACAATTCCAACAAAACTTCACCAGGTTTTTCACGAAACTTGACAAGCTGATTTTAACCTGGCTGCTGGCTGAGAAAATCATAGGCAGATGTGTCGAATTGGACTGTTTTCATCGGAAAGTCTGCTCACTTCCTCAGCTCCGATTCTTGATGTATTGTGTTTATCAGGCTTATGTCTCTTCTCATATTTTGGGCTCTCACAAAAAAATATAAGCTTAAATGCAAGTGGCTTATGCTCACTGCCTTATTTACATTTCATCTAGATGATGTCTAGATTTTGGCATTGAGATGTCCTTTAGAATTGACGGAAAAAAATTAAAGCACGTATTTTACTTCTCTGATGTGTCGGGTACTGGGATAAATAACAGTGAGGGAAAGGGGTGGCTGTGACACCTGCCATGGAGGCTGGCATGGATGGTGTGGGACAGACTCATGGGCAAGGCGTCAACCCCCAGAGGGTCAAGCCCTGTGGTGGGTGGCAGGGGCAAAGAAGGAGCCAGGGGCTGGCTGCTGCCGGGAGTGGTCCCTGGAGCAACCCAGCAGCCCAAGGGTCTTGCCTGGGATCTTAGCTCAGGCCCTGCTGCCCAGTGGAGCCAGAGCCTGCACTTTTAAAAGCTTCCTGTGTGATTCCTGTGCACATTGAAGTCTGAGGAGTGCTGGTCCTGATGGAAGAAGGTCAACGTTAACAGTTATCAGATGATTGAAAAGGACCTCCCCGGGAGGCGAGGGCAGAACTGAGTCATTATGTTGGAGAAGGAGTCGGTGCTCGCCAAGCCCAGATTAGGAAAAGGAAACATCTGGTGCCAAGGAGGACATTGCCAAAGAGCCCGGTTTGTTCTGGGAATGGCAGGAGTTTGGGGCAATGAATCAGAGACTAGCCTGGATGGGAGAGGTGAGCAGGTGCCCGGATCCCACTGGTTCTCGAGTCATCAGATACTGACATAGAACATGCTGTGGTTGGGACTGAAGCCCGGCAGCCAGACTGCCTGTTTTCTGCCCACTGGCTGTGTGAGCTTGGGCCAGTTCTGGAGCCTCTCTGTGCCTCTGTATCCTCATATGTAAGAACAGTGGTCCCAGCAGCACCTACCCCATGGGGCTGTTCTGAGAATTCACTGGACCAATCTGTGTGAACTCTGAGTACCTCCCCACACACAGCAAGTGCTACACAAGTGACCAGTATATTATTGGTGACTGAAGGTTGGCAAGTTGTGAGCAACATGGGGAGGTTTAGTTGGTTTCTTATTTGTTTTTGTTTCTTAATAAAGGATGTTTGGCAGTTACAGAGACAATGGAATATGAAGAGATATTGGTGCAAGTGGAGTTTATGGGAAATCAGAGAACAGCAAACTGAGCTGCAGCTGCATCTGCAGTCCCGTTGGCCACATGCTCTTCATCACTCATCCCAGGATAGAGGACAAGTAGCAACATTCCCTGGCATGGCCTTGCCCCAACTTCTCTGAAGTGTCAGTAGATATCAGACCGTAAATGAAGACAAGTTTACATCTCAGAAAGACTGTGACTGTTAACAAGAAAATGCAAAGTCTGTAGAGTAGAGCCATGTCCCTGGGCAGGACAAGGGCCCAGTAGCTTAGCTGGGTATCATGCTGGCCAATGACTATGGCAAAGAGGACTGAGAGGCCAAGCTACAGACCAGCACAGTGTCACCATCACAGGCTGGGCCTTCTAGATCTACCATTTGTCAGCCATGGAACTATGGGAAAGACACTGAGCTTACTCACTCTGGATGTCTTTGTCTGGAGTGTGGGGATCGCCGGGATCGGCTTGGCTATTGGAGGAATAAATGGGGCACATATGTCAGGGGCCTGCGTGGGACTCAATATGTGCCATGTTAGGGCTTCAGTGGTGGTTTGGGGCCAACGTCTGCCTGCCCACTTCTTGGGTTTTGTATGAGGGGACCTAATTCACAGAGCTGAATTGGAACAGGGAGCCATTGTATTAACACTGAGCAGGCTGAAGGATCCTGGGGGGCGGCTCTGAGCGAAGCTGCTAGAGATCACGGCTTGGACAAGGAGCTTAAGGCAAAGCCACATGCCTCCCACCTCCTCTCCTTGAGTCTTGGACAGTTTATGCAAAAGACAAAATGAAAGAGAAGCTGAGGAAGGGCAGGGAATGGGGGTCACCTCACCCCAGCTCTCAGAGGACAGAGGGCAACACCCCCAGAGACACAGTGATGACTTCCCCTGCAGGGTCCCACTGCTGTGCACCCTGTCCCATGAGACCAGCACAGTGGTCTCACAGAAGGAGCCCATGAGAGAGGAGGCATTTCCTCCAGGACCACCCTATGGAAGATGGGAGCTGGCCCCTACACCATTCTCACTGAGAGGTGGAAGAGCTCCCCCTTCCCCATGTGACACTACAGCTGTGGCTGTGGTAGACTCCACACTGTTACCACTATGGCAATGGCTCAGAGGCTGTTCAGAAGGACAGGGAAGCAGTGGGGAGAGAAGGAGGAAGAACCCTTTTCCTCATCCAACTAGCTAGAGTCTTCCGAGGAAAAATTCCTGCTGAACCCAAACCATTCACAGGAAACCAGCATTGGAAAAGACCATTCTGTAGCCATGATGAAGTAGGCAAAACCAAGAATCCTCCATCATTGTGTCGGAGCACAGCCAAGAACAGGAACCCTACAAGCCGTGAACATGACCACCCATCCTTAGCAACTATAGCTCCAGTCTCCCTATTCCTCCTACCCCTTGGATAAAAATCAGTGAATAATCAATCATAGTTACTCCATGTCCTGACGGTATCCACAACAGCCCCTGCTTCCTTGATTGCTCCCAGGATCACCTAACCCCAGCCCAGGTCCCATCACAATTTCCTCTACACCTGTTACTGGGAGCACCAAGGTTCTCCATGGCCTGTAGTCTCTCCTGAGCTGCAGCAGGTAATACACCAGACTTTGACTCATGGTCTCTGGCTGGGGGGCATGGACAGTGCCAAGCCTGTACTGATGTTTTGAGGGTCCTGGTCAGAGAGGTGGCTCTCTCTCAGGAGACAGAGAGGTATCTTAAGGGGACTGGTGGGAGAGGGAGTTAAAAGGTTAAGCCGCAATGGGAAATGAAAGATTTGCATATTTTGCACAAGAGTTTGGTTTCTATTTTATGGCACGAGGAATCTCTGGTGGTGGGGTGTGGGTGTTAAGAGTGATTGGATTTGCATTTTAGTGAATTGCCTTAGCTGCCACTTTAAGAATGTATAAGACCCAAGGCATGCTGGCTAATTGTATATAGTAATCATAATCATCCAGGTAAGAGGTGGTGCTAGTTTGGATAAGGGTAGTGAAGATAGTGTTGGAGGGGAAGGAATAAATTGGAGAGAGAAAGCTATCTGTTGGATTGGCTGGTAAAGGGGAAGACAGGGACAGTTCTGGGATCCTGGATCAGACATTTGGGGGAATGTTGGTGCCATTTGGTTAAACAGAGAGTTGGGAAGATGAAGGGCGGGTGTTCATTTCAGGTGAGGGATACTCATTATTATTTGGACACTTGCAGTTTGGGATGATTTGGGGTATCTAGGTGGAGATGTTCCTTCCAGAAGCCTTTGGGCTTGATAAGAGTGAATGTGTTGTGGAATGGACAATAATTGGGAGACCTGGGTGGGGGGTGGCTTTGAGTGCTCACAGGGAGCATTTAGCGCTTAGTGCTGGAAAGGAGGACCTCGCTGAATATAATGCAGAGGTGGAAGGGACTAATCTTGGACTTCCATGTGGTGCTGGTGAAGCAGGGCACACTGGTGCAAGTTCTTCCACCTCTGAGCTACAGTTTTCTCTCTGTGCAGTGGGAATAGCTGCCTGAGTCCTGCTAGATGTTCTCTGGATTGAATTGCATCTTCAAAGTGTCCTTGTTGTCTGAGTGCCATTCCCTGATCCTCCACAGTTGTCTGGTTTCACAGGGAGCTACCCTGGCATGAAAATATTCCCCTAAAAGCTGACTGCCACTTGTGTAACTAGTCTCTGTTCAGTCATTCTCTCTGCTTAACTCTGATATCTGCTTTTACTAATCCACTAATACCTTTGTCAGTATCCCTCTGTTGATCGTTGTTAACTTGGGATGAATCAAAGAAAATGAAAATCAACTGTGAAAGTGAAAGCATCAGTTTTGAAGAAGTTGCAGGATTTCAGGAAGCTAAGGAGGCAGACTTTGGGGGCTGACTGGAGAGCAACACACCACTGGCTCTGGAGGAACTAGCCTGACAGGGCAAAAAGTAGGAAAACTTGCTCAGATTGACCACACAGTCTTCAAAAGATAATGGCTCAAATATCAGTGGATTTAAAGCAGCTGTACATAAAATAGGCAAAGCTTTGGAATATTATCCCCCACTTCTACTCCTAAACTTCCATTTTTAGGATAGGACTGTGGTAGTAAAAGCATTCATGCTGGACAGGCATTTTCCAAAATCAATGTATCTTATAAATTTCACATTCGTTACTCAATATAATATATCATATACACATACATTTTGCTTAAACTATAATGCCTTTGAGAGGCCTCTTGTGGTACACATCAGCTTCCAATAACAAGTCCCACCCCAGGAAGGAGCTGGCTCCATCTCCGGCATGCATGGCAGGAACTTCACAAATGATAGGTCTTTTAATCTGCTGCCTCACTTTCTTTAGGAAGGAAAGAAGTGGGAGATGAGAGATGTGGAGGCCTAAATAATGGGTACTAGAGAGAAATGAAAAGGGAATTCATTCAACAGCAGGAAGTTCGTGTGGTAATTTGAGCAGGATACAAGGTATTCAGTAGGTGCCAAATAGGAGAATGCATCCCTTCTTCTTAAATGGAAGTTGGTGTCCAATCAATTTGGCCCAAAAAGAGATATCACTTTTAAATCTTGAAGGTCCTGTTCTAATCTTTGCCCTTCAGGAAAGCAATTTAGCCTGATCTTAGAATCTGGCTCTCCTCTCTCCTTTAAACCATGTGGGTTAAGTTTCCTTCTTTTTATATTTGCCCAAAGCAAAAGTAATATTATAACTAGTTACTTAAGAGGAAATGGATTTCTTTGAACAAATAAGCACTGCTTTTTAAATAACAAGACAGTAACATAGTCATTGGGTAAAGATCAAGTTCACACTGTGTTTTGACAAACCGAGTGGGTCATTGCTCCCTCTTGTCACTGCCGGAGCATGGGCAAAAAGGTCCACCTGAGAAGGTGACTCTGTGGCCCCAGCAGGTGCCACCATGACAGTCACTCACCCAGTCCCTAGGAAGTGGAGATGGAGGGTGAAATCTGCTGTTGGCTGGACAGAGCAAGCAGGAAGGATACCAAGATTTGTCATTGCTGCAATAATTTTCTTGGTTCTCTGAACAGGGCATGGGAAGTATGGGACAGGGCACAGGGACAGTAGTGAGGGGAACTTGTGTGTATTTTCCAGAAAGACAACGCCCTGCATTTCATTTGGGCTAGGAATCAGAACCATCCCGGTTTACTAAAGTTTGCTTAACTTGTGAAAGACACAGTGCAGTGATGGACTAAACCACACATGCAACCGAGCAAAGACAACAGACAAAGACCTCTTGTGACCTGCATGGGCCACAGCATTATTGAGTCTGGGTGTAATCTGAACTGGAGCTAAACATTTGGAGAAGGCTTTATTCCTGACCTGGGACTGGTGGTAGTGGAGGGGAGGGAAGGTGAAAGGGTGCTTAGAAAGTGTAAATAACTTGGGGAGACATGAGTGAGATACAAGGCTGGAAATGATAAAGGTGGCAGGCACATGGTTTTTATTCACGGGCCAGGTGAGTCGGTTTTTCTGTTGTTATCTGAAATGGCAACAGCTTGTTGGATATTTATGTGGGACCAAGCCCAAAGTTTATGCAGGCTTGGGTGTGTAAGAACTGTCACATCAACTCATGACTTTTGAGAGACGATAGGTGCCACATGCTGAAAATTAGGGGAAGGAGCTAGAAAAAAGAGGTCAAGAATAAAGAAAACACCCAGACTTGGTTTTTCCTCCTACCTGGATTGTTGGGGAAGTGGGTTTTTCCTTATACCTGGGGCGTTGGGGAAGTGGGTTTTTCCTCGTATCTGGGGCGTTGGGGAAGTGGGTTTTTCTTCTCTGACTCTGTGTGTGTTCTGGCACCAGGCTGCTGAATGTCCTGAGTCCATGTAATTGGTAAGAAGCATGGACCAAGACTGCATTGCTGTGGTGACCGACACAGGGCTTCCCTCAGAGATCCTGAGACCTTCTCTGTGAGATAAGAAGAGAGATGGGCAGATGCCTGGGCAGAAAGGTGGATTTTATAGAGCGGCTCCTCACCCGCCGGTCTTTGCTCTCTGTTGGAACCCTGTGGCCGCTAGGGCTTGTCACTCTGAGTACCTAAGAGAAGAAGCCCTGAGGAGACTCGTCAGCACGGCCAGTGCCTCTAGGAAATCATTCTGACCCATGAGCGGGGTTCCTCTAGGAGGTGAGCTGCTGCTCTGAAAGGAGGGCCACACTTCAACATTCCACACCGCATGGGAGCCCTTGTCATTCCTCTCCTCAAATGCAAAACTCTTTTTCTTAAATTTAAACTCAAAGTTTGCTCTGAAGATAAAACAAAGCACCACCACAGGCTACACTTTCAAACTTACATTTAAATTCCCAAGTCAATGAATATACACCTGAAAGCCATGTTCCATATAGGAAGTTTAACTTTCTGACACTGTGTGTTGATCTTCCCTATTTTCCACCATCTTCCTGTTGGTCTCCTTCTATGCAGCACCTTTCATCTTATATAAAGTGTAGAAACAGTGTCAATCTATTTTATAAACTTATTGTCAATCATGGAATAGCAGCTAGGTTCATGGTGAGATCTTAAATCTCCTATTTTTTGTGGATGTACTGGCTTCATACAAAATACTCTTAGTAAGGAGGAGCAAAGAAACCACTGAGGTCCCTCTCATATTCCACGCACCATACAAGCCCACTGAATACATATTGTAAGTCTGCACAAAACCATGCAAGGCAGAGAGAAGTTGGGTTGCATGGTCTGAGAGCAGAAGAGCTTCCCCAGTTAGCAGATGCTAATGTCCAACTGTAGAATCCGCACTTGGGCATTACCCTGAGCCTCTGTGGGAATGGTATTTAGTACAAGGTATGCCCTCAGTAATAATCTCTGAGTGAATACATGAGTGTGTGAATGACTGAGTTTAAGTGATGTTGTTATCAGATGTGTAGTCAGTCTGCCTGGCTATTTCCCACATTTTAATAGACATTTGAAATGCCATCGCATTGTTGATGGCACATTTGGACCACATGTCATGGTTGCTGGAGAACCACTCCTTTCTTTCCATGCAGTGGTTCAGGCTCTGTTCTGAGATCTACACACTCGCAGAGCCCATCATTGTGTTCACTAAGCAGGTGCATTTGGAAAACTGGGCCCACCATGGCTTGCTCTTCATGAACAAGCCCTACCTCCCATCTAGAAAGTTGCCATAGCCAGCCGTCAGAAAGCAAAGGAGTGAGATAAAGAGTAAGGAGAAGAGAGGTCTTACATAAAGCAAGGGGGTGGTGCATTCAATGAGGACTAAAAACATTTCAGTTCTAAAAAAGATTTTCAGTGTATGTATAAGTGTGTGTGCATGTGTGGGCATGTCCACCTCTGGTTTGTGCTTAGTTGTCCACTGTGAAATATGCTAGTGGTGCATTTTACCCAGATCACCATTACTTGGCTGGTGCACCCATCCTCCAGCTGCCGAGAGGTTTACTGCTCAGTCCCCAGCCATACTCTCCGTGGAACACTGCCCTTGGGTGATGGAGAATTGCCCTTGGCTGATGGGAAATGCCTTACCTGGAGATGCCCACTGCTGTTCCTCACACTCCCAGAGTCTTCTTGGCTCTGAGACTAACTGATCCTGGGACACAAGGGCTCAGCTTCCTGCCTCAGGTGGAGCAACCCTTGAATGCCATTTGTGTCCCAGAGTTTATCTATGGATTCCAATTATCTATGTGGCGTAACAGCCACCTAGCCCTGAAATAAATGACTTAAAACAAGAAACATTTTATTATATATCTTGAAATGGTGGGTGAGGCATTTAGCAGGGCTCAGCTGGGCAGTTCTTCTGTTCCACAGGGTATTCACTATGGTTTCAGCGTTTGGTTGGCAGCTAAATGGGCCCAGAGTATCCTAACAGTTTCATTCAAGTACCTGGCACTTTGGTGGGGAAGTAGGAAGGTAGACACGGCTGGCCTCCTCTCCCTCCTCAGGTTGTCTCAGGGTCTCTCTGTGTGGTCTTATTAGTAGGGTAGCCAGACTTCTTGCATGACAGCTGAGGGCTCCAAGAGTGAGTAGTCCAAGGAACAGAGAATGGAGGCTGCCAGTTCCTGGAGCCTGAGCCTAGAAACCATCACAGCCTCATTTCCACTATATTCTATTGTCAAAGTAGTCACAGGCTGAGTGGGACTTAATTAAACTAAAGAACTTCTGCACAGCAAAAGAAACTATCAACAGAGTAAACAGACAACCTGCAGAATGGGAGAAAATATTTGCAAACTATGCATCTGACAAAGGTCTAATATCCAGAATCTATAAAAAACTTAAATCAACAAAAAGCAAACAGCCCCATTAAAAATGGGCAAAGGACAAGGTGGAAATGCAAATCAAAACCACAATGAAATACGATCTCACACCAGGCAGAATGGCTATTATTAAAAAGTCAAAAAATAACAGATATTGGCAAGGCTTTGGTGAAAATTGAATGCTTATACACTGCTAGTGAGAATGGAAATTAGTTCAGCTATTGTGAAAAATCAGTTTAGAGATTTCTCAAAGAACTTCAAACAGAATTACCATTCAACCCAGCAATGGCATGGATATATACCCAAAGGATACAAATAGTTCCACCACAAATCACATGTATACATATGCTCATCACAGTGCTATTCACAATAGCAAAGACATAGAATCAACCTAGATGCCCATAAATGGCGGACCAAATAAGGAAAATGTGGTGTATATACACCATGGAATACTATACAGCCATACAAAAGAATGAAATTGTGTCCTTTGCAGCAACATGGATGCAGCTGGAGGCCATTATTCTAAGCAAATTAACCAGGGAAAGAAAAGCAAATACCACATGTTCTCACTTAGAAAGTGGGAGCTAAACCTGGACACAAAGAGGGAAACAATAGACACTGGGGCTTAGTTGAGGAAAGGAGGGAGGAGGGTGAGAGTCAAAAAACTACCTGTCAGGTACTATGCTCAGTACCTGAGTGATGAAATCATTTGTACACCAAACCCCAGTAACATGCAATTTGTTACCCATGTAACAAACCTCCACATGTACCTGCTGAATGTAAAATAAAATTTAGAAATAAAACGTAGTCACAGGCCACCCAGGTCCAAGAGGAGGGACCATATACCTCACCTCTCAATGGCAGAGGCATCAAAGAATATGGTCCTCCTACAGACTGAGGCTAGACTTCTAAAGAAATCACACGATGCTTGCCCCATCCTCATTGCCTTGTTCTTCATGTGTTTCTCTGGAGAGCTCTCCCCCAATAAATTGCTTGTCAAGAATCCTTATCTCAGACTCTGCTTCTAGGGACCCAAACCATCAACCTAACATCCATCCCTTGTCCTCCTTGGCGGCAGCAGCACAGTCTTATTGAAGTTTATTAATGGAGCCCCAGGTAACCCACTTCCAGAGTTCCCAGCTTCCCTGGCAGCTGGGGTCATGTGATTGTTGTGCAGCATCCCTATTAACCTCAGTAGGGAAAGCACTGGGTTCAAGAGGCTGAAGAAGAGACCCAGAGCCAGCAAATGAGACATGAGGTTTTTTTAGGGGCTACATACAGGAGAGAGTCTAGTGGCTGTGAATGGGACAGGAAAACTGCCTTACATACAGAAATGGTCCAGTGGCAGCAGGCTGGGCAGTAAAGCCACAACTTCTTGCAAACAGCATGCAATTTATATAGCATTTTCAATTAATACCCTCTCCTTATCGACCTCCAGCTGACAACTTTCATCCAGTCCAAAACTTGGGGCCTCAATCCTCTGTATGGCCCATGTTCCATGAGACAGGCCAGGGGCTCAGATGTTTTTCATAGACAAGGAACTAATCACCGGGTTGGCCACATCCAGGTTCCCTAGCTGGGAACACACATTCAGATGCATCTGCTATACTGGGTCATTCCCTGTGTAACTTAAATTATTGCTATCAGGTGTACTTACTCTACATTGACCCAGTTCTGGCCAATGAAAGTCAAAGGAATTCTTTCGTGGGGCATCTCAAAATTGTTCTGCTTTCTCAGTAAAAGGAAGCATACACACTTGACACTACCCCCTCCTTGGCCCTCTTTCTTTTATCTTGAATATGGTTGTGATGACTAGAGCTGCAGCCGCCATTTTGCAAATGTGAAGGAAGGGTCAAGAGAGTATGAATACCACCTGCTTTCATGTTGCCAAGCCACTGAACCAATGGCAACAGCTGCCTACTTCGGACTTGTCAGGTGAAGAGAAACAACCTTTTGTGTTGTTATTGTTCAGGTCATTGTCTCAGGTTTTATGTCACTTGTAACCAAGTGCAATCCAAACATCCTTGCAGGGGATAAAATAACCAAACTAATAGTTGAGGAACAAAGACATGTACTTTACAGTTCAAACTGATACCCAATGAAGAGAGATATCTTTACAAGATGGCATTAAAGATGCAATTTGAAATATTAGCTTCATGTTGAAGACATTTCCCCCTTTAATCTGTGTTTAAAGTTAGCATGACATAATTGAGAAAACAGTCTGATCCACTTTCTTTTGTCAGTTGAGGGTTTTTCTTCCTCTATTTAAATGAAAATTACTGATTGTCATTTCCACAGATGTTTTAGAACCTAGATGTAATTTGCAAAACATGAAAGAACTAACAATGTTCAGTTTGAAGCTGGCTTATCCTTCTCCATTTAATTCTGTTCTCTACCCGTTCTGTTCAAATGGGTTTTATTAGGGCCTGAAGTCGATAATAAAAAAGGAATGGAATTCAGCATCACCATTGCTGCAGCTGTCTCCATTTTAACACACGTGCTCATGAGGAGACACTTCCCTCTGTGACAGTAACTGGCACCAATGTAGTAATGAACTTGGGCTCCCCTTTGTCTTCCTTGGGGACAATGGGCTGAGGCCTGGCCAGACTACTTCTAACTCTACATCCCCACCACTTGTTATCCTCCCAAATACTTGGTTTAATATAGAACTCTTAGTATTTACATAGCAATTTTGCTCAAAAATGCAGATACCCTGGGGTAACCAGGCATCATACAGCAACCATTTTTTGAGTTCCAGGCAGGAAAGCAGATGCTGAGAAGAGTTTGGTGGAGGAGAATTTATTCCGGGAACATTACCCTAGAGAATAGGAGTAAAAACTGGGAGAAGCAAAGTGGGCAAAGGAATAAAGACAATTCAAGCTTGTGGCTTGAGCAGATCACCACTGTGGGCAACTGGGGCTCACTCTTGCTGGGCTTCCTCTGGGAGGTGATGTGGAATGCCCCTCAAAAGTTTCCACACAACATATAGAAGAAAGGAGTCCTATTGGTTGAATTCAAAAATTCAAACTCAAAGTAATTCAAATGTATGAAAGTTTGAACTTTAACTTATCCTGAGCTTGAAGGAACATGGCTATGCAACTTGAGGCATGTGCATGCAACTGTGACTTCTGCCTTTTTTCTATAAATGATTAAGACCAAAGTACACCAGAGAAAAGACCCCCTCAGATCACCACCCCTCCTCGTGGAATAATGAACTAATCTGTAACCAACCAAATAGCTGTGGCATCTGCACCTGTTCTTATAAGGAAACTGTTGTGATCCTGTTGGAACTTTTCTGTCTCTGCCTATGTAAGTAAAACCATAACTTTCCCACTCTGGAAATGTTGACTCCCTTTCATTGGAGTCAGTGCTTTCCTGGGTGATCACCCTCAAGCTTTGTGCTCATGTAAACTCTATACTCGTGATGGAATGAAGAAAAAAGCCAAAAAACAAAAAAAACAACAAAAAGAAAACCTCTGTAAGATATTTAAAGAGGTTTCTTCTGAGCCAGTATGAGTGACCATGGCTTGGGAAACAGTCTCAACAGATCTTGAGAAAGTGTTCCCGAGGCAGCTGGGTTACAGTTTGGTTTTACACATTTTAGGGAGATAGGAATTGTAGGTAAAATCATGAAGGTGTATATCGATTCCATCTAAAGGGGTGGGATATCTTGGAGAAGGTGGGTTTACAGGTCATAAGTAGAGTCAAAGATCTTCTGATTGACAATTGGTTTGAAGAGTTAAGGTTTGTCTAAAGACTTGAAGTCATCAGAAAGAAGTGCTTGAGTTAAGATAAAGGGGAGTTGCAGAGACCAAGATTCTTGTTATATAGATGAAGCCTCCAGGTAACAATCTTCAGAAGGAATGGATGATAAATATCTCCTTCCAGATCTTAAAGGGTATCAGACTTTTAGTTACTCTCTCCTAGATCTAGGAAATGCCAGATTATACTGATGGAGATTCACCACAGATGCAAATTTCTCCCACAAAAGACAGCTTTGCAGGACCTTTTCAAAATATGTCAAAGACATACATTTTGGGATAAAATATTTTTATTTCCTTCAGGGTCTGCTTCTGACTTGTGATGTGATACCAGAGTCAGGTTGGAATTTGGTCCCTTTTTGCCACAAAGGGTTTGTTTTGTGAGTCTTATGGTCTCTATTTTAATGTTAATGCTGGTCCCTTGTCCCTAAATCTCTAAAGGGATGGGTATAATGAGGTGTGTCTCATGTCCCTTTCCATCATGGTCTGGAACTCAGCTTTTCACAATTCTCTAAGGCTCCTGTGGCCAAGATGGGGGAATCTATTCAGTCAGTTTGTTACCAGAAAGGGGGTCCCAATCCAGACTCCAAAAGAGAGTTTCTGGCCTTGTGCAAGAAAGAATTTGGGGTGAGTCCAAAGAGTAAAGTGAAATCAAGTTTATTAATAAAGTAAAGGAATAAAAGAAGGCTACTCCATAGGCAGTGTAGGGCATGGGCTGCTCTACTGAACATACTTAGAGTTATTTCTTGATCATATGCTAAACAGGGGTGGTTTATTCATAAGTTTTCTGCAAAAGAGGCAGAGATTTCCTGGAACTGAGGTTCCCTCCCCTTTTTAGACCATATAGGGTAGCTTCTGGACATTGTCATGGCATTTATAAACTGTCCTGGCACTGGTGGGAGTGTCTCTTAGCATTCTAAGGCATTATAATTAGCATATAACGAGCAGTGAGGAGGACCAGAGGTCACTTTCGTTGCCATCTTGGTTTGGATGGGTTTGGGCCAGCTTCTTTACCACAACCTGCTTTATCAGCAGGGTCTTTGTGACTTGTATCTTGTGCCAACCTTCTATTTGATCCTGTGACTAAGAACGCCTAATCTCCTGGGAATGCAGTGCAGCAGGTCTCATCCTCACTGTACCTAGCCCTTATTCAAGATGGAGTCAGTCTGGCTTAAATGCCTCCAACAGGTTGGGTGGGTGGCTTAAGATTTAATTTTTGGTTTACAATACTTAATCACATTCTCTGAATCTCATTATTTAAAGCTGACATCCTGTGTTATGCCATTCTTGCATTCCTATAAAAAATACCTGATATTGGATAATTTATAAAGAAGAGAAGTTTAATTGGCTCATGCTTCTGCAAGCTGTACAGGAAGTGTGGTGTATTCAGTGTCTACTTGGCTTCTGAGGAGGCTTCAGGAAACTTACAATCATGGTGGAAGGCAAATGGGAAGTGGGCTCATCACATGGAGAAAGGAGGAGCAAGAAAACAAGGGGGAGGTGCCGCACACTTTTAAATAACCAAATCTCACAAGAACTCACTCACTATCACCAGAACAGCACTGAGGAGATGGTGCTTAACCATTCATGAGAAATCCACCCCCATGATCCAGTCACCTCCCACTAGGCCCCACCTCCAGCATTGGGGGTTATATTTCAACATGACATTTGGGTGGAGACATATCCAAACTATGTCATGTCCCCACCACCCCCATACCCCAAATCGTCAAGAATGCCCCTGTGGTGCCATGTCCATGCACTATCAGGTAGCACACGTGTGCATGCCAGGTGAGTTCCACAGATGACCCTTATGTGGTGTCATCTGACCCTCATGTCGGCCACACTTATGTGGCTCCCCTGACCCTGATGTGGAGAGCAAGAGATGCAGGGTTCAGGGAAGTGGGCTCTTCTAGCCACCCTTTGCAAAGTTAATCAATGCAGTGAGAAAGAAAAATAGCTCGGAGCAGTCTGAGGAATGTGAGTTATGCAAAATCTATCAGGCCCAGAGAATAGGAAACTTCAGTCATCCCTGCACCCATGGCCAGGGGCAATTATTTAAAGGCATTTAGTTCTTTCTTTTCTTCCCTGTAGTTTCTAGACTAGCTGATAAATGACCTAAAATGTTACTGCAAGTTTCACAATGTGACCTCACCCATTATCTTCACATTCCTGGAATTTGTGATACAAATAACAATGTCTAGTCAATCACTAATTAATGTAATTTCTGTAAACCAATGAGAACTCCCAAAAAACAACTTTATATCTTCCCACTCCTTGTACCCCTTTGCCTTTAAAAACCTGCTTGTAACAAAGACCAAATGGAGCATATATCTAGGATGACTTGGGTCTCAGTATTCCAGGCAGCTGTGAACATCTTGGCTCAAGTAAACTACTTAAAGTTATATTTTGTGCCTCAGCTTCTTTCTTTAGGTCAGCACCAGCAAATGGCTGGAGGAAGGGTGGGCAAAGAGGATATGAGGTAGCAGATGGGAAATGTTCAATTCAGCATCTAATAGGAGAGGTCAACAAAGTTTTCTGAAGGAAATAGGAGCCATACAGAGAGTAAAGAGCACATATAAGCCCATGGAAAAAATAAAAACATGGTAGCACACTGGAACACCTAATGGAAGTTGGAAGAGAAAAAAAAAATTATCTGGGTGGCAGAGAAAAAAAGGTGAAAAAGAGGTGGGTAAACAAAGAGTTCTGAAATTAGAACTGACAGAAGAAGCTAAATTATTCCCAAGAGAGTCAGAAAGAAAGACTAAAAATGTGGAGAGGTGTGCAACAAAACAGGAATCAGGGTGGCTTTAGGTTCATAGCAACAATATTGGATGGTAGAAAATAATGAAACAACGTCTTCAAAATTTTGAGGGAAAGGTATTTCTAACCAATAATCCTTTCCCTAACCAAACTGTCAATAAACACAAGAGTAAATACTTTATAGCATGCAGATCTTGAAAAATTATCTTTCACCTGTCCTTTCAGAGAAAGCTGCTGGAGGATGTGCTCCACCAAAACAAGGGGCTATACTAAGAAACAGGAAGATGAGAGATCCAGAAAAGGTGGTATAACTTGAGAGAGAGTTAAAGTGGATCCCCAGCATGACAAAATGACCCTAGGATGACAGCTGCACTCCAGTTCCAGAGGATGAGCAGTCTTAAATGAAACAGCATACAGAGACCCTGGAGAGATGTTAAGAAAATGCAATTGGTGGAATACTTGTTACAGGTAAATGATTTATACCAGAGTTTGCAAATTTTTCTTAAAGAACCAGATAGTGAACATTTTGGACTTTGCAGGCCATATAGTCTCTGTTACAACCATTGAACTCTGTCATTACAATATGGAGTGAAAGCAGCAGCCATAGATAATACAGAAACAAATGGGTGTGGCTGTGTTCCAGTAAAACTTTATTTACAAAAAAGGTAAACAAGCTAGATTTGACCTGCAGGGCATTGTTTGCTGAGTCCTGCTTTGAACAATGTGAGTGAACTCAGAGTATAAATCAGTTGTGATTTCATAGGAATCTAAGCATATAAAATGCCAAGGTAATTTTTAACTCTATGGAAAACAAATTTTTTTAAATGTTTCCCCTAAAATACCAAGATAATTGTGCATATTACATGGCTCACCTGTATGATCTTTATACAATCACAATCATGTAGACACTGAATACTCCTCTACCCCAGTTTGTGATATAACCATGTGGGGAGTACGTGAGGGGTGGGAGGGGTGACAGAAAGAGCAAGACTCTTGTCCACTGTGGTGGGAAGCCTACAGGTAACACCCAGAAGGGAGAATCAAGAAGTAGCCACAAGGCCATATCATTTAGGTGCATGACAGAACACTTCAATAACAAGTAGCTAAGGGTTGGAAGAGGAGGTTCAGTGAAGAGCAATTTAGGAGTCTCTGGTGGCCTATAGAGAACTGTCTCAACTTCCTGAGCCTACCTCTGGGGTCTGCCTAGACCAGACCTCCTGGGGGCAGAGCACACTGTGACACTCCTAAAGTGGAGGCTTGCCAAGGGGTATGGATGGAGCTTGGATATGTGGTCAGGGTGCTGCTTGCTTCTCGTTTTCCACACCACCAGGCAAAGCAGTAAAGGGCTATAAAGAACAAAAGCGAAAGGTTATTTAGAACAGAAGAAAAGGGGGTCAGCCCTGGTTTGGAGCTGGCACTTCTTGCAAAGCCACATTCCAGCAGGAGGATTCCTAGGATTCTATGAATTCTAGAACAATTGAAGGAGTATTTGCTAAGGCAGGAAGACATGATACATTTTATTTAATGGTTTGTTTTATTGATATATGTAAACTAGGTCTTGCCATTTACATAAGGGCAAAGATGTTGCCTTTGCCCACTGCACAGTGTGGGAGCCCAGCCTGGAGCAGCTGGTGGGGAGAAGGGGGCAACTGGAACAGAACTCGAGGGCACACCTCCGAAAAGGAGATTTGCTGGTCCCATCTCCAGTGCAGGTCCTTGGCCTGTGCTGCCCGGTTCAGGGTGGAGGTCCGCTCCCGGCTCTCAGGGCCTCCCTTTCTATCTAAGTCTCCACCCAAGCAGCTCTGAGAGAACCCAGCTGACTCAGGGACAGTGGAGCAGAGGCTGGAGAGGGCAGCAGTGAGCCTGGGCAGCGCCGGGTGGGGACCCCGGCAGCAGAGGCTGCGAAACAGCCCTGGATTGGGGTTAGCTGGGATCAGATTATGGATCAAAGCAGGTACGAGGTAGGGACACTGTGGGGTGAGTCCATGCACACATGGGTGCAGAGGCAGTGGCGCTGGGGAAGGGGCAGGCACAAATGCACATGCAGCCCCCCGCTCTGCGGGTCTCTCCTGCTCACTGGTAAAGAGATGACAGATCTGCTTGAGCGTTTTGTTGCGGCAGGACTGTGCCTATATCTCCTTCATTCTGTCCCAAAACCTTGGGTAGGATTTTGTCCTCACTTCACACATAAGAAAACTCAGGTTCAGAGGATTAAATATCATGCCCAAGGCCAGGTGAGCAACTCCACGACCCCACAGCTGCCCTGGCGGCCTCTAAGAGGCCTCCTAGCCTCACTGCCTCACTTGGTAATGTTGGGCAGACCTGGGGTCTATCGGGGTGCTCCACCTCTGGGCAGAGCCGCAGCTTACACTGCAAACTTTGGAAGGAGGCATTGGACTTAAGGGAAAGTTTAAAAAAAAAAAAAGAAAAAAAAGAACACTCCTGTTTTTTTTGTGCTTCCTGCTTCTTACCTGGCTTCCATTAGCCTCTTCAGTCAGAGCAGCGTGACTTCTGTGGTGACTTGGGTAATCTTTACAACACAGCTTTTCTCAAAACCTCAAATAACTCATTTACACATTCTGGATCCATTATGGGAAATCCGGAATAAATGGATGCCTGGTATCACTGGGGAAATTAAACTACAGCAATAGAAAGTATCTTATCCAGACTTCAACAGCCAACCAGGGAGCACAGGCGCTGCCTATCCAGAAGCCAGGCAGCCTGAGCCTCTCCAGCTTCCCAGCCGTGCACCAGCAGCTCCTGGAAACACTCACAGGATGCGCCTCTGTTCTCAAGAAGCCACATGCCCCTCGGCTACAGCGTGTCAACCCACAGTCTCCTGTGTGCCTACTAGGGTCAGAAGTGATCGTCGGGGATGAGAGCCTCACTTAAGAATTTAACAAGGCCCAGGGTAGGGGACGGAGCCATGCTCAGAGCAGCATCGGCCAGCCCTCCATGCTCAGCCACGTCTCTTTCCTGAACTATGAAGGGGATGGTGGCACCTGCTCTGTGGACACTGAGGGACTCACAGGTAGTGTAGGTGATAGGCCCCCCGCCCCTCAGGACCCACCCATGCAGGGCAGGCTTGCTTCTCATTTCCACATGCCAGGCCAAGCAGGAAAGGGTTATAGAGGAATGGACCCTCCTGGGTGTGGACGTCTCCTTCATAACCCCTGGAACCTGACAGAGAGGAACACCTGGGGGTTAAGGTGCAGCGGGACCAGTGCTGTCCAGTCACCTGCGGAGACAGGCATTTCTATTCTGATGCTGTTCATACACCAGCCACCAGACCCACGTAGCTATTAAGCACTTGAAATGCAGTTAGTGGGACCGGCGCACTGATTTTAGTTTAATTTTAGTTAATTCATATTTAAGTTTAAAAAGCTGAGTGTGGGTCGTGGCTACCATATTGAACAGTGAAGATCGAGCCCACAGGGTGTAAATGACAGGTGCTCATTAGTGTCCAGTCTGACTCTTTCTAGGACATTGTCACTGTATCCGGGATTCCATTCCTGAAAGCCTGGCATCTGTAGGGTTCTACAGATGTCAGCAGAGTTTATCAGGCCCAGCTGTTGACTCCTGGAGCAGGTGTGCTGTCAAGTAAGTGAGACCATGTGCTGAGCTGCCACATGCCCTGTGCTGTGGGAGGACCTGTGTGTCATCTTTACTTGTGTTCTGATCAAAGGAGAGAAGGTGTAAAAAATTCATGGCAAGTGTAAAGTGTCAGGGAATATTAGTTACCATGATTAATAGTAATTATCAGAGTGACCTAATTTTGTACCTTCCCCTTTTGGTATCTTGTGTAATATTCACATACCCGTGGTGGGGCCTGTCTCCAGTTTACATAATTAAAAATAGGCTGGGAGGTGAGGTGTCTCCCCAGGAAACAAGGGAGTAGGTGCAGGGCTCAGAGGAACTGAGCTGTCCCAACCCCCTGGTCCTCCACGGCTACTTCATGCAGGGACATGGAGCCTGAAGTCTCCACCCTCGTCCCCTTCTCTGCCTGTCCCAAAGCAGCCCTTCTCCCTCAGACTTTTTCTTTTTGAAAATTATTTGAATAAATTTCTTCTTCTAATTCCCTAAGATCAAAAAAAGTATCCTTTATATATTTAAAAAAGCAGCAGTATGAAAATGAGCCCAGAGATCCTTACCTTATAAATGCTTAGAGAAACTTCATGGTTATAAAAACAGTAATTAGGTAAGAGGCCCTAAGCATCTGATTCCTTAAAATGCTCTTTAAGGTGGAATGGATTTAGTTAGCATCTGGCACCTTGCCTCGTACTGGTATGAGTGCTTTCCATGTTAGTAAATTTCAGTATCAATTCGAAAGCTTGGCAGGCATGATCCTAATGCTGGCGAGAACAGAAGTCTGCTCCTCATGCTCACAGATCCCTCCTGGATTCCTCCTGTGTGCACACCAAGAACAGGGAGCTGGAATGACCTGATACTGTGGGTTATGTGCACATGAACACAGTGGCATTTTGGGTGGCTTTGATGGTACCCCTTCTAGAGGCATTATCTTTTTTACCCAGTCTGGTGTGATATTGTCTGATTAAGGGATTCACTAGTAGGGCTACAGGATTTCCTGCCCTCTGTGGATGCCAGCAGTGCACTATCCACTATCGTCATGGCTCCAGAGGGCTCCCATCCAGGTGATGCTTTACCATCCTCAGACTGGCAACGCTAAAGGATAAGTTGTGTTCATTTCACCATCATCCAGTGTGGCGCCAGGCAGCAGTGGGGTTGCTTGCTGGGGTCATTCAACAGGACCTCATTGCAAAGTCAATGCCCCCTAAGATGAAGTTGGGGTTCTTGCACCCCAGGTGGAATTTTCTTTTCCTTAGGTTTATATTCAGGAATGTCCTCAGAATTTGGCAGACGTCTATGAGGCCAATGACAAACAGTGCTCAATGACAAAGAGATATTTCTATGGAAGAGTGGCCAATATTTGTGCTTGGAAGGAGGGACTGTGATCCCGCGGGGATGGGGAAGATGGAAAAGGAGAAGAGAATACAGGATCCTCATTCCAGCCCCAGTGGGTGCAGCCTGAGGCAGCCTGCTCTTGGGCAGTGGTTCTCAAGCTGGAACCTGGAGGGTTTCTGACTTCATTCAGTAAGCTGCTGGGCCGAGAATGGGCATTTCTGTCACTTTCCCTGGCAGTGCTGAGGCTGCTGGTCCCTGGTGGTTTCCTTCAATGCTCCTTGGCAGCACACTTGCTGGTGGAGCCTGTGAAGGTTCCCATTTAACGGCTTGCAATGAACCTGCCAGTGCAGAAAGCAGAATGACAGAGTTCCAGTCCCCAAGTCCCAAAGGAGCTTCCAACTGCATCCCTGTAGTGGCATTAACATCATTTTCCCCAGCACTTACTTAGGAATGCCAGTCTCCTTCTTTCCATTGTACAGGGAATCCAGCCCTTTAAATGCAACTACAGACCTGTTTCTCAAGTCCAACCCTGGCCTCTGTTTCAGCCTGGCCTGCAGCCTCATTTCAGGTTTCTATCCTCTCTCATAAGACTATTTGAAAGCCTCCAGCTTGACATTCTCAGCCACCTATTTCTCTTTCGCCTCCTGCCTACCTCACCAAGAGGACTTCTGACATGCAGCTTTCCCCTGTCCAGCCTGTCCTTTGGTGGCTTTAAGACCTTTCATGGCCCTGTGTGTGCCCATCAGGGCTTTGGTTCTGGGCTTGAACAACAAACAACCCCTGCCCTAGGCACAGCCCCGCTTGTCCTCCTGCCCTGCCATTCACATGGTGTTCCTTTGCCTAGAGGCACTCACGTTCCTCCCCCTAGAAAATGTGTCTTCACCCTGCAGGGCCTGACTCAGAGTTCATGGAAATGACAGAGGAGGTGCAGAAGGTGCATCCACTGAGGGGAGCCTGGACACTGGCCATGCCTTCCTTTGCTGGGGCCAGGGTGGGGCTTCCCTGGTCTGACCTGCAGTAAGGGGTTCCAAGAGTTCTGTGCTATTGGAACAGGGCATCCACATGGTGTAGACAGGATGGGGCTGAGCAGAATCCCAGGTCACAGAGGACCCCAGTTCTGCTGAATGGCCCGGGAAGCTATGCTGGCTGCTGCTGAGAAGACTCTGCACCCAATGCTGCTCCTTGAAAGGCCCAGGTCTGCTGGCCCCCATGTGATGCTGCCATCTGGCTTCCAGGTCACTCCCTGGTGTTGGACCCGGAGGTGGCCAACAACAAAAGGTTCTGGAAAGACCCCTGGAAGCTGTTTGGGCCCCAGTCCCCGTGGTTTGTCCCTCTTCTCCCTCCCCCTCACCAAAGCCATGAACTTGAAGCCTGGGTCTCAGGTTGGGTTCAAAGTCAAATGGTTTATTTGGGAGGTGAGGGAATAGTCCCCGGAAGGAGGGCGTGTTGATAAGCCAATTACCATGGTCACCTGGAGCTTAATCACTTGGGTATACCTAGGAAAGGTATAGATTCTACCGTGCCTGGGAAGTCTCTTATCAGACAGTGTTGTGGGTTAGATGATGTCCAGACAAACGACATGTCCACATTCTAGCCCCAGTACCTGTGGGTGTGACTTATTTGGAAACAGGGTCTTTATAGATGCAATCAAGTTAGATGGCATCACCAGAGTAAGCGAAATCCAAGGACTGGTGTCCTTATAGATGGAGGTGACACAGAGACACAGAAGGGAGTAGGCCATGTGATGTGGCCACAAGCCTGAGCTAGAAGAGGCAAGGCAGGAACCCCCAGAAGCTTTGGAGGAGCATGGCCCTGCCAACTCCTTGCTTGTGGACTCACAGCCTCCAGACTGAGAGAGGCGAGTTTCTGTTGTTTAAGCTGCTCATGAGTGGCACTCTGTTACAGAGGGCTGTGTGGGGTGGGCTGTCTATCCCCAGCTCCCCCAGTCCTTGGTTGACGGCTGCTATTGAGAGGATGCTCATTTCCAGGCATCTCTGTGCTCAGGCCCAGGGCAGGGCCTCTGTGGTTCTGGAAGGAGCTTCCCAGCACAGAAATGCTTCCAGTGGCAGCTGTAAGTTGGCAGAGTACAGGGAATGGTCTGGGAGACATGGGCAGGACATGGGTAGAAACTGCTGTCCCTCGTTGACCAGGCTCAGAGGATGTGGTCCTTGCACCAAGCATTTGGGATGACAGACAAGGTCTCAGGGAGCAAAGAAAGCAGGGGCTTGTGGGAATGGGAGTGGGTGCAAATCAGTTACTACTTGAATATCTTCCCCTAAGGGACTTCCACCCCAACATTCTGTCCCCAAGTGTTCAGTTGTCCATGCCCTTTGCTCCTGAATCTCTCCCTGAATCCCAGCACATGCCATTGCACTGTAGCCATCTGTATACTTGATACCTTCCCTTCTAGAATTGTCATGCAGTAGTGAACTGCACACCTCATCTTTGTGCTTCCACATACGTAGTGGTTGGTATCAATTTTATTGTTTCAACTTTAGGGCAAAAAACACCTAGAGTCAGCCTATGAAATGCGGGGACCCATGGAGGGCTGTGCAGTTGATCAGGCTCAAGGGGCCTTAGGGAGGGGATGGTGGCCAGGGCTATTCCCATAGAAAGCAGGGTGCTGGGCCTGTATGTGGTGCTGCTGGTGTCCCAGTCTGCATGGCTGCCTGTTCCTCTTTTTTGTCCTGTCCTTCCTCAATGAGGATGAGTATCAGCTAACCCAGCCCCATGTGAGTAGCTCAAGGCCAGTTCTCCCTGTTGCAATGAAGCAAGATTTTTCTCAGCCCCTTGCTAGGCTCCCGGCAGGAGATGCCCCATCGACTCAGCCCACCTGGCCATGCCTAAAGGCAATGCTCTGGTGTGGATCTTGTACTGCCACGACTGCATGCACAGCCTCTGGCTGGTGGGAACATATGAACGAGTGTGTACAGGGTCTGGCCAGCCAATCTGAGCACAGACACAGGAGCAGGCTCTGTGCAAAGCCCACACCAGACCAGGTGTATTACCAAGGCAGGGGTGCCTGCAAACTCAAAGCCCCAGAGCGGGTGTTACAGTGTGCTAATCAGCTATTTTTGTTCCACTGTCCATAGCCTGATGAACGGCGTGTGTTAGCAGCTCAGTCAGCCCCTTGCCCAACTCTGACCCACTGCTCTGGGACTGGCTGGGCCCCACTCCTGTTTCTGTTGTGTGTGGCAGCTGCCCTCCACTGTGAGAGCAGAGGAACACAGTGCTGCAGCCTTTCTGGGTACCCGCCTTTGGTGGGTCCTCAGCTCTCGTCCATCATCCAAGAAGAGTGAGGTCATGCTGACACTTGAAAGGTGACGAGGATGGAGAGTTTTATTGAGCAACGAAACAGTTCTCAGTGGAGAGGGAACAGGAAGGTAGTCTCTCACCCGAAGTCAGGTTGTCTTCCCCAGTGTGGTTGAGTCTGGGGCTTTTATAGGCACAGGATGGAGGAGGCATGGGCCAAATATAGTACTGGGAAAGGCAACTTCTGATCGGTTAAAAGCATTATTCAGAAAGAACCAGTTGGGGAAGGGTGGGCAAACAGGAACAGAAGTTCTCACTCTGGGTCATGGGTTTCATCTGGAGCCAACAGTCCAGGGTGTTTTGACTTGAAGGTGAGGTTTCACCAGGGAACCACCCCTGTCTGCCTAGGCATCTGACTGCCTCCTGTCTCTACCAGCATTGGTGCCTGAACAGGCCATCCTCCTGCAGACGGAGCCACCCTCCTGCCTGCACTGGAACCAATAAAGTTTCCACAAAGATTTAGTCTTGATTTTTATCTTTTTCTTTCCCATTCAAATCATGAAGTTCTCTCACACTTTTTAAGGTCACTTAGGTTCTAAGTCTCAAGATAAAATGTCTCTCCCTAAAGAATAAACCCCATCACCTCTCTTCTTCCTAACCCCAGAGAACACCTTCATCAGTGATATCCCACTCTGCTGGGTTTCATAAGGAGGTATCCCTGGAATGCATCTGGGGGAGTTGTGTACATTCTAACCTTTCCTTCTATTTTTTTTCCTATTTCACAATTACTACTTTTTAAATTTTGTTAATTGTATATTAACATTCACACAAGAAGGCATGCATCTAAAATCCACCAGCCTTCAATCAGAGAAGCAGCACACTGTAGTCACAAGGTCTTTGGTCTGGGGCCTGACACCGAGTGGGAAAGCCTGTCCCCATCTCTGGCTGCCATGTGACCCTGAGCAAATCGGGTCAAGCAAGTCACTTCATTTTTTACCTCTCAGTTTTCACACCCTGGGTTTAAGTATCAGGGCAATACACCGTAGGCTGTCCCAAGAGCACCTCACAAAACCTCCCTCTCATTTGCCTCCATCACCGGACTCTGAACTCCCTGCCACCTCCCCTGAGAATGTGAGGGTGGGGCCATGTCCTGGGGTGTGGCTCCCCACCGTCCCTGGAGGAGGTCTTCACACACAGCCTCAAGACCCCCTGGGCCGCCCTCCTCCCTGGCACTCCCCCAGGGCAGAGCTGTGCTGGGAGCTTCTCCTGCCAGCTGCACACATTTGCTGGCCCCAGCATTTCTCCTGCAAGCACATTCAGGTCTTTCCCCAGCAGGGTTACTCTGACAGCCTGTGAATGCACAACACCTGCTGTCTGTATTCTCCTGTTGGTTGTGTTAATCCTGCTTTGCTTTGGGGATCCTGCAGGTAGATTTGGATCTGGATCTTGTCTGCTCAGCTTCTTCCTCACCAAGGCAGTGGAAGTGAAGTTGACCTTCTTGGGAAGTCTTTCTAGACTTGGCCAAGAGAGAGCCGCTGTTGAAGATGGGAGCAGGTGGTGATGCAGAACGCACCAGACCCACAAGTGCCAGGGGTCAATCCTTACCTGGGCTCAATTCCAGGAGAGATGGCTTGTGGGCCAGAGGGACATGGCCTGGGATGGGCTCACTGGTCAGCTCAGAACAGGCCTCCTCAGAGAGTGCGCTCTGGACCAGCACTGCCCCCGTGACAGCATCCTGACAGCTGCCCTCTCCTCTTCCCTAAGTCACAAACATCAGCCATCCCACCCTGAGATAGGAAGAAGCCAGCCTTCTTAAAAAGGTGACTAGACTTCTTCTACAGTTTTCTTCCAATAATGTTCAGAGAGCCATCAAGCCCTGCTGAACCCAGATTCCTGCCATGAAAAGCCTTCACTAGAATTGTCATGCAGTAGTGAACTGCACACCTCATCTTTGTGCTTCCACATACGTAGTGGTTGGTATCAATTTTATTGTTTCAACTTTAGGGCAAAAAACACCTAGAGTCAGCCTATGAAATGCGGGGACCCATGGAGGGCTGTGCAGTTGATCAGGCTCAAGGGGCCTTAGGGAGGGGATCCCCACATATGACCTTCAAAGGACAGTTCGGTTGTTTTGCAAGTGAAGACTTAGCTTGGAGGGTGTTCAAGTAAGACTAGACATAAAATGGTAACAGCAATAGTAAGAATGATAGTGGCCAGGACTGCTCTCCTGTGTGGGCCTCCTCTGAGCCTGACACACATGCTAGTCCCTTTGAATGCCCCATCCCCCGAGGTCAGTCTTGTGCTCACTGCCTCCCCCTCATAGGACATCCCAGGATGCAGCAGGACAGAGCCCGGGTGTGAGTGTGGGCTGGTGTCCCAGGCAACCTCCTACCCCACACGTCTCAGGCCCTGGGGGCTAATGGCTCATGGGGGCACTCACCATGGAGGGGCTTGAGGGGGTCCGGCCTGTTTGCCAGGTGCAGTCTATTCCTGCCCCACCTCCGACCCTCAGCCAGCAGCGTCCACAGGAAGCTGGGATGGACTGACCCTTCTCTGCTGACCGCCCCCCACCCACTCGCCTCTCTGCCTTTCTACCAGGGAGCCTCCTCTGCACATGTGAAAAGCACCTGGATTTTATGTGCCCGGGACAACCTTCAACTGAGGATAAGCGGGAGTCCTTGGGTAAATCCACACAGCTTCCCCATATCGTTGGGACAATTTTGAGCTACGTCTTACGTGGTTCCTCAGAGGTCCCAGCAGCGTTGGGCCCCATTGCCCACAGCAGTAACAGGTTCACCAACACAGCCTTCCCTTCTCATTCTCCCCACCCTTCACTCCCGGGGTTCCTCAACCCCTAACCCCCTTGCCCTCACCGCCAGGAAACTATCTGCTCATACATCCTGGTGTCTGCTTTTGGGTGAATCCAAATTAAGACATTTATCTACATAAAACATAATCTGGTTATGATATTAGAATTGTGTGTGACTGTTTATCCTCTAGCTGACTTGCATTTAAATAGCCAATTGTCATAGATTCTGATGTCTATAAAGATGTTAAAAGTCCCTATTTCCATGGGCATCCATTACACATAGTATCATGGAGCTAGAATGTTTCCTAGACGTAATCTGGTTTAGTGACATTTAATCTTGTTTGAGCCTTTGGAAATTTAAGGAAAGCTACAGACCCACCCCTGGAAAACTGGCGATGCATACAACATTGCCTACAATTTCAGGGTGTTCTTGGAACATTGAGATCCAAGCAGAGGTGTTCCTTTGCTCAACTCCCCTGACTCTAGTCCAACCGCTCACTATGCAGATAGGTAAACTGAGGCCTGGGTTGGAGAAGAGCCTGTCCACACCACCCAGTCAGTGAACTGATGTGAAGTCTATTGACTCCCAATCTAGCCATCCTTCCACCCCACACCATCCACATCACCACCTTTATTTCTGTTTGTTGTGTTCTTACAACACAGCAAGCCAGGCGCTGTAGGAGTCCCAGCTACTTGGGAGGCTGAGATGGGAAGATCTCGTAAGTCCATGAGTTCAAGGCCAGCCTGGGCAATGTAGTAAGACCTCTCTCATCTCTAAAAATAAAAATAAAAACAACTAAGTACACAATCATAAGGCAGTTTCCGCATCATCAATATAAGTTTATTACACTTTATTGATCATGATGATGATGAATATATGCAGATTCTCTGCCCAGCTTCCCTCTTCAGCGTGCACTTGCAGCTTCTGAGAAGTGTTTCACACCTCAGCAATTATCTCATTATCATTACAGTCTCGCATCCTCCCTGCCCCGATTAGTCCCACAGGCCTGTTCTTTACCTGCTCAATTATCCAGCTCTTAGCTCTGCTCAGATATATTTTCAGTGTGTTTTTATCTCCACCCTCCAGATTTTCTGCTCTTCTAGGGCCATCTTTTTTATTTTTTAAAAAAATTTAGTATCTGTTATTTATAACCCACCCTCCTGGCAATTTCAGGATGTTTTTTCTTTGCAATGATGAAAGCTTAGATTAAGATTTTGAGGAACCTGATTTTTTACCCTTCTTAAAAACTACCTATGGGACTATTTTTCTCTGAATGAGTTTGCTCTTCAAGCATTTAAGTCGGGTCTCGGAGTCCATTAACTTGTTTTCTACAAAGAAGATTGCTTTTTATAAATCACTAATTATATTACTTGTCATGTCATTTTTTTAATGTTTCCTGTTTTTGTTTTCATTCTTGATTTTGGGCAGTCCTCTTCTGCTGAAGTATAGAAAGCATTATTTTACCTTGAGAGTCAGGTGCATGACAGGTGACAATTAGACAATCTTCATCCCCTACTGAGGCAGGTGAGGAGGGTCACCCCACTGTGCTGACTCACATTGAACTCATTTCCTTGGGAACTTCAGGGCAAGACTAGACAGAGTTTTCCAAAAGTTCGTTGGGGAGAGCATGAGAGAAGGAGTTTAGGAATGGAAATAGTATCTATGTGGATGGAAACACTTGGCTGCCAGCAACTTGTATAGCACAGGGTTGTGGAATTCTGCCTCACCCACTGATGCAGTAACTTTGTAATTTTGGACCACAGAGCTTGACCATGGAGTCTTGGAGTTGGAAAGGAAATTGGAACTCCTGCCACCTCCTGGATTTCTGCAGCCTCTCTAGAACTATCTGCAGGAGGCTGGCCAATCAGCTTGTGTTTGAACCCTTTCAGGTGGCCTTGGACCTTCGATGTGTTGGAATCAGAACAGCAAGGACATGGTATTGACTGATAATCAGAAAAGCAGGGAACCACCATTGCCCAAGACAAGGGAAAAGAGGTGAGGAGGGAAGGACTGTGGGTGAAGCTTCAGGTAGGGGGCTGGAGGTTGAAGAAGCTAGTGCATGGGTGTCTCGAGTCAATAGCGAATTCAGAGTCAGAGCTGACCACTGAGAATGAATCCAGCCTAGTTAGTAGGAGGCTAGAGGGAAAAATGAATATTTAAAAATAAAAGAGAAATCTGAATAAGACAGAAAAAAGAGCAGATAGCTTTAGAGACCCAGCTGAAGTTGGGGGTGATTGTGTGGCTCTAATCTGTACAGTTATGGGGTTTTCTCCAAAATTAGTGACCATAACCCAGGGTAGGAATTTTTTAGGGGCAGAAGGAGAACGGTATAAAGGGAATCAGAGGTGCTTATAATTTATTAATTTAAATGATTGACAATTCAGTATAGTCTAAGTAAGAAAAGAAGAAAGTCCTGGGGCATTTGAAGATGGAAGACCCAAGATAGCAGATAGCCAGGTACCTCAATTGAGATCACAAAAACATTGTACAAGAATGTGAGACAGAAAACGCCAGGAAGACAGATGCTTCTTCAAAGAGCAGTATATTGGGTTTACGATACCTTAAGTGGAGCCATGCTGAGTGAGAACATGTCATGTTTTTTGTTTGTGCTACTCAGTGTAAATACATTTGGCCTCTTTTTTCAAAAGAATAACATTCACAATTGTTTTTTAGTTTCTTTATTTTGCCTTTTGAAAATTGTCTTTCCAACACTCTTTGATATCTATTCAGAAAAGTGCTACCCATCCAAGTGTTAGAAATCACATATATAGGAAATAGTAACAACAAAAACAATAATGATGTCTGGGTGAAATGATTCCCTACTCTGAATGGAATTTTGGAGTGGTCACTTCCTGCTGAAAAAGGGGAGGGGAGACATATACTGTACCTCATGCCACTTCACACTTGGTACAGTAGGGACAACATGACGGCAGTTAAATGAAGACAAGCAAACTCTGGTTCCTATTCATCAAGAGCAAAAACCAAAATGAAACCTTGGCACCCCAGCCCTTCACGCACTGTCCCTTCCCACCTGTCCAAGTCAGACTACGTGCTGACTGGCAGCCAGGACTGGCCATCTCCAAGCCCTTCCCTTCTACGATCTGAAGCCTAGAGCTGGCTCCTGCATTGCACCAAAGGTTCTCCTGATCTGGCCCCTCGGTCACCACAGGGAGTGCAGCTGCTGGAAAGTGCTGTTTCTTTGCTCATCCACCTCAGTGCAGACTCACCTGATGGGCTCAGACTTTCCTATCTCTTGCTTTTGTTTCACTTTCTTTTTCTCCATAGTTCATGTTCCTTGAGAATTTACCAAACTTTCTAGAGCCTATTTCTGGACAATCTAAATTAATCTACACTCAGCCCTGCACCCAAGAAAACCCTGCCATTCTTGTCAATCTCCAGCCAGCCTCAAAAACCAAGTCTAGACTGCTGGGTGTGATTCTTTTCCCCTGAGAGTAAACTCGTTCCCCACACAAGCACATTTGCAGTCTGGCCAGAGTCTTTTTCCTGAAAACCTGATTCTGAATAGGCATTGGTTCTTAAGCCCAGCCATCAGTTTCACTGGATCCAGCCATTTTGACATAAAGATCCATTTCAGAGCACACTTGTGAACCGTGCTGCTGTGAAGCTTCCTGAAAATGTCCACACACTTCTTTTTTGGTTGTTGGTGATGGCCTGGATAAAGACTAGAAGAGAACTAGTATGTTTCCGAAGTTTTACATGATCCAGGATTTTAAGAACAATTCCCAGATGTTCTAGAGCACTTGTCACAGCCCTGGAGCCACAGCCATGGTCCTTCACAGAGGAAACAAACACAGCTGCTCAGAGACTGTGGCTGGTTCCCCTGGTTTCAGTGGTCATGTTGCCTCAGACATTCTTCAATCTTCTCAGCATTACTTCTTGCCTCAGCTGCTGCTTACGTGACCACAGTCTTCAACTGATGACCCAGGTGCAGGCTTGAGCTGGGTCAAGTGCCTGTCACTTCCTCCCCCAGTCCCCAGGTTCTCTGATCCAGCTGCATGGAATGTAGAGGATGTACAGGACGCCCACTAGATACTCAGCACGGGCAATGCAGAAGTGCTGATGTGTGTCCCAGTCACTACAGCTGTGTAACAATTATCTCAAAACATAGTAGCTTAAAATAACCATGTTCATTCTGTTTAAGAGCCTGCCATCTAGCAGCTGATGCAGCAGTTGGCTGGGAGCTCAGCTGGGGATGCCTCTCAGAACACCTACACCTGACCTCCCCATGGTTGGGCTTCCTCACAGCATGGCAGCTGGGTTCCCAGAGTGGAGAGAGAAAGAGAGGAAGGCATATACCTTTTATGAACTGGCCTCACAAGCCATGTAGCATCATTTCCACAGCATTCTATTGGTCAAAGTGGCCACAACCTCCCGCCGAGTTTTGAGGGAGGGAACATAGGCCCCCGCGTCTTGATGGGGAGTAGCAAGGTTTTGAAAGAGCAAGTGGACCCAGAAACTTTGCTGGGTCACTTTTAGAAAATAAAATCTACCACAAGAAGTTAACACATGATGAAGTAACCCTTGATCAATGTGGAGCAAAAGCAATGGAAAATCTTTTTCCTTGCCTTCTCCTGGAAGGCCATCCTGAGAAAGAGATTTGGCAGCATCCACCCACAGTAGTAGTTACCCCCTGCGTGATGGGTCATGGCCAATACTTCTGACACTCCATTCTAAGGTCGCACTTCCAAATAAACTATTCACACATAAGCCGCTGTCCCAGACATTGCTTTTGGGGAATCATAAACTCAGGCAGTTAGTACCAGGTGTGTGCCTGGAGAGCAGTCTTGGGATTCGTTTTTAAGGCTGGGTAAGTCATCACCCAGGTATCACTAAGGATTCTGTTTATAGTTATTGGCTGTGATAACTTTGGCACAGGCAGCATCCTTTAGTAAGGCTGTGGCTGATTGACATGAGGTGCAGATTGAAGGTTCAGAGCAATGGGTTTGCTTGTAGGAGGGTGGGTAAGCAGTGTGGGATAGTGGTAAAGGTAAAATTTGAGGAGTCAGTTGGATTTTTGAAACTGAGTTAGGAGCCTTGGAAAAGGTAGGCTCAGATATCCCAATTGTCAACTCCAGGCATGTCTGAAGGACCAAGGGCTCATCCCCTGAAGCTGCAAGGTACACACCCCCATATTTTCCCTGGGTTAAAGGTTGGGGCCCTCATAGAGATGAATGGGAACTGGAAACACAGAATAAAAACTTGATGTGAATGAGCCTGGAAATCTGACCTCTAGAGCCCCTGAATCCTTCATGCTGGTAGGTGAAGTCCACAGCTCTGACGGAAGGGAATATCTTCTCCTTGTGTGGCGGTGGAGAGGGGAGGACTTGTCAATATACAGTCCTCACCCATGAGCCAGAACTGAGCTTCAGTCGGGGACACTGGAGTTAGTCCTGGCCCTGTGCTGGGACAGCTCATTGAGTCTCAGGTACCAGGACATGCGCGGGTATGAGGTGGAGGTGTCGAAAACTGTGCTGGCATGGAAGCAAGGAAGGCTTTAGACTCCCAGGGAAGCCCAGAGAACACTCCCTCCACTGAGCAGCAGGGGAGCCCAAGAGCAGACACTGTCGTGGCACTGGCTGTCCTTGGAGGCTGGGGTCAATGCGGAGAGACGCTGCTGAGGGCCAGTGGGAGGGTTTGTGGAGTAGCCAAGGCCAGAAGCGAGTAGCGAATGATTTACCGTAATGGGCAGCGAAGCCAGAAAGACAACCAGGAATGCTGACCAGCAAAGATCCATGGTGACAGCTCACTGGGGATAGAAGGGAAATTAACTCACTGTTTCCTCACTGATCAGTTCGCAGACCCAGAGTCCAGCATGCAAAGGAAGGACAGGCCCCTTGAGGCAGGATCTGCAGAACCTCCCAGTCATAGGTCGTGGCTGCCCCTGCAGTCCATCTGCACTGTGCACTGGTGTTTTAAGGACTGTTGCCTATCAGAGACCTGAGATGTCATCACGTCCCCCTGGTTGGAGGGAAGGCTCATGGAGGTCAGGTGACAAGTGGATACCCAGCTGGAGCTCACCCCACATAGGCCCACTAGCTGCAGCCACTTCTCTGACCCCAGAATGAAGGACGATGATGAGTACACTCAGTAGCTGACAGAACCTCATATCCATGCCCTGTCCTGTGGAGGAAGAATCGCAATGAAACAGAAACCCCCAAACCACCAGCAGGCCCTCATTTGGGTCCAAAGTAAATCAGAATTTAAATCATATTCTGAGGGGGTCAAAAATGATGTGAGAGCAGCAGGAAGCAGGAGGAGGGAGACACTGGACTCTGATACTTTGACACTGAGGCCTCAGCCAACACAGGGTCCTGATTCCACAGAGGCAAAGGGCCCTGGCCTTGAACTCTGCCTCCAGGAGGCAAGGCATGCAGGACTCCTGCAGAAAGAGGCCTGGCCTTGAGCAAGGCAGCTCCCCTGGTCTGAAGGCAGTCCCAGAACGCCTCAGCTATGAGCCGTGGGCAGCCACCTGTCCAGCTGCTGGGCCTGCATCCGGAAGAGGGTCTGAGTGACATCCAGCATCCAGGACTCCTGTGAATGCCCGGAATTCCCGGGGAGATGAAAGCAGGTGGACCTTGGCTCCAGCCCTGGTTGTAGGGTCCGTGACAACTTGACCCCGTTGGGCTTCCAGAACGGACTAGAACATGATGTACATTGAAACTGCAACCTGTTTTGAAGCTCATTAAATGGTAACTCTTCTTTACTAATGTTTTCACTATTATAACTCATATAGAAACCTCCAGTGGAGGGACAAGGAACCTGGAGCAGGCTCTCATCTTCTGCAGCAGCCAGGGCCAGGTAAAGCACTTGGGCTGCAGATGTGGCTGAGAAGGGGGCTCCCAGTTCCCTCCTGCTGGATCTTTCTGGAAACACACACAGGCACACACACGCTCTCTCACACACACATTCTTCCTCTCTCTTTTTACTTTTACTTTGATTCATTCTCTCAAAAACTGGCAAGAAAAAGGAACATGGAAACAGCTTGAGTTTTGTGATGTACCAGGGTGCCTGTTAGGAGCTGCTGGGGGTCTTCTCTTTCCCAATACCTTTCCCAAATCTGAGAAGAGAGTCTGCAAACCATGTCTGTGACTGGCTATACTGGAGGACTTGGGCTCTGACAGCTGCTGTGTGGGGTCTGCGGTCCTTTCTCAGAGCAGAACATCCTGACAAGGCTTGATGGGGTCCTCTGTCTAACAGTTGCACCCATTCTTCGTCCTGCTATCTCTTTGCCACTCCTTCCTTCCTTGAGTCTTACAGCAAACTGAGTCTTCCTTGAGTCTCATACACAGCAAATGTATGTAATGTAACATACATTACATATGTATAGGGTATGCCCACGCAGCCCCCCTCACTCTCACCATTATACATCGCAGTCTTTCTCCCGGGTGAGGTCCAGGGCAGCCCAGAAGTTTCAAAGAAGCTACCTCTGCTGACAGTCCTCAAGCAGCGATATGGGGGGAGAGGGCAGGTCAACTTTGAAGCTGTTCCAGGGTGTTTTCCGGGAGCCCAGTGGGGATGAGGCTGGCTGCCCCTGTGGTAGCCCTGTGAGCATGCTCTGTCGCCCTCCTGCCCTTCCCCAGCTCACCCGACCCCATGCCTGTGCTCCCTGGGAGCAGCTCCTGAAGACGTCTCCAGCCTCACATCCTCATGTGAGACCAAATGAAGACAGATATGTTTGGGACAAAATGACACATGGATACTGGCCTTAATTTCAAGGAGCCTGAAGTGTAGGAAGCAGATAAGAAGGCAAAAATGCGTCTATAATGTCAAATAAAACCTGATTAAAAGTCAGAGTCTAAAAGAAGACAGAATCCCCACAAGTAATTATCTGGGATTTTTCAAACCAGAAAAAAACTAAACACCAAAAATTGATGGAGTCTGCCTTATGAACTTATAATAATGCTCACCTTGTATACCAAGACACCATAGTTTTCACAACAATTTCACACTTTCAAATGATATGGATCTTCACCAAAGCTTGGACAATTAGGGTGGATGTTATAGAGCCCATTTCACAGATGAAGAAATGGAGAACCAAAATTACAAAGAAAGATGGAGGCCCAGCTGGACCTGGACCCCACAGGCCGTCACCCCACCCAGTCATTCATATGGTCTACTTCCAGCTACCTCCTCCAAGAAAACAGCCCATCTCCCCAAGATAACACCTCAAAAACTTTACAGCTTTGTGTCTACACTGCTATTTAGGCATTTTATTTATTTATATTTTTGTGTATGATGAAGACATCTAATTCAAGGATATGTTGGCAGGATATTCCCCATTTAATAACTGCAGGGACTCATGTTCCCCACCCAGCGCCTGGTCCTGCTTCTTCTGGTACATTGGCAGACGAACAGGCTCATTCCCTGTTGGTCCTGCACTGCCTATGCCTGCTTTCCTATCACATAGGTCCTGGAGTGGTCTTTTTGGAATCCCACCTCTTCCACCCTTTCTCCTCCTTGCCCTGCTCTGCAAACCCTCCGTTCTTGTATTTCTCAGAGTAGCACCAACACTATGCAGAAATGCATGACATTAGAGGTAATGGAAGTGGGTTAGACTACATACAGAATAGGAAAATAATAGAACGTGTGCACCAGCATCACCGTTACATAAAATTCCTCAATGCTGCGAGCCGTGGGGATTTCCCAGGCTTCGAGGTGCAGAGGCATGCCTTCCCACGGGTTGGCCCCACTTCTTTTGCTAAAGCCCTCTCTTCTGCCTCCTGCAAACCTTTTCTTCTCAAGCTGCTTGGTGACCGTTTTCAATTTAACATAATTTTCTTTTTCACAGCAAATTACTTCTGCGTGTGTCTCACTCTTCTCCCTCCTGCTGGCCCCCACACACTCTTTCCTGGTACACTTCAAACAGCTCTGCAGGGGCTCTCTAAATGCAAAGAGAGGTGCTCATGCCGAGAGGAGACCTGCAGTCCTTCAGGACTGTTCACACTGCAACCAGCTTTCCAGAGGCAAGTGGGCTTCACAGTGCCCATCTGTTCCCTTCCAGCTGTCTCGCACCATCAGGGTGCATGCCTGGGCCTTGGACAAACTCCCGTCCAGAACCCAATGCACTCTCTTCTCCTTCTCATGCCGCACTCAGGTCTTTCTGTTGTCACTTGCCGTCATCAAGGTAAGCTCTAATCTTACCTTGTCTGGTATGAGTTGTCCCCACAGCTCAGGTCCCGGTCGTCTTCCTTGGTTGTCTTCTTGCAGGCAGGGTATACAGTTTACCGTTGGCCCTCAGAATGCCTGCCAGGCACTGGGCACCCAGAACAGGATGAAGTGGGACTGTAAATTTAAACCTGAGCGGAGGGCTGAGACTCCAAAGAGCACACTGCATGCCATGCCACATGATTTCTCATAAGCCACTGGCTACCATTATCCACAGTTTTTTGGAAATTTCAACAAGAGGTTTTACCTTAGTTTCTGCAATAATCTTTTATACCAAAAAATTTTGAATTCCCACTTTCTCTCCTCCCTTTACCCTTGGAAGGAATGTGAGCTCTCTAGGATCCCAGTGAAAAATAATGATACAACACCCCTACCCCCAGACATGGAGCCCATTTCTCATGCATATGACACTTAGGGGCATATTGGAAAAATAATAACCAAAATTCCTTTGGGAAAACATCAAAGCCTCCAAAAGCAAAACATATATTTTAATCTCTGCTAGCAGTGTCACCAGTTCTCTGCAGTCCAAATTTATAACATTGGGGAAACAGCATGCATAATACAACCGCCCAATCCTCTAGGTTCTCTCTACTGTGCTAATATAATGGTAGAAATTGTTTGATCTCGTAGAAAAAGGGAGGTGAGGATTTTCTCACTCAGCCATTCCGAACACTGCACATCTCCAAAGGAAGCAAAACAACATCCTACTCTCATGCCATTAAACCCCAAGCAAGGGAAGTCCAGGGAGCTTGTGGAGGGAGCTCCTCAGGAGTGGAGATACATGCAACAGGCACCACCGCAGCAGACCCATCCACAACCCCAGGGAATCTCTCTTTTCTCACTTTTTATGTACTGAGATCACACATATGGCATTCATGAGCCTCAATGTCCCAAGTAGAAAGAAAATATCTAAATTTATATCTATCCATTCATCAGTAATGAGCATTATGTATTCTATTCATTTGTGACAGTTTTACTTGAAACTGTGGCTGTGAGCACTGAGTAGTGGCATCATTAAGCCAAACCATAAGGAGAATGTTTTACCCAAAGCATGCAGAAAGGGCTGCTACGTTGTTAGTCTTACCTTGGGGGTCTTCAAGATGTTGGAGAAGGACAGATAGATCATTGGGGTTTTCAAGGTAGCAGATGGCACCTGTTGAGGGAGCACTAACTAGGGGCCTTGAAGGGGCAGGTGGCAATTGGTAATTGGAGACTTTTGTGTGCGTCTGTTTCTGCAGACATTGTGCACAGGGGTGCATGTGTGTCTCCAGGGAGAGGTTGGAACAGGATTATGTTCTCAGGGGGAAGTTCCAGTAGAAGCTGAAAGTGTTCAGATACATAAAAGAGGGTGATGCTCAACTAGAAATAAGGTCCACTGGGATGGTGACCCAGGGCGACAGGCAGAAGCTGTGGTCACTGAACATTTCAAAACTGCCTCTTTTGTGTTGCTCATTCATGCGTTCTTGGAGAGAGCCTGCTTTTTTTTTTTTTTTTTCATCGTAGGACCCTCTGGTCCTTGGTGGTTGGAACAGGATCGGTAGGATCTGGCATTGCTGATGTTCCTGATGGTTGCTCTCAGGGACATTTGTAATCTGGTTATTTGCTGTATCTACTGATTGATGGCCTCTCTGACTATGTGAAATCTCCCTAGCACTAATAATTTTAAGGACTCCTTTTGATGGATCAGAGCCTCTCATGAGTCATTAGGTCACCCAGTGATACACTGTCTGTGTGTGGGGTATCCTTAAAGACATGTTTTAACTCTCTTCTAGTAGAGGTGTCTATTAAGGAATTTGGGTTGTTTTGGGAGGTCAGTTCAGAGATACAGAAATGGGAGGAAAATAGGGCAAATGTTGCAATATGACACAATTTAGAGGGCAGCTCTTTGGGCTTGGTCTTGAGTTTTTCTATCACGTGCTCCCATGATGAAGATGGAGATGGATACCAAGGAACCAAAGGTTTCTACCCAAGGCCATGTGGCAAAGGCTCTGGGTCTTGTCTATGTCATCCCACAACTGGAGGGAGAACAAGGTCAGCAGGTGAGTGCTGGTGCAGGATTTTGAATGTGCCCACACATCCAGGTTTTTGTGTTCAGTAACTGAAGATAGGGAAGAGACAGGAGATCTTGTCATGTCCCAGAGCAGTTCTTTAAGACACCACACCAACACAACCATTTTTAAAGGCTGCATTGAAAAAATACAAAGATTAGGTACAGAAATGACAACTCTGCAACACGTTTGACAATCTAGCATTCCTTTAAGACTTTTAGCCTTAGTCTGATGTTTCCTTACTCTTTGAACCTTGTACCACTCTTGGCTCCAGAATACAATATTTTCGTACACAGGGGCATTGTTTGGCCAAGAGAAATCCTGCCTCAGTCACACCCAGTTTCTTCCAGTTCGATGAATGTGAAAGAATGAAAATAGGACATTGCAACAACCTTGCAGGAAAGAGTATCATGGCTGATGAGTGACAAATACCGTGGGCACAGGAGCATGGGTGTGATTACACATAGGCCTGGAGTCTCCTCCATTCCTAGTGAGCAGCACTGGAGTCTGAATTGGGACATCAGGCTCTAGACTAGGTTCTGTCATTTATAAGCTGTGTGACTTCAGGAAGGACCCACAAGCTCTCTGAAATCTTTCTTTTCTACCTAAAATGAGCTCTTGAATATCTCTATCAATTCTAAATGTCTCTGACTCTAATTCCATCAAGTTTGTGTCATTCTCCTTCTCTCCGTGGAAAGAGCTCTAAAAGTATCCTTATTTCCTAATGGAATCATTAGGCCAAGTATATCAAAAGCAAAATTTTGCATGTCCTTTGGTTACTAAGAAGAGTAAAATCAATGGCATCTACTTAAGGTAACTGGATCCAGGGCAAAGTTAAAAATTAGGATGGATCATTTTCTAACAGCCATTCAAAACCATACATGGTTAATTCAGAAACAAATATTCTGAATTCTAAATACATTAAAATTTTCAGGACACCCTGCCTGCACTGTTGGCATGGGAAACTAGCATGGAGCTTCTGGGGAAGGAAGGAAAGACTGAAAGAGAGAGAGAGAAAGAAAAAGAAGGAAAGGAGGAAGAAAGGAAATGTAGGCTGAGAGAAAAAAAAATCAAACAGCTAAGCAGCTAAGCAGTAATCCCTCTAGGGAACTGAAGAATATTCAGAGTTTATTTGATTTTCTTGCAAAGCTTGGGTAAACTCTTGGAGAATACTTCTAATATAGCATTGGCAAGAAGTCTCTGTTACCAGCCTGCCACATTAACACACTATCCCCTCCCAAATGACATACGGCCAGTCACATGCAAAAGAAATACATAGAAGTGTCCATTCGGAGTGTTCCCTACAGCTGACCATATTGGTCAGTTATTGTTATAATTAGTCCATGTAACAAATGCTCCAAAATTCATTGGCTGAAAACAATCATTGTTATTACTCCTGCATCTATGGGGCAGCAGGGATCTGGCTGATCTAGGCTGGGCTTGCTTCAGGGTGCTGGAGCAGGGGCTGCCTGACTGCAGATCACACTGTAGGTCATTTGGGGTGGCTCTACCACACATACTTCTCAGCCTTCTTGCACCAGCAGTCTGGCAGAGGCATGTTCTTCCCTGTGGCAGAAGCATGAAGGTAAGTGAAAGAAAAACAAGGCCACAAAATAGGCCATTTTACCACTTCCCATTGACTGAAGGGAGTCACATGGTGCACACGCACACTGTCACTTCGACCCACTTCCACTGTCTACAATGAGTCATGAGGATGAACACAAAATCCAAGAGTGAAAAATACATTCTGTTTAGTTTAGCAGAAGAAAGTTCATTTATTTATTAGTTGTACAAATTTATGGGGCACATGTGGAATTTTATCACATGCATAAATTGTGTCATGGTCAAGTCAGGGCTTTTAGAGTATCTATTCCACAAATAACATATATTGTACCCATTAACTAATTTCTCATTATCCATTAACCTCCCATTCCATTTGCCTTTTGAGTCTCCATTGTCTATCTGATCAAAAGAATTCTGCAGTTGTTGAGTAGAATGTTCTGTAAATATCTGTTAATTCCATTTGGTCCAAAGGCAAACTTAAGTCCAATGTCTCTGTTGACTTTCTGACCCGATGATCTGTCTAATGCCGTGCTAATGCTGTGGATGGGGTGTTGAAGCCCCCCACTAGCATTGTATTGCCGTCTGCCTCTCTCTTTAGGTCCAGAAGTATTTGTTTATTTGTTTTATGAATCTGGGTGCTCCAGTGCTGGCCATATATATATTTATGTGTGTGTGTGTATATACATATATATATATGTGTGTGTGTATATACATATATATATATGTATGTGTGTGTGTATATATATATGTGTGTGTGTATATATATATATTTGTTATATAGCTATAATCTCTTGCTGAAATGACCTTTGTCTTTTTTTTTTTTTTTTTTTTTTTTACCATTTTTGACTTAAGGCCTGTTTCATCTGATACAAGTATAGCTACTCCAGCAGAAGAAACTTTAATTCATATGACAAAAGCATGGATAAATGGATAAAATGAAGAATCAGGACCACTGATGCCATTATTTTCTGAGCTTCATTATATCACTGAATCTTCTGGGATCCTTCTGCTCTGGTCCCAGATCAACCTTGATATCCTTGTTTATATCTTTCCCTGGATTCCCTCCACCTAAGCCCCAAGTTACTGATTATTGGTCTGTTTGGGAAACTCAGGACTGTTTCCCCTGATCTGGTGCTATAGACAAGCATTCCTGGTGAGCTCAGTCTGACAACTCCCCACCCAGAGCGCTGGCATCTTCCCAGGAGCTCCCACCGCTGAAGCAAGGCTTCTCCAGTCTCTCAGTGATAGGGAATGATTGATGGCAGCCACTCTGGGACAGAAATCAAAATGCAATAGGCAGAGAAGGGATTAATGCCACCTGCTCTCACTTATTGAATAGTAATTGCCAATCTTTTAGATGGGTTAACTTCATGTGCTTTTCATATCTTTTATGTTTCTATGGAGCTTTTTAACCTACCTTGGAGATTGTAAAAGGAGATTCTATTTCAGAAAGCAAAGTGAGGAGTTCAGGCCATCTGTCAGCACAGGCTTCAGCAAATAGTGTATTTGTGCACTGACTTTGCTTCACATCCACCTCCATTTGCCTCTGCTGTTTCGTCCTAGGATCATGGTTAATGCTGAAAGAAAGAAGCGTGACTCCCATCAGTCGTCAGCTCTTCTCAGATAAAGCAAGGTGAAGTCAACTAGAGAATGAGTTCCACAACGCCAGTAAAATTTAAATAAAATCAAAGTAAACAGTATTTTGTATGGTTACTTTGCATTTTCTTTGGTATTCATAGCCAGCCTTCCTTTAGCAAGATAGAACTATCTCTCAGGCCCTTCTTCCCATCTTTGCCCTTTGGTTATTTCGCATTTAATACATTTCAGAAATTACTGCAAGATATTCTCACATTTTGTTTATAGTGCTGTGCCTTGTTTTTCCACCACGTATATTCAGTGAGATTTGAGGTAGAGAGGACAAATGTGGGTGTCAGTGAAGCCCCTCAATTATGTCTCCAATGGTCTGTGGGCCTGGTGCACTCTTTCAAAAGCAAGTACTGAGACCTCTTTTTGGATCAGACTGATTCATGCAGTTTTTAAGGGGTGCCTCAAGGTGGAACTGACTCAGTGGTGCTTTGCTCTCTAAAAACAGAACTAAAGCAATTCGAGCTCCAGAGCTTTCCACGGGGCTAGGTTGATGCTGGCCTGCAGCATACACCTTTGTCCTGCTCCTTCCCTTTCTTGTCCTGCTTCTGTTGCTCCTGTGAGAGCCTTCCCTCAGCAAACCATTGGCCAAGAGCACCCATCTCAGGCTCTGCTGCTAGAAAAATTGTCCCAAGGCAGTTAGGTGTTATCTTCTTTGCTGATCAGAAAATAAGCAATCAGCTTAGGTAAATGGCTTTTCCACAGTCATACAAGTAGACAGTGGTAGAATAGGTCCTCTGCTTATACACCAAGTTCTGCTTTCAATCCTCTGCCATGCCTGTCACAATCCGTTACACGGGCTGCTCCCTGTAAGGCAGCCAGTGGCTCTGGGCTTAATCCAAGGAAGGTAGGTTCTGAGCAGGCCAGACCCCAATACATGCAGGGCCCAGATCAAGAGCACAAATGGAAACCCACATGCATGAGTCCAAATATTTTAAAATTATAAATAAAGCAAACAAATTACTAAATAAAATATATTCTACCTTCTCGCCTGGTTAAATATACCTTTACAAAAATCTGCAAAGTCCAGGTTTAATTTAGAATTCTCAGACTCCTTGGAGATCCACAACAAAAAGGATGGAGTGGGGCAAGCTGGCTCAGCTCCCCACCACTTCCCACACTGGCTCTGACCCTGTCCTGCAATGTGAAGGACTTGTGGACACACACTGACACTCTAAATGTTCACACCTGCCAAAGACAGCCATACCTTTGTCACACCTTCGCATGAGGATGCACACAAAAGTGGATATGGGCCACTGAGCCAAGAATTCTAGGGTTCTGGGTACCTGGAATGTGTGTACAGACTCTAGATGAGCAGGTCCCTTGGGCTCATGGATTTCATGACTTGTAGACTGGGACATTCATAGCTGGAGGGTCCTCTAGATCATGAATCCCAGGACAGGGCTTCCTTTGCCCCTGGCCAAGGTGATACTGCTCCTCTAGCTACATCCTCATGGCCAAGTCACCTTCCTTAGTGGTCAGTTTCCACATCTGTAAGCGAGGGCATCGGATTATACAAGCTCAAGGTCCTTTCTTGCCATGCGGGAATGTGATTCTGTTGCCTTGTCCAAACATAAGACTGGCCATTTAAGAAGAGCAATCATTCCCTAAACAAACTTGTATAAACAAAAGCAGTGGGGAAGGTCTTATAGTCAGTAAGTAGATGACTTAGAGGAAAGCCACCCAGTGGCGAACTGCCTGTGGAATCAGTCCAGCATCTTGGGGTGAGCACTGCTTCTTGTTTCCAAAGCATGTGTTTCAGGTTGAGCAGCTGCTGCCCAACTGCTGTCCTGAGGAGGGAGCATGCGAGCATTTGGCTCCACTCCACATGTCCTTGGATGGGATAAGAGCCGGTGATGTGGTTTGAAAGAGGAATGCTTGTTTTAAAACAGAATTAAAACACAGTATTCTGGTAGAGAGCTGCACTTTAATGTTAAAGGCATGCCCATCAATATTTCAAGTTAATACACTGATTAATATTTAAACCTGTTAATCCTTGAGTAACATTTTTATTTTCACAAAAGATTCCCCAAAGTTGATGTATTTGCTTTACTAAAGTCGATCATACATGTCAGCAGAAAACCTTGCCAGTGTTACTGGGAAATTATGTGGGCAGGACCATTAACCAGGGAGGATAATGTGGTGAGACTGTAAGCACTGGGACTGTTCTTGAAGTCCAGGAGCATGAATGTACAAGAGAGGAGTAGAAAAAACCAAGTGTGGCATGCAAGAGCCACTGATCTGTGGCTGCTGTGGTCATCTGTGGCCACTTATCAAATAAATGGCCTGAAGGTGGCCTGAGGAACACAGATGCCTGTACTCTAAATTAAGTGGATGATAACATTGCTTTGCCCACTGCACAAAGTCCCAGCTGTGTCATGGATGAAGGAGCTACATGAGGGACAGCTTTATTGAACAGAAGACAGTGGAAAGGCATTTGGAATAATACAGTTCGATGGTATTCAAATCCCCCTCCAAAAAGTTGCCTCTTGGGCAGGGTCAAGGAACAGGGAGTATAGGGTGTCTGTGATGGAGGAGAGGGCATTAGAGTAGCCAATATGTCTGCAAGCAATGCCACTCCATTTGCATCAGTTTTAAATATTGGACATTCTGGAAGGGGACATTGTTCTGAAGAAAGAGCTTCCACTGCTTGAAATGGAGGGTTGAAGTTCTCTGGCTTTTTTTTTTCAACTTTCTAACACAGCAATTGAATCTTATAGAAGGGAATAAATTGCCGGTTAGGTAGCAAGTAGTAGGTTAGAATGTCTGATCATGAGTGAAAAGGACTGAACCTAATGAGAGAGATTTTGTGCATTCCTATGTGTTTATAAGTGTGTATGTACAAAAGAATCACCCAGTGATCTTGTCCAGCATTGAGTGTTTCCTTCTGCAAGACTGTTTGTTCCTTAGCCTCTGCACAGAGATGCAGTAAAAATCGGAGGATATCATGGGCAACCGCATTAACAGTGCATTTTCATTACCATTTGTATATAGGTGTCTTCAGAGACTCTGCAACCTGGGCAGAGCTTAAGGAGGCCTCTGGTCCAACCTACTTCTGAACCATGGAAGACAAGGGGGAGCAGTCTTCTCCTTAATCACCCTCCAGGGCTGAGGAGCCACAGCTAAGGCCAGTGCTCACTGGACTCCTTTAGATTCAGGTACAGCTCATTTTACTGGGCTTCACTTTGTTGAGCTTCACTGACATTGCCTTTTTTGTTTGTTTTTTACAAACTGAAGGCTTGTGGCAGCGCCACATCAAGCAAGTATAAGCATATCCAAGTACATCCAAGCATATCTAAGTACTTCCACACTACTTATCAGCAGCAGGTGCCACTTCGTATCTCTCTATCATATTTTGGTAATTATCATAATACTTCAAACTTTTTCATCATTCTTATACCTGTCACTGTAATCTGTGATCATTAATATTTGATGTTACTCTTATAATTGTTGTTGGGAACCACAAACCACACCCATGTGAGACAGCAAACTCACATCGTTAATGTTGGGAGTGTTCTTACTGCTTCACTGACTGGCCTTTTCCCCATCTCTCTCCCTCTGCTCAGGGCTACGAATTCCCTGAGACCCAACGACATTAAAATCAGGCCGATGAATAACCCAACAACGGTCTCTAAGTGTTCAAGTGAGTTGAACTCTTCTCAAGGAAGAGTTGTACATCTCTCACTTTAAATCAAAAACTAGAAATGGTTCTACATAGTAAGGAAGGCAGGTTGAAAGCCGGGATTGGCCAAAAGCTAGGCCTCTTGCAGCAAATTAGCCACACTGTGAATGCAAAGGAAAGTTCTAGGAGGAAACTGAAAGTGCTACTCCAGGGAACACATAAATGGTAAGAAGCCAAAACAGTCGAATTGCTGACATGGAGAAAGTTTTAGTAGCCTGGATAGAAAATCAAACCAGCCACAATATTCCCTTAAGTCAGAGCTTAATCCTGAGCAAGACCCTAATTCTCCTCAATTCTATGAAGACTGAGAGAGGTAAGGAAGCTGCAGAAGAAAAGTTGGAAGCTAGCAGAAGTAAGTTCATGAGGTTTAAGGAAGAAGTCACCTCCATAACAAAAAAGTACAAGATGAAGCAGTAAGTACTGATATAGAAGCTACAGAAGTTATCCAGAAGATCTAGCTAAGATAAATGACAAAGGTGGCTGCACTAAACAATAGATTTTCAATGTAGATGAAACAGCCTTCTCTGGCAAGAAAATACTATCTAGGACTTTCATAGCTAGAGAGGAGAAGTCAATGCCTAGCTTCAAAGCTTCAAAGAACAGGCTGACTTTCTTGTTAGAGGCCAATGCTGCTGGTGGCTTTAAGTTGAAGCCAAATGCTCATTTACCATTCGGAAAAATCCTAAGGCCTTCAAGAATGATGCTAACTCTACTCCACCAAGCTTTATAAATGAAACAACAAAGTCTGGGTGACAGCACATATGTTTACAGAATCACCTACTAAAAATTCGAAGTCCACTTTTGAGACCTCCTGCTCAGAAAAAAATAAAATTCCTTTCAAACTGTTACTGCCCATTGATCAGAGTCCCTGGTCACCCAAAAGCTTTGATGGAGATGCACGAGGAGATTAATGCTATTTCCTTGCCTGCTAACACAACCTATTTTACAGTCAAAAACTGACTTCAACTTTCAAGTCTTACTATTTAAGAAATACATTTTGTAAGGCTATAGCTGCCATAGGTAGTGATTCTTTAGATGCATCTGGGCAAAGTAAGTTAAAAACCTTCTGGAAATGATTCATCATTTTAGATGCTATTCAGAACATTCATGACTCAGGGGAGGAGATCAAAATACCAACGTTCACAGGAGATTGGAAGAAGATGATTTCAAACTTCATGGATGACTTTGAGGGATTCAAGATTTCAGTGGAGCAAGTCACTGCAGATGTGCTGGGAATAATAAGAGAACTAGAATTAAAGATGGACTCTGAAAATGCACTCAATTGTTGCAATCTCATGATAAAACTTGAATGGATGAGGAGTTTCATTTTAGGAATGAGCAAATAATAGTTTCTTGAAATGCAAACTATTCCTGGTGAAGATGCTGTGAACATTGTTGAAATGACAACAAAGAATTCAGGACATTCCATAAACTCAGCTGATAAAGCAGTGACAGGGTTTGAGAGGATTAACTTCAATTTTGTAAGGAGTTCTACTCTAGGTAGATACTATCAAAATGTTATCAAACAGCATCACATGCTACAGAGAAATCTTTTCTGAAAGGAGTCAACTGATGTGGCAAACTTCATTGTTGTCTTCTTTTAAGAAATTGTCACAGCCATCGCAACCTTCAGCAGCCACCACCTTGATGAGTCAGCAGCCATCAACACTGAGGCAAGACCCTCCACCAGCAAAGACGATGACTTGCTCAAGACCCAGATAATTGTTAGCAACTTTTAGCAATAAAGTATTTTTAAATTAAGATATATACATTGTTGTTTTAGAAAAATGTGATTGCACACCATGTAGACTGCAGCGTAGTGTCAACATAACTTTTATATGCACTGAGAAACAAAAATAAATCCTGTGGGACACTACTGTGGTGGCCTGGAACCCACTCGGCAGTACTGCTGAGGTGCTCCTGTCCGCGGCTGGGGCTCTGGTGCTGCCTGCTGCTGGAATTCATCAGGGTCGTTTCCTTGTTGAATGAAGGGTTAGGATTTCAGTCTTCGATTCCAGCACACTGAAGGCTTCAGGAAAAGCAAAATAAAGGCACTCCTGATAAGCTGATCCCCATTGAGGGTAGGCTGGGATTATGATTGTCTTACTTTTTTGTGTTTTCCAGTATTTCGCAAATAAAGACAAGACAGGATAAAGATAGAAAGTAATTTCCTATGTTGCGTTTGTATATGTGCTGGTTTTTCTGCACATATACATGTGTTGAAAGGACTTTGTACAAAGTCACCCTCTGAGACCAGCTCACTGCTGCATGCTTCTAGAACCAACCCTGCCTAGACACCCAGCGAGCACTGCCTGGTTTGGATTTGAGTGCTCACAATTTCCTCTGCCCTAGTTGGGAGATTATAGGCTGTGCAGTTCATAGGAAAGTTTTGATTTCTGATATTTTAATTTTCCCCGAGTTTCAGGAAAATAAACGTGATGTGAATGAGTATAAACATATACCCTCATTGGCACAGTCAGAGAGATGAAACTCTTGCACGAAGCTTGCCCCATGTGTCAATATTCCATGACTTCAGTTGAATAACTGGGTCTAAGAAACACACGATCTACCATTATGTCAGCAGAAAACAAAATGCTAATATTTAGACTTCCTCACATCATCTCCTGCTTGCTAGAGATGGAGGAACTAGGGCTGGGGCAGGAAAACAACGAAGCAACATGTTATAAACTTGGCCATTTTTCTCTAATCACAGTCTAGGCCCAAAGCAGACCCAGGGCACAGTTCCTTGCAGGAAGCATCATTGATGAGAAACTGGACTGTTACTGAGCAGGGGTGAAAAGTCACAGAGTGGAGAAGTGAGGACGTTTCAGAATAAGGGAGCTTATTTTGCCTGGAAAAGAAAAACTTGAGAGGAGATCATTTTTCATTTTGACATTTCCCAGGGATATAGTACTGGCCTGGTATTGTTTCATTTCAGAGCTTGTCTAGAATGGAAAACAAACAAAATAAATGAACCAAAACAAAACAAAACAAAAAAAAATGTAAAGAAGGAAACCAAATAAACTCAGGCCCCAGAGAGAAGATCTGCACCAGGCCTGCAGCATGGTCAGTCTCTGGCCTCCCGCCCCTGCTTCCGTGAGGCTGCCTGCAGGTCCAGTCAATCGGCCTCAGTGCCAAGAACATCCAAAAGAACACTCCAAGGCAGTGTTCTCAAGTTGATCCATCAGGGTAAACAAAGTAATAAAACATCTGTTTTCATTTTTATCTCAACCTTTTAAATATTTTATTGTAAGGCATATATCACAAGGTATTTGAGTACAAGGTATGCAGGGTACAGGAGTTTGTGGCCATCATTTAGAAAGCACTGAGTTGACACATGCAGTGTTTTTCATCATAGCAGATGTGATCAAACAGATTTGAGTCCTTGGTTTGGATGATCACTTATGACAAAGATTCTCTGCTTGATCAAACTTTAGTCAGGCTTCTGAGCCTTCTCCTAGGGCCGTCGTACACTTCCCTGTGACATCCGTTTGAGCAATCCCTGCTTTGTCAGTTTAGCAAGGACTCCTGCCCCTGATATCTGATACCCCTCAGTGACATCTGATCAGGCTCCCCATGCTCCACCATCCCCCATGATGTCCAATCACCCTGGCCTGCCTTCAGCAGGAATCCGGTGAGGTGGTTTAGTCAGAATCCCCGTACCCCTGAAGTAACCTCTTAGTAACTGCCCATCCACTGACCCCTGCCCCTGGTCCTTGGCTATAAATTTCTACTTGCCCATGCTGTCTCTCTCCCTTGCTGCAAGACCCTTTGCTATTATCCCTGTGCCTGCCATGACAGCTCCTTAGTGTGCTTTAACAAATGCCGTTGGATATTTTTTTCTTTAACACCTGGAAAGTTGTGTGTGGTTTCCAGGGTTTCTCCAGTAGCCTGGAGCCATTTGGAATCAGGAGAGTATAAGGTTGCCTCTACTAGGCCTGGCAACAGAGCCTTAAATATAAAAAAGATGGAGGGATTAGAATGCCCCAGGAGGCAGGATTACTGCAGGGCATAGGGCCTGGCCTGCAGTGGGCAGGAAGAACCATGGTAATCAACACATCGGTTGAGCAAATATGATTCTCCACCACCAATCCTTCATGCCATCACCTTACAAACGAAAAAGCAGTGAACATCAGTAGGAGAGTTCTTGGCCATTCATGATTGGACTGACCAGGAATGCAAAGTCAAGTCAGTCTGCCTTTGCAACTTTCCCAAGTGCTTTTGGTACCCACTGCCTCATCACTGTCTCCTCCTGGCCCCTGGTGCCTCAGCGCCTGGCCTCCCAAGAGTGTGCTTCATATAGCTGGCTTTTGACCCAAGGCCCAGTGTCCTCAAGGAGTCATTCTGGGAAGCGGAAGCTGGGAGAGAAGGTCCCTGAGGCCACAGTGTGGCCCTCCATGAAAAGGTTGGCTGCTGTTCTCAGCCTGAAGCCTCTAACCTTTTCCATCACAAGCTCACTCAGCAGCAGCCCTGGCAGGAGGCTGCACCTGGCATTTGAGAGTGAAAGGGAAATAAATGGGGCCATGTGCAAGCACACACACACCAGAAGGAAACAAGCCTCCCAGGGTGGAGGGAGCATTTTTGTTGCAAGACAGTTGGGATGGAAGGCTATTTCAGTCTATTTCCTTAACCTGCTGCCATGGACTCACTCCTCTGAAGTCTCCAGTCCACTCCTACATGGATAGGTCATCATGCAGGAATGGCCCTGTGTAGCACTCATCAATCCTCAAGACCCCCTCCAATGGCTCATCCCCAGACCTCTCCAGGCGCTTACACCAGCCTCCATGCCCAGAGCACATAGGCCGCCCTCTGTTCTTCCACACATGGTGGCTGCAGTGTGTTTCTCACTAGCTCTATTTATCACAATGGCAGGAGCATGGTCTTGTTCATCTTTTTACCATCTGGGCCTTGCACAATGTGTGGCACAAGATATCCAGGTCCTCAGCCCACATTTGGGGAATGAATGAATTATCCACACATAAGCTCAGAAAATTACTTTAAAATGTTTAGAATAATGAGAGAAAGAGCAGCCATGAGGTCAGTGCAAGTTCCAAGCGGGGTGGTCACCAGGAGGGAAAGTCCCAAAGCAATGAGGCTGAGGAAGGGCCGAGCCCTGGTGAAGCTGAAGGGGCAAATTTTCACAGCACTTCCCATGCTGCTGCATGTGGCAGTGGAAAAATGTGGGGTGTCCTGACTTTCCTCTTCACAAAGTAACTCACAATCATGCTGCTTTTCCTGATGCATACCTCATTTGGGGTTCTAATATTTTGTGGAGTGTAAGATGTATTTCCTGCATTCTAGCACAATATAGGAAAGTGCAAAATCCAGAGTGAGCCTGAAGTGAACAAAGTGAACGTATTCAGGTTATGCCAGAGGGATAAAGAAAAAAAAAATGATATCAGCTGCTCCAAGCCCCTTTGTGTCCCTTCCAGGCACTGCCCCTCCAAGGGGTATCCTACTTCTCTCCCCAGTGATTAATTTCGACAGTTAATCTTCAAGTTCTATGAACATGGGACTAGGCAAATGTGCTCTCTTGTATTTGGCTTCTTTAGTTCAATAATATATCTACGATTCATGCATTTTGTGTCATGTGAATGTTGATTCTTCATTCTCACGCTGTCTAGTATTCACTGGCAAATATATTATTGGCAATTCATTAATTCTCCTATCATGGAGCACTGGGGGTTTTCCATGTTCAGATATTTACAGTTTTCTAGGCACATGTGAACACATCTCTGGTGGGTATGCATCTAGAAGCAAATTGCTAGTTTATACATTTCAGCTTCATAGACACTGCCAAACATTTAGCAAGGTGTGATACCCTTGTTAATTAACCTTAGAGAAATGTCAATTGATCATACAGGAAGATACATTACCCTTTCTCTGGGACTGCATGAGAATGCCATTGCTCCATATTTTTGCCAGTCCTTGGTATTTTCCATCGTTTTCATTTTAGCCATTCTAATTACATTTTACATTAAACTTTATTTTGAAATAATTATAGGTCCACGTGCAATGTAAGAAATAATACAGAGAGATCCTGTGTCCTTTACTTAAATTCACTTAAAAGTAGCATCTTGCAAAATGATAGCACACTATTACACGAGGATATTGACATTGATGCGGTCAGGATGCAAGGCATTCCCGTCACCCAGGGACCCCTAATGGGGCCTTTTTGTATAGCCACATCTACTTCCTTCCATCCCTAGTCCCTCCTCAACCCTTCACAACCACAGTCTGTCATCCATTTCTATAATTTTGTCATTTCAAGAATGTTAAATAAATAAAACCATACAACATGTAATACTTCAGAATTTGTTTTTCTTTTTCACTCAGTATAACTCTCTGAATGTTCATCCAGGTTGTTTCTGCTGGTTACACATTCTGTTAGTTTACTCTCATCTGAAAATCTTAATATTCCCTTCACTTTTTAAGAATATATTAATTGGTATAGGATTATTGGTTTATAATTATTTCCTTTAAGCACCTAAAAAATGTGCTACTGCATTCTGGCCTCTATGATTTCTGATGAGAAATATACTGTAATTCCAATTGTTTCTCTCTTGCTGCTTTAAAGATTTCTCTTTGTCTTCAGTTTTCACATTAAATTTGATGTGTCTTAATGCAGGTTTTTGGTTTATGCTGCTTTGAGGTTCACTCGACTTCTCAAATTTCTAGTTCTATGACTTTTGCCAAATTTGGGAAATTTTGGTCATTATTTCTTAGAGTAATTTTTCAGCCTTCCTTTTTCTGCTTTCCTTCTAAGAGATTGATGATGTCAAAGGTAGCTCTTTTATTGCTTTAGTTTCACAATCTTTGGAGGTTATGGTTTTTGTTTGTTTATTTGTTTGTTGTTGTTGTTGTTTGTTTGTTTTTGTCTATTTTCTCTCTGTTGTTTGGATTGAGTAATTTCTTTTGTTCTGCTATCCAATTATCTGATTCTTTCCTCTGTCCTTTTTATTATGCTGCTAAGCCTATTTACTGAGCTTTTTACGTTTTTGTATTTCTTAGTTCTAAAATTGTATTTGGTTCTTTAGTTTCTTTGCTGAGACTTTATTTCTTTTGCTTCAAGCATGTTTATTAATACTGGTCGAAGCATTTTTTTAAATTGCTGCTTTAAAATTTTGGTCAGATAATTCTAATGGCTCTGTCATCTTGGTGTTGGGATCTATTGATTGCATTTTCATTTATCTTATGATCTTTTACGTCACAGTATGACGTATGATTTTATTTGAAACTTGAACATTTTGTTCCTATGTTATGAGACTTCAGATTTTATTTAAATATTCTGGTTTAGAGGGCTTTCTCTGAAGTCATTCCTGCAAAGAAAGGGTTGTGCTTCTACATCCCTGCTGGGGGAGGGTTGAGATCCAGGCTCCACATTGGCACTGTAGCGAGTTAGGGGTGGTTACTGCCTAGCAAAGATGAAAGTTTCCAACCCCATCCTAGTGGCAGGGGGTGGGATGGGGGTCCTTCAGCCTGTCAAGGGTGGAAGTCCAGGCTCTCCACACAGCTTATCTTTGCATGGGTGGGGCTGGGGCCTCAGCACTTCTGTGACGTTTGGATGGAATAGACTGGTTACTGTCTTGGAAGGTTGTTCCTTTTCTAGATCTTTGGCTAGAGAGAGTAAGCTTTATGAAAAATGTTTAATTGTGGTAAAATACATATAGCATAAAATTTAACATATTAATCACTTTCATGTATACTATTTAGTAGTGTTAAGTGTATTTACACTTTTGTACAACCAATCTCTAGAACTTGCAAACATCTTACAAGACTGGAACTCCATTCCCATTACACGATTATCCATTTGTTCATCCCTACAGCAAGCCCATGATGACTACCCTTCTGCTTTCTATTCCTATGAATTTGACTATTTTAGGTACTTCAACAATATAGTATTTGTCTTTTTGTGACTGGCTTATTTCACTCAGCATAATATCCTCAAGATTCATTTATGTTGTAGCACGTGCTAGACTATCTTTCATTTTTAAGACTGAATAATGTTCCATTGTGCTTTTATGTCACATCTTACTTATTCATTCATCTGTTATTGGACAGAAGACAGATTTTTGTTGGCTTTTTTCTTGACTGTGCTGATTGGCATTTCTGGGTTGCTAACTTCTTCACCTCCAAGTCTAGAATATGTAAGGCAAAAGGAAAACCAAGGGAACTTGCTGCCATATAATTTATTGGGTCCTGAGATCCTTAATCAGTTTGTCTTATTCTCTCCAACTCTCTAAGTCTTCTTACGTTTGTCTCATTCATAATTTCCAAAGTTTTAGCTGTATTTGTTGAAAGAAATAGGGCCAAGTATATCTGTTCTGTTTTCTGGGAAGTAGAAGTTCTGCAGTTGATTTTTATGGTAGTTCATAATGAGTATGCTACTCTTTTTGAAAATGTTTTAAGATATCCTAAAAATCGATTTTTTTACTAAATCAGACAAGACCTTTTTTAATTTAAAGTGCATGCAATTTTGTGTTTTGGCAATTGAGTTCTTAATAGTTCCACAGTTCTTATTTTGAGGATATTAGATTTGTTTTTAAAGGGAGTATAGCAAAAGGGCTATATCTTTCCTCTAGTTATAAACCTTGGTTTCTCCTGTTAATACCAAATATCTGCTGAGTGTCTCATAGCCCTTATGTGTGTTGAATTTGAAACCACAGACACAAATCTGTTACTGGACTGTGGCTTGCAGAATGACTGGAGATAAATTCTTTCAAGAGTCTCCTAGATTGCTTACAGCTATAACTTTTATTGACTTTCGAACACTTCATAAAATTTAAATTTACTGAGGAAACAATTTGTTATAGATCTTTAGAAGAATAACAGAGGTAGGGTCTCATATTTCTCCACCAACCTGCAAAGCCTCTGGATGAGCAATGGAAGTGGGACTGATATATTTTTGAGGGGTCAGTGAAATTTACTCTAAGTGAAAAATCTTCCATTTGAAGGATAGTATGTATAAATAAATCTTGAATTTATAAGTTCTTTCCATAAAATTCGCATAAGTTTTTTTTAAAAAAACCCTCTGCTCTGAAAAATATAATCTATAAGGACGCTGTAAAACAGTTTGAGGCATTACTGAACGACAATGATTTGCCTATCTTCTTGAATAGAATGTTATGATAGAATCACAAGGCAACAGACATTGCAACAGCTCAAATGAACAAGTGTCTGGCTCCAGGGAAAAGATGAAAATAAAACTAAATCATAAAAGCTTTTTCTTGCTTCATTTCTTCTTCTAAAATTTTAAAAATCAGAAATAAAAAATTCAGAGTGGCTTAACTTTTATTCCTGCAGTACTAATGTGAAAGGCAGAAGCTTCCAGAAGTCCAGGCACCTGATTTTGAGTGCAGCGTCACTTCTCAGCACAGAATTTAATACTCATTTCAGAGAATTTAATACTCATCTTAAAACACAATGGCCTTGAACAACGAAGCCTGGTGATAGGGAATAGGTGTAAATCCCAATGCTTTGGTGTATGGAGTTCGTGTTAGAACCTTTTATGATTTGTGGAATCATCGCTAAGTGTCCTTGATACATCCTACCTGAATGACTGCAGTCTCAAGCTAAGACGTCAGGAACTCAAATGAATCACTTCAACCCACTGGTTGGTTATCTCTTGCTGAATAACAAACTGCACCCACACTTATAGCATATAACAACCATTTTACTATACCTCACAGTTTTGTGGATCAGGAATTCAGGCAAGTCTCAACCAAAAGATTCTTTTCCTCCACATGAAGTGACTGGAGCACTTGGGGTACTCAGCTCATCAAGCGGTTGATCTGAAGGGTGTAGGTCAGGTTTATTCACATGCCCAACTGCTTGGCACACATGTCAGGAGGCCCCTTTTCTTCCTCCAGGTAACCCCAGGGCCTCTTCTCCTTTCCTCTGAAGCAGAAAGGTTGGACTTCTTATATGAAAACTAAAGCATCCAAGAGCAAGCATCCTGGGAAACTCAAGTGGAAGTTGCAAGGCTTCTCATGACCTACCCACAGAACTCCAGAACATATTCTCTTTTGCACGCAAGCATTCAAGTGGTCAAGCAAGTCACCAAAACCAGCCCATTTTCAAGTGTATGGGAATTGGACTTCACCCTTCAATGAGGTAAGTGGCAGAAAATTGGTGCCATCTTTAATGACATAGTCTCATTTTTTGCCATCACAGGTAGCATAGTAATCCTGAATTTTTAAAAATTAAATCCGCACTAGTAAAGATTCCAGCATGAAACAGCAAATAAACACATTCTGTATTCTTGGCAAGATTTAGAAACTTTCAAATAACAAAGGTATTTGTGGAGCAGACACTCCAAGGCAGGCTGGTATGAGGCATCCTTCCTCCAAATCTTACATGCGAAACATCTAAGAAATGCTACCCACACTGCTGGGGAGGAGACTGGGCTGCAGGTGCCACCACTACACCTGAACCAGTCGTAGCTCCTGCTACTGGCTGATGTTTATTATGTATTGACTGCAAAATGGCTGCTATGAAAACCATGACACCTGACTCAGTGCTAAGTACCTCATCTGTCTCTTAAAGTCTCCATAGCACCACTGCGGGGTTGGTCAAGTTCTGATGATGACTCTTTTCCAGGTTTGGACACAGCTGCCTTCTCAATCTGTCCTCATGTGTTGAAGAGAGCCCTGATGTCGCTTTCTGTTCCCATAATACCACTGATGCCATCATGGGACTTTGCCATCATCATGTCATCTACTACTAATTAATATCTTAATGTCTTCCTTAAGTTGCCACCGCCTAACACCATTACGTTGGAGGTTAGGGTTTCAACAGACAAATGTAAGGGGAACAGAAACATTCAGTTCATCTGGTAATATGTCTTGTTAAGTGTCTCTTATCCCTTGAGGTGGCCATCAATGAATACTGATTGAATGAATAAATAAATGACTGAAACAAAGCATCTACTAAAAGTAATTGACAATATCCAAATTGCAGTACTGATGGCCAATTGAGATAGGTGGTATGGCAGCTGAACCCCTAAATTTGCCTCGAGCTTGATATGTGACTCCAGGCCAACTGTGTGTGTGACCCCGAACACAACTGTTCCACCTGTAAACAGATCTCCTCAAGAAGATCTGTTTCTTAAGTATCATTTAGTGCCTGTGTGGTGCGGGCTAAGGAAACACAAAGACCTTGGAGAAGTACTCATTTTAAGTACTCATTTAAGTAACATTTCACAGCTTTTGTTATTTCGAAGAGAGACCCTGAACTTGTCTTCAGATCACGTATATAATCTAGGCAGGGTAGAAAGTCCTGCTTTCCTAGAGCCCCTGATGCCCAGTAGAGTTTCAGAGACTATGCAGCCACACCATTTGAACATTTTATGGAGCTTTAACAAAATCTAATTTTATTATTAACAAAAGTTTGATTTTAGTAGCTATCTATCTATTTTGAAAATGTCAATGGTATTCTAAAGGAAATGGGAGCAGAATTTGTCTTCCCTGAAATTGAATTCTTGTTTAATAGATAAACCTTTATTGATGCTGCAGCATCTGAGGAAGCACAAGGTTTATGAGGCCTGGATGGTGATGAGGAGCTCAAAGACAGAAGGGATGAACAAGGACAAGGACAGATTTGCTGTTTGGCAACTAACGCTGAGACTAGGGAATACAAATGGCCCAGGAGTCAAAGTTTCTGCTGAGGCCTTCTTGTAAGGATTGCAGCCATAACTCAGCATGGTTTGGAGCTAGGGAGAATGTATCATAGAATCTGGTGACCAGAGCACATGTGCCTTTTGCACCTTACAAACACAACCCTGCAAAGGTTTTAGGAGAGTCAGGACCATGATAGAAATTTGCAATCAGAAGGAGATTGATATGCAAAGAGATCCCAGTTGTTGGGATCTGTGACACATGCATGTCTGCCTGACACTCAGCCTCAAATTGAGTTGGTGTTCACGGGCGACTTCCTGGACATTCAGGCCCCTTCTGGGCCAGTCAGAAGAGCAGCCTTTCTGTGGTCCTCATTCACTCTCCCACTCATGTTCACCCTGTCCATAACGGGTTGGAGGTATATAATCATGTGCATTGAAGATGAGACCCTCCTTTATATCTAGTAATTAACTCCTTCCAAGCCAGAGGTCTTTTCATGTCCTCCTATCTGTGCTGGATATGATCTAAGCATGCAATGCCAGTATTGACTGACAACATTAGCAGAGCCTGGCACATGGTAAGTGCTCAGTAAGTTTAATTGGGAAGTGCCAATAAATGGGAACGGGGTATCTGTGTTCATTATAAACTTAGGTCAAAAATAACAATAATAAATTAAACAATAATTGTAACCAATATACAGCTAAGAAGTAGAGCACACTATGGTGGGGGCCTTCTTAGCTCCCACAATAAAGCTGAAAGATGAATAAATATGCTAGACAGCCCCAAATTTCTAAGACCTAGATAGGAATTTATGGCACAAGTCTTGTAGTCAGTCACCTTTTACAGAGTAAAATACCAGCAACCACTACTGTCAGGGGTGTGTGTATGTGCACAGGCATACACTCCTAGAATTTCGGATTGTGAGATGGACACGCAGAGTCTTATTTGTAGCTCCTCCTCTGACTTTTCCTGACTATAGTAGTAAGTCCTTCCTCTTTGAAACCTTCTTCTATAAAACACAAATACTATGACTTTGCATGTATGTTTGTGTGTGTGTGTATGTGTGTGTGTGTGTGCTGTCTGTCTACACTGTACACAGACTGTTAGTGTAGGTGAGTTGATATTATTCATGACTTAGAAAATTGTTTATTTGCCCCTTAGCTTCAAACCATGATATGATGATCACATTATTTTAATTCTTTCAATATTTTTGGTCCTCCAATATAATTCTATACTTTTGTCAGTTAAGTCTCATTTTTAATGAGATGTATCTTGAATTTTGTCTCTTCTTCCTTATCTAATCTCTCTTCAACCACCCCAATCAGACCTTCAAGATCTTGTCAGGATCACCAATGAATGCCCAGAGTCCACCGCATTGCCACTTCTTAGAACTCCTTGTATCCAGCCTATCTATGGGCATCAAATTGGGCCTGCCCAATATGGACACTTGAGTCCCCATCACTCTTAAATCAGCTCCTTACCCTGTCTTCTCCATTTCAATAAAGGATGCATCATTTGCCCATTTGCTCCAACCCAAATTCTAGGAGACTTTAATTCCTCTCTCTCAAATCTGACATCCAATACAAAAGTAAGTCATATTGTTTCAAACTTCAAAACATTTCCCAAACTTGAAAGTTCCTGCCGTTTTCACAGGCATAACCGAGTTCATTATCTTTCTTTTTCCTGGAAAACATCAGTAGCCTCTTGTCCTTCTTCTCTACAGTCAGTTTTACACATACCATCTAGAGTGAACTTCTGGAAATGTGAACCTGATTATACCATCTCTCTATCCAAACCTTCCAAGGATTCCCATCGCACTTGTTCTAAAATCCTGACTCCTTCCTATGGCCCCAAGTCCCTAAGTTATCTAGCCACCTGGGCTGGACTGTGTTTCTCAAAGATGATCAAACTTACCTATTTATCTCATCCCACATGCTCTCTTAATGTGGCTGATGTTCCTCCCACTCTTTAAAGAGTGGTCTGGTCTCTATAGGTCTGGACTTTGACTGGTAAAGTACAGCAGAATTCATACTGGTTGAATTATAAGGCTATGTTGTATAAAGAATGCAGCTTCCTCCTAGATCTCTCTCTCTCTTTCCTTGCTCACCTTTAGAACTCAGCTACCATGTTGTGAGGAATCGAGGCCCCCAGTCAACAGTCAGCATACACTCGCCACCCTTGGGAGGGAGCTTATTTGGCAGTCGCTCCCCCAGCCCTGGCCAAGCCTTCAGATGATGGATGTCCAGCTGACCTGTGACACAAGAGACTCTGAGCCAGAACCACAGATGAGCCCCTCCTGAACTGTTGGCCAACAAAATTCGTGAGACATAATAAGTTACTGTTATTGCTTTAAGCTGCTGAGTATTGGGCTGACTTAATGTTGCCTAATGCTCTGACTCTGCTTCAACCACTCTGGGTTGCTCAAAAAGTCAAGGCTTATCTCTGCCTCAGAGACTTTGTGTTTCTTATTCTTTCCAAATAAAATTTTTCTTTCTCATATTGCCACATGGTAACTTCCTTACCTTATTAAAATATCTGTTCAAATGTTGTATACCAGGAGATCCTCCCTCAGCACTTAAACAGCCAAAAAAGTCCTCTTCCTGCCTCCACAGTCATTTTCTAGCCTATTTTCTCATGATTTTTTCTTCACTGCACATTACTGTAGCTGAGACTATATGTGATTTATTTATTTAATTATCTGTCTTCTCATTAGAATATAAGCTTCATGAAGGCAGAAATTTTAAGTCTTATTCAACAGGTTCACCAGAGCCTAGAAGAATCCATAGCACATAGAAAACAGACAAAAGAAAAAAAACTCAATTAAAACATGTTAAATAGATATTGAAATAACTCAATCATTTCCTGGGTTCTTTTCTAGGAGTCCATCAGGGAACCCTAGTCAACACCATATGGAGCAAAAGAACCACCTGGCTGAGCCCAGCCAGAACGCCTGACCCACTGATTGTGAGCAAAATAAAATAAATGTTTTTGTCTCTGTTTTGGTGGTGTTTATAATAAAATAATAGTGTACATGAACAAAAGGCTTCCACCCTTTTATTGTTAATATCAGTTCTTGGTCCTCTTCCCTGAAATATTCCTAACCATTCATTTCAGGGGCCTGATGCCAAGGACAGCCTTAAGAAACCCTGATAGAAGCTTTTTCTGCCTAGCAGAAAGCATAGATACATCAAGAAATAATTAAAGTCACACTCTCAATTCTTAACTTCTTTTAATTGAGATCATCAAAGAGAAACAGATTTCATTACATGCACAGCATGTGGGCTACATTCTCTGGAGTTCATGCTTTATTCATTCAAATGGTTTCATTTCACCCAGTGTTTTGTTGCAAATAAGTGACTTAAATTGAAAAAGAAGAGAGGACAGAATAATTTAAACTGAAAAGTAAAATATAATACTTGGAAGATTGTTCTGTCAGGAGTGAGACTCTAAAACTAAATTTTTAATGGCCAATGTAAAAATTTAATATACTGCATGTACCTCTGGAGGGATGATATATTTAATTAAAGTCAGACAGCCAAGACAACATTCACTATAGAGACACACATCTCTCCAAATGGAAGTATGCCTTTGCAACAAGATTTCTACTGTTTATTGTTTAAGGATTTTTCCATTTCATTTTTAATAATATATCTTTTAAATATATTTTACTGTTTTCTCTAGCACTTCTGTTGTTAGAAATGTCAGAGATTGCTGAAATACATAATGAAAAAAGACATTAATCTATAATTCTAGCATCTTGTTCTAACCATAACTAACATCTTTTTCTTTCTATTCTATTTCTGTATCTATTCATGTACATTCCCTTTCTAAGACTGGAAGAATGTATGTATTGTCTTACACATAAACCAACAACATCACTGGCTTTTGCTGTGATTTTTTTTCTGTTGGCAAAGTATGTATTTATTCTATTAGACACCAAAGTAGTTCAAGGTGGATAATTTGTCCTGAGATGCCTGGACTGGACTGAGCAGCTGGCACAGGCCAAGCTCTGGTGACCGTTTATGTCATCAACAACTATTTAGGCATGTGCTCCACGAAGTAACATCAGAGATAGACATTAATATAAAATCTGGCACCTGCTGTTAAAGGACTGCTGGGTCAACAGGAAAACACTGGCTACAATATGAGTATTTTATTCTAATATGATCAATGCAGAAATAGAAATATGTCCTAGGTAACAAAGAGATAGGAGGAGAGATCATTTACTGCCCTTAGTACAGTTAGAGCATCCTGGCTAAATTACATTAATTGTCTATAATTAAAAGAAATAATTATTCCAAAAAAGTTCAAGCTGGAAAACAAATGATCCTTAGATTAAAAGAAAAAAAAAAAAGGCAGGACCAGGCATGATGGCTCATGCCTGTAATCCCAGCACTTTGAAAGGGTGAGGCAGGCAGATCACTTGAGATCCGAAGTTCAAGACTAGCCTGAACAACACAGTGAAAACCCGTCTCTACTAAAAATGCAAAAAATAGCTGGGTGTTGTGTTGTGTGCCTATAATCTCAGCTACTCAGGAGGCTGAAGCAGGAGAATCACTTGAACCTGGGAGGCGGAGGTTTCAGTGAGCCAATACTGCGCTACTGCACTCCAGCCAGGATGACAGAGTGACAATCCATCTCAAAAAAAGAAAAATAAAACACAAGGCAAAGAAAGATTGAATGTTAGACACCACCCAAGACAAGGTTAATATTCCAAGGACACACGTAAATGCCTGTCCACCGGCTGCAGATCAGCCACACTGAGGTTCTGCTTTGGGTCAGTCAGTACAACATGACTGGTTATATAATTACACGCTCTTATATTGTATGCATAAACCAGCTGCTCTAGAGAAATGCAATTTTTTCCTGCCCACTGAATAGGGGCCAATTGGGATCGTGCACTATAATATAAAAATCATCCCATGTTCAACCTACACCAAAAATCTCAACTCATGTCAGGATTTGAATTGTATTTTTGCTACCAGAAATTGCCTGAAAATTGAAATGCAAATTGACGCTTAATTTTTTTTTTAAATTTAAACTGTCACTTCAAGGATTGACTTTGCCCGTTAAAGCTCTTCAGAACTTAAAGATGTTCTTTGGCCAAGGAGAATGGCTTCAGGTGTCCCCTTGAGGCTTCTCAAGTAGCCCCTTGTGCCTGTGCTTCAGAATTCCACAGGACTGAATAGACTTAGAGGACCTGTGTTGGCATCTGCCCTTGGTGACTGTTCCCAGACTGACCTTTGTTGGAATCTGGGCTCTGAGAGTTCCAACATAAGGCAGCCCCCACCTAGTGCTGCCTTGGTATCAAGCAGTCTTGGTGCCCCACTCAGATCCCCATGGAAGCCTTGAAAGTTCTGTACACCCATCCCCCAGGTTCCTTGTGCAGCAAATAATGGCTCACACCAGTGCCTTTCTCTAGAGGCCTGCCTGTGAGCTGGTGGAGTTGCCTGGAGGTTCACAGAAGTATGGAATCCCTAACCCGTGGCTTCAAGATGAGCCACGTAATATACTGGGCGTATCAGGCTGAAGCTGGGTCTCCACTCAAAACTGCACTCCTTCTCCATTAGGCATTATCCCATGAACAACCAGTTTCTCCTGGGAGTATGTCCTTAATAAACCACTCGCAGCTGGACTCTTGGCTCAGGTTGGGCTGGTGGAATATTTCTAGGTCTGCTTCATCAGGTTCACCCCTGACAGAGCCCATTTCTAAGGTTCTCCTAAAATCCTGTGCCTCCCCCATCCTTCTCCCTCCCTTGTTCAATTTCTTCATCCTTTGCCCTCATGAAGAGAATGAAATTTTTCTCGAAAGCCTGATCTCCTGACTCAACAGTTCACAGACAAGGCATTGACCTATGAAGCTATTTCTTTATTGCTAGTTTTCATTTGAATCTTATCAATAGATCACATAATTTTAGAGCTGAAAGTAAGCTAAATAATAATAAAACAATGAAACATTTACAAGTGTTAAGTGTCTGCTACATGCAAGACATTTACCTAGTTGAACAAATTCAAGTAATATTCTACAAATCCCCATTCCTGCAAGACAACACTCCAGGGAGCTGAGAATATGACAATAAGAAGAAGGAAATGCAACTTCTGTCTTTATCTAGCTTGCCATGCTGCAAGTCGCTCAGCTATGCTACAACTCATCTGTATGGTAACCTTGAAGAGCAGTTGTTACCTCCTTCATTTTGCAAATGAGGAAACAGTCTTCCCAAGATTACTTTCCTGGTGGTCATTTATTCAGAAGGCACCCCCAGGTCTGGTGGCTCTCAGAGCTCACCATCTCCCACCATGCCTTTTGCATCTCACATTTACTCACAGCCCCTCTGAGGTTTCCCCCTGTCCCAGTCCACCATCGCTGCCCACTGCTCTCAGCCAGGTGAGGAGAAATGATCCTCAGAGCAGGAGTGTGTCCTGGGCAGAGAAGGGGTGCTCAGGCTTCTGTCCCTACCTCGGCCCTGTCCCGTGGGAACATGAAGTCTCGCTTCCGAAAAGACCTGTTTTGTGTCATGTCTCCTCAAGAAAATTATAAATTTTGGAAGATGAGGGAAAAGTTTATTTCTTTTGTTTCTTCCTCAGTCCTATAAATGTAATAAGCACTTAAATGTAAGTTAGCTTGGTAGTGAATGAATGAAAGCATCTGCTATTGGCTCAATTGGTCTTTGATAGAAAGTGAACTGCAAACAAAGAGAGGACTCATTAAGACATGAAACATCTGTCATCAGAAATCCATCTTGTGCTTCCTTTATGAATGATCCAATATAACCATGGGGGAAACTGAGGCAGCTGAGAACGTCCTTGTCATGTGATGGTGTCCGTAGACCACGCTCTAACTGCAATAAACTGATCTCAGCAGGAAGGGATCAGCCAGAAGTTTCCTGAACCTGCTAGCCAAAGAAGCACCTTACCTACACTAGTGCAAATATTCCCTCTGTGACCCCTCCTGGAGTACTCTAATTGAGCCTGAGGTCGCATCAGCTCCCTGCTGGGACCCTGACACGCTCCATTGGTTGCATCTGCATTTGGTGCCCTGGGTGTTCCCAACCTAACTTCATTACTATTTAATTAATTGTGGGTTTAAAGGATGTTGTGGGTTTAAAGGAAGCTTCCTCTCCCCGCAGGGCCTCCTCACACTCTAGAAACTTTAGTTGCCCCACTTCTGAGACCACCCACCCCAAGCAGCAGGCTTCCATGTTGAACCTTGTGTGGATTAGGTGTTCCTTAGCACATACCTGTAATTGATGATACTAATCCAAAGGAGAAAATGAAATGATGTGCATTTATAGCTGAGAAAACTGAGGCACAAGCCATACAATTAACCCAAGATACACCAGTATTGTGTAGCAAAGCCAGGTTTTGAAGATAAATTGTCCCAGAGACTAAGGCAGTGAGTAAGCACAGAGGGTGAACCCACACAGATTCCCTCAAGTGAGCCACCATGCACATGAAGCACTTACTGTATGTCTAGGACCCAATGATGGATTCAAAATTATAACATACACTGTCTTGCCCTGCCCTGTTCTCAGGAATTCTACATACTTATTAGGAATTAAAGATGTGCATATATTAGCAAATTCCACAAACATATTTACAATTGATAGCATGAAGAGACGATTGTTTGGTTATAGAAAGAACATTGTGAGTGAGAAGCTTTATTCAACAGAATAAAATTTCTTTAACAACCACTTACAGTCTGTCAGATATTTCAATAATCAATTTTAATGTGGGAAAAATTATTTTGAACCATAAACCTTAGAATATTATTCAAAAAGTAATGAGAATTTGAGACCCTAAGTAAATCCAGATTGCGTTTTTGGGGTTTGTTATGTGATCCTTTAGCTTAGAACCTCTTTAGAAAATCACAATGGGGCTGGGCATGGTGGCTCATGCCTGTGATTTTAGCACTTTGGGAGGCCAAGGCAGGAGGAATGCTTGAGTCCAGGAGTTCGAGACCACCCTGGGAAACACAGTGAGACCCTCATCTCCACCCAAAATTGAAAACCTAGCCGGTTGTAATGGCACATGCCTGTAGTCCCAGCTACTTGGGAGGCTGAGGTGAGAGGATCGCTTGAGCCAGGAGTTCCAGATTGCAATGAGCTGTGATCACACCACTGCAGTCCAGCCTGGGTGACAGAGTGAGATCCTGTCTCAAAAAAAAAAAGAAAGAAAGAAAGAAAGAAAATTATGATGTTGAACGAAGTTATTGAGTCAACTGTTGTGCTGAGTCTATGCAAAACAAACATCTCACAGGACAACTCATGTCCCAACCATTGGACATTCTCAACATCTCCCCCACTCTGGCATTATTCAAATTAACACATCTCTTTCCTAGCTTTCATGACCAATTGAGTAAATAAAATATCCCCGGAGGGTCCCAGAAGTTGTGAAGCTATAGAATTGAAAACACATTAGACCAGTACTCACTGCCCGAAATGTCTCAAAGGCAAGGGCAGATGGCCACCAAGGAAGGAGGCGCTTTGTTTGTTGTTTTAAAAACTAATCATCTCCACGGCAATAATGCTGTTGGCAAATGTTCTCTTTCACAATTCCATATTTAAGAATATTACTTTGGAAGTTATAAATTGCCAGTTATTATTTGATTATCTCAGCTTGGAGTTTGCTACATAATGACTTCCTCAGTAGGATGCCGAGCTGCTAATTCATAATCTCCTTCTGAAAAAGCTTTTCAGGAAATTTGTAACAAATCCATTAAATTAAAATGAATTTGTGCTATATTGAGAAGTAACTGAACCATATGGGGCCAATCCAAATGATATTCTTTCTTTTTCTTTTTCTCCAACCCAAAGAACATCCATCCCATTTACTTCTCTTGAGTGAGGAGGCATGTGCTGTTTTTAAGGGTCAGGATCTTCATGATTTCTGCAGAGGGAAATCAAATGTCATCATGAGATCCATTTAAAAGTTTTCTCTCCTGTGAGATATGGGTCCAATTACAGTCTGTCATGCTTTGTATAGAGTGCAAGCTGCAAATACTTCCAAAGTGCATTTATGATTTGGAGTAACCACTCTAAAGGGCAGCAGTTTGCAACCCTGGCTGTACCTGGGGAGGTGTTAAAAACCTGGATGTGCAGGTCACACTCCAGAGCAATTAAATTAGAGCCTCTAGTGGGGAGCCCAGGCATCAGTATTTTAAAAGCTCATCAGATGCTTCAGATGTGCAATGAGGGGCAGTGGTTTCCACATTTGAGTGACTGCATCCATGTTACATGGAGCACTTGGTAAAATACAGACTGCTGCCCCCTCAGACCTTGTTTCTGATTGAGTCGGGTTTGGATGAGCTGAGAATCTGCTGCTTGTCTGGGGATCACACTCCGTAGAGGAAATACCTGAGGCCCATTCAGAAAACCCAGATCCAAATCCCAGTAGCCAAAAACACATGAGACTCATTTTCAACATCTGCAGAATGGGGCAAAGTAATTAATCCTTCCAGTCCTTCTGAGAGAATTAATTGTAAACAAGGTTGGTGAACGCTCTTGATAAAACTTAAGGTTTGCAATATTTGGGTTCTTTTAGGTTACAATGAATTAAAATCTCTTAAGGGATAATGTTCAAAAAAGTAAAGATCATGGCTTTAATGAAAATAAAAATGTGCCCATGATTTTATTTATTAATTAATGATCTAAGACACAAAAACAGGTTCAAGGAACTATTAGGCTACCAAGAAACTGAAATGATTTGTTAATAGATGCAAAACTGGGTAATATTTTAGGCACTCAAATGTAATGTTTGAGAAAAAATTGAATGTTTCGATTATCCTTCCTACAGCCCAGAAATTAATTCCACTTCCGTGAAGGGAAAAATATTAGCATTGCCCTGAAAGGAACTGCTTGCATCACAATGGACACAAAACCTCTGCGTCACAATGGACACCAAACATCACTCTTAGCCCTCCAGAAGGGGATTTCTTTTTTCATTTTGTTTTTGTTTTTGTTTTTGTTCTGAGACAGAATTTCACTCTTGTTGCCCAGGCTGGAGTGCAATGGCGCAAGCGCAGCTCACTGCAACCTCCACCTCCTGGGTTCAAGCGATTCTCCTGCCTCAGCCTCTGAAGTAGCTGTGATTACATGCGCCTGCCACCATGGCTGGCTAATTTTTTAATTTAATTGTTTTTTTTTTTTTTTTTTTGTATTTTTGGTAGAGACGGGGTTTCACCATGTTGGCCAGGCTGTTCTGGAACTCCTGACCTCAAATGATCCACCAGAAGAGTACTTCTATTTCTAGGAAATGCAAAATAGCCTGGTTGAGGACAATTAAAGACATTCATACCATAGAATTAGATAGTCCCTGGAGGTGCAGTGTCCTGCATGGGAGGGTTGAGATCAGTGGTCTTCCCTGTTCTTTTCAAAAGACAGCTATCATGATGAAATTAGGAAATTTATAGTCTCACAAATTCTTATAACAGTGATCCCTACTTGTCTTCTGAGAGACAAATTACCTTGGCTTTTGTTTTCCATGTTCCTTTTCTCTGCCTTTGGTGAAAGCCACAAGCCCCTATACCTGGGTTTCTACAACTAAGACTAGAAAGGAGACTGGGCTAAAGAAGCAAGACCCTGTTTGATTCTGGGAATCCTACCCACCAGGCACTGCCTGACACAGTACCTCCTTGGATCCCATTCATACATTATATGTATAATATTAAAAATAATCAAAGTCAGTCATTTGAGAAAAACAAAGAGACAGGAAGCTATACTTTCTTAAGTGACTCAACCCAAAATCTCTAGAGAGAACATGTGCAAAATCTCTAGAGAACATGAAGGAAACTCAAGTAGAGAGAGTAGAGAAAAAGATCAAATGACAGCATAGTGTTGTTTTAGAAATAAAAGTGGAGAATAAGATATCTCATTGTGGCTTGGATTTGCATTAGCTGATGATTAGTGATGTTGAGCATTTTTTATATGCTTGTTGGCCACCTGTGTGTCTTCTTTTGAGAAGTATCTGTTCTTGTCTTTTGCCCACTTTTTAATGGGGTTATTTGATTTTTGCTTGTTAAATTAAGTTCCTCATGGATTCTGGATGTTAGACCTTTGTGAGATGCATAGTTTGTGAATATTTGCTCCCATTCTGTAGGTTGTCTGTTTACTTTGTTGATGATTTCTTTTGCTGTGCAGAAGCTCTTCAGTTTAATCAGGTCCCACTTGGCAATTTCTGTTTTTTGCAATTGCTTTTGAGAATTTGGTCAAAAATTCTTTCCAAAGGCTGATGTCCAGAAAGGTATTTCCTAGGTTTTCTTCTAGGATTTTTCTAGTTTGAGACCTTACATTCAAATCTTTAATCCATCCTGAGTTGATTTTTGTATATGGTGAAAGTTAGGGGCCCAGTTTCATTCTTCTGCGTGTAACTAGTCAGTTATACCAGCACCGTTTATTGAATAGGGAGTCCTTTCCCTATGGCTTATTTTTGTCAGCTTTGTTGAAGACCAGGTGGCTATAGGTGTGCTGCTTTACTTCTGGGTTCTTTATTCTTTTCCACTTATCTATCTGTCTGTTTTTGTGCCAGTATCATGCTGTTTTGGTTACTATAGCATTCTTAGGCATTTTAGTAGGTATTACCAACTCTCGTAAATTGCTCTAGGAACATACTTTTATAGGCTAAGAGAATTTTTCCCCATTTTTCAGCTAGTAAGAGTTTTTATCATGAAGAAATTTTGAATTTTATCAAATATGTTTTCTATATATATTGAGGTGACTATTAGAATTTTCTTTAATATGTTAATGTGGTGAATTGCATTTATAAATTTTTATAATGTTAACTTCCTGCATTTTTTAGAATAAGCTTCAAATTGATTATAATATTTTAACTTTTTAATAAATTACTCTAGTTATTTTCTATATTGCTTAGGGGTTTTACATTTATGTTCATAATCATGTTTAAGCAATCATTTCTTGTTCTTATACTTCCCTTTTTAGATTACGATATTACAGTTACCATTGTTGAATAATGATCCTTATTTTTCTCTCCTGTGGAAGAGTTTTGTCATGTTGGAATGATCTGGTCTTTAAAAGACAGATTCAACTTTTATGTAAAATGGTTTGGTGTGTTTGGGATTTTTTTTTTTTTTTTTTTTTTTTTGCGGGGGGCGGGGAAAGATTTTGAAATATTGATTCAATTTCCTTAACAATAAAAGGATTTTATTTAGATATAAATTCTGTTGGCAGAGTTGCACGTTGTGTCTTTTATTTTCTTTTAATTAGCTTTTTAATCTCTGCTACACCTATTGTTATGCTTCTTCCCCATTCATTTTTTTTAAATAGTTTTGAAATGTAGTGTTTTTATTATATTTAGTTGTAATTAATTTTAAAGTTTCATTTTTATTTCTTCTTTGTCTTATGGGTTATTTAGAAGAATGTTATTTCATTACCAAAATTATAGTATTTCTTTTCTCTTTTTGTAAGTGATTTCCAACTTAATTGCATGGTGGTCAGAGAGAATGACTCTATGTTGCTAATTTCTTTAAAAAGTTTTGAGCTTTATGATCCAATCTATGTTTGATGTATTTTTCTAAATATGATTTTTGTGTGCTTGAGAGAAACACATATTCTCTATTCATCAAATCAAGAGTGGTAATTATATGGTTCAAATCTTTTAAATTCTTACTAATTCTCTGTTTAGTTGACCTCTTAATAATTAACAAATATGTCAAAATATCCCACTATATAAGTGATTTGTCCTTTTACCCCTGGAGGCCTATCAAATATACACTATATATATATACACACACACTATTTTTAGGTATGTAAATGCTTTTATTTATTGTATAATTCTTATCATTTAAACCACTATTATTATTTAAGCTTCCATTTACTACATTTTCATAGTAAAATCTCTTTTTTTTAATATTATGACAGCAACACCAGCCTTCATTTGGGTAATATTTGCCTGCAACATCTTTTTAAACTCCTTCCATGACCTTACACCTGACCAGGAATACTTTGTAGATATTTTGCTAAAATTCTGTCTATTGGGATTTGCTGATGTTTTCCTCACAATTATATTAGGGGCCATTGGTTTCTGCCAGGAAGACTGCAGAGGTAAATTGATATTTCATCACATTGTATCAAGGGTGGATACAGTCCACATGACTTATTACCCTTGGTGTTGACCTGGCTGAGGTAGTGTTTGTCAAGTTTCCCCACTGCAAAATTACTCTTCTCTCCACCCTCTTTTCCATACTGTACTATTTGGAAGGCAGTCATTATGCAGCACTCATATTTAGGGAATTAGGAGTTATGCTTCATCTTCCTGAAACTGGAATATCTACATATATTATTTAGAATTCTTCTGCATAGGAGACTTATCACCAGTCCCCATTTATTTATTTGTTCTATCATATCTTTCATGAACTCAGAGTTTTTTGTTGTTGTTGTTTGTTTGTTTGTTTGTTTGTTTTGCACTTTTGGTTATAATCCAATATTAGACTACCTTATATTATCGAATTATTCCATCCTTGGCCTTTTGGAGTTTTTTGGTCAGTCCCTGTGCTTTTTTGACAAACCCTCATGAATGTAGCTTTATTTTACCTATTTCTTACTTTCTTGCATCACAAGGTGCTCCAGTCTCATTTCGTATATTCCCTATCCCTGTCTATCCCTGTCTTAGAATCAGCTCTTTTGCCAAGAAGCTGTGGTTCCTTACATTGGAAAAGGGTATTTGAAACCAAGATGTGAGCTTGTAGTGTGATCATTGCTGCTGGGATGTGTTTTTTTCTAAGCTATCTCAGCTGACAGAGCAAGGAAACGTGTGTATATAAATGTTTATACCATGTGTCTATGTATAGATGCACACACATATATAGTCTGATGTACACATATATATAAGCTAGTAAACCATATCCCAGCAGCAATTATCACACCTCAAGCTCAGATATACCTATACACACACATACACACACACACACATATATAGCTATCTGAGCTTGTAATGTGATACATATGTGTGTATGTATGTAATGTGATACGTGTGTGTATATATATACATATACATGTAAGAAACCACATATATGCATATACCTATATATGTGCATATATGTATAACCACATTCCAGGAGCAATGATATATATACACATATATGTATCTATGTGTATGTATGTACATGTATACACATGTGTACACACATGCATGCACACATACACACATATATACTAGCCCATATATATGTACACACACATATATAAATGTTTTGATATAATCATTTGTATCTATACTTAACTACATAGGGGTTAATACTGGTGTTTCCAACTGTGTCCATTATCATGTAAATCATTATGGCCTCCTCCCCTTGCTTGTCGGTAAACTCCCACTCTAACAGTGAGAAACTTGGCTTCCACCATCCACCACCATTTACTTAATTGTTCAATTCCAGTACACATGTAAAATAGTATCAGAATTGTTGACCCCATTCCCATGGGAAATAATGTTATTAACTAGAACACAGTGCTTAAATTCATTTCCTTCACCCTTAGTTTCACATACTCCACTAGGATTTCCTGTTATGTCTTCCAAAGTTAAACAGTTGTCATAAGGATTCCTACTGAGCAATACAAAATTATTTGAAATCCCATCTTTATCATTTATAAATATTAGATCCCATTTGTGAGCCTTTATATGTGTCATTGATTTATGTATTTTTAGGAAAATATTTTAATTATTATACCCTTATAATATGTTTTAATGACAGGTAACACACACATTTCCTGGTTATTTTTGCTTAATGTTTCTTAAATATGTTTAATATTTAAAATGTATTTGCATTAGTCCAGAAAATTGTCTTGTATATTTTCACAGTTTGTTTCCAACCACCTGGCTCTATAAAATACTTTCTGTCCCTACCTGTTTTAGAATTTCATCTAGATGAAATAACACAGTTATATATGCTTTCAGGCCAGCTTCTTTTGCTCAACATAATGATTTCAAAATTCATCCATATTGTTGTGTGTATTCATTAGTTAATTCTGTTTTATTGATAATAGAATTTCATTGTGTAAATTTACTACAATTCTGATGAATATTTCGGGTTGTTTCCAGTTTTGACTATTATGGGCAAAGTTTCTATCAATATTCTTACATAAACTTTATTGTAAACATTATATTTTATTTTATTTTATTTTCAGAATATCTAGGAATCGAACTTCTGGGTCATATGGTAAGTGTTTTTTAACTCTTATTTTTAACAGCTTTATTGAAATACAATTGAGATTATACAATGTAACCACCCAAATGTATAATTCAGTGATTTAAAATATATTTTTCTGTTATTCTGCCATGACTGCTATGAATTTTAAAACATTTTCATCACCACAAAAAGAACCTACATAACTTTTAGCAGTCAGTTCCCATTTCTCTCTAACATCCATGGTCCTAGACAATCATTAGTCTACTGTGTATCTTTCTTGGTTAACCTATTCTAGACATTTCATACCAAAGGAATCATTTGTGTTTGGGGGACTGGTTTCTTTCACTTAACGTGTTTTCAAAAAGTACACTTACATTGAATAATGTTTTGACATTTTATTCCTTTTTATGTCAAATAGTATTCTGTTGTAAGGATGTACCACACTTATTTACCCACTCCTCTGTTGATACATATTTAGTTTGTTTCCACTGTTTGGCTGCTATGAATAATGCCTCTATGAACATTTTCACACAAGTCTTTGCATGGACATGTTTTCATGTCTCTTGTGTATATACCTGGGGGTGAAATTGCTGGTCATATAGAAACTCTGCTTGACATTTTGAGGAGAGGCCAAACTTGTTTCCAAAGCGGATATACCATTTTACATTTCTAATAATGTGTGAGGGTCCCACTTCCTTCACACTCTTGCCTACATCTTATATTTTTCATCTTTTTAAATTTTAGCCATCCTAGTGTATATGAAGTAATATCACCTTGGTTTTGATTTGCATTTCCCTAAAGGTTAATGATGTTGAGCATCTTTTCGTGTGTTTATTGGCCATTAACATATCTTCTTGGGAGAAATGTTTATGTAGATCTTTTGCCCACTTTTAGTTCATTATATGTTCTTTTTATTGTTAAGTTATAAGAATTATTTGTATATTTCGGATCCTAGACTTGTATCTGATACAGTCAATCCTCATTATTCACAGATTTTGTGTTTGTGAATTTGCCTACCTGCTAAAATTTTTTGGTAGCTTCAAAATCAACACTCACAGTGTTGTGAATACAGTTATTCACAGATATGCCCAGGGTGGCAAAATGTTTGAGTCACTTGGCATGCAGCTTCCCAGGTACAGTTCAATAAAATGTCCTTTTTGTGTCTACTGAATGCCATGATTTTTATGCTTTTTTGTTGTTGTTGATTTCTCTGTTTTATAGGGACTGTGTTGATGTGCTGGCTACTGTCCCTAAATGCAGGAAGGCTGTAAAGTCCCTTACATAGAAAATATATGTATTAGATACGTTTCATTCAGGCATGAGTGATAGTGCTGTTGGTTGTGAGTTCAATGTTAATAAATCAACAATATATGTTAAATAAGGAGTCTTTAAGTTGTACCATACATAAAACAAAGTTATGTATTGATTGGTTGACACAAAGTGATACGATCAGAAGCTCACAGAAATCTAACCTTGTATTATATACTTTAGGATCAATGGTTCTGTATTTACTAATTCAGTGTTTGTGGAGACTTTATGGAACATAGCTACTGTGAATAATGACAAATTCACCTTATATTATTTGGAGATATTTTCTCCCATCCTGTAGGTTATCTTTTCACATTTTTTATTGTATCCTTTGAAGGACAGTTTTAAGCTTTGATAAAGTATAATTTATCTATTTTTCTTTTGTTATTTTTGTTTATGCTTTTTGTCTAAGAAGACATAACAACAAAGATGATGAAATTTGCCCCTATATTGATACTATAATCATATGGGCCAATTTCATATAATAAGTCTCTTTCTATAGATACATATTATATTAGTTCTGTTTCTCTGGTGAACCATGATTGATTAAAACAAAATTGTTACCAAGAATTGAATAGAATATTAAAGATAAATTTTCTAAATTGATTCTAGGGTTTCTGGAATTGGCTCCCTAATTTGATTAAATAAGACACTAATGTCTCTATATCAGGTAGTAAAAAGAAGGCTGATAGTCCATGGTGTGTTCTGGCAATAGAGATAGGCACAATATTGTCATTGGATACTTCTAATCAAACACTCTTAAGAAGCAAAGATCTGACTGTGTGTATAATACTTTCAAACGTTTTTGTCAGACTAACAAGTACAGTGAGTACTTTTCGGCTGCTTTCTTCTAATATCACTGGACAAAGTTGGAAAATAAAAGGGTGCTCTCACTTTAACAGTAGATATTCTACAAGGCCAGAAATTCAATCTCTATTGTTATTTCGCCACTTGCCAAATAAATAAACGAAATTTTGGGTTTCGTTTTCAGCAATATCAGCCTTGTGGCTACATGAGATAAACTATCAGAACAAACATAGATGCTTTCAAGTAATTCATGCAGAACTTGACCTGAAATATTGAATCCCTGAGTTCTTGAACATATCCTGTGGCTATTTTTCCAGTTCTAGTTTACACGAGTGTAACACTCAGCAATTGGCAAAATCCTCACATTAGTTACCTGACCTACAGGGTGAGGGAACAATTATAATGAAGCAGGCCAAGTGGAAGCCACTAGAATGGTTTCTACCTAGAAAAATAGTAAAGCAAAAGCAAGACTACATTCTAGAGGAATTTAAATAATTAGCACCAATCATCAAGGACTTCAAAAATGCAAGGGCATTAATTTTCACTGCATCCCCAACTCACCTATTTGGCCAGTGCAGAAGACAGATCTTGGAGAATGGCAGTGGATTATTTTAAGCTTAATTAGATGGTGACTCCAACTGCAGCTTCTGTACCAGATGTGATTTCACTCCTTAAGGACATTAACACATCCTGTGGTATCTGGTATGCTGCTATTGATCTGCCAAATGCATTTATGTCCATCCCTGCAAATAAAGACCATCAGAAGCAGTTTGCACTTCGCTCCTGAGGCTAGCATACATCTTCACTGTCCTACTTCAGGTGCGTATCATTTAGTTCATATTTAGTTCACAGCCCTATGTCATCATTTAGTTCACAGGGACTTTGGTTACCTTTCCATTAATACATTGATAATATAATGATTGGAACTAGTGAGCAACAGGTAGCAATTATTCTAGACTTATTGAAAAGACATTTGCATGCCAGAGGGTTAGAAATAAATTTAACAAAAATTCAGGGGCCACATACCTTAGTAGAATTTCTAGGAGTTCATTGATGTAGGATATGTTAAGATTTGCCTTCTAACGTGAAAGATAAGTTGTTGCATCTGGCGCCTCCTATAACTCAAAAGAAGGCACAATGCCTACTGAGCCTCTTTGGATTTGGTAGGGCAACACATTTCTCATTTGGGTGCACTACCCCAGCCTATTTACTGAATCACCTTAAAAGCTACTAGTTTTCAGTGGGGCTCTGAACAAAAGAAGACTCTGCAACAGGTACTGGCTGCTGTGCAAACTGGTCTGCCAATTGGGCCATATGATTCAGCAGATCCAATATTACTTGAAATTACCTTGGCACGTAGGGATGCTGTTTGGAGCCTTTGGCAGTCTCCTACATATGAATTACAGTGTAGGCCTTAGGATTTTGAAGCAAAGGCTTGCCATCCTTTGTGGATAACTACTTCCTTTGAGAATCAGGATATGGACTGCTACTGGGCCTTAGCAGAGAATAAGCCATGGGTCACTAAGTTATTGTGCAACCTGAGCAACCCATAATGAGCTGGGTGTCATCTTACCCAGCAAGCCATAAAGTTGGGCATGCAAACAACACTGTCATTCAAATGGAAGTGCTGTCTACATGAGACCAACCCAAGCAGGCTCTGAAAGCACAAGTATGTAACAGGACGAAGTACCCCAAATGACCATGGTTTCTACTTCTGCTGCACTGCCTTCTCTCTTCCAGCCTACACGTATGGCCTAATTGGGAGTTTCCGGGATCAGTTGACAGATGAGGAGAAGTCTTGGTCCTGGTTTAAAGATAGTTCTGCATGCTATACAGGCAATACCTGAAAGTGGAACGCTGCAGCCCTACAGCGTTTTCCTGAGATACCCTTGAAGGGCAGTGGTGAAGGAAAATCCTCCCAGTGGGCAGAACTCTGGGCAGTGTACCTGGTTGTGCACTTTGCTTGGAAGGAGAAATGGCCAAATGTGTGATTGTATACTGACTCATGAGCTGTAGCCAGAGGTTTGGCTGATGATCAGGAATTTGGAAGGAACATGATTGGAAAATTTGTGATGAGGAAATTGGGAAAGAGTACATGGATAGACCTCTGTGAATGGGCACAAAGACATTTGTGTCCCAAGTGAGTGCTTTCCAAAGGACGACCTCAGCTAAGAATTTTAATAAGGGGGATAGGATAACTTTAATAAATGGGATAGGAAAACTTTCTCTGTACACACCAGTCAGCCTCTTTCTTCGGCCAACACTGTCATCACCCAATGAGCTCATGGATAAAGTGGCTATGGTGGCAGAGAGGGAGGTTATGCATGAGCTCAGCAATATGGACTTCCACTCACCATGGCTGACCTCCTCACAGCTACTACTGAGTCTGTAATCTGCCAGGAGCAGGGACCAACACTGAGTCCCTAATAAGGCGCCATTCTCTGGGGTGATCAATCAGATACCTGGTGGCAGGTAGATTACATTGGACAGCTTCTGTCATCAAAAGGGTGGTATTTTATTCTTAATGGAACAGACACTTGCTTTGGATAGGGATCTGCTTTCCCTGAATACAGTACTTTAGGCAAAACTATCATTTATGGAATTACAGAATGCCTTATCCACCATCATGATATTCCACACAACATTGCTTCTAATCAAGGAACTCACTTCACAACAAATGAAGTGTGGCCAAGGACCCCTGCTCGTGGAAATTGCCATCCTGAAGCAGCTGACGGACATTATAGAATCGTGAAATCATCTTTTGAAGACTGGTTACCATGCCACTTTGGCAGGAATACCTTTCAGGGCTGGAGCAAGGTTCTTCAAGAGGCTGTATATGCTCTAAATTGGCATTCAAAAAGAGACGCTAAATCTTTCATAGCCAGGATTCATAGGTCCAGGAATTCAGGGGTGGATGTAGAAGAGGTGCCATTCACTATTATCCCTGGTGACCCACCAGCAAAATGTTTGCTTCCTGTTCCCACGAACTTATTCTCTGCAGGCCCAGGTAGCTTAGTTCCAAAGAGAAGAATATTTCCACTGGGAGACACAGTGGTATTTCCCCTGAACTGAAAGTTAGGACTATTTAACTTTGGGGCCCTCAGGCCCCTATATCAATAGGAAATATGATAGTTACTGTACTAATTGAAGTGATTTATCTCTACTACCAATTTCTTCTTGGTAGTAAGGATCAATCACTCTTACCAAGGAGGGCTGTTTAAGTTATATTTTTCTGTTGGTATTCTGTTGTTCATAGTTTTCCATTATAATCTTTTTTATTTCTGTAAGGTCTGTCACGGTATCCTCTTTTTCATTCTTGATTTAATTAATATGTCTAGTTAAATTAATATGTCTAGTTAAAACTTTGTCAAATTTGTTGATTTTGTCAAAGAACCAACTGTTGCCTTGTTTATTTTCCATATTTTTAATTTTATTGATTCATGCTCTAATGTCTATTGTTTCCTTCCTTTTGTTTGCTTTGCATTTAGTTTGCTCCTCTTTTCTCAGTATCTTAAGGTGATCCTTGATTTGAAATTTTTCTTCTTTTTAATATAGGAATTATAGCATAAATTTCTCTCTAAGCATGGCTTTAGGTTTTTTGTTTGTTTTGAGACAGTCTCGCTCTGTCGCCCAGGCTGGAGTGCAGCGGCCGGATCTCAGCTCACTGCAAGCTCCGCCTCCCGGGTTTACGTCATTCTCCTGCCTCAGTCTCCCGAGTAGCTGGTACTACAGGCGCCCACCACCTCGCCCGGCTAGTTTTTTGTATTTTTTAGTAGAGACGGGGTTTCACCGTGTTCGCCAGGATGGTCTCGATCTCCTGACCTCATGATCTGCCCGTCTCGGCCTCCCAAAGTGCTGGGATTACCGGCTTGAGCCACTGCGCCCGGCCGGCTTTAGCTTTTTCTTGTGAGTTTTGGTATACTACATCTTCATTTTCGTTCATCTGTAAGTATTCTCTAATTTACCTTTTGATGTCTTCTTTGACCATTTGTTACTTAGAAGTGTGTGCTTTAATTTCCACATTTCTAAAATTTTACCTAATTGATTTCTAATTTCATTTTATTGTTGTTGGATGATATATTTTATAATATTTCAATCATCGTAAACTTATTGGTGTTCTTTTAATGACCCAGCATGTGGTTTATCCTGGGAAATGTTCTCTGTGCACTTGAGAAGTATAGGTATTTTGCTGCCATTTGGTCAAATGCACTACATGTGTCTATCAGTCCTAGTTGATTTATAGTGTTTGAGTCTTCCATTTCCTTATCTGTCTTCTACAAGATTATTCTACCCATTATAGAAAGAGGGGTATTGACATTTATAACTATTTTTTATTATGCATTTATCCCTTCAATTCAGAATTGCTGCTCTGTGTTTTCAGGGGCTCCATTTTTAAGCTCATGAGTATTCTAATTGTGATAGCTTACTGATGGATTTACACTTTCTCCTTTTAAAATATCTGTCTTTATCTCTAATAACATTTTTGGTAAAAACGTACTTTGTATGATATTAGTACAGCATCCCCATGTTTCACGTACTTGGTGATTAGTCGATATATATTTCCCTACACTTTCCCCTTCATTTCATTGTAGCATTCAGTCTTAAGTGTGTTGTCTGCAGATAGTGCTTAATTGGATATTTTTTTTACTCTGATAATGTATGTCTCTAATAAAATGTTAAATCTATGGAAAAAAATATATTTGCCATAATATAGCTACATGGTAAGGCACCTACCCTGGGAGGGTTTCTTTCTGAGTTGTGCCTTCTTGAGGGTTGGCACAATTTTAAACACCTAATCAGCAAGGCATCTGTCCTCACTTAAAAGAGGACATTTTATGAAACACGGCCAGGATGAGAAAGTAAAGGTACTAATTAATGCACGTAGAGCTCACAGCCAGGCATGGAGTGGTTTTTATTCTTTTTCTGGTGTAATAGTTGACCATGGTTGAACCTTTCTCCATTACACAATTGACTGCCCCCACCCCCCTAAAAGATAGTTTTTTAGTCTGGTATTCAATGACATCTGAAGGGCCCATCATAAGCTCCAGTTTGACTAAACATGATCACCAAAACGGCACTTTTTCCTCTCTGGCTCTCAAACACACACAGAGTTTTAATAGGCAGAGGTATGTCTATTAGGGTATTTAAGAGGAAGCCATTTGAATCCTAAGGAAACAGGTAACTACTTACATATTTCTGTAAACTCCTTTGCACTGATGTTCAGCCTCAACTCCTTGCTAACTGTAATTTAAACACAATTTATGATTGAAGTCAAAATCCTGATTGCATTTAGTTTGCTAGTGACAGAATCTATCCATTTTGGTCAGAAAAAAATGATGCAATTGCTGTCAGACTTCCAGTCCTTGAGACATTGAGGCTTCCCAGAGCCTTCTCTCTGCATCTTAGAGTGGTCTGCCTTTCTTTCCTCACTGATATTTCTCAATGAGCAGCATTAAACATCATCTCACCTAGTCAGAGGTAAGGGGCAGTATATTCCGATCTATCATCCAGAGATAGCCAAGCAGAAGGGCTTCATCAGCAACAGAACCGATTCTTTACGAGGAGGATGGGACAAGCAAAGAGAGGTGTTGTTTAGTTTGTGGTAAAGCAGGCTTTTCACACATTGGTACTATTGTACAATGTGCTGCTAACCAGGATAAAAGTACTTACATGGATGGGCGCGGTGGCTCACACCTGTAATCCCAGCACTTTGGGAGGCCGAGGCAGGTGGATCACGAGGTCAACAGATCAAGACCATCCTGGCCAACATGGTGAAACCCCGTCTCTACGAAAAATACAAAAATTAGCTGGGCGTGGTGGCACGCACTTGTAGTCCCAGCTACTCGGGAAACTGAGGCAGGAGAATCGCTTGAACCTGGGAGGCAGAGGTTGCGGTGAGCCAAGACCATGCCACTGCACTCCAGCCTGGCAACAGAGTGAGATTCCATCTCAAAAAAAATAATAAAAATAAACTTACACAGAGAATAATAACAGCAGGCAGGTGTGTGGTACTGCAGCTATTAGGTGCATGCAGATGGCCCTATCAAATATTTTTAGAAGATTCGTTTCTTTTTTTTTTTTTTTTTTTTTTTGAGACGGAGTCTCGCTCTGCCGCCCAGGCTGGAGTGCAGTGGCCAGATCTCAGCTCACTGCAAGCTCCGCCTCCCGGGTTCACGCCATTTTCCTGCCTCGGCCTCCCGAGTAGCTGGGACTACAGGCGCCTGCCATCTCGCCCGGCTAGTTTTTTTGTATTTTTTAGTAGAGACGGGGTTTCACCGTGTTCGCCAGGATGGTCTTGATCTCCTGACCTCGTGATCCACCCGTCTCGGCCTCCCAAAGTGCTGGGATTACAGGCTTGAGAGAAGATTCGTTTCTTATAAGTGATCCACTCATCCAATTTTTACATAATTTGCCAACCCCACACATTGCTAATTTGAAAGCAAACTTTCTTTTAGAACTTTTAAATATCATAATGAGTTTAAATCAACATAATTTGGCAGTATGCATAGACCTGAAACAGTGAAGTGCACGCTATCTTCCCTTTAAATAATATAAAGCTGCCACATCACTCAGGTAAACCATGAATGTTCATGGCAAACACTTGGGGGAAAACACTGTCACTCAGATGACAGACCTTCACTTTCCTCTGTCCACATTCGTCTAGCAATCTGCAATCGGCTGTGGATCTAGCTGTCAGTAAAAAACCCCAGACTCTCCCATCATCTGCCTGCCTGTCAGTTAGACTTGTCTGGTGAGGCCATCACAGGTGTTAAAAGGCTGGCTGAGACTCACAGACAAGTATAAGGAGAGTCAGACACAGGGACTAGTACGTGCAATGCACAATCCCAAGTGAAGACACACAGGGATCTGTTTCTCAAATGCAGCCCAAGCCAGCGAGTGTCCTCATGTGCTGGTCCATGTGCCAGGCACTGCTTACCTGCTCAGTGTTTCACAGCAGCAAGCAAGGTGAGATGCATCCTTCTTTCTTGGAAAACCATCATCCTACGAATAAGTTCCTGGGAGATGGGAAGGAAAGGAACTGGTTTGGACAGGTCTTCTGGCACCAAATCATTCCTGCTTCTGTGGAGATGAGTTCGGAGTTTTGTGCTAACATCACCTCTGCTTCACTTTCTTTTCTCCATGGCAGGTAACTTGAAGGGGCTCACTGACCATGCCATGGCACATAAAAGTACAACTGCAGAAACAGGATGTGGCTCAGGGCCATCTCAGAGGTTATTTGAAACCCTGCAGGTTTTCAGCAGGTGTTTCCAATCCATGGACTTGGAGAAGAATGTCAGATAATGGCTGCCACTGGGCTGCCGGGCTTCCATCCAGGGACTTTAGTAAAGTCCTGCTGAAAGAGATGTAAACCGGGAGTGGGATGGAGGCTGCATCCTGGAGTGTGAACATTTGACCATCCTTTACCCCAGCAGCATCTCTATGCAAGGTTTTACATAGCAGTGGGTTTGTGTTCCCATGAAACCGGGCCTGGCCAGGGACGAGCCAGCCGAAGACTCTGCCCCCACACGCTGAGGGCCCCATGCACGTGAAGGTGTTCTCACCAGTTCGAGGCCTGCCCTGCACAGCCCGGGCACTGCCCAACCAGGAGGATGTATGTCTAGAAATGTTTCCCTGCAAAACTAGCTGAGTCTGGCTGTGCCTGGTTGAAGCCCCCTACATTCCAGAACATAAGCTGTGATCCCCAAATGAGCACACTTGTCCTGCGAGAGATGGACTTTGCTCTGGTGGTCTGTGGAAAGGCAGAGATGCGACACCCTCTTGGTTAAAATGACAACCGACTTTAAGAGACACCGAAACTGTACAATCCATCCTGAAAGTCAGGTAAGTATCAGCATCATACCTTGATTAATGACAACCCAGTTAAGCTTTGTCCTCCCATATCTTGTATGGCTCTCTGCAAAGGCTAAGGAAGGTTACATCTCAGGCAACCAGGAAATTTGAGTATGGATTTTGTCTTCAGTTTCTCCTCCACTAAGTTGGGTTCTAGCCTCTGGAGCAAGACAGTCTGTGGAAGAATAGAAATGACAGCCTCCTGCAGGGACAGCCGTTCGGAGGTACCATTCCCAGGAAGATGGCCTGCCTTGTTATTAATGCAAACGTTAAGAGAAAGTTTCTGCCAGCTTCTTTTTTTTTTTTTTTTTTTTTTTTTTTTTTTTTTTTTTGAGACGGAGTCTCGCTCTGTCGCCCAGGCTGGAGTGCAGTGGCCGGATCTCAGCTCACTGCAAGCTCCGCCTCCCGGGTTCACGCCATTCTCCGGCCTCAGCCTCCCGAGTAGCTGGGACTACAGGCGCCCGCCACCTCGCCCGGCTAGTGTTTTGTATTTCTTAGTAGAGACGGGGTTTCACCATGTTAGCCAGGATGGTCTCGATCTCCTGACCTCGTGATCCGCCCGTCTCGGCCTCCCAAAGTGCTGGGATTACAGGCTTGAGCCACCGCGCCCGGCCTCTGCCAGCTTCTTAAATTGTGCGAGATTGTCCAGTTTGAGAAAATTAGCTTTATGGAAAAGGCAGGCAGTGTATTTATTTATTTATTTATTTATTTATTTATTTATTTATTTTAGACAGAGTCTCACTCTGTGCAGTGGTGCCATCTCCACTCACTGCAACCTCCACCTCTCAAGTTCAAGCAATTCTGTGCCTCAGCCTCCCGAGTAGCTAGGATTACAGGTGTACACCACCACACCTGGCTAATTTTTGTATTTTTAGTAGAGACGAGGTTTCGCCATGTTGACCAAGCTAATCTTGAATCCTGACCTCAAGTGATCTGTCCACCTCGGCCTCCCAAAGTGCTAGGATTACAGGTATGAGCCACCGTGCCCGGCTGGCAGAGAGTGCTTTTAAAAGGAAGCCAGGATGCCCCCACCTGAGACATGAGAATTGGCTCTCTCCAGTCAACTTGCATGGCCCAGCATGCTCCACTGGGGAACAGGCACAGTGACCTGGCCCACTGACTGTGTCCCAGGGCCCAGGTGCTCATCATACACCCAGGGGGAGGGCCGCATCACAAAGCATTTCCAACCCCAGATGGTCAACGCCTCCTCCACCCTCATTTTGAACTGCTCCTAATATTAGGCTGCTTCCGCTCAGCCTGGGTTATGCCAGGCGTCCCACCCAGAATGAGCCTTCGGGCTCCTGGGCCGGTTCTGAGACTGCCCCTTCCCCTTCCTGGCTCCGCACTCTCAGTTCTCCCTCAGGGTCCCCTCCCGTTTTCATCAGCAGCCAAATGAGAAACAAAGGTGAGGTGGACGTTGGACTCAGATGCACTCTTGAATCGCCTGCATTTTCTTCGTAATATTTTCTGTGTGTTTTCTTGGCAGCTCTTTAGGGCTATTGGGATGGAAAAAGCAGCCGTAAAGCAGGGTGAGACTCAGAAAATGTACCCTCCCTCTCTGTTGACCCTTGATGTGCATAACACAGCCTCCTTCCTTAGCTCTGTGCTTGCTCTGGGACCTGGGACCCTTGTATTTCCCACAAATCCACTCCCCCCTACTTGAAGACATGCCTGGCTTGCAGGAATTCTAGAATGAACGCAGATTAGAGTCTAACCGAGTCCTCTGCGGCATGAGACTGGACACACACCCACACACCCAGCAGCGTGCACAGCCAGGAGGCTGCGGCTGCTTCACGTGGAATCTCACTGCAAGTCACTTTTTATCGTACGGCATGTAAGTCAGATGGGACACGTAAAAACATCTTCAAAATATGGGCAGATTGGATCAATGGACCCCATTTAAAATAAATAGTAAACTCTACCTCCAGACCTTTAATAGAGAGCTCATTTTGACAGATAAAAATGAACTGCTAAGCAGGCTTTTTTTTGCAGCAGCTCTCCTCCTTCAGAAACGAGGATCTTGAAGGCAGAGGCCAGCGTCACAGCCAGGCATGTTAATGAGTCCCTCAGGCAGATGGGAAATAATTCTGCCAGAGTAGGAGTTGATATTCAGCCTCCGTCTTTATTTTCTCTGACTGATGGGGCTCATTGCTGCTGTTTTCAGACTGAGGTCCCATCTATTAGTTAATGGTGGACTGTAAAACATCAGCAAATATGCAGTGCTAAATAAGATGAGGAAAATCAATATTTGTTCCTAGTACATTTGTTGGGTCTGCATATGAGTAATTTTAATTTGAAAAACATGTAGCTTTAATAGGGGAATAACCAAATACTGCACACTTGCTGATTTTGGACATATAGATAGACAGTAGACAAACAGCTTCGGAATCCTGAATTATTTAAATACAAATGGCCCTTCTTTTCCTCTGATGATTGTAGAATTAATGCCACAAAACAGACAAATGGGAAACTATAAGCCCATCATTAATAACAACAACAGCAGACTTTGAAACCAGAAAATGCGTGTGTTGCACAGCTAAAGTGAATTTCAGGGAAGCTTTAATTTTTGTACTTTTCTCTCAGCGCATCCCAGGAAGTTGGGTTAGTTTATCCGCTGCAGTGATTGATGCAGTAGTGAGGTCAAGATGTCCAGCCCATTAGGGCCAAGAGGGAACATGAAAGAACCGGAACCAAGGCTTGAGGCAACCTAGGGGAACCAAAGACAGTTCATGGCCAAAGCCATAAACATCAAGAGGAGTAGATAAAGGAGGAGGTGAGGAAGTCTAGAAACAGCCTAAGTATTCATGGCATCAAGGCATCCCAGAGTGCCCCCTGAGAAATGACTTTAAGCGTCCTGTTGTCTGTGCTGAGACTTGAAGGTTGCAGCCTTGTCCTGACCTCACTCTCAGACAGACGCCGATCCTCGGAGCTTGGCAGATGTGAAAGCTCTCAGTGCCTTTGCTGTCTCTTTTTATCATCTGTAGGACTCACAGTCTGCAGGAGCCTTGAACTTTCTGCTGGGCTCTGGTTCTAATGAAAATATATCACAATAAAGACAAGACCATTAAGTCAGCAAAGAATGGATTTACAGGACCGAGAAAGCTTGTTGACAGCCAGCCATGAGCTCAAGGGTTTAGTTAAGTCACAACACATGAGCCTTCACGTCCTAGGGACATTGCTCTTCTCAGTCTGAAAGCTCAGCTCAGCTCTAGCCAGGGTCCTGGTGCTGTGTCCAAGGTGAGCTGATGTCTTTGGCATCCTGGTGTGACATCTTTACATTCAAACGACGCTTGTGTTTCTAGTCAACTGCAAATCAGAAAAAGTTTATCTCCAGGGCCTTGGAGTGAAAGAGAGGAGCAGAGGGCAGGGGAGAAGAGAGGGCACTTAGCTGAAAGCAGACTTGGTGATCGCTTCCTCCTTCTGAGCTTTGGTTGAAGAATTGCACCTCAACAAGAAATCACTTTGACTTTGATGGGCACTTGCTGGGTAATGCTGCCAAGGCCACGCAGCAGGTGGCAGGAGAAGAGCTATTCCAGGGATCTCACAAACAGGTGCAGATACAAGCAGGACTTCCAGCAAGACCTTCTTTCAGATACAAGCACAGCCCCAGGGAGGCCTGAGTGTTCTTTCAGTTTGGCCTTGAAGTAGTAGCAGAATTATGATGAGGAGAGAAGAGGTCTATTGGACAAGAACCTTGTGAGATGGTTTGGTGGTGAGAGTGGGGAGGCAGGGGGAGTGGGCAGAGAGACCATCCCTTCCCTCCGCTCTTTGGTCCATGACAACATCTATTTCTCAGAAGCTCTGGGTCAGTGACCTCTCTCCGCCTGTCTGGGGGCTTCTTGCAGAATGAGGAAGGACTTCTGTGATTGGTGATCTGGTGAGCCTTTTCCCCATAGGGGCCTGGTGTGTGCCCTGGAAAGTCAGTGGGTTAAAGGTTATCTTTTCCTCACAGCCTTTATGTCTAGGACTCTGTGTTCTATGAGGTTTAGGGCAGCTCAAATCTTCCATGAAGCTCACCCCACAAGCAGGTGATGGAAGGGTGTCCCTGACCCTACCTAACTTCGGTGTGAACTTCCCATTTTCTCAGCATGTCGAGCATTAACTGGCAAGTATGGTGGAAAGTTGCTCAGTATGGGTGGCAGCAGGGTAGCTGGAAGGACAACCCTAGATAGCACTGGAAAGTAAACATCTGCCCATGTTCTAGGGGGGATCTCCATGTCTTGGAGCAAATTTAAAACTTTTCCAGTTGGAAGGGGGTTGTTGGGAAGAAACTAGTTGTTTCCAAAAGTCAAAGCTCATGGAAGTGTGGCAGTACACTCAGGGGTGGTGTCAGGCCTCCAGACACAGAGCACTCAACTGCCAAGAAGGTGGGTACAGGCACAGAAAGAAGGTGGCTCCAGGTGTGAACCTGCAAACGAAGAGTCCTGGGGTCAGAGAGGACCCAGTAGCAAAGCAAATTTGATGCATTTGTATAGTTTATGCATCAACTTGACTTGATCAAACCAAGGAGTGCCCAAATACTTGGTAATAAAATATTATTCCAGATGCATCTGTAAGAGTGTTTCTATGGGGTTAACATCTGGTTCAGTGGACTGAGTAAAGCAGTTGGCTGTCCCCAGTGTGGATGGGCCTCATCCAATCCACTGAAGGCAGAAAGAGAGAGGAAAGCTCATGCTCACCAGCATTTCCTATAATTCCCCTACAAATCCTTCTAATAAGTCCCCTGGTAGATTGATGGCAATCTATTTCTCTACCCCTCCTTGTATCCATGCCCTCAGCAGCTTCTCCCACAGAGATGTGGAGTTCCTCTCCCCACCCCTCTAGTTTTGGCTTCCTCGTGATACTCTTTGGCCAATAGAATGCGGCAGAAGCCATGCTGTGCCCTCTGCATGACTGCTCTGGGACCCCTGTTCTGCCGGTGGCATGTGCTATTTTCAGTCACCGTTACATTGCTGTGGCAATAAGGGCAGCTAATGTTGGAAGTAGCTTCAATCGCTTTCTGGCTTTTTGCTCCCAGGTGGTCCTCAGAGAATACCTGAGCTCCTTCCGATATCTTTCTGCACAGAGCTGCTTGGCTGGGCTGAGGTGGACAGGCTGTCTGATTCTGTTGCCCTGTATGGTTGCACCCACTCTCAATGTGTCCCTGAACTACCTTAAAATGAGCCCCCTTATCCTCTGGGGGTGGAGGGAGAAAATGCTAGCTCTGCTGTGAAGCCGCTAATCCTTGATCACTCACTGTTGTAATGTCTCAGCTCTCATCTACAAGCATGAGTCATCACCATTCTCCTGAATAACATGCAGTTCCATTCTGTTTCAATTTCTATGGACAGGGCAAGGTGACCACAGCAAGCCAGGTTTCCCGGACGGTTTCTGTCAGTTGTTGAGAAAAATAAAATGGTTTGGTAGAGAAATCAGGTTTCTTGTTTTTTGGCAATTCTTCCCACACAGCACTCTGGTATCTCAACTGACCTCCACCCAACCCTTCTTTGTTGCAGGAGCCCGTCTTCCCCTAGACCCTCTTCTGAGGACTGAAGAGCCAGGCAGGACCAGTTAATACAGGATCTTATGTCAGAAACTTAACTTCTTTAAGCTTCATGTGCTCATTATATCATACGTCTGGGAATATTTTCTGTCACAGGTTACAGTGAGAAATGTAAAATATATATATACACCTGTGGAAACACCTACGACAATACCTGACCCCAAGAAAAAAGAGCTCAGTAAATGTTACACTCTAGTTCCCTTCCCAAAGTGTGTGTGTGTGTGTGTGTGTATATATATATATATATATATAAATGGGCAGAATGAAGGGAAGGGTAAAAGAGCAAACTTCAGATTTCAAAGGTCAACTTGGGCCCTGGGTTTGGTAGTAAGCCAAAATCACTATCTTAGTTAAGATAGAAGTGATGTGGGTTGTGTGTTTGTATGTGTGCAAGCATAGGTGTGTGTGTGTGTGTGTGTAATCTCCTAAGGCAAGGCTTGCACCTGGGTAACCTGTTTGGGAACTGGACCCTAGAGGGCAGAAGTGCAGGACAAGGAGCTGAGACAACAAAGAGGTTTATCTTCTGTGTGTGAGCCCCCGCCAGTGGGATCATCTGAGGAGCTTATGAAAGGAGTCTCGGAATGGTTCACATGGAAAAAGAAAAGAGAGGGAAATTTGTCCTCGCAGCCAAGGGGGCCTCTGCTCTTCTAGGCTACTCTTGTTTCCAGTTTCTTCCCATTCGAACAGGTGAACACAACACAATGTAAGTTTCTCAGAGCCAAGGGCAGAATCCTGGAGCTGGTCAGAGCGGGAACAGATGTGAACTGGTATCCTAATGAAGTAAGATTGGGACAGAGATTAAATTGGAGGGAAGAGCACCAGTCTGGACTGAAAGGAAGTTTTCTTCCTCAAAATGAAAAACATAAAGCTTCTTGAATCCAATGAGGAGTTAAACTAAACTAGGTGATAACTCAGTTTTCAATTCCCCCGGATACTGCATCACCATTTCTATGAAACTTTGGAATCCTGGTATCTCTACAGGCCCTCTTCTGTTTGCCCTGCATTCATCTGACTGTCATCTAGTACCCCAGAAAGCTCATGTGGTAAGTGAATTATTGAGACACACAGCAGGGTGATGAATTTCAGCTCCATTCTTGGGGGAGCAGGAACAGGCAGACAAGCACAGTGAAGCTGCCCGCACCAGGTGAGTGCTGTACTGGTTAATTTACCTCCCCAGGGCCACTCAGCCCATCTACCCCATGCTGCTTGTTTAATACAGAGCCCAGGTTTTTACCCCATCTTTTGCTTCCTCCCCCAGCACCAGTCATCCGTCCTTGAGGTGAGAGTAGGGCTCTGGCATGGCCTCCATTGTGCCCATAATGGTATAAACCACAGCAGCCCCAGTGCCTTTGCACAGTCCCAGCAGACTGTGGCAATTCTGGCTTCTTCTGTGACTTCACAAGCCACATGTGTTCCTTTACCAGGGGATAGCATTCTGGCTTTCCCAGTAGCTATGGGAGTGGCCGCTCATGCTATCTGGAAGGGTGCTGGGGAACGCAGTCCCCCATGATGAGAACTTTGTCCTGGGAGAGCAAGAGCCAGGAGGGAGAGACAGATAAATCCTTTTCTCTGTTTTCCTCTGGCAGACCCTTCTGTCTGGCCTGTTTATACATGTCTCATGTGACGAGAAATTAGAAATCAGTCATGTTTCCTTCCCTGTGAAGCTGTTGCAAGCTCAGGATCACCCTCTTCTCTCCTCATTTTTGGTGCTGTAAGATTGCACCGCTCCATGAAGTGGTAGGCCATGAGCTTTGCCTATATTTTACTCTATTCGTGCTGCCATAACAAAATACTGTAGACTGGGTAATTTATAAAGAACGGAAATCTATTTTCTCACAGTTCCGGAGGCTGGGAAGTGCAAGATCAAAGCACCAGCCAGCAGATTTGATTGTCTGGTGAGGACTGCTCTCTGCTTCCAAGATGGTGCAGACAACAAAAACAAGTGACTGAGGCAGGTGTCCAACCAATCAAGGTGTATTGAGCCAGCCTGAGAGTGTGCCCACAACACGAGCCACAGACACAACCATTCTTTCCAAAGAGGTTCTCAGCAGGCTTAGTATTTATACATTTTTTCTTAAAAAGGAGGGGAGGCAGAGAGGAGAATGGTTACATACTTCTGAGACTTTACTTCTCACTAAATCTATATTTTACATAAGATAAGGTGAACCTTTGAAGAAAAAAAGGAATATGGAAATAAAATAATTATGTAGCCAACTCAGGGAGGGGTGAAGGAATGATTAATCTCATCTTGCCTTTGTTCTGCACCTGGGGAGATAAGCTAGTAATTGACATTATCAGTGTGGAGCTTTAGGAACTAGATTTAGATTGTAGACCTACAGTTACAATTGGCATGACCTGGCTCATGGAAGGCCAGCAAATAAGTTACTCATGAGTGGTCTGTGGGGCCAGACTTTCCAGATGTCTGAGACCTTTTGCCTTTCCATGGGGTATCTGGAGGGTGCATGCTGCTAGTAACAGCTGCTTACTTTACTCGTGTGTGTGTGTGTGTGTGTGTGTGTATATATATAGGTTTTAAGCCCTGCATGCATTAGGTATTTGTCCTAATGCTCTCCCTCCCCTTCCCCCACTACCCCCTGATAGGCCCTGGTATGTGATGTTCCCCTTCCTGTATCCATGTGTTTTCATTGTTCAACTCCCACTTACGAGTGAAAACATGCAGTGTTTAGTTTTCTGTTCCTGTGTTAGTTTGTTGAGGATGATGGTTTCCAGTTTCATCCATGTTCTGCAAAGGACAGGAACTCATTCTTTTTTATGGCTGCATAGTATTCCATGGTGTATATGTGACCTGAGATTTTTATTTCCCTTTGCAGTGCCTTCTTGCTGCATCCTCTGGAGAGAAGGAGCCCTGCATCTTCAGGGAAGACAGAAGAGCAGGCAAGCCGGAGACTGTGATGATGCCTCTTCCATTCAAAAGAGAGGAGCCCTCACAGCCTTATCATCACCTCCTAAAGTCCTCACCTTTTAATTTGATCACGTGGGCCATGAAGTTTCAACACCTGAATTTTGGCAGAAATGCATTCAAATCACAGCAAACCCATTCTCCAATTTCTAAGAAACCTGGGATAATGCAAGTACATAGGACAGGCATGGGCAAGCGTCCTGAGTCCTGGGGCCAGGGGAAATCCAAGGTAACAAGGGAAATCGACGGTCCCAGCCAGGTGCATGGCTAGAGCAGTTCTTTCCATTGTAAGGACAGCGATGGAAATTTCAGCTGTACTTTTTCCTTTCCCGAGTTGTGTGATCTTGATCATCTTCCTTGCAGCTCATCCTTCATGTCCTAAAACAGATGATACAGCAACATCAGCAAGGTGGCAGACTAAGGAGCTTCAGACACTACTTACTACCCCCAGAAACATTTTTTAAAAACAATTAGAGGACCTTTGGAAAATAGCGAAAAGGTACAGGGGCCAAGCAAGCGCCCATTCAAGAAAAAGCAACATTTAAAATGCAGGAGATTTTGTGGATTTGTATTCCCCTTTTCTGCACCCTTCCCTGGCACTGAGCAGTTTTGGTTTGGAGGAAATGGCAGCCCAGCTCCCAGTTCCTTCCCTCTAATGCTAGTGAGCAGAGTCTAACCTATCTGGGAATGGCTTGAAGGATTAGTCCTGCTTTGTTCAACTCGGAGCTCAGAATAGGAAAAGCAGTTTAATTCAGATTGCAGGCTGAGAAAAAGCTATGGTAAGCAGCAGGAACTGCTCTTAAAAACTGCAGGGTGGCTACAGAGACTGAAGATGCCTGGGCAAGAGATTTCAAATGGAAGCATATAATAAACCCTCTAAGGGCACATAAAGAAGCCAGAACAAGACTTTTGGAAAATTAAGATGTCTAAAAGGAGCCATGTTTATGGGGAAATAGTTAAAGCCACATGAAGGCTCAGATAAGAGGCATACTCAGAAAAGATGTGAGAAGATCTTAAGCTACTCCTTGGGCTGACTCCAAAGCTCAGAACATGCCCTGAGAATTAGTGAAGATCTTCCCCATCACATAGCCTGTCCTCAAATACTAGGAGAAGTGGCTGTTTTTTCAAATTCTTAATTCTCAACAACAACAAAAAAAATCACAAGGCACACGAAGACACCAGAAAATACAACTTCTTCAGGGAAGAAAATGAAGTGTCAGAAACCACCGATAAATCCAAGAAAATGATGGAGGCAAGTCTCAACCCTTTTAGAAGTCTGTTTTGCCAAGGTGAAAGACACACCCAGGAGAAAGGAACACGTACCCACAGGAAACATATGCTGTCTGTGCTTTTTCCACGCAGAGTTTGGGGGTTTCATTATTTAAAGAGAAAAGAGCAGGCAGCAGGAGAAAGAGGAAGAGAAAAAAAGGGAGGGTAGGTAAGGCAAGCAGTTGCGTTCCTTTGAGTCTTTTGATTATTTTCATTGAGTCCACATTTTTCACGTGAAAGGAGCTGGCTGAGGAAAAGTCAATTATGCATTCATCTGGTTCCATGAATCTGCATTTTTACATAAGATACAATAATCATAGAGTATAGGAAGCAGTCAGATATGCATTTGTCTCAGAGGGAGGACTTTTTGTTCTGTCCTTTGTCCCATGCCTGTGAAGATAAGCTGTTAATGTACATTGTCGGGGTGAAATTTAACAGAACCACTTTAGGGTAAAGATCTTGGGGCCTATAGGAAATTTTCTTGTGAGAAAAACTTGAGGGAGGATGTAGCCATCTATTTGGGAACAAAATAGGGGGCAGGTTTGCATGACCCAGCTCCCAGCTTGACTTTTTTGCCTTTGGCTTAGTGAACCTCAGGTCCTGAGATTGTATTTTTTTTCCACACACCCCTGAAGAAACATGCAAATATCAATTAAAAGAGAGCAAGTGTGGCTATATTAACATCAAATAAAATACACTGTAAGTCAAAAACTGTTACAAGAGACAAAGAAGGACATTATATCTAGGTGAAGGGTGACTTCATCAGGGAACAATGACAATTATAAACACATATGCACCAAACATTAGAGCTCCTAATTATTTGAAGCAAACATTGACAAAATTGAAGACAGAAATAGATAGTTCTACAATAATGGCAGGACATTTCAATGACCCTACTTTCCACAGTGGATGAAACAGCCAGAAAGAACATAAATAAGAAAATAGAGGACTTGAACAGCACTGTAGACCAATTGGACCTAATAAATATATGCAGAACACTGCACACAACATATGAGGAGTACACATTGTTCTCAAGTAAACGTGAAACATTCTCCAAAATAGCCCATAGGTGTGATATTATATATATAACATACATATTTTATATGTATCATATATATTATGTATCTCTGTATAGAATTAATATATAGATACAGATAGAGAATGAGATTGTCCACGGTTTCTGGCTCACAACTCCCATCATCCTTGTTACATGTTGGGTGCTTTAGGCCTCAGAAGCAGACCTCAAAAAACAGAACCTCTCTCTCTCTCTTTCTCTCTGTCTCTCACCTCCACCCTCCTTTCATCAGATCATTTTTCTCCACAAGACAACACTCTAATTTTCCCACCTTTCCATAAAGGACATCTGACCTGTCTTGTCAGATGAGAAAACTCCTGCAGCATACCCTGGAGATGGGAATGCTGCAGAGAGAGGCCAAGACGCATCTGAGTAGACAGGCTTTGCTGCGTTTCCCCACTCAGTCTATCAGCACTAGATCGTACCCTTTTTGCCAAATCACATTTCTAACCCATGTTACAAATCCTTTATAAAACCCCAAAGAGGACAGGTTGGGGAGCTTCTGTATAGCTGAACATGTGGAGGCCCCTGGAGGGTGAGGCACCAGGAGAGCATGGAAGCTCCGGGCCCCTTCCCCCATGCCTCACCCTATGCACCTTTTCATCTTTATCCTCTGTAACATCCTTTATGATAAACTAGTAAATGCAAGTGTTTCCCAGAGTTCTGTGGGCTGCTCTAGCAAATTAGCCTAACACAAGGAGGGGGTCACGGGAGTCCCAATTTACAGTCAGTTGGCCAGAAGTCTCATGTCCACGGCAGAGTTGATTGCTTGCTTGCTGGTGGGGAGAAATGCTGACATGCTTGGTCACAGAAATTGTCTGTATTGATTGTTGTGGTGTGAGAGCAGAGAAAAAAAGTTTGTGCTTTTTTTTCATTCACAATATATTAGGTCACAAAATAAGTCATAATATTTCAACTATTGAATCATACAAAATTTTTTTTCAGAATGGAATGAAACTAGAAATAAGTTACTGAAGGGAAACTAGAAAGAGGAAATTATAGAGAATCGCAATTTACCACAACAGAAAGCTCTGAGCAGCAATCCTTGTGGGAACTAGTGTAGGGACAGGAAAGCCTGAACTATAATTTGCAAATTGCTAGAGGCTTAGAGTGGACAAGTCTGAGAAATAAAATCTCCAAGGGGACTTTTCCATTGTGGGTTAGCCACATGCTATGGTTTGAATGTGTCCTTTCCAAAATACTATCCCTTGAATGGGATAGTATTAAAAGGTAAGGCCTTTGAAAGGTGATTAGACCATAAGGCTGCTCCCTTGTGAATGAGATGAACGCCTTTATTAAAGAGGCTACATGCAGTGTTGAGTGCACTTGCCCTTCTGCTTTCCACCATATGAGGACATGGTATTTCTCCTCTCTGGAGGAAGTATCATTCGAGGCACCATCTTAAAAACAGAGCCCAGGTCCTCAACAGGCAACCAGACCTGCTGGAACCTTGATCGTGGACTTCCCAGCCTCCAGAACGGTGAGAAAAGAATTTCTGTTCTGTATAATTTACCCAGTCTCAGGTACTCTATTATAGCAGCACAAGTGGACTAAGACACCACCCTTGTGTGAGTTTTAACTTTTGGAGTTTTATTAGATCCTCACAGTGAATATCGCAAAAAAACACGCTCACGCTTCTAGCAGGGAGAGGAGAAAAGGAATCATTTCAAACTATGTCAAAGCATTCTGTTTTCTTAATAAGGTCTGCCCTCAGGAGAAACTATTCAACCAGAGCCTAACGTGGTGAGGTTTTATAAGAGCCTAAGTGTCCTGGAGAAAGGGAAATACCCCAGCAGCCATGGTGTCCCATCTGATGGAGGGGGAAGGAATTGAGAAGCACATGTGAAGTTCACAATACAGAGGCACAGACTCACTAAAAGGCTGACACCTCATCATCTAACCATAAGACTATGGAATGCTGCCCTTCCTTTGCATATGACCACCACATTGCTAAAAGTCTGTTTACTGCAGTCCGTTTTATCAAGTATATTATTTACAGTTACCAATTAAAAATCACAAGACACATTAAGAGGTAAAAAGCACAGTTTGAAGAGACAGAGCAAGCATCAAAACCATAATCTGATATAGCAGAGGTGTTGGAATTAGCAGACTGAGAATTTAAAACAACTAGACTGAATATGCTAAGAGCTGTAATGGATAAATCAATCAGCCTGCAAGAGTGGCTGGGAAGTGTAAGCAGAGAGATGGAAATCCTAAGAAAAAATCAAAAATACACACTGGACATCAAAAATACTGTAACAGAAATGGAAAACGCCTTTTTATAAAAATGTGTTTTTATAAAAAGGCATTTTAGGCATAGTAGTAGATGGACACATTCAAAGCTGAGAAAAGTCTGTTTTCAGCTTGAGGGTTTATCAATAGAAACCTCCAATACTGCAAAGTAAAGAGAAAAAGACAGAAAAGAGAAACAAAACAGAACATACAGGAACTGTAGGACAACTACAAAAGGTATAAATATGCGTGATAAAGACTCTGGAAGGAGAAAAAGAGAGAGAAAAGAACAGAGGAAATAGTTGAATTTATAATAACTGACAATTTCTCCCAAATTAATGTTTGGCACCAAACCACAGATCCAGGACCTAATAGACATCTACAGAACTCTTCGCCCCAAATCAACAGAATATACATTCTTCTCAGCACCACATAGCACTTATTCTAAAACTGACCACATAATTGGAAGTAAAAAACTCCTCAGCACATGTAAAAGAACAGAAATCATAACAGACAGTCTCTCAGACCACAGCACAATCAAATTAGAACTCAGGATTAAGAAGCTCACTCACAGCTGGGCATGGTGGCTCATGCCTGTAGTCCCAACACTTTGGGAGGCCAAGGCAGGTGGATCACGAGGTCAGGAGTTCAAGACCAGCCTGGCCAAGATGGTGAAACCTCATCTCTACTAAAAATACAAAAATTAGCCAGGTGTGATGGCAGGCACCTGTAATCCCAGCTACTTGGGAGGCTGAAGCAGGAGAATTGCTGGAACCTGGGCAGCAGAGGTTGCAGTGAGCGAAGATCGTGCCACTGCACTCCAGCCTGGGCGACAGACTGAGGCTCCATCTCAAAAAGAAAAAAAAATAAGCTCACTCAAAACCGCACAACTACATGGAAACTGAACAACCTGCTCCTGAATGACTACTGGGTAAATAACAAAATTAAGGCAGAAATAAATAAGTTGTTCAATGAGAACAAAGACACAACGTACCAGAATCTCTGGGATACAGTTAAAGCAGTGTTTAGAGGGAAAAGTATAGCACTAAGTGACCACATTAGAAAGTGGGAAAGATCTAAAATCAACGCTCTAACATCACAATTAAAAGAACTACAGAAGGAAGAGCAAACAAATTCAAAAGCTAGCAGAAGACAAGAAATAACTAAGATCAGAGTAGAACTGAAAGAGACAGAGACAAGAACATTGCCTGTTTCTAATCAGGTTCTCACTTAGGTGAGAATGTGACCAAAACTTAGGGCTCCAGCGCCACTCTCAGTTACCATCATTTTGGGTTTCTGGTTAAGCATGTCGTTCGTAGGTTACAGTGTCCTCATGGTCACACATTTCTTTCAGGTCCTGTCAATGTAGTTGAAGAGAGACCATTTGACATTCCAGAGATGGCTGCATGCAGACATTTAAAACTTTTGAGAGAATACAGTGACCAGGGAGAGTACTATTATGACTATTGGGAAGATAATATCGAGAGTTTGGAGTGTGCTTCCTACCCAGGATCCCCATAAACCAAACCACCTAAAATGAAATAGATCAAAGAGTGAGCTAGATAAAGAGTCTGCTCACTTAACTAAGCCGTCTCTTTTCTAATCCCCTACAAGTGAGTGTCTATACTACCCAATGTTTTCTCCATGTGCCGCAGGTGTTAGCAACTGCACAGATACTTCTGTTTAGCCAGTAAGTAATCTAGAGCAAATCTATTATTTAGCAGAACTTTCACAAGATAATTTAAGGTCTGTTGTGTAACCATAGCCTTTACAGTAGAATCTGCTATAGAGCCTATCATGAGGGATACATTTTTAATCATTGCCTCTTTTACTCCAAACCATGGAAAAAGGACCTAACAAATGATGCCCTTATAGAACAGTGAAGCCCTTCTGGCAATGTTCTTTTTAACCCATGATGTGGGTTAAGAAGAGTGAACCAATGCTCTGTTTCTGACTGACTATGAGGCAACGTATGTACCATTAAAGTTTCTCACCTACATTGGGCCTTCATCTTTCACCTATCAAGGTATAAGGTTATCCATGCATAAGGCTGGCTGCAAAATCCTTTGCAAATAAAAGTATACCCATAAGTGCACACAACAGACCCCCTTTTCAGTTCTATTGTTCACAGAGGCGTAAGCAAGGGAAAAATATGCAAATATAAGAGTCTTATGACAGTAGAGAAGTCTTGATCCACGATCTTAGAAAAAGCTGTTCACATCAAGGATGCCATCTTTTCTGGGAGAGAAACTTCCCTGGTTAGCTTTACCTTAAGTGTTCCAATGGGTGTACAGTTCCAAGAATGTGGAGGGACTCTACTCAGTTGTGAAATTATGAACCCAATGTTCAAGGTCCTGAGGTTTTGTTTCAGTGTGGATGGCAAGGGCTGTCTTTCTCTGATATTCTCAGAAGATCCAATGTTTGGGTTCTAGACTGTGAAGGGGTTGATTGTCCTCAGTCCATGAACCATGAAAACCTTTCTTTACCTGGTGAAAATACTCTGTAGCATAATAATCTACTGTGATAACATTAACCTTCTTGCATGGGAAAGCTTTTATACAATCAGAAAACATGCACTGAAAATGACAATGGAATGAAATTTCTCTATAAATGTTTAAAAGGCTCATCAGGTAGCTGAATGTTCCTGAAGCTTTGATTGCCTTCCCAGGAATATGGATTTGACAAACCAAACATTGGTCATAAACTACTTTAGCAATTTAGAAGTCACCGCACCAATATATAGTTAATTTCACTCATTTTATCTTTTCCAGGGTGAATCATGTAGAGGAACTTTTAATTACAAAAGCTATAAGCACTTAGGAAGGACAAAGAAGCTGTCCTGGTTCTCCATGAGTCCATGCTTAACACTGGACTTGCATCCTCTTGAATACCAGTTGTTTTTCCAATTTAGGTGCACAGCACTGATAACTGATGGGTTACTATAGGTACTTTGACTTAAACCATGGAGTTTATTCAAATTGTATATCTAAATGATTTCAGTATTGGCTGATTTAGCATGAAAATCTGGCAAAACATTTTCTTGGCATCAGTTAATTTTTGTTCTCTTTGGGTTAGCAGTTTTATAAACCATCAATCCTTTCATTAAAGTTCCAGGAATTCTTATCCAGTCCAAATCATGATTTTAAAGTGACCAGAAACCTGTATGAAAGAGTGCTTTTCAGGGTCCTTTTCATCCTTTCATGAACCTCCTAAAAGATACCATATTCTCAGATTTTGTGTGCTTGCAACGTTTTCAGAAACTGCATCAGCATTAAGCGATTAACAGTGGAAATGACTTTAAATACAGTTAAAGACACAATTGACAAAGCAATCTAGTTATTTCTACAGTTTTAATAACATAATAATCGTAATTATGATTTATAGTATATACTCAGACACATTCGAATTTTAGAATCCCATATAATTTTGGAGCATATGTTAATATCATTCACTAAAATATAGCCTGAAGAAAGTTTACACATTGTTTTTTATTTTGACAATGCTTCCCGTGTAACTTAGAATGTCAGATAGTCCTGTTTACCTCTTTTATGGATGTTTCAGGGACCCTCTGTAGTATCTCAAAGTTAGAGGTCAGAAAAGACCATTTTGAAGCTGAAATTTTGATTTTGGGAAGCCTAACAAATATATTAAATGTTTAAAGCACTTGATATAAAATAGAATTCCAGGTCACCATAAGTCATTCATTTGGCCAAAACGATGACTTAAAAAAATTTCTAAGCAAAAAAACTTTACTCATTGATAGAGGGAAGACTTAGCTTTCCAAACCATCTGTCTCTTGTCTTTCCCTTCTTTTTTGGCAGTTTATTCAAAAGGCAAACAAAAATCTTTCATTATCCTTTAATATTACATGAAAGTCTTGTTCAAGATAGAAAGCCAAATTTCACTCTTGCATTAATGTAAGTGAGATAGCAACACACGGCCTGGGCGCAGTAGCTCACGCCTGTAATCTCAGCACTTTGGGAGGCTGAGGCTGAGGTGGGCGGATCACAAGGTCACAAGATCGAAACCATCCTGGCCAACATGATGAAACCTCATTTCTAGTAAAAATACAGAAATTATCTGGGTGTGGTGGCATGTGCCTGTAGTCCCAGCTCCACGGGAGGCTGAGGCAGGAGACTCGCTTCCCCAGGAGGCGGAGGTTGCAGTGACTCGAGATCACACCACTGCACTCCAGCCTGGCAACAGAGTGAGACTCCATCTAAAAAAAAAAAAAAAAGGCAACACATATAAAACTGTAATTACACCAATTTAAAAATGAAAATGTTCATATTGAATTAAAAAGAAGAATCCAAATTACCTATTTGAGGAATACTTAAAAATAAGAAATTAACGTTGAAAATAATGTTGCAAAAATATACCAGATAATATTGGAGGTCTCATATTACTCTTTTGAAAAGTAGAAGACATGTCATCATATCAAGGAACAATAGAAGTTCATTTTCAACTGGGTATAGAGCATGAAGATGCTATAATCATCAGAATGTATTCATTTGCAATATATGCTATAAAAGCATTTAAAGAAAATAATTGTAAGAATTAGGAGTAGAAATAAATTACTACCTCCTGTAGATTTTAACAAATCTTCTCAGAAATGATCAGTCAAGCAGACCCAAAAAAATCACATAAGTATTAATAACAGTCAGAAGGTACACATACATTTTGGTCTCACACTGTTGAACACAGAAAAACTTGCATTCACTAGGCCAACCAATAGGGAATCCACAATAGGACCCTGCTTTCTGAACTGCCTGTGGGCCTGCACATGTTAATTGGCTCCGGCAGCCTTTCCCACATGGAACTCCACAAGTGAACAGGGCCCCACAGAAACAATTTGAGTGAACATTGTCTTAATTACACCAAGGAAGGGACATAACCAGGAGCAGCCTAGGCGCAGAGGGGATGCATGAATACATTGCCTACAGTGGATTCCTCAGGACCTCGGCTTCGTTCCTCCATGAAATCTGGCTGGATACAGAGTGGGGTCATGCAGGTGTAGACAGCAAGTGGACTTTCTTTCGTGACTGCTTTATTGCGCTCATAAAAACCCACGAAGCATGGGCTGAAGACCACAAGTGAAATGACCTGGAGGAAGTTGTGTGCTGTGTTCTTAGTGTTGGGAGCCCCCTCCAGTTACTGACACTGGAATCCAGCCCAGCACATCCTCACACTATTCATCATTGTTAGACCTAAGTCGGTACATAAAACACTGCTTTATGGTGTATTATGACTCCTGTGAAGAATTTGTTATCCCAATTAGCAGAGTTAATCCTGAAATATTTATGCATTTGAGAGAACTGGTGATAAAATACTGTTGTTAATTACAATGATTCGTTCAGAAAAAGTGAATCATATTACGCTGATTTTTTATCATTATTAACAGTGTGGTCTCTTTGATCACAACCACTCTCTCATACACAGTTGAATAATCACGTGGACTTTATTCTGTAATTTCTCATTCTACAAGGTAACTATAGAGCAATTTAAATGCCTGTCTAGCTTATGAACACTAATTGCTTTTAATCAGGTGATGTGCTATGACAGCTCTCTCCCTTGCAGATGAAGCTCATGGGTTTGAAAATAGCACCCAAAGCATGGCCCTGATAGGAGGCGGCCTCCTGGGCATGGAGAGGCAGGCAGGGCAGCCTTCTGTCTGAGGCTAATCTGGGAGGAACTCGCAGAGCAGACTTCAAGTCAACAGTGTTATTCACTTTTTTATTTTTCTCCATCTGCTTCCACATTCACCTACCTTCTCCTCCAGTCTTGTCTAGGATTTTAGCTGGAGTTTTTTGTCTGTTAAGATAGAGTAGTGTTTCACTGACCATTTCATTGTCCAGTGTCCTACTTCTTATCTCATGTCTCCAAGATCACTCAAGCCTGTGTGCCTCCACGTGAGCAGCTCAGACACCCCCTGGGCAACCAGCCACCCTGGGAGCACTGTCCTGGCACCTGCAGCTGCCAGCTTTGCAGGCCTTCTCCCCTCAGTCCATCACGTTCCCATCTGAAACCCCCTGTTGTCAGAGAAAGCAGAAGCAGATGCGAGCCAGACAGCTCTCCCGTGCTTTGTAAGTAGCTTCCAACAATATGAGCCAAGGGCCAAGCGCCCTGGGCGGCCACATTGGCCTTTTCCTTCTTTTCTTTGTTTTTTGTTTTGTTTGGTTTTGTTTTTAATAGAGACAGCATTTCACCATGTTGACCAGGCTGGTCTCGAATTCCTGACCTCAAGTGATCCACCCACCGCAGCCTTCCAAAGTGCTGGGCTTACAGGCATGAGCCACTGTGCCTAGCCCCTTTTCCTTTTCAACAGAATTAGTGATGATCTCCTTCCCAAATTTCAGGTTTTAGGATCTGTGCTTCAGATACACTATACTGTCCTTAAGCATGTGGTTAAGGAGCTTATACATAGTTAATGTTTGACCTTAAAAATGTTTTTATTTTAATAAAAAATAAAGATATATGTGTGCAAGATGTGAAAGTTGTCAGATGTAAAATAGAGTCACCTTTGCTTTAAAAAAAAAAAAAAAAAGCAAACTAACAAAAACCACCCTGACACGTAGAGGTAGAGAATCTAGAGAATATGCCACAAAGGGAGAGTTGTCCTACATAAAAGTCCGATAACAGAAACCACCGTGAAATACTCCACAAAAAACACAACCTTGCACAGAGACCATTGCAACCTTACATAAAACATTTCTGCGAGGATATCTGCCCAGCAACTGCCTTTCCAGCCTCGAACTGGTGTCACCCTTGTTGTGGATCCTTGTAGCCAAGGACAATGATTTCAAAACAATTATGTAATCCTCCTTTTTTTTTCCTTTATTTGTCTACACTTACCTGGCAGGAGAGATACCAGGATCAGGAAGGTGTTTTCCCAAGGGAGGCTCCTTGTGCTCTCATGATTTTCCCCAAGTGCAGGACACTCAACTGCATAATCTGTGTAGTGGGAGATAGTGTTTATGCCCTCCCCTGCAAATAAATCCATTAATAAAATTTAAAAATGAAAAGTTTTTGTCTTTTTTTTACCTCCCTAAATATGCACACACACACACACACACACACACACACACACACACACACAGTTTGCAATGCCACATGTATTCCCATTGCAATACCCTATTCCAGAATAAGTATCATTTTCTTTTAGGGAGGCTCTCTCTGCTTGTTACTTAGGTGGACAAAAATTTTCAAAATATCAAATAAAGCCAAAGTACATACAATGAGAGGTAGTCAGACTACCCCAAGGTAAGAAAGTGCCTGGTTTTCTCCCCAGACACACTTGATTCTATCAGCTCTCTTTTCTGTTTTACTTCATTTTTCTTTGTTTGCTTAACTTTTGAGAAATAATGTATGCAAATACAAATACTTCTGCCCATGCAGCATTTTTAAGATAGTATTTTGCTATACAAAAGTACATTTTCTATGCAAATACAAATACGTTTTTTCCTTTGACACCAATGAAAATATGTATACTATGTATTCTATAGTTTTTTATATTTTACGTTTTGGAGATAATTCCATAATATCAAAAATAGAGACTTAATTCTTTTTCTAACAGATGCATGATATTTCTTTCTATGAACAACTCTTCATTATTCATCTGGCTCCCTGTTGATGAACATTTGCTTAGATCCAGACTTATTCTTACAAAAGTCATTCTTGTACGTTGTTTTTTTCAGGGAAGTGATCATATCTACATGTTAAATTTCCACACTGGAAATGAATGAGACAGACTATGATTCATTTTAAATTTAGGACAACATTGCCAATTATCCTTTTGCGAGGTTTTATAAAATTGACATGCCAACTAACCACCTTATTTTTCTAAGCAGTTGTTTTCCGGACTTTGTTCAATGAATTCTGAAAAATCACATTTTCTAAATATTTTTAGTTAATTATTTGGATATTTTCAGATATATAATTACATCTTGTAAGATAGTGATAATTTTATCTTTTTAATTCCATGTATTGGAGTTCCTTTTTGTGTGTAATCTAAGTGACCAGTGTTTCCAGGGCAATAAAAATAAGAGATAACCATGGATATTCATGGTTTGTTCTTGCCTTTAAGGAGAGGAGACCCAGGTGTTTACAGACAGCAGGGGTTTGAATTGTCTTTAGAGGCATCTATGTGGAGACATGGCTACAGATCAGTATGTTATCAGTCAATCCCTTTGTCCTTCTGAGCCTTATTCTTGACATCTTTTCAGCATTTTTGCATAGTTATACCCTCTTTCTCCTTTGACGTCTATGATGCAGTACTTCATAGCATCTTATAGATTTACTAATATTGAACCTTTTTTAGAATCCTGGGACGAATTCCACATGGTTGCATTGAGTGATCTGCCAATATCTTACTCCGGACAGTTGCACGGAGAATCTCTCATATTTCTGGACCTGCTTTGTGAGAGTCCAGGACACAGATAGGCCGGTCCTCCCTCCTTTCCCCATTATTGCTGTACAGCAGCATGGGTATGGTACCCCAAGCTTCCCGACTCCAGGTCTCCAATCTGTCCTTTCTCACTTGCATTCTAAGATATTAAATTGTCAGAAGAAACAAGCCAAGGAGTAACTGGATGGGCTTCCTCTAACTGAAGACACCAGTGAGAAGGAACACAGACTTGAGACCACCTGCCGTGGCTCTGCCTGCTCACATGTGCTTTAAAGTTTAGTCCAACCCCTCTGCAGATGGACAGTCTGATGTCTATTTCTGCCACCATTGTAGCCACCAATACTTGACCAATTATCCCCATTTTCAGATACAGAACCTGAGGTCTGGCGAGGTAACTGTTGCCTGCAGTCACCAACTAGTGATCTGCTCATCATCTCTGAGCGCTGAAAGGAGTCAGGTCCACCTGGCTTTGAAACCTGGGCTTTCTTCACGATATCCTGTTGCTGTCTGCTTTTATTTGCCTCCAAATGTTTTCCTCCATTTAACATTTAGATGTGTTTCCCTATGTAGGTGTATGTATTCGTAAAATAATCCCCCCTCCATTATGACCATTTTGTTACATGTTTGTTTGGGGCAGACTGTCCTTTCCACTGGCATCTTCCAAGGAGGAATCGCAGCTCAGAGACAGAAGCCCTTTACAATTAAATACACTCTATAGGAAATAATTCTTTCCTGGGTTCCTCTCCCTTCTGTGCCACATTCCTTGCCTCCTCGATATTTCAGAATCCATCCTTCTACTCCCTCACAATCTATATCTTGTGGCTTTCTTACCAATGTATTGTTTCCACCATCTTCAGGATTCTTGTAACCTCACTAGCAATCCAGAGTGTTCATCCCACTATTATCAGGGGCCTCTGGAACCGGTAGAATGCAGCGTTCATTCTCCTGGGAATACAGGTTTTTATAATACTTAGGATCACATTATCATCTAACATTTAAGCCTTCCAGCAAAATATAATAAAGGTTTCAAAATGGAAGTATGTTGTCATATAACAAAATATATTGACATATGCAACTATGGTAGCTTAGGATAACATTGTGGGTTACCTTCTAATTTATTTGCACAGAGATTAGTAAGATAAACTATGGGAAATCAATTTTGACTTTAGGAATTTAAAATTATTTTGAACTAAATTCTGTCACCGTTTGCCCATCACCTAGAGGCCAACAAACCAACCACAAGATTAAGAATGATCTGAGAGCTACTCAACTATTATTCTACTACCTTATTTTTATGAATCATTATCCATTATATTTTCCAAAACATTTTGATATGGACTGTCTACATAAACTCCAATAGATACTAAGATACTGTTTTCTTGTTTCAGTTTTATCTTCATTCTGTATATGTAGATATTTTTAATTTGCCAAATGCTTGAATACCCTGCACTCATTTGAGGACAGGGAATAGATCTGAAGAAATAGATTTTTTTGCAATCTTTAATCCCCTAGAGCAAATACAATTTAAGAAGCTGACACATCTTTTAAGATAATTTGCACACCAATTACCCTGGAGATTTTATTTGTGCAGAGATTTCTCTGCAAATGTGATACCTATTGACCCAGTTGAGTGGTGCCTTAAAGAAGCTAAGTACTAAAATCATAGCTTCTAAAAGTTTTGCCAGAGTTAAACTCCACTCACGCATCGTCTCAATTATTCCAGCTCTGCAGAAAAAAAGTCAAATGTGCTAGTCTTCTAGTCTCTTGCTGCCGCCCCGGCTGGAGTGCAGAGACGCAATCTCAGCTCACTGCAACCTCCTCCTCCCAGGTTCAAGCAATTCTTGTGCCTCAACCTCCCAAGTAGCTGGAATTATAGGTATGCACCACCACGGCCAGCTAATTTTTTGTATTTTTAGTAGAGATGCAATTTTGCCATGTTGCCCAGGCAATCTGCCCGCATTGGCCTCCCAAAGTGCTAGGATTATAGGTGTGTGTCACCACACCTGGCCTGACTCTCCATTATTTTTAATATGAAGAACACTTCTGATTATGTTTGGAGAGAAATCATATAGACGGCTAAAGTGAAATCAAGTTAATGACATGGATCAGTGTGTGTTGGTCGTGACAGTGCAAGCAGATTGGATCCCTTAACTAGATCCAAAGCAGGACTAGAAAAAGGACATTTCAAAAGTGAGACTCATTTCTGTCACATTTTATCAACTAAGTCATGATTCCCTAGGAGATATGAGCTCCCCAGGGTCAGGGGACTGCAGGGATCATAGACACCTAAGGCCAGGAGGAAGCTCACGAGCCCTTCTTCCTCACCCCACTGCCTCCGGACAGAGAGGACGCAGTACCTGTACCTCCTCCTCTGATACCTTGCAGATGCTCTGTTTGGAAGATTCCTTTTTTTTAACTTTTACTTTAAGTTCAGGGGTACATAAGCAAGTGTGTTACATAGGTGAGCGTGTCACGGGGGTTTGTTGTACAGATTATTTCCTCACCCAGGTATTAAGCCTGGTAATCATTAGTTATTTCTCTGCTCCTGTCCCTCCTCCCACCCCCCACCATCTGCTGGCCCCAGTATGTGTTGTTCCTTTCTATACGTCCATGTGTTCTCACCATTTAGCTCCCACTTAGAAGTAAGGGCCTGCGGAAGATTCCATCAGGCCCCTCTACCTGCCATCTGCACACTATCCCCGGCTGATATGCAGGAGGTGAGTCGGAACTCAACGTGGCTCTCCATGTCAATTCCCAAATTGGCAGCCCAGAGTGTACTTAGCCCTGACTCTCTCCCTTCCAGTCTGAGAGCCCCCATGACTGGATCGTCTGTTCCAAGACCACATTCTGAACATCAGGAACCCAGCCGCCACCCCGCTGCACCACCCATGCCTCTGGTGCTGGGTTATGGACTGTGTGCGATCCTAGCACTCCCATCTGCTAGCGGCAAAACAAGAGTAGTCTGAGAACCCACGTTGGGCCTTTTCTTCCCAGTCAAAATTGAAATTGTAGTCCTCAGCTGTCACTTTTCTAACATCAAGAACATGACCTCAAAGAGAAAGCAGGCTGAGGAGAAGAGCTGATCCTAAATGCCTGGGACATCCTGGATTTCCTGAGAAAAGGGTTTTTTGGAGGGGCATGTCCAGCCTCACAATTCCCTGGATTTATTCTGGATGTTTCAGAAATAAATAAAATGTGGAGAAACTCATATGTATAGAAATAACCTCTTAAATTATAAGAGATGCAGCCATGCAGAGAGACCCCCACCCCGCAGGACCCCAGCCCCATCCCACTGTAACCCTGAGAGCCGTGGAAGCCCTGGGAGCCCTGCAGTCCTGTCTCCTCATGAGTTCAAAGAAATGGCAGCAACATACAAAAATACAGCAGAAATGAATGGAACATGCATTCAATTTCTTACAAAATAATCAAAGCGGGAAATAAAATTCTTAATTTACAGGAAACTTTAAAATCCTCCCAACATTCTCCCCTCTAAAGCTTTTTCACATCCTGGATGACCACCGCCCTGCAGCTCTATCCTCCTCGCTCTCCTCCACACCCCTTTCAACCCAGCCTGCCCCATGGTGAGGCTCCACTCTCCACCCGCTTCTTCACCTCTGTGTCAGAGACTTCCTGCTGGCTTCGGTTTTACCTCCCTTTGCCCATCACTCAGATTAGATACAAAAGGAGGGCAATAGACCCAACAAGCGTGAATCCTTAGCATGACAAACACCTAATACTCCATGAGTTTTTTTTCGTTTCCATTCCATTTGTCATGCAGCAGATTCTATTTCCTAGCACCACAGTTCAGTGTCCTGTTTTCTTGCCTGTATCCGTCTGTCCCCTCGTGCACACACGCACACACGTGTACACACACACATGTGCACACATGCACAGACAGATGCACACATGCCTGCATGCATGCACACACACAGGCACACACACATACATATGCACACATGCACACACACGCAGGCACACACGCGCACACACAAAGTGGGTGTCTGGGTCACCTTTAGGGATGATTGCAGTGAATTAACTCTGTTGTCTTCCAGGCTTGTACATGTAAGGATTGAGGATACTCCTGGATACCATGAATTTCTCATGGATAGAATCCTTAAGGCACAGAATCACAGCTCCTCTAACTCATTGTCAGCCTGGGTGGAGGTTAAGAAATAACAGCAACAAAGTATTTCCAAATATTATACCTTTTGGAAATCAAATTAAATCTCCACCCAGCTCTCTCTTACTCCAACAAAGGATCCTTCTCAAACATCCATTCTTCCCCAATCGACTCCTGCCATCCGAAATTATTTGCCTGATGTCTATCCCCGGTGAGATAATTACTTTAAATGCTCAAATCATTCTGTGAACAAAAAATCCTGAGGGAAAGAATTTTTAAAAATACAATCAGATCTGGAGTTTTAGGGAGTTTTTATGTAGCTTTGTATAATTCAGTCCTTCTCCAGAGGAAGGATTCTCAAGACAAGCCATGTGGCCTCCTCACGTCCAGCCTGGCCAAGTCTGATAGTCACCATTCCATCTCCCATGCATGAATGTGTTCCCTCAGCACACATGGGAACTCAGGTTCTACAGAGTATTTCAGCCTTTAGCCACCAACTTCTGCTTTCCCTCCTCACAGAAGATATTAAATAAAATAAACAGTGGAAACATGCCATGGAAATGCCCACAGAATGCAGGGCTGGACATCGTGTCAGTGTCACCAATATGCACTGGTGATGTGAAAATCAGATCTCTGAGAAAACTCAGTATTTTTTAACTAGTCTGAGTTGGGGGATAATCCTGCTTACAAATACATATTCAAAGATGACCGAGAAATAGTTAACTTATTTCATCTTCAGTTTTTCGGCTTAATTTTTGGACAACAATATACCCTCACCTTAGAGAAGGCAGGAGGTATCAACACTTAACGTTTCTTACATGATTCAACCCCAAAACAAGTCTGGCTGAATTTCAGGATCTTCATGAAACTATCTGTTCATGGCTGGGTAGTAAATAAATAATCTTTCTAAGGGGAGGTCTAATCTTAGTACCCCCTCCTGGGCTCCTGAGGAGTAATCTCTAAAGCCTTGGAATATTCTGGTAGTAGTCTTTGCTATTCATAGTGGGCCTCTTGGAACCACACCTGCTAGTTTATGCTATGAGTGGATTCTGTATGGAGGCTAACTACTCCAGGAAGACCACTTGAGTGATTAGATGATTGGGGCTTTGAACTATGCAAGATTAGCTTGAGCTCCTGGAAGGGAGAGCAGCTGGAAAATGAGTTCAGTTATGTGGTTAATGATTTAATTAATCATGCACATGATGCATGATAATAAAAACTCTGGAGACTGAAGCTCAGGTGAGTCTCCTGGTTAACCACACTTTATGTGTATTGCTGCACTTTGATGATGGGAGGGTATTGCACACCCCAGGTTGACAGAATTGTTATGTTTGGAACCCTCCCAGACTTCTCCCTGTGTTTGTTTTGTTAGCTCGTTCTATTTTGTATCTTTATGCTATAATAAAATTGTAATGCAAGTATACTTTTCTGAGATCTGTGGGTCATTCTAGTGAATTATCCAATCCGAGGGAGTTTGTGGTGACCCCTAAATTCGAGCCAGCTGATATGAAGTGATGCTGGCCCTGGGGACCTAAAACTGCAGCTGGTGTCTGAAGGGAAGACAAATTTGTGGGGTGTAGTCCCTTAGACTTCGCAGTTTGAATAAACTCCTTTATAATGGATACAACCAATACTTCCTAGAGCTGTAAATCTTCTGATTCTTCCAGGCAAGGTGCTATTAACCCCTCCAGGCTTTATGTTCTATAGTGGATTCCAGGCCACTAAGGTAATGTGGTCTTGTCAAACCTGAGTTTCCAAGGGATATGATTGAACTGTTTTGGAACAAGAACTTTTAGTGAAATCATGGGACAACCTTCACCCACTTTCTTTCCTAACTGTTCCTTGGCTTATAGATTGCTGGTAAAGGAAGAGTACTTTGATACCTGCTGGGGTTCAGAGGAGAACAGCAGTGCCACAGTTTCAGGAATATCACTGAGCAGGTTTATTTCCCAGCCTTACTAGTCTTCCTTGTTCCTAAGAAGACAGATACCAGGCTCTGGTTGGCCAGTATCCATACTAGGAGAACTCTGGACTCCACCTGAATTTGTACCTTCACCATTTCTTCCCCCCAGCTTCAGTCTTTATATCTGCAAAGTGTGGGAAATGCCAGCACATGGTGGTGATGATATTCATTGTAATGCTAATGGCCCAGACTTCTTAATGGGACAAAAGTAGTATATATCAAGGTTTTGCAACAATTGAAGATGCTGGATCAGTGATGCAGGCTCCAGTTTAGGGGTGGTTCAAATGAGGGGAAAAGTGGTCATGTAAACACAGGTCTCAGAGGAAAAGGCACAGAAATAGATTATATGTGGTCAAGTGGAAGACAGGAAAAGAAAATTCTGCATGGTTACACAGCAAAGTTTCTCACAAATAGACTTATTCCTGCAGCGTATTTCATGATAACCCTTAGGTTTCCATTTCATTTCTTACCTCGTGATATTTACCCATAGCATGTCGGAGGTAACCCACAGTATGTCGGGGGCAATTTTACCCACAGTGTGTCAGGGGCAACTCAGTATGTGATTCATGGTATGACGGTGTGAGTAGCGTGTTTCAGAGTCACCAGAAGATGAGAGTAGACTTGGCACGAGGGTTTCAGGGTATTAGGAAGTGAAAGCTTCAAATATTGCAGATATTGAAAAGTTATGGATTTAAACCAGATTATTCCATTGGCATTCCTCTACATAAGGACAGCAGATGTCCTGAAGTGAATTAAATGTGAATGCAACATGTTTAATCTAGTTTGATTCCCTTTTGGTTCTTGGGCCATAGGCAAACCCCTAGGGCTGATTAAACCATTTGAGAGTGAGAAATACAAATAAAATTCCAAGCCCCCCCACCAACCAACTGAAAAGTCCTCCTCTTGGCCAAGGGGACCCCAGAGAAGTCTTAAAAATTGAGCTCCCAACTATGACAGGACAAGAGGTGGGACATGCCTCATTACACCCCTTCCCTCACTAACTACATTAGACTTTATTTTTTAAGAGTTAAACAGAATCCAGTGCTTTTGAAAGAGAGACTTGCTCCACCACTGATTTCAACAAACCTCCTGATGCTGCAGTCAGACCCTCTCCCCTTTTTGCAGTTTCAGAACAACAGCCAACCAGCATTTTTCTCCTCATAAGAGATCACGAACCACAGCCTGGCTCTGGCCGGTCCATGAAGGCTGCACACAGGGCACCTCTGCATCCTCCATGTCACCTTTTCATGTGTATAGCCTAACTCTAATGCATTTAAGTGTTAAGTCTCCACTCCAAAGTGAACACAGGATTTATATAACGTGTATGTTTGCTTACTATATATGTGAATGTGAATATCCATAGTTCTTCCTATAACCTGTTCAATGTGTCTTCTTAGCCAGCCTGTTCAGCATAACTTTCTATCTCATCCATCCATCTTCGAAGTGCCTGCTTTTGGTTCTGCTGGAGTCTGTGCTTCCCAACCTGTAGGGTGGCCAACCTGCAGGCTGCAACTCTTTATAAGAAATAGAGCTCTCCTTTCCAAATCTATAGGTCTTGTGATTTTAAGGGGACAAGGGTGAGGAGCAGATCTAGGCCAGCCAGGGTCTTAAGCAGGGAGCTGGTCAGTGCCAAGACCAAAGAGCTAGGAGGCTGCCCCTGGTCATCCTCAACCAGAACATCCTAAGACCAGAACTCAGTCCCAAGTGAGATCAATGCAGGAACCAGTACAGAGAAATCCAGAGGGAAGATTTAGCAGCCAAAGGCATGCAGGCTCAAAGGATGTGGCCTGGAGATGGAGTGAGTCTTGGGGCCACCAGATATATAAAGACAAGTTGACACAAGGACCCCCAGAAGCAAGAGAAGGACTGGGACTGAAGGGTCTTGCCCAAGATCAGGGCCCTGGTCCTCCTGCCCCCTAGCTCCCATTTTCCCATAAGAGCTCTGGCTTCCCCAGCACTTCTCGTCAACCTCATAGATATTCCCAAATCATGTTATGTGACATGTGACTACATGAGACCCATTTTCTGGTCAAGTCCTGTGCTCAAGATACACACTAGGAAGTGATAAAATGTGCAAGTTTCTGACAGCAAAGCCAAGGTTTCTTGCACATTTCCAGTTGGTCTCTCCGTGCATCAGTGCTCCAGCCCGGGGACCTTCAAGTCACCAAGCACTGCTCCCCACATCTGAACTTGAACACCTGAGAATGTGGGAGAAGGACTCAGCTGCTAATTTTTTAAAAAATGACTGCTCCTGTTTGCTGAAACGAAAGCTCTACTTGAAAGAACACAAGGATACCAAGTGGGCATGGGATGGCAGAAGATGACAGTGTGACAGCAGGGACACGGTGTCTCTTTCACTGATTGCTGTAAACAACTGAATCTTGTCATCAGGGCCTAACCCCAAGAATGTGATACCCAGACAGCTCACAATGGGTCTCATCGTCTTGTCCTGGCTCATCTTCATGGCTTTGCACCCCACCAAGCCTGCTCCTATGATCCGCTGTTTCCCTCTTTCCCTCTTCCTCTCTGATGTAGTTTGGCTGTGTCCCCACACAAATCCCACCTTGAATTGTGATAATCCCCACGTGTCAAGGGTAGGGCCAGGTGGAGTAATTGAATCATAAGGTTGTTTCCCCATACTGTTCTCATGGTAGTGAATAAGTTTCATGAGATCTGATGGTTTTATACATGGCAGTTCCTTCACACAAGCCTTCTCTTGCCTGCCATCATCCATGTAAGATGTGACTTTGTTCCTTTTTGCCTTCTGCTATGATTATGAGGCCTCCTCAGACAGGTGGAACTGTGAATCCATTAAGCCTCTTTCCTTCATAAATTACCCAGTCTCAGGAGTGTCTTTGTCAACAGCATGATAACCGATTGATACATTCTCTCTCCTTCCCCTTCCCTCCTTTCCCCCACCACATGTTCTCACTTTCACTCTTACTCTCACCCTATCTCTGGAAAGTATATAAAAACAGGAGCAAACATACAAATCAAAAAAGTTCATAAAGTTTTCCTCAGCCTGAACAAACCCTGGGAAAACTGCTCCCATGTGAGGTGAAAGCTGCACCTGATGGCCCTTGCAGTTCGCAGGAGCACAATCACAGAGGAAGGTGCAGAGAGGCTTCATAGGCGTCTGGGTGGACTATAGTCATGAAATGGGGTTGCTTACATCTCCCTACAAAGAGAGTACAGACAAGGGTCATACAGCTGCTGAGAAATGTGGTTCTCCTACTCCTTTAAAATAACCAAAATGGTTCTGTTTCCAGGAATGTGGGAAATACATACTTTTCCCTGATCTTCCCACTCTGTACAGTTAAAGACCCTGGAAATCATAAATAAAGACTATAAGCAGACTATAAAAGATAAAAATAAGAAGGAAGACTGGCTAGGAACATTAAGACTCAAAGAATGACATGAAGGTCAGCTTCCTGGGTTTTCCTTTTTCCTCCTGTATCCTAGATGTGAAGCTGGAAAGTTGCAACCCAAAAATGCCACCAGGTAAAGACAACAAAGTCGCAGCAAAAACCTACTCTTTCTGGCCAAAAAACTAGTGAATGGGCAGCCCAGCAAGACACAACACCTGTAGGCAATAGCTGCTCTACTCCACTCATCTCCACAGAAACCAGGGCCAGGTTGGGGGCCTAGACCTCCACCTTCACTGGGCTGTCACCAGGCACATCTCCCTCTCCCTGCTGGGGTGGCGGCTGAGCAAGCCTAATGCAGAGTCAGCTTTCACCAATGTGCAGTAGTGAGGAGGCTCTTCTCCCAGCAGTGTCATTGGAGGCTGTGTGGGGAGCATAATGAGGGCTTCCAGTCTGCCCCACCGAGGGAGGCATCAGAGACATCAGTGGAGGTGGGGATGGGTGGGGTGGAGGGTGGGGAGAAGCCAACTTCTGCCCAGCCCAGCAGGAACAGATGCCCCCACTTCCAGAGTTCAACTGAGCCCACGTGGGCAGTCTGGATTCTCTGACCCAGCACTGAGGAGGCAGCCCCTTCCTTTCCCCTGCAGAAATGGTGCCAGAAGAGATCAGCTAAGACAGAAAACTTAAATAAGATCCAGAGTCATACAATATAATATTCAAAAGGTGCAGGTTTCAGTCAAAATTCACTCATCACACAAAGAACCAGGCTGATATCAAACCAAATGAAAAATTGGAATCAATAGATGCCAATGCCAAGATGACAGCTGTTTGAATTAACTTACAGAGATTTTAAAGCAGCCACAGTAAAGATGCTTTCATAAGCCATTGTGAACATGCTCAAAACAAATTTTAAAAAATAGAAAATTTTTGCAGTCTCATTAAAGATAAAGAAGCTATGAAAAAGAATCATGTAAAAATTTTAGAACTGTAAAACATAATAAACAAAAATTTAAAAACTCAGTAGATGGTAACAACAAAATAATGGATGTGGGAGAGGTAAGCATCAGTGATCTGGAAGACAGAAAAATAGAAATTACCCAATGTGAACAATAGAGAGGCAATAGACTAAAAGTAAAAATTAAACAGAACCTCATAGACCTGTGGGCTAAAGTAAAAGTTATAACATTCAAGTCATCAGAGTCCTGGAAGGAGAGGAGAAAGAGAGGGTGGGCCTAAAAAAACAAACAAACAAACAAACAACAACAACAAAAAAACTACCTAAAGAAATAATGGCTGAAAACTTCTCACATTTGGTAAAACATATAAACCTACAGATTGAAGAAGCTGAGTACACCTGAAACAGGAAATCCTCCCCAAATACACATCAGGGTAATGTAGTTCATCAAAGTAGTCAAAATTCTGAAAACTGTAGGCCAAGGAGAAATCTTGAAAGCAAATGAGAGGGAAATGACACAATGAAAGTAGAGAAAAAGTAATTCAAAAGACAGTGGAATTCTCATTAAAATCATGAAGACCAGAAGAAAGTAGAACATTTTTTTCAAGTGCTGAAAGAAAATAACTGTCATCCCAATATCCTATAGTTGACAAAAATATCATTCAGAAGATATAAAGACATTCCCAGATGAAAGAAGACTTAAGATAATTTGTCACCAACAGACCTACCCGAAAAGAATGGTTCACAGAAGTTCACTGAACAGAGCAAAAATGACAAAAGAAGGAATCTTAGAACATCAAGAAGAAAGAAAGAACATGGTAAGCAAAAATATGGGTAGATACAACAGTCTTTCCTACACTTCTTGTGTCTTCTAAATTATGTTTGAGGCTAAATTAAAAATCATAACTTTGTCTAAAGTGGCTCTATGTAGGGTAAATATTTAAAACAATTATATTATAAATTGGGAAAGGTAAAGGAATATACAGGATGGTTCCTTTTATAGGAATTGATAAAATGATGACATTAAAATGTATATATATATATATATATATAGAGAGAGAGAGAGAGAGAGAGAGAGAAAGAGTCATACCTAGAGCAAACACTAAACAATGTTCAAAAAGCTATACATAGAGCTACACTGAAAATCACTCTAAATAAATAAAAATGGGATTCTAAAAAACATTCAACTCACCAGAAATCAGGAATAAACGTTTAAACAAAAAATACAATAGCTACAAATGAAATAAAATTTGTAGAAATTAACTTAACCAAAGAAGTGAAAGATCTCTACAATAAAAACTATAAAACATTGATTAAAGAATTTGAAGAGGACACCAAAAAATTGAAAAATATTTCATGTTCATGGATTGGAAGAAAGTAGAGTTAAAATATCCATAGTATCTAAAAGTCAATGCAATATGTATCAACATATCATTGACAGAAATAGAACCACAAAAGACTCAGAATAGCCAAAGCTGTCCTAAGCAAATATAATAATAAAACTGGAGGAATAACATTACCTGACTTCAAATTATACTACAGGGCTATAGTAACCAAAACAGCATGATACTGGCATGAAAACAGACACATAAACCAATGGAACATAGTAGAGAACCCAGAAATAAATCCATACATCTACAGTGAACTCGTTTTTGACAAAGGTGCCAAGAACATACTTTGGGGGAAGGACAGTCTTTCAATAAACGGTGCAGGGAAAACTGGATATTTTTATGCAGAATGAAACTAGACTCCTATTCCTCACCATATACAAAAATCAAATAAAAAATCAAAAGACTTAAATCTAAAACCTCAAACTATGAAACTACTACTAATAGAACAGACTGGGGAAACTCTCCAGGACATTGGACTGGGCAAAGATTTCTTGAGTAGTGTCCCCCAGACACAGACAACCAAAGCAAAAATGGGCAAATGAGATCGCATCAAGTTGAAAAGCTTCTGCACAGCAAAGGAAACAATCAACAAAAAAGTGAAGAGACAACCCACAGAATGGGAGAAAATATTTGCAAATGATCCATCTAACGAGAGATTAATAACCAGAATATATAAGAAGCCCAAACAAATCAATGGGAAAAAAATCTAATAATCTGATTTTTAAATGGGCAAAAGATCTGAATAACCATCTCTCAAAGAAGACACACAAATGGAAAACAGGTATATGAAAAGATGCTCAACATCACTGTTCATCGGAGAAATGCAAAAAACCACAATGAGATATCATCTCACCACAGTTAAAATTGCTTTTATCCAAAAGGCAAGCAATAACAAATGCTGACAAGGATGTGAAGAAAAGGGAAACCCCACACACTGGATGTAGGAGTATCAATTCGTACAACGATTATGGTGAACAGTTGGAGGCTCCTCAAAAAACTAAAAGTAGAACTGCCACATGACCTGAAAATGCCATTCCTAGTTATATTCCCCAAATAAAAGAAAGCAGTATATCAAAGAGATACCTACACTACCGTGTTTTCTGGAGCACTGTTCACAATAGCCAAGATTTGGAAGCAATCTAAGTGTCCTCAACATATGAATGGATAAAGATGATACGGTATATATATAAATTGAATTACTATTCAGCCATAAAAAATAGTGAGATCCTGTCATTTGCAACAACAGAGATGAAACGGAAGGTCATTATGTTAAGTGAAATAAGCCGGGCACAGAAAGATAAACTTTCCATGTTCTCACTTATTTGTGGGGGTTAAAAATTAAAACAATTGAACACATAGAATGGAAGGATGGTTACCAGAGACTGGGAAGGGTAGTGCAAGGGTGGGGAGGAAGTGGGATGGTTAAGGGGTGCAAAAATATAGTTAGAACAAATAAATAAGATCTAGTATATTTTTAGCACAACAGGGTAACTATCAGTGAAACTAAAAAGAGAGTAACAATGGAGAAGATGAAAGAAGTCAAAAATAATTTAATTATATATTTTAAAATAACTAAAATAGTATAATTGGATTGTTTTGTAATACAAAGAATAAATGCTTAAGGGAATAAATACCCCATTTACCATGATGTGATTATACACATTGCATGCCTACTTCAAAATATCTCATGTTACACACAAATATGTGCACCTATTATGTACTCACACAATTATTTTTTTTAGAAAGACAGAGAGGAAAAACAAAAACAAAACATAAAATGTGAGACAAGCTCTAAAATGTCAATAATTATATCAAATGTACAGTATATAAATATATCAATTAAAAGACTGAGAGTAGTACAGTGGATTAAAAATTTAAAGAAACATGTTAGCCAACTACATACTATCTATAAGAAACTCATATCAAATATAAAGATATTGGCAAGTTAAAAATAAAAGGATGGAAAAAGATATATCATGCTAACAGTAATTAAAGGAAAGCAGAACTGATTATGTTAATATCACATAAAGTTGACATCAGAGAAAATTGCCAGAGACACAGGAATACTATGTAATTACAAAAGGGTCAATTTACCAACAGGGCCTAGCAATTCTAAATGTGGGTGCATCAAGCAGCAAAAACTAGTTTTTAGCATACTAAAAACTATGTAAAGCAAAATCTGATAGAATTGAAAGGAGAAATAGAAAAATCCACAATTAGAGTTACAGATTTCAAAATTCCTCTCTCAACAATTGATAGAACAACCATACAAAAAAAATCAACAAGGGTACAGAAGAATTCAACAACACCATCAATCAGCAGGTTCAAGTCAAGATTATGAAACACTCCACCCAACAGCAGAGTATCCATCTTTTCAAGTATTCAAACAACATATACCAAGATAGACCATACCCTAGGCCACAGAACAAACTTTACTAAATTTTAAAATACTGAAATCACACATTGTGATCTCTCTCATCACAGGGAATCAAACTAGAAACCAATAAAAGAAAGATAAAGGAAAACCTCTGAACATTTAAAAACTAAGCAACATATTTCTAAATAGTTCATGGATCAAACAGGGAAATAAAAATGACTTATTGGACCTATAGAAGGTAACAACACACAATGGGGCATAGCAGAGGGTGGAGGGTGGGAGGAGGGAGACAATCAGGAAAAATAACTAATGGGTACTAGGCTTGATACCTGGATGAAGAAATAATCTGTATAACAAATCCCCATGACACGAGTTTATCTATACAACGAACCTGCAAATGTACCCCTGAACTGAAAATAAAAGTTAAAAAAATTAAAAATATTTCTTAAGGAGAATGAAAAACAAACTAAACTGAATAAAAAAATCCAATGTATCCAAATTTGTGGGACACAGCTATAGTGCAAGAGGAAACTTTCCAGCACTAAATGCAAGTATTAGAAAAAAGGAAAAGACTCAAATCAATCTAAGCTCCTACCTCAAGAACATGGAAAAAGAAGACGAAAATAAGCCCAAAGCAACTAGAAAGATAAAAAGAATAAAGGACAAAAATCAGTGAAACTGAAAAGAGAATAACAATGGAGAAGATAAATGAAACAAAAACTTCATTGACTGAAAAGCTCAACAAAACTGACAAATCTATAGCAAAACTGACAAAGACATAAGAGAGAAGACTCAAATTACCAATCTCATGAGTGAAATAGGAGATATTATTGTAGACCTTTGAGGCATCAAGAGGAGAATACGGCAATACTAAGAACAACTCTGTACTCATAATTTGACAACTCAGATGAACAGTTCCTCAAAACACATAAACTACCACAGTCAAACCATAGATGATTTACATAGCCCCATAACAATAAGAAAAGATGGCATAGTTCTCAATTCATCTTATACAGTTAGAATGAACCAAATGGCAAAACTAGACAAAAACAGTAAAGAGAAAGAAAACTAAGACCAACATCTCTTGTGAAAATAGAAAGAAACATTTTTAACAAGATAATAGCAAATAATAAAAAGAAGTAAACACCATGACCAAATGAGTTGTATTCCAGGGATATAATCTGGTTTAAGTATTAAAAAAGCAATTAATGTAAACCACCAAATCAACAGGCTAAAGAAGAAACTATATGTGATCACATCATTCAATGGAGAAAAAGCATTTGACAAAACTGAACACCCATCTATGATAAAAAAAAATAACTCTCCTAAAATATTAAGAATAGAGGAGAACATTCTCAACTTGATGAGAGCGTCTATTATGAACATACAAGTTGAAAGTAGCAGGATGGAAGATGATACATCATGCAAACAGTAATCAAAGGAAAGCAGGGGTAACTGTATTAAAACCAAACATAATAGACTTCAGAGCAACTGTATCAAAAGCAGAATTTAATGAATTAGGGAAAAGGAAATACAGTAGAACCAACACGTAAGTTTAAAAGATATTGCTTTGATTCTATTTCCCATAATAGAAAGGATATATTCTTAACTTGGGGTAAGCACAAGTACACCTTAGAAGAAATGATGATTGGAAAATAAGTGTTAAAGGAGAGAAAATATATAACATTCAAAGGAGACTCATTTACTTACACAGAAAAACAAATGTAAACCTGATGAAATAGGTAATTTTCTACTGGTAAATATTATTTACCAACTGATCACAGTAATGATATGAAATCTAAAAGAGAAAATCTTCTCTTCATAGATAAAACAGAGAAGACCTTCAGTGAGCTTGTACCCTGCATGCCCCCCAAAACCCTCAGAAAGCCTCAGCCCAAATGGTCAACATGGGTAAATAATGGTAGATAATAAAACTTCAAGAACAAGATAATTTTATGTTACTTGAATTGTTCTGGAGCATAGACAAAGAAGAAAATATTCCAAATTATTTTATATGGATCAAATGTAATTTTGTATGAAAAAGGAAGATACAAACAAATATCACCTATGGACATGGATGCAAACATTCTAAACATGTTAGCAAACAAAATATAGCAGCCCTGAGGTGCCATTTCTTACCCATCACATTATAAGATAAATTACAACAAATCTTGCAGTGACTTATGGGGAAAAGGCAGAACAATATAACCCTTTGGAGGAGAATTTGAAAATATCTGACATTGATTCCACATTACCTTTGACTCAGCAAACCCATTTCTAAGACTTTAAAAGTGCACCTGCTCAAATGCGAAACAATGTGCTCGAGTTTATTCAGTGTGGCGTCATTTATAGCACAAAAATAGTGGAAACAATCCAATCCGAATGCCCATCTGTAGAAGATTACCTAAATAAACTACAGTGTAGCACCACTGGATCACCATGAAGCTCTTTTTAAAAATGGAGGCAGACAGCTTCCATGCACAGCATGTGGAATAAGGGGTGACTTTCAGGTTTTATTGTAAAGTGGAAAAACAAAGAAAACCAGGTGCAGGGCAGGGCACATAGGATGCCACAATTCGTTTAAAATTAAAAGAACACTATAAATACATAGGTTTCTATGTGTAGATGTTAATTTGTTTTGTTCTACTTCAGAAAGAAACACTGAAAGGATAAATCAAATGCTATCAAAATTCATCATCCGTAGGCAAAGGGGCCGAGTAAAGGGAAGAGAGATAAAGCTGGACTTCTCGGGGCACATGTATATAAAGTCTTAACACTTGAGCCATGTAAAATCTCACATAGTAAAAAATAATAATAATAAAATAGAAAAGAAAAATAAATTCTAAAATTGAAAACCAATAAGCCTAAGCTTATTTATCAAATTTATGTATCAAATGAGAAACATCACCACACAGAGAAAACATTTACTTCAAATGAGTTTAAACATAGCCCTCTATGTATCTTTGGGGAATGCATTCTATTGACAAGAAGAAGTGCAACGAAAAAATTATCTTTAAAAACTAATTTTCATTAGTAGCAATACTGATATAGAAATGTTCAAGCTATTTTGTGTATACTGTACAGAAACAAACAAATAAGCTAGTGTTATTAATGCAGTTCTTAGATGAGAGAGAAATCACGCACAACTATAAAAGTTCAAAAACTCCTATAATATAAAGTTTTAATTGGAAAAATTTAAAAGCCCCACAGCACTGCTACAGGTGGCAGTGGGCACCCAGTGCAGAACCAGCAGATTGTGATCTGCTTGGTACCACCGTGGATATGGCTGATTCCAAGGGCAACCCAGATGTCCTCTGTAGGTGCCAGAGGATGACCAAAAGACAAGCCAAGGCACACCAAAAACATACAGGCAAGAATCCAAAGAGGCACGTGCGGGACAATTTAGACATCAAGAAAAATCACTGTAATTGATTTCAAAATATTGAATGAATAAGACTGTATGTGCCCTTAGTGGGAAATAGGAGGGAATTGAGAGAGGACTACACCTTTACCCTCAGTGGAGGTGACTGACCAATTTCTTTTCCTAAACATTGATTATTAAAGGGAATAATTAATCATTTGTCATGCCTGTTTATAAATAATTTAGTCACCCTCAGTTGACAAGGACAAACTCTTCTTCTTAGAAAAACACCAACTGAAAGAAATGACAGAATTGGAAAATGACCTTTCTGCAGCCCTCAGTGATGAATTGATTCCAGCAAGGATCACCAGCGGACACTAAGTCTGTTAGGCTACGGGTCATGGGAAGGCCCCATAGATTACTTGTTAACTTTAAGAGAAAAGATAATTTTACAGTGGAGAGATCAGGCTGGCCCCCCATGAGCCAATCAGTGAAACTTGATGTCAGCAATTATGGGATGCAGAATTAAAGAGATAGTGTTACCCATGAAATGTTCTTGCCAAAAACATTCAGTCTGAGTCCAATCAAGCCATTAGACCAACTCCTAGTATACAGGAAATACGGGGTACAGGGGAATAAGTTAAATGACACCATGGGAAATAATAAGATGAATCTGATATCAGATACTCTACATGACATCTAGCTCTGTCTATCTAAAAAGCTTGCAGTATCATGGAAAAGAAGAAATGGCAATAGGTCAGTCCTAGATTAAAGGAACCGTAGTAACAACAAGCCAAGGTACTGCAACCACTGGTCAAGATTAACCAGAGGTCAGCAATCGGCCCAAACACTGGCCAGTAGGGATGCCCTAAAATGACAACGGCCAACTGCTACATCCACCTTATCAGCCACGGGAAAGGCACCAAAATAGGAAGTGAGAGAGAAAACGAGATAGGCAAGCCTCACAGGAGAGTTTTCACATTTCTGAAGACTCTACTGAGTCTTTGGAATAACCCCATTGCATAAAGAAGACTGTTTCTCTTCTTTGAAAGTTGGAATAACAGGATCTGAAACCCAGGTCATTCCAGTATATTCTAAGAAATTTCTTTTTGATAGTGACACCAGAGACCAGATGCAGGACTGAAGGACTCTTCATGTCAGAGAAATCACATGTCATTCTGAATAAAAGGTTAGGATTTGGGCCGGGCGCAGTGGCTCACGCCTGTAACCCCAGGACTTTGGGAGACCGAGGCGGGCAGATCACCTGAGGTCAGGAGTTCGAGACCAGCCTGGCCAACATGGCGAAACTCTGTCTTTACTAAAAATACAAAACTTAACTGGGCATGGTGACAGGCACCTGCAATCTCAGCTACTCGGGAGGCTGAAACAGGAGAATAGCTTGAACCCAGGAGGTGAAGGTTGCAGTGAGCCGAGATCTTGCCACTGCACCAGCCTGGCTGACAGAGCGAGACTCCATCTCAAAAAAATAAAAAACAAAATAAGAATTTTGGAGCCCGCTAGTTTTCTGCTGTTCATAGTGTGGTCCATGGGCCAGCAACATTGGCATTGCCTGAAAACTCATTAGAAATTAGAAATATTTATTTTAACACAGTTACCAAGTATGCATTAAAATTTGATAAGGCCTAGCCCGCATTGAAATCTCAATCTTTCATGACCAAACATTAGCTCTATTAGCTCTGAGAATCAGAGAGACGATGCAGTGGTTGCCACTGGGAAGTTTAGGCTGGTTGGTATCATGAGTGCATTTTCCTTAACTGGGTCTTAGTTTGGGTTTCCCCAAAAGCAGACCCTTAGATAAAAATGTGGGTACAAGTAGTTTATTTGGGAGGTGATTCCAGATAACATCTTTGGCAGAGTGAGAAATGAGACTGGAGGGGCAGGCGGCTACAGAAGGCTATGCTCCTGGGTGAGTCACCACTGTGGGCAGCTCAGTGTCCCTGCAGACCCTCTAAGAGCCTGTGCAGAACATGCCTCCGATTCATCCCTGAGGAGCGAGGACGCTGGAGTGTGCATTCTCCATCCCCTGGCCAATGATCATTGAGGGCTGCTTCCAGAACATTCTCTCCCAGCATCTCTGGCTGACTCTGTGTGTGAATTAAACCCTTTCTTGAGGCCAGGGCCCACCTTCAGGTAGAAAGATGCAGGAGGCCTCAGCCTGTAGGTAGCTGTGTGGAGGTGATCACTGGTGTTGACTGCCCAAGAGGCACAATGGGGCGTAGGCAGCACCTGCCAAATGCTGCTTGTGGAGCATGTCGCATTAGGGAATTGTGACAGAGCTCTGGGCAGTATGCTGGGCCTGTGGCTGAATGTGGAGACGTGTGGCATGAGATGTGTGGTGCCAGCTGGCAGCACCCCTGGGCTCGTCTGGCCCACAGCTGCACTACCAGCCCCGCAAGAGTTACGTGACTGAGCGAAGTTGGCTCATTTTCATCAGAACTTTTTGGCAACGGCAGGCGTGCTACTCTGTCTTCAAAATAATTAGCTCACTCATGGGGAAATGTGCTCTGAAAATTATCTAAGAGAATTAATTGGCACATTTTAGTTGGAACCAGAACTTGTCCCTGAGAGTATCAGAAGTCGCATGACTATAAAACCAGGCATTCCTTTCATCTTTTTCTCCATCATTTTGATGATATATTCACAGCCATCAAACAAGAGGAGACGCTGGTGTATATTCATGAAAGGAGAAGAAAGGAAAGTGGAAAGAACAGAAGGAAATACTGTTATTCTCACAGTCTCAATAAAAGGTTAGCTCAAAGCATATAATGGGGGAAAATGGCAGCATCTTTTTCTAAAGGTTTTGTTTTTGACCCAATTTCAAGCTCCTTCACTCATCAATCAACGTTTCCAACATGGAAGCACCTTTTAGTCTACACCAAGTCTCCCGTCAGAGCAGGAAGGAGTGTCAAGAGGAAAATCATATGAGAAAAAATAATAAAGGCCCCTCATAGTTTAAAGTTGATGCAGATTTTCCAGATATAATGGTGATGAAGCAACCACCAGAGAGAGAACGTTCTGGTCTTACAGCCCAAGTGCTAGTGAGTCTATTGTATGGCAGAAAATGACAGAATATCCTTGACTCACAGCTCTTCTTACAGTATGTAGGTCTGGCCACTAAAAAAGCAGGCATTAGTGTGTGTGCTGCAGAAATTATATTTCCTGTAGGTTCTCACAGTGATCATCAATTGTAGTTTTTCTCTTAAATACCATTACCCTCTGTGGGGCTTATTCTCACCATATGGAAAACTAAGGGAATTTACCATCTAAGGTCTCTTCTTTTGCTAGCTATCTCACACTTTTGCTTCTATTATTTACTGTTATTGATGTGACAGAATCAATAGTTATTTATAAAATAGGATCCAGCCTCCTAGGCTTTCATTCCGTTCATTGACGAGAACGAGAGTGCTGTGAAGACAGAGGAGGGAGAATAGGTCAGGTCACTGTGGCCTTGAACCACCTAAAGAAACAAAGAGAGTCCAATCACAAAACTAGGACTCCTTGACCTCCATAGAGGGACATGAAAAGCTGAATACAGTCTTAATAAAATATATTTGATAGATAGCATAGATGAGACACGAGAAATGGCAGGAGGCAGAAATCAAGTCTGTATAAATCCAAAGACAAGAATGTTGTCACTTTATATTGATCTTTACTTATTAGAAAAACTGGGCTTCTTTCAAGTCTCTGCTAGTCATTGTGATTATTCAAGAGCCTCAGGAACTACAGAGGAGCGATGTGGATGGAACTAGGCAAGGAGGGGCCTGGGCAATGGGGCTCACAGGCTGGAGGACAGTGGGTCCTGTGAGGTGCTGAGGGGTCTGGCGTGCTCAGACCAGACCCAGCCCATACGCAAGGGGCAGACGGCAGTGAGCAGTGCCTAAGAGAAGATGATTACTAGAAGCTGGGCTTTTCTTGCTCTTGTTTGAAAAGAAACTAGTAAGCCAGCCAAAGCAGAGATTTGTGAGCTCATAACCAGTCCCCAGGAAGGACGCAGAGTGCCTGGTCTTAAGCCTGGATTCCACAAACCCCAAAACCTGGATTCCACAGGGGGCCCCTCACTCTTTACCTCTGACCTCCCCTTCTCACTGCATCTCTGCTTTCCTTCCTCATTGCCTGGATCCCTCTCAGGGCAGACACAGTGCCACCTGGAATTCCCAGGACAGACCTCCTGCCACCTTGCTGCCTGAGCAAACAAGCTTCACTGTCAACAAGCTATAGGGCTTTCCTTCTGAAGGAAACTCTACTGAGCGTCACTGCTGTCCAGCTTCAGACCTAAGGTGCTGTTAATCTCTAGAGCTGCACCTTTATATTTTCAGCAGTCTTCCTCCAAGAGGCACATGCACATCTCTGGAGGGCTCTCCCTCAGCAACAGCAAATTAGAAAACCTAGCTGAGAGTTCTTGCAATTATTTTCCTTGATTGACTTTGTAAAGCACTTATTTTTTTCTTTATATCAGGAGCTCCCTTAAACACAATCCCTTCTTGGGGCGGGGGTATGGGAACCAAGTTGAAGCAGCAGAGATTCCACAGCACTTAATTTTAAACAAGTCCTATCAATTGTACAAAATCCAGCTCCACAGGGAAATGTAGTGCTGGTGTGTTCCGCATCTGCCTCCCCTTAGCATGAGCAGCTCCCCTCAGCCACAGGAAGACCTATCCTTTTTTCCCTCTTTGCAGAAACTGTGGTAAAGATCTAGGACGTCGTGTTGAATTGCAATGACAATAATCTGGTTTGAGAAACAGTGCTTTGGATCTGAAATGTTCTCCCATCTGAGCCGGGGCCTGACACCCCTTGGGAGGAACTCCCAAGGGATGAGCTTGGTGTGGACGTGCTATACCCGGGTGTCTTTGCGCCAGTTCTCACGAAAGCCTCGCTAGCAGGCTTCTAAACTCAACTGCTGTCCGGAACTTCTGTGGCACAGCCCATCTTTTACAAGTGGGTTAAAGTAAGTGTTTTTCCTTCTCTGTGATTTTGTTTATTTGCAAATCCAAGAAGCTTCACAAATCAGTTGGTCTTTCTCACTATTTTATCCTAGAATTTTACATGGACTCTTCTTTTCAAACAGCACTAGTTCAGGGGTTTGACAGCCACAGACAGCAGTAACTTTACATGCATGAGACTGTGCAATTACTCATACTGCCTACTGCATATGTTCCCTCTTCTGAATTTCTCAGAACTTCTCAGAACTTCTCAGAACTTCTCAGAACTTCAGAATTTCTCAGAACTTCAGAATTTCTCAGAACTTCAGAATTTCTCAGAACTTCTGAGTTTTCTGAGGAGAGCCCCAAATAATTCCTGATAAAGTTAGTGTATACGTACCCCAGTCCTTCCTCCCTCAGGAGGGCAAATGCTGAGAACGATGTTCCGCTCTGGCTTCCAGAGTTCCCCAGTGAGGGGAAGCCCAGCGCCTTCCACCCCCACCGCCAGGGTGGCTGCATCATAATTCATCCTCCACTGCCTTTGTCACTTCCCTTTCTCTCCTCCCCACTTCCCAACTGGCGCTTCTACCACCTCCCAAATAAACTATTTGAACTTGCCTTCTCATCTCAGGGTTTTCTTTAGAAAGAATCTAAACTGAAACTGATGGGATAGTGAAATCCTGCACTGCTTCAAGGGCCATAATGTTTTAAAGATAAACTTTCTTCTGTGGCCTGGAATTTCTTCAGCTGAGATACCAGATACAACTCGAGTGCATACAACAGATTAAAGCAATGCTGCTCTAGAGCAAGCATCACAACAGAAGAGCATCATTTAGTTTTTCTTTGCTAATGGTAAGATTATATAAGGAGACAACTCTAAAGAGTTGTGTTCAAAAAATTAATTTAAAAATCTGGCAAAGTTGTTGGAGACAATATTTTATACAGAAATGTTTAGTTTTGCTCTATGCTAGCAATAAGTAATTAGAAATAAAATCAAAAAAGTATTTCACTACAATGGAGACCAATGCATGATATAATTAGAGATATGTGTAACGAGAAGTAACTAGAGCCTATATCACTGAATAAGCTGTAGAACCTATAAGCAAACTCTTATTATAGGAGGTGGACAAGAACAAAGCTGATGGAGAGACATAAAAGAAGATTCAACGTCACAGTAGTAATGCCACATGCTCTCTAAAATAGTGTGCAAACAATGTCATTCTAATTGGTATCTCAATGAGGTATTTGTTTTATTTCTCTATAAAGATTTTAATAGTCCATTTTAATGTTTTAGTATATATATTTATAATTCCAACTTTTAGATTCAGGGGGTACATGTGCAGGTTTGTTACACGGGTGTATTGCATGATGCTGAGGTTGGGGTACAAATGATCCCATCACGCAAGTACTGAGCATAGTACCCAGTAGGTAGTTTTTTAACCCTGGCTCCCTTTCTCCTTCTCCCCTCTGGTAGACCCCAGTGTCTATTTTTGACATCTTTATGTCCATGAGTACCCAATGTTTAGCTCCTATTTACAAGTGAGAACATGTAGTATTTGGTTTTCTGTTCCTGCGTTAATTTCCTTAGGATAATGGCCTCCAGCTGCATCCATGTTGTTGCAAAGGACATAATTTCATATCCTTTGTAGTATTCTATGGTGTAGTATTCCTTGGTGTATATATATACACCACATTTTTTTTAATCCAGTTCACCATTGATGAGCATCTAGACTTATTCCATGTCTTTGCTATTGTGAATTCTGCTGCAATTAACATAAGTATATACATCTTTTTGGTAGAACCATTTGTTTTCCTTTGGGTACATAACCAGTAATGGGATTACTGGGTCGAATAGTAGCTCTGTTTTAAGTTCTTTGAGAAACTTCAATGAGGTATTTTATTTGAATTGAATAAAATGACCACTAAGTTTATATGGGAAAATGTACACATGAGGATAGTCAAGAAGATTATATAAATACACATATATCAGTGAAAGTAGTTATATTTTACTAATTACTAGTTACTATTACAGAGCTGTTGTAGCCAATCAACATGTTACTGGTGGACTGGAACCTTGTGAGGAATCCAGACATCAGTGTTGTAGATATAGATGATTAAGCGACAAAATGCATCTCAGTGGGAAAACAGGAGATCACAAGAAACAACACTGGCACAACAAGTGTTCTTCTGGATGAAGGTGAAATTGGACACCTATTGACATCTCATACAAAACTGGAATTCAGTTTGATAAAAGTCTTGAGTGTTGTATTAGTGAGGGTCCTCTGCGGGGATAGGACTGATAGGATAGACGCATATATGAAAGGGAGTTTATTAACGAGTATTCACTTTCAGAGTCTTATGTGTAGATTTCTCTACTGGCAAAACAAATAAGTGGAAATGAGTATCCCTCATAACTCTTTGTCCTCTGACTTCTCCCTGCTCTTCAATGGTTTAATTTAACCAAAAAGGAAAAGGCAGAAGAATCTGTGTAGACATGGTAAGAGGGTAGACCTCTTTTGAATGCAGAAAGCTCAACACATTGGACTTTTGGGAAACTAACCCATGTGTTGGGGAAAATCCCGATTTTCTGTTCATCATCACCAGAGATCAAGTCAATATATGTCACACATTTAAAAAAACCTACCAGCACCCTGGTGACCTTGGACATGTGATATAGCACAAGCATGAGCAAGAGGCGGATCAGAAGTGAGCCTCTCTCTCTGTGGAATGATGCCAAAGCCCTTGGATTATTCTCTGCCATGCCCCAGAGCCCCTCCTTTAAAATTTACCATGACTGGGTTTTTCACAAGAGTCAGATATTGAAAAGTAAATACTATCCAGGGCAAGAGGAAATGGCCAAGAGAGCAAAATGTTGCACACTTGCCCCAGGCTCACTTAGAAACTTTTAACTAGAGACAACAGACCACAAACATCTTCCTTTTCTCTGACAACACCAATAACTCCTTCTTAGGAGGGTAAAAAATGCTTCAATTACACCTGCTACCCCAGCCTTGTTAGTAATTGCGTTCCTTTTGCTAGGAAATGTGTACAGTTTTGTACAATAATTATATAGTGACTCTAGAAATTGGGAACTCAGTGTTCAAGAGGTAAATCTGAACTTGGGAAGCTGAGAGTTCTGCCTAAGTTCCCTAAAATCCAGAGAGCAGCTCAGAGAAAACAATGGGGATAAGTAGCACATGGTTCCCGAGGTGAGTCTTCAGAGCCCAGTACTGACTCTAGAGATACATCAATGTCTCCAAGAAAGAATATGAGTATTTCAGGGAAAACTGTCTGTTATAATACAGAAGCACTCTTACTTACAAAGACTATATCTATATCTGAAAATAGCAAGCAATAACACCTTGCTTTGAAAGTTGCAGCACAATTCTCAAATACCATTTTGTTTAATCTTCGCAACAACCCTATGGGTGGAAAATAAGAACCCATGAGGCTTAAGATAACGCAGCTGTAGGTGGATGAATATCAGGCTCAAGCAGAAATCCCTGGGTCCACGTTCTGTGTCCTTTCTGCAGCCCACAGATTTTGGACTGGAACTTGGAAGACAAAGGAGCTGCAGTGAGATTCGCATCAGCTCTTCTCCTTCCTCGTTGCTAATGTCCAACATCCAATTAATCTTCCAGTGTTTTGTCCAGGAGAAGGAATGCACATCCAGAAGCCGCAGATAACCATAATGACATGTTATTAAGAGCCTAATTTCTGAAAATGCTTGGCTTCTGCCTTTGTCTCAGGTGAGACAATTCATCCCTGGGGTGTTTATAGAAGTGCAAAAGACAAATATTAAAAAGTGAAGCCGGCTTTGGGATGCAAATGACTGGAAAGCGACTCTGTAGTCTTAATTAGTGGGCCTCAGTGCAGGGAAGCAAGACTTATCTGCCCTTCTCAGCCCTGCAGGCTTTATTGGTTATGAAATGGTATTTGGCACAAATCGGCTTTCTCCTGTTTAAAAAATAAAGCATGAAGACAGAACTCTTTTCACGCACCTCAGTATGGCGTAATAAAGGTGCCAGTGGTTAAGGATGTGGTTCGTCTACTTGGGTAGTTGTGACTGCAAGCAAATGGTTTCCATTACAGAAAATGATCCCTGTAGGCTGTGGAGTAATTTGAAAGTAAAACAAATAATTCAGATAACCTCCAGTGACCTCCAAAGCTTGCATAACACAAGGTGATATTCTGGGAAAATGTCAACAAATGAATTCTATGGTTTTCTTGGCTTCATAGAAAAATTCCTTCCACGGCTGACTTTTTGGAAATGTTAAGGATAGTTACATTTACAGATCATCCATTAGTCCATCAGCCAGTATGTATATGATGTACCAACAGCTGTTCTGTGCTGGTCATTGTGTAGACAGAAAAACATGGAAGTCTTGATTGCTTAAATATAGTGCTCAGAGAAGTCAGGTGAAACCAAATGAGGTCACTATGTGAAATAATTCCTCCAGGATGGTGTGGCTGAGGCTCAAAGGCTGCAGGGGTCCAGGGTCTAAGAGATCACTGGAGGTTATGAGGAAGTCATGGGAAAGACCCAGAGACACTAAATAACGCTGAATAAAGACATTCTGCAGCCCCATCAATCCAATAATTTGAAAAATAAAAGTAACATCTTAATGTAAGGAGTGGTGTGTCTTCCACATTACACTCAGGAAAAGTTGCTTGACCTTTACTTCCTTATCATCCCCCACACAAGGAGCGGAGTGGGGTTCAGAGGCAGACTGTGGACAGGCCTGGGTTTCATTGTCAGTCCTGGTACTTCACAGAGATTATTGATCCCTTCCGTGTTGACTTCCTCATCGGTGAAGTGGAAAGTAATTTTTTTCTATCTTACAGAGTTGTGATAGAGATGAACAGATGCAAGCAAAATTCTTCAAATTGTGTCTGGTACACAAAAACTAAAAAATGCAATCTACAATTTAGACAAGATTCAACTGAACAAGCTACAGACAAATAAAAGAATTGAGAGAACAAACAACAACAATAATAAAAGTTGTCAGAGCCCTTGCAGCCCTGACCCTGAGAAGACAGAGCTGGGTGTGTAAGACAGCAGTCCCTGGAGAAGTCTTCCCTTTTATGACAGCATATTCAGTGGAGGTTTCCCCAAACCCAAGTTAGTTTCCTAGTTATGCTCACCAAGCAGCAGGGTCTCTGACCAGAGAAGTTTTTCAGATGACAACATTATGATCCCTAGAAAAGAATAAGCTCTCTTTAGGTTCACCAAATTTGCATTCATATATATATATATATATATATATGAATATATATATATATATAGTTCCATATTGTAAATCTGCACAAAATGCCAAGTATTCCTGGTTTAATTCACATAAGCTTACCTTCTGCAGCCAGGAAGCAAATGGCCAAACCCTGAAGATGGTGACTCAACCAAGGTGTTACCACAGAGACCCTTCCTCAGCCCCCTCTACATTGCTAGTCCACGGTCTTCAGAGTGGGAGAGGTGTGTGTGTGTGTTTCTCAGTATGATCCCTGGGGTTATGGAGAAAATACTAGAACTTCATTTTAATCTACTTTATTAAAAATAATGAGATTTTAATATTAAGTACATGAAAATACCACATAAAGAAAGAATTCCCAGTGGTGCTGGCCACCTTTGTTTCCAGCCCCTTGTAAGGTACTACAGTTCATGGTTTTCAAGGCAACAGATTTTGAGGATTCGTTTGCCATTCAGGGTGTTTTGCTTGTATATAAACTTTGGAATCAGTTTGTTGGTATTTATGAAATAGTTTGCTACAATTTTGATTGGGCTTGTGTTGTCTATAAATCAAGTTTAGAACAATTGATACCTTAACAATACTATGTTTTCCAATCCATGAGCATAGAATATCCATCCATCTGTTTAGACTTCTTTGATATTTTTCATCAGAAATTTTTGGTTTTTCATATCTACATCACACATATGTACTTTGGCAGATTTTTACCTAAGCAAAAAGACTAATATTAAAAAGTCTAAAAATAACAGAGGCTGGCAGGCTGTGGGGAAAAGGGAATGTTTATACACTGCTGGTGGGAATGTAAATTAGTGCAGCCACTATGGAAAGTAGTTTGGCAATTTCTCAAATAACTTAAAACAGGATTACAATTCGATGCAGCAATCTCATTATTGGGTACATACCCAAAGGTATATAAATTGTTCTACCATAAAGACACATGCACACATGTTCATTTCAGCAATCTTCACAATAGCAAAGACATGAAATCAACCTAAATGCCCATCAACGGTAGACTGGATAAAGAAAATGTGGTACATATACACTGTGGAATACTATGCAGCCATAAAAAAGAATGAGATCATGTCCTTTGCAGCAACATGGATGGAGCTGGAGGCCATAATCCTAAGCGAACTAACACAGAAACAGAAAACTGAACACCACATGTTCTCACTTATAAGTAGGAGCTAAACATTGAGTGCACATGAACACAAAGATGGGAACAATAGACACTGGAGCCTACTTAAGGTGAGAGGTGAATGAGGATTGAAAAACTACTTATTGAATACTCTGCGTATTACCCGGGTGACAAAATCATATGTACACCAAAGCCCTGTGACACAACTTATCTATAGGACCAACCTACACATTTACTCTTGAAACTAAAATAAAAGTTTTAAAAAAGAATTTTTTTGCTTCTATTTTCTAGAAGACAATGTAGAGAATTGGTATCAATTATTCCTTAATTGTTTGCTAGAATTCTCACAAGAGAAATCATCTGGATCTGCTTTGGATTTTTTTTTTTTTTTCCTTTACAGAAAGGTATTGATACTTGATTCATTTATTTAAGAGATATTAGACAATTTGGCTTCTTTTTTTTCTTTTTCTTTTTTCTTTTTTTAGACTGAGCCTTGCTTTGTCACCAGGCTGGAGTGCAGTGGCATGATCTCAGCTCACTGCAACTGCCGCCTCCTGGGTTCAAGCAATTATTGTGACCCAGCCTCCTGAGTAGCTGGGATTATAGGCATGTGCCACCACACCTGGCTAATTTTTCTATTTTCAGTAGAGAAAGGGTTTTGCCATATTGGCCAGGCTGGTCTCGAACTTTTGACCTCAAGTGATCCACCCACCTCAGCCTCCTGAAGCGCTGGGATTACAGTCGTGAGCCACTGCGCCTGGCCCCAGTTATTTATTTTTCCTTGTGTGAGTTTTAGTTGTTTGGGTCTTTCAATTACATGAGCTATTTTATCTATAATCAAGCTTGTGGACATACAGTTATTCATACTATCTTTTGTTGTCCTTTAAATGTACAGGATATCACTAGTGATTACTTTTCTTCATTTCTGAATTAGTGCCTTCTCTCTAGCCTGGACAGAGTTTTATTAATTTTACTGAAGTTTGAAAATTTTCAAAGAAGAAACTTGCATTTTTACTGATTTTCTTTACTGATTTCAACTTTTCAATTGTACTGATTTATGCTGAATTTTTATATTACTACTTCTTTTCTGTTTGCTTTACACTCAAATGGCTTTTGTTTCTCTAGTTTCCTAAGGCAGAAGTTTTTATTTTTTATTTTAAATCATTTTTCTAATATATTCGCTTAATGCTATAAGTTTCCCTCTATATACTGCTTTCACTGCACCCCATAATTTTATGTTTTATTTTTTGTTTTTATTAGTTCAAAGTATTCTTTTAAATTTCACTTGATACTTTTCTTTTTTTTTTTTTTTTTTTTTTTGAGACAGAGTATTTCTCTTGTCACCCAGGCTGGAGTGCAATGGCACAATCTCGGCTCACTGTGACCTCTGCCTCCTGGGTTCAAGCAATTCTCCTGCCTCAGCTTCCCTTGTAGCTGGGATTACAGGTGCCCACCACCACACCCAGCTAGTTTTCGTATTTTTAGTACAAACAGGGTTTCGCCATGTTGGCCAGGCTGGTCTCAAACTGCTGACCTCATTACAGGTGTGAGCCACCACACCCAGCTGAGACTTCTTTAATCAATGTGTTATTCAGAAGTATTTTTTTTATTATTATTATACTTTAAGTTCTAGGGTACATGTGCACAACGTGCAGGTTTGTTACATATGTATACATGTGCCATGTTGGTGTGCTGCACCCATTAACTCGTCATTTACATTAGGTATATCTCCTAATGCTATCCCTCCCCCATCCCCCCTCCCCACAGTAGGACCCAGTGTGTGATGTTCCCCTTCCTGTGTCCAAGTGATCTCATTGTTCAATTCCCACCTGTGAGTGAGAACATGCAGTATTTGGTTTTCTGTTCTTGCAATAGTGTGCCGAGAATGATGGTTTCCAGCTGCATCCATGTCCCTACAAAGGACACAAACTCATCCATTTTTATGGCTGCATAGTATTCCATGGTGTATATGTGCCACATTTTCTTAATCCAGTTCGTCACTGATGGACATTTGGGTTGATTCCAAGTCTTTGCTATTGTGAATAGTGCCGCAATAAACATACGTGTGCATGTGTCTTTATAGCAGCATGATTTATAATCCTCTGGGTATATCCCCAGTAATGGGATGGCTGGGTCAAATTGTATTTCTACTTCTAGATCCTTGAGGAATCGCCACACTGTCTTCCACAATGGTTGAACTAGTTTACAGTCCCACCAACAGTGTAAAAGTGTTCCTATTTCTCCACATCCTTTCCAGCACCTGTTGTTTCCTGATTTTTTAATGATTGCCATTCTAACTGGTGTGAGATGGTATCTTATTGTGGTTTTGATTTGCACTTCTCTGATGGTGAGTGATGATGACCATTTTTTCATGTGTCTGTTGGCTGTATGAATGTCTTCTTTTGAGAAATGTCTGTTCCTATCCTTTGCCCACTTTTTGATGGAGTTGTTTGTTTTTCTATTATAAATTTGATTGAGTTCTTTATAGGTTCTGGATATTAGCCCTTTGTCGGATGAGTAGATTGCAAAAATTTTCTCCCATTCTGTAGGTTGCCTGTTCACTCTGATGGTAGTGTCTTTTGCTGTGTAGAAGCTCTTTAGTTTAATTAGATCCCATTTGTCAATTTTGGCTTTTGTTGCCGTTGCTTTTGGTGTTTTAGATATGAAGTCCTTGCCCATGCCTATGTCCTAAATGGTATTACCTAGGTTTTCTTCTAGGGTTTTTATGGTTTTAGGTCTAACATTTAAGTCTCTAATCCATCTTGAATTAATTTTCGTATAAGGAGTAAGGAAAGGATCCAGTTTCAGCTTTCTACTTATGGCTAGCCAATTTTCCCAGCACCATTTATTAAATAGGGAATCCTTTCCCCATTTCTTGTTTTTCTCAGGTTTGTCAAAGATCAGATGGCTGTAGATGTGTGGTATTATTTCTGAGAGCTCTGTTCTGTTCCATTGGTCTATATATCTGTTTTGGTACCAGTACCATGCTGTTTTGGTTACTGTAACCTTGTAGTATAGTTTGAAGTCAGGTAGCATGATGCCTCCAGCTTTGTTCTTTTGGCTTAGGATTTTCTTGGCAATGCAGGCTCTTTTTTGGTTCCATATGAACTTTAATGCAGTTTTTTCCAATTCTGTGAAGAGAGTCATTGGTAGCTTAATGGGGATGGCACTGAATCTATAAATTACCTTGGGCAGTATGGCCATTTTCACAATATTGATTCTTCCTATCCATGAGCATGGTATGTTCTTCCATTTGTTTGTGTCCTCTTTTATTTCACTGAGCAGTGGTTTGTAGTTCTCCTTGAAGAGGTCCTCTACATCCCTTGAAAGTTGGATTCCTAGGTATTTTATTCTCTTTGAAGCTATTGTGAATGGGAGTTCATTCATGATTTGGCTCTCTGTTTGTCTGTTGCTGGTGTATAAGAATGCTTGTGATTTTTGCACAGTGATTTTGTATCCTGAGACTTTGCTGAAGTTGCTTATCAGCTTAAGGAGGTTTTGGGCTGAGACAATGGGGTTTTCTAAATATACAGTCATGTTGTCTGCAAACCGGGACAATTTGACTTCCTCTTTTCCTAATTTAGTATCCTTTATTTCTTTCTCTTGCCTGATTGCCGTAGCCAGAACTTCCAACACTATGTTGAATCGGAGTGGTGAGAGAGGGCATCCCTGTCTTGTGCCAGTTTTCAAAGGGAAAGCTTCCAGTTTTTTCCCATTCAGTATGATATTGGCTGCGGGTTTGTCATAAATAGCTCTTATTATTTTGAGATATGTTCCATCAATACCGAATTTATTGAGAGTTTTTAGCATGAAGGGCTATTGAATTTTGTCAAAGGCCTTTTCTGCATCTATTGATATAATCATGTAGTTTTTGTCTTTGGTTCTGTTTATATGCTGGATTACGTTTCTTGATTTGCATATGTTGAACCAAACTTGCATCCCAGGGATGAAGTCCACTTGATCATGGTGGATAAGCTTTTTGACGTGCTGCTGGATTTGGTTTGCAAGTATTTTATTGAGGATTTTTGCATCGATGTTCATCAGGGATATTAGTCTAAAATTATCTTTTTTTGTTGTATCTCTGTCAGGCTTTGGTATCAGGATGACGCTGGCCTCATAAAATGAGTTAGGGAGGATTCCCTCTTTTTCTATTGATTGGAATACTTTCAGAAGGAATGGTACCAACTCCTCCTTGTACCTCTGGTAGAATTTGGCTGTGAATCCGTCTGGTCCTGGACTTTTTTTGGTTGGTAGGCTATTAATTATTGCCTCAATTTCAGATCCTGCTATTGGTCTATTCATGGATTCAACTTCTTCCTGGTTTAGTCCTGGGAGAGTGTAAGTGTCCAGGAAATTATCCATTTCTTCTAGGTTTTCTAGTTTATTTGCGTAGAGCTGTTTATAGTATTCTCTGATGGTAGTTTGTATTTCTGTGGGGTCGGTGGTGATATCCCCTTTATCATTTTTTATTGCATCTATTTGATTCTTATCTCTTTTCTTCTTTATTAGTCTTGCTAGCAGTCTATCAATTTTGTTTATCTTTTCAAAAAACCAGCTCCCGGATTCATTGATTTTTTGGAGGGTTTCTTGTGTCTCTCTCTCCTTCAGTTCTGCTCTGATCTTAGTTATTTCTTGCCTTCTGCTAGCTTTTGAATGTGTTTGCTCCTGCTTCTCTAGTTCTTTTAATTGTGATGTTAGGGTGTCAATTTTAGATCTTTTCTGCTTTCTCTTGTAGACATTTAGTGCTATAAATTTCCCTCTACACACTGCTTTAAATGTGTCCCAGAGACTCTGGTATGTTGTATCTTTGTTCTCACTGGTTTCAAAGAACATCTTTATTTCTGCCTTCATTTCATAATGTACCCAGTAGTCATTCAGGAGCAGGTTGTTCAGTTTCCAGGTAGTTGAGCAGTTTTGATTGAGTTTCTTAGTCCTGAGTTCTAGTTTGATTGCACTGTCATCTGAGAGACAGTTGGTTATAATTTCTGTTCTTTTACATTTGCTGAGGAGTGCTTTACTTCCAACTATGTGGTCAATTTTGGAATAAGTGTGATGTGGTGCTGAGAAGAATGTATATTCTGTTGATTTGGGGTGGAGAGTTCTGTAGATGTCTATTAGGTCCGCTTGGTGCAGAGTTGAGTTCAATTCCTGGATATCCTTGTTAACTTTCTGCCTCGTTGATCTGTCTAATGTTGACAGTGGGGTGTTAAATTCTCCCATTATTATTGTATGGGAATCTAAGTCTCTTTGTAAGTCTCTAAGGACTTGCTTTATGAATCTGGGTGCTCCTGTATTGGGTGCATATATATTTAGGATAGTTAGCTCTTCCTGATGAATTGATCCCTTTACCATTATGTAATGGCCTTCTTTGTCTCTTTTGATCTTTGATGGTTTAAAGTCTGTTTTATCAGAGACTAGGATTGCAACCCCTGCTTTTTTTTGTTTTCCATTTGCTTGGTAGATCTTCCTCCATTCCTTTATTTTGAGCCTATGTGTGTCTCTGCATGTGAGATGGGTCTCCTGAATACAGCAAACTGATGGGTCCTGACTCTTTGTCCAATTTGCCAGTCTGTGTCTTTTAATTGGACCATTTAGTCCATTTATATTTAAAGTTAATATTGTTATGTGTGAACTTGATCCTGTCATTATGATATTAGCTGGTTATTTTGCTTGTTAGTTGATGCAATTTCTTCCTAGCATCGATGGTCTTTACATTTTGGCATGTTTTTGCAATGGCTGGTACCAGTTTTTCCTTTCCAGGTTTAGTGCTTCCTTCAGGGTCTCTTCTAGGGTAGGCCTGGTGGTGACAAAATCTCTAAGCATTTGCTTGTCTGTAAAGGATTTTATTTCTCCTTCACTGATGAAACTTAGTTTGGCTGGATATGAAATTCTGGGTTGAAAATTCTTTTCTTTAAGAATGTTGAATATTGGCCCCCACTCTCTTCTGGCTTGGAGAGTTTCTGCCGAGAGATCTGCTGTTAGTCTGATAGGCTTCCCTTTGTGTGTAACCCAACCTTTCTCTCTGACTGCCCTTAACATTTTTTCCTTCATTTCAACTTTGGTGAATCTGACAATTATGTGTCTTGGAGTTGCTCTTCTCGAGGAGTATCTTTGCGGCGTTCTCTGTATTTCCTGAATTTGAATGTTGGCCTGCCTCACTAGGTTGGGGAAGTTCTCCTGGATGATATCCTGCAGAGTGTTTTCCAATTTGGTTCCATTTTCCCCATCACTTTCAGGCACTCCAGATGTAGATTTGGTCTTTTTATATAATCCCATAGTTCTTGAGGGCTTTGTTCATTTCTTTTTACTCTTTTTCCTCTACACTTCTCTTCTTGCTTCATTTCATTCCTTTGATCTTCAATCACTGATACTCTTTCTTCCAGTTGATTGAGTTGGTTACCGAAGCTTGTGCATTTGTCATGTAGTTCTCGTGTTATGGTTTTCATCTCTATCAGTTCTTTTAAGGACTTCTCTACATTGGTTATTCTAGTTAGCCATTCGTCAAATCTTTTTTCAAGGTTTTTAGTTTCTTTGCGCTGGTTACATAGTTCCTCCTTTAGCTCTGAGAAGTTTGATCGACTGAAGCCTTCTTCTCTCGACTCGTCAAAGTCATTCTCTGTCCAGCTTTGTTCCGTTGCTGGTGATGAGCTGCGTTCCTTTGGAGGGGGAGATGCACTCTTATTTTTTGAATTTCCAGCTTTTCTGCACTGCTTTTTCCCCATCTTTGTGGTTTGATCTGCCTTTGGTCTTTGATGATGGTGACGTACTGATGGGGTTTTGGTGTGGGTGTCCTTTCTGTTTGTTAGGTTTCCTTCCAACAGTCAGGACCCTCAGCTGTAGGTCTGCTGGAGTTTGCTTGAGGTCCACTCCAGACCCTGTTTGCCTGGGTATCAGCAGTGGAGTCTGCAGAAGATAGAATATTGCTGAACAGTGAGTGTTCCTGTCTGATTCTCTCTCTGGAAGCTTCATCTCAGGGGTGTACCCCACTGTGTGAGGTGTGAGGTGTCGGTCTGCACCTAGTGGGGGATGTCTCCCAGTTAGGCTACTCAGGGGTCAGGGACCCACTTGAGCAGACAGTCTGTCCATTCTCAGATCTTAACCTCCATGCTGGGAGATCCACTGCTCTCTTCAAAGCTGTCAGACAGCGGCATTTACCTCTGCTGAGGTTTCTGCTGCTTTCTGTTTAGCTATGCCCTGTCCCCAGAGGAGGAGTCTACAGAGGCAGGCCAGCCTCCTTGAGCTGTGGTGGGCTCCACCCAATTCAAGCTTCCCAGCAGCTTTGTTTACCTACTTAAGCCTCAGCAATGGCGGGCGCCCCTCCCCCAGCCTCGCTGCCACCTTGCAGTTAGATCTCAGACTGCTGTGCTAGCAATGAGGGAGGCTCCGTGGGCATGGGAACCTCTGGGCTAGGTGTGGGATATAATCTCCTGATGTGCCGTTTGCTAAGACCCTTGGTAAAGTGCAGTATTAGGGTGGGAGTTATCCTATTTTCCAGGTGTTGTGTGTCTCAATTTCCTTTGGCTAGGAAAAGAAATTCCCTTTCCCCTTGTGCTTCCCAGGTGAGGCGATGCCTTGCCCTGCTCTAGCTCTCGCTGGTCGGGCTGCACCTGTGGACCAGCGCCAACTGTCTGACATGACATGCCCCAGTGAGATGAACCTGGTACCTCAGTTGAAAATGCAGAAATCACCCATCTTCTGTGTTGCTCACGCTGGGAGCTGGAGGCTGGAGCTGTTCCTATTCAGCCATCTTGGGCGCGCCCTCTCAGAAGTATGTTTTTTAATCTCCAAGTATTTGGATTTTTCCCCGGCTTTCTTTCTGTTATTGGTTTTAGTTTGATTTCAAACTAAAACATTCTTTTTGATGATTATCCTTTAACATTTGTTAGGATATATTTTATGATCCCAAGTATGGTCTATCTTGGGAATCTTCTGTGTGAGCTGAGAAAAATATGTATTGTGCTGTTGTTGGATGGAGTACTCTTTAAATGTCAATTAGGTCAAGTTGATTGATAGTTATCTTCCGGTCACCTATATCTTCATTGATTTTCTGTCTACTTGATATATCAATAACTGATCATGTCTATGTTTCTCTGTGTTTTCCTGTCTCTCCACTATTCAGGATGGCATTTTGCCCTGCATTCTCAGTGCTCTGATTGGTCTGAAAAATCCGTTAATTTTCAGTTTTTCAAGTATTTTCTAGTTGTAAGGATGGTAATAACTTCCAAGCTCTTTAAATGGCAGGGCTGAAGAGAAAAAGTCTGTAAATCTTAGATTTTTAACTTAAGCCCACCTTCAAATAACAGAGTACAACTTCCTGTGTAGTACAAATGTCTTGTATCAGAAGAGTCCCACTTTCTTCCTTCCATACCTCTAACGTTGTCATTAATTACACTGATCCATTAGCTCTAATTATCCAATACATTATTACTATTACAGCACATTTTTGAGGTAGTATAGGTTCAGCACTACATTATCTACTACAACAAAGTGAATATGACAATAAAGTGCATCACACAAATTTTTTAGATTCTCAGTGCATATAAAAGTTATTTTTACACTGTTCTGTAATCTATTAAATGTGCAATAGCACTATTCTTTAAAAAGTACATATTTTAAATAAAAAGTATTTTACTGCTAAGAAAAAAATGCTAACAATTGCCTGAGCCTTCAGGACTGGTGAAGAGTCTTGCCTTGATGTTGATGGCTGTTGAGTGATGAGGGTGGTAGTTTCTGAAGGCTCAGGTGGCTGTGGCAGTTTCTTAAAAGAAGACAAAATGAAGTTTGCCTCATTGATTGACACTTCCTTTCATGAAAATTTCTCTATGGTATGTGATGCTGTTTCACAGCAATTTACTCATAGTAAAACTTCTTTCGAGATTGGAATTGATCTTTTCAAACTCTGCTGCTGCTTCATCAATTAGCTTTATTTAATATTTTCTATTCTTTGTTGTCTCTTCACCAGTAGTCAATTCCATCTCAAGAAACACTTTCTTTGCTCTTTCTTTAAGAGCAACTCCTCACTCATCCAAGTTTTATCATGAGATTGCAGAAATTCATTTACATCTTCAGGATCCAATTACAGTTCTAGCTATTTTGCTATTACCATACACGCAGTTACTTCCTCCACTAAAGTCTTGAACCCATCAAAGTTATTCATGAGGATTGGAATCAACTTCTTCCAAAATTCTGTAACTGTTGATATTTTGACCTTCTCCCATGAATCATGAAATTCTTAATGGCATCTAGAATGGGGAATCCTTTCTAGAAGGTTTTCAATTTACTTTGCCCAGATCTATCAGAAGAATCACTGTCTATAGAAACTATAGCCTTAAAAATATATTTCTTAAATTATAAAACTTGAAAATCACAATCAGTTCTTTTTTTTTTTTTTTTTTTTTTTTTTGAGACGGAGTCTCGCTGTGTCACCCAGGCTGGAGTGCAGTGGCGCGATCTCGGCTCACTGCAAGCTCCGCCTCCCGGGTTTATGCCATTCTCCTGCCTCAGCCTCCGAGTAGCTGGGACTACAGGCGCCCGCCACCACGCCCGGCTAGTTTTTTGTATTTTTAGTAGAGACGGGGTTTCACCATGTTAGCCAGGATGGTCTCGATCTCCTGACCTCGTGATCCACCCGCCTCGGCCTCCCAAAGTGCTGGGATTACAGGGTTGAGCCACCGCGCCCGGCCCACAATCAGTTCTTGATCCACGAACTGCAGAATGAAAGTTGTGTTAGCAGGCATGAAAACAACATTAATCTCTAAACATATCTCCATCAGAGCTCTCGGGCAATTAGGTGCACTACCAATGAGCAATAATACTTTAATTTTTTTTTCTGAGCAATAGGCCTCAACAGTGTGCTTAAAATTTTCAGTAAACAATGCTGTAAACAGATGTGCTGTCATCCAGACTTTGTTGTTCCATTTGTAGATTACAGGCAGAGTAGATTTAGCATAACTATTAAGAGCCCTAGAATTTTTGGAATGGCCAATGAACATTGGCTTCAACTTAAAGTCACCAGCTGCATTAGCCCCTAACAAAAGAGACAGCCTGTCCTTAGAGGCTTTGAAGCCAGACATTGACTGCTGCCCTTTAGCTGTAAAAGCCCTAGATGCCATACCCTTCCAATAGAAGGCTGTTTTTCCTACATTGAAAATCTGTTGCTTAGTGTAGCCACCCTTGTCAATTATTTTAGCTAGATCTTCTGGATAACCTGCTGAAGCTTCTACATCCACTCTTGCTATCATCTTGCACTTTTACATTATGGAGACAGCTTCTTTTTTAAATTCTATGAACCAGCTTCTGCTAGCTTCCAACTTTTTTCTGAAACTTCCTCACCTCTCTTAGCATTTATCGAATTGAAGAGAGTTAGGCCTGTGTTCTGGATTAGGCTTTGGCTTAAGGGAAAGTTGTGGCTGCTATGGTCTTACAGCCAGATCACTCAAACGCTCTCCATATCAGAAATAAGGCTGTTTTGCTTACTTATCATTTGTGTGTTCACTGGAGTAGTGTTTTAATCTTCTTCCAAAACTCTCCCTTGGCATTCACAACTGGGCTGTTTGGCACAAGAGGCCTAGTTTTCAACCTATCTTGGCTTTCAGTATGCCCTAATTAACTAAGCCTTCATTAACTAATCTTAATTATTTCTAGTTTCTGATTTAAAGCAAAAGACATGTGACTCTTCCTTTCACTTGAATACTTAGAGACCAATGCAGAGTTATGAACTGGTCTAACTTCAATATTGTTGTTTCTCAGAGAATAGGGAGGTCTGAGGAGAGGACAAGAAATCACAGAACAGCTGGTGGTTGGAGCAGTTGGTTGGTGGAGCACTCGGAACACACACATTTATTAAGTTTGCCACCTTATATGGGCATGGTTTTTGGCACCCCAAAACAGCTACAATAGTAATACCAAAGATCTCTGATCACAGATCACTATAACAGATATAATAATAATAATAATAATAATAATAAAGTTTAAAGTATTGTGAGAATAACCAAAATGTGACACAGAGACACAATTTGAACACACGCTGGTAGATAAAATGGTGCTGATAGACTTGCTCCATGAAGGGTTGCCACAAACCTTCAATTTGTAAAAAATGCAATATTTATTTTGAAGCACAATAAAGCAAAATGCAATAAAACAAGGTTTGCCTGTATCTCTGAACAACTATCTTTTAGATCCATTAAAATGATGAACTTTTAGTTTGCCTTTTTTATGCCCTTCTTTTCTTCATGTAGATCCACATTTCTGACCTGTTTCATTTTCATCTGATGAAAAATTCTTTTAATATTTCTTGCAGTGCAAATATGCCTGTGAAAAATTTCCTCAGGTTTTGTTTGTCTGAGGAAGCTTTCTTTCTTTTACTTTTGAACATAATTTTGCTGGATATAGAATTCTAGGTTTGTGGAGTTTTTCTTTTATACTTTAAACGTCTCACTCCACTGTCTTCTTGCTTTTGTAGTCTCAATGAGGAGTCCACTGTAATACTTATCCTGATTCCTCTGTAGATACGCATACTAAAGAGTCTGACCCCATTTTTGGAGGGGGAGGTATTTGACTATTGATAACTTTTTAAGTTTCTCCATTCTCTCTTTCACATTTACCCCAGATTTGGGGAAGCTGATAAGAAGGTCTGGGTGTGTCCCTATTTGGCACTGGTGGAGATTCAAACCACACAAACCATGGCCTATCTGTAGAAAGCCTCTCTTCAACCCTATGCCCTAACTTTCATAAACACCTCAAGCCAGTCTCCTTACCATTCTTTCAAACCATGTTTAGACTGCTTGGGAACCACTCTTTTCCCATTTCTCTCATCAGAAAACCGCATAATGTGACTAATAAGCGTTTGCATGCCCTCTTGGTACATGGGTGGCATCATCAGTCTCAACATTCAAACTAAATTTTAAATGAGAGTCCATCCTGATTCTGAAAAATTATCACAACAGTTAGGTGTCCTCCCTCAACCACAGCTTGGTTTTCTACAGTTGGAAAATTATCTGCTTAGGTACACCCACATGCACACACACACACACACACACATATGCACACACACACACATCCCCATGTTAGGAAGATCTGTATCTATATATGTACACACACATTAATATAGGAAGTAAATATCAAACATAATTGCTTTTGCACCAACCTAATATACGCACATATACATACACATACACACTGCTTGGTGTTCTTTAAGTTTCCTGAATCCTGGATCTGTGCTTTGGTGTCTGCCATTTATTTTGTAATGTTCTTGACCATTATTACTTCAAACATTTTATTTACTCCGTCCTTTCTTTGTTCTCCTTCTGGTGTTATAATTACATATATGTGGCACCCTTCAAAATTGCCCCACAGTTCTTGGATGTTCTGTTCTGCTTCTTCATTACTTTTTCCCTTTGCATTTTATCTTGGAAGGTTTCAGTGGACATATCTTTAAGCTCACTCACTCTTTCCTTGGTTATGTCAAGTCTACTAGTCAACATATCAAAGGCATTCTTCATGTTACCATGTGTTTTATTTCTAGCATTTTCATTAGCCTGGGCAACATGGCAAAACATGGTGAAACCCTATCTCTACAAAAGATTTAAAAAATTAGCTGGATGTAGTGGTGTGCATCTGTAGTTTCAGCTACTTAGGAGGCTGTGGTGGGAGGATCAATTAAGCCCAGGAGGTCAAGGCTGGAGTGAGCTGTGATCGTGCCACAGCACTCCAGTCTGGGTGACAGAACAAAATCCTGTCTAAAAAATAAATAAATGCAAAATTTAAAAAAGAAATGCAGACTCTCAAGGTAATTTGTATATACACTAAAGTTACAAGTACTTATGTTGAGCCCTGGGTCTCAAACTTACCTGTACGCTAAAATTACCAAAGAGCTTTGGGGAAAAAAAAAAAGAAACTTGGTCTGAAACCCAACGATTCTGGTGTAATTGGTGTGGGTGTGTCTTGGGTATCAGGAATTTTCAGAAGTTCCCCTAAGTGACAACAGTGAGCAGCCAAGTTTGAGAACCACCAGTTTACAGGCATCCACGGAGAATAGGGAGGGAATTGGGGACAGTGCACAGAAATGAATGCCCCAAACTGTGAGACAGTATAGCATATGCAAGAACCATAAGCAAGCCCACATTCAAGAGTAAGGTATGAGGAGAGAGATGGGGAATATGGACAAAGAGGCAGGGAACATTCAGCTCTTAAGGAGTAGCAGGACACAGCCAGACTTGGGTCTTTGGTATGTAGATGAAGAGCTTTGGAAAGGAAGTAACACACTTGTAATTCAGAGCTTTAATAGCACCAAAAACAGAGGCTGGGAGAACAGATAGGAACCCAGGGCAACATTAAAGATTGATACCTGAAAGCAGGCATTGGTAGAAAGTACTGGCAGAAGATAAACATAAGAATAATCAGGAGGTAAAACCATCAGGTCTTGATCATTGATTGATTGGAAGGGTGTAAAGACAAAAGATAGGGAGGGAATCTCAGACCTGCCCAGTGGATTTTCTGGGTTGGCATGCCAGTTCTGTGATTAATCATATTTGGGACACATTCAGTGCTGGATACTTGTGAAGTATGCACATGCCAGTGTTCATCCGATGGCTGAGCAGCAAAACCTGGAGTTCAGACAGGAAGTCCAGGTGCAGGTCGTAGATCTGGGGTTCATCTTCAAGTAAGTGGAAGAGGATGCCATTCAATTGCACGAGGTAGCTTAATGGGAAACCAAATACTGAACTTCAGAAAATACCCAGGAGAACACCATGTAGGAGAGTAGTAGAGAATGATTAGAAAGGAGAAGGATGAGGAAATAAGATCACAGAGACAAAGGGGTGCTCAAGACACCTAAGACATCAGAAAGCCTGGCACAGAGAGGGGCAGATGCTGCTTGGGTTTAGCAATGGTGAGCTTATTTGCAATCAATGTCTCAGTGAAATGGATGAGAGAAAACCAGATTTCCCTGAGTTAAGAAATAAAGGCGTCAAGGAGGGTGGACCTCATTTTCTGCCACACTGAGTGTCCTAAGATAGTATCCATGTAAATAAATGATTGAATAAATGCAACAGCACGGGTGAAGCAGGAAGAACAAATGTGATAGCTCTGTGTGTGAATGGTGGAAATAAAGGTATCATTTTGATATGAGAGACCTTGACAAGTTTCTAAACTGATGAGAAAGTGACAGTAGAGAAGAGAAGATTAAAGACATAGGACATGAGGGATACAAACACAAAAATCTGACTTGCATAGGCTCAGAAAATCCTGGCTGCTTCTTTGTCTCTCACAAACTCCCATCATTCTTTTACTATAACTTAGGGTTTGGAGGAAATTAACTAGAAAAGCCCCATCTGGAGCACTTTGGCAGTTTCCTGGTGAAGGGCAGACTCCCTGCCAGATGTCCTGAGCATGGAGGGGTGTGGCAGGAAAATAGGTGAGTGCTATGGGGACAGGCACAGGTCTCTGAGTGAGGGTAAAGGATGGAGGGTCCACACCTGGCATCTTACTGAGAGAGGTCACTCTGGGGCATGAGTAAAGTAGATGTGGACAGTGACAACAGGAAGAGGCCGTGAGACCAATCTTTCAACCCGTCTGGGCCCTTGGAGGCACAGGGGAAGCTCCCTGCAGTGGGAGGTGCTGGGTCTGCCATGTGGGGAGCGATAGCCGCTGAAATCCCTGTCACACAGCTATGAGAGTCCAGAGGTGAGAAAAAGAAGCTTCCAGAGCAGATAAGAAAAGGAGGTTTCTAGAGCATAGTGGCAGGAAAGGCAGAGAGCACAGTTCTCTCTCTGGGGCGAGAAGTAAGAAGGCAGGGTGTGTGCAGGACAGCAGGTGTGCTTAGCGGCAAGAGGGAAGGTCATTGAATGACAGTTTTAGTGTCAGTGGGGGCACGGAGGGTGGAGAAAGGGTTGGATTCTGGACATGTATTGAGGTCAAGCCAACAGCATTTGCTGATGAATTGAATGTGGGGTGTAAATTTTTTTTAAAAAGCAAGGATGTTTGCATTGCTTTTGACCTGAGCAACTGGAAGTAAGCAGACTCCATTAAAAAAAATTGGGAAGGAATGCAGGTGCAGCAGATTTGAGAGAGAAGCAGGAGCTGTTTTGAGCATATTCAGTGTTACGATGATTTATCTCCACGGAGGACTAAGACCTTTTCAATAATGCTGAAGTATCTTCTACCCATTTTAATAATGGTCTAAACTTCTTGCCTTCGTTTTTTTACATAGCTCAATGTTATGCAGCTAACAGTAACTCTTAAAAAGTAGCTTTTGGCCGGGCGCGGTGACTCACGCCGGTAATCCCAGCACTTTGGGAGGCCGAGGCAGGCGGATCACGAGGTCAGATCGAGCCCATCCTGGCTAACTCGGTGAAACCCCGTCTCTACTAAAAATACAAAAAATTAGCCGGGCGTAGGGGCGGGCGCCTGTGGTCCCAGCTACTCGGGGGCTGAGGCAGGAGAATGGCGTAAACCCGGGAGGTGGAGCTTGCAGTGAGCCGAGATCGCACCACTGCACTCCAGCCTGGGCGACAGAGCGAGACTCCGTCTCAAAAAAAAAAAAAAAAAAAAAAAAAGGAGCTTTCATTTCGTGAAGCAATTTAGGATTCTGTTTTTCTCCTCTGAAATGATGGCAATAAAACCGGTTTTTCTCCGGTTTTAACTGTGAAAACTGTGAAAAATAGATTCCATTGTCTGGGATCAAGCACCATGCAGGTGGAGAAGGAAGCTTTGTCAGGGGAAATGTATGTCCTGAGTTGAGGAATTTGTCGGCTCAGCCTTGGCTCCTAATTTGACTCCATGAGAAACTTGTCACTGGCTCAGCATGGAGGTGAGGACTGGGAGCCTGGAGGGTTTACGCCAGCCCACTTGGTATCCTGCCCCCACAGAGCTCCTTAGAAGGATTCCTCTCCAAGATGGTGGCTCTGCCCATCTGTCTGTTCAGAACTGGCTACTATTTTCCACTTTTTTGGTCAGATTCGGTCTCCAAAATGGACTATAAGGAAGCTGGCTAGCTTCACTTTCAGAGGCCCTTGGCATTCTCTACCCTCCCACTACTGGTTTTGTTCAAGGCACTGTCAGCCCCAACCCAAGATCACAGATCTAAGACTCCCAGGAAGCCTGAACAGAATTCAGAGATTCCACAAACTTGAATGAAAAACTTGTACTTTTTTTTCACATCAATCTATCAAAAAATTAGAATTTATTTATATAATAAATGCCAGCCAAAAAGAAAAAAACTGAAATATTAGTACCTGTGTCTTTGTCACTGATAAAAATTACAGATATTCATCTTATTAACATTGTCATTTAATACATTAGTTAAAAATTACACATATTACAATATCACAACTTTTCAGATAATTAAATAACAATATCTCACAGTAACTCATTTATTTTTTAATCTCATGTATTTTATTTTATGTATCTAAAAATATTCTTCTAAGAAAGACTCCACAGGCTTCTAAGCTGCTGGAAAACAGAAATGAACTTTTGTTATTATCATAACCCCAGTCCCAGGGCAGTATACAACATGGCTGATGCTTAGCTAATATTTGTGGAATGAATAAATGAGGGTATCTTTCATCTTAATTTTCCAATGCTCCAAATTAATCTAAAAGTTTAAAATTGCTAGAAACATGGAGTGCCTAGAGTGAGTTTTAAAAGATAAAGAAGTTGTTGCAGGACAGGATAATTAATACCAAAGATCAGATCCTCTTCCTTAATGTTAAGAGGGCTGCAGAAGGGCAGCAGTCCATCTTCTGTAACAGCTTCTTGCTGATTTTATGGGTGTAGTCCCTGACTATCACTGGAGGAGTAAAATCTCCAGATACCTGATCTAAGGGGCCCAAAGGCAGGATGCTCTCATTTTCTGGGTTAGAAGACGGGGTAGGTTGGAAGGCTGGTGCTAGCATTGTCTTTATGTGGAATCTAGAAGACATAAACTTTACTAGGAGTCTAAACAAGAAAATTATAATTAGCAGGAAGAGAAAAATGAATGCTCCTATGCCCACCCACAGCATCATGTTAGTTATTTATGCATTTGTAAAACAGCAACCTTAAGTTTTCTAGGGTTTACAAATATAGGTCATAGTGTCCTGCTCTTGTGCCTGTGGGAACTCATAAGAAACAGGTTCAATCCTAGACAAATGTTCCCAACCAGTACTTCCCTAAAGTTTAAGAGCAGTGAGGGTACTTAACTATACCCAATAAGAGCTCTTTCATATCATTGTATCTAATCCTCATGGGATCCCTTTTTTCAAAGTTTTTAGTAAGGCTGGATCTTTTTATTTTTGTCCTTTGTGTAAAAGAGAAATGCTTTAGTTTTACAATTTTTGAAAGATATTTTGAACCTAGCCTAAATTTTAAGGGGCCATAGTGAGGTGTGTCTGATGTCCTGTTTCCTGTTTCATGTTTTATGTCATGGCCTGAGTTAGGTTTTTTTTAATTTATTTAGGATTTTCTTTGGCCAAGGGACTTAGAATCAAAAGACTTATAAGCCAATTAAACTTTCTAGGTCAGGTAGGAATTGAAGTAACCAGGTACTCATTAGCCCTTAAAATCCTTTGAAGCAATACAAGAGTCAAAAATTAAAAGCCAAAAAAAAGTTACACATCAAGAAAAACCAAGAGCATAGAATCAAGCTATACTGGGGGAAAATACCACTTCCATAGACCTCTAAGGCAAAGTACCTTACCATCAGGCCACGACAGTCAGAATCACAGGAGCTGATGAAAGAGCTGAAGGAGAGAACCAGCATCCCAGGCCTTTTTAAAGGGAGAAAGAGCTGAAAGCAGTAAGACAGAGCAATAGTTGAATCTAGGAGACATAAATACAAGAAGTTTTAAAAGAAGCTTGTTATAGCATTAAAAGCAAAGTTTTCCATAATTTAGCAAATCAGCACTTTAAGAAAACTTTAGTTTCAATATGTAGGTAATTTTATAATTTTCTTTGCATCTCCTTTTTCTACCCACTGGTTCCTTTATATGTTGAGCCTCTCTTTAAAGAACTTTTGAATTAGACAAAAATTACTTTCCCAACAAAGAATACATTTTTGGTACATTTAATACAAATCTAGGAAGCAAGAAAGGAGAACCACTTTACGATTTTAAGATTTTTTTTTTTTGGTAGGGGGGAACAGATTCTCACTCTGTTGCCCAGGTTGGAGTGCAGTGGTGCAATCTCAACTCACTGCAACCTCTGTCTCCTGTGTTCAAGCAATTCTCCTGCCTCACCCTCCCTAGTAGCTGGAATTACAGGCACACACCACCATGCCTGGCTAATTTTTTGTATTTTTAGTAGAGACAGGGTTTCACCATGTTCGCCAGGCTGGTCTCAAACTCCCGACCTCAGGTGATCCGCCTGCCTCAGCCTCCCAAAGTGCTGGGATTACAAGCCTAAGCCACCATGCCAGGCCCAATTTTAAGATTTCAAACCACACAGAAAGCTCACTATTTAAGCATCTATTCTATTCACATGTATTTAACTTTTCTATTTTTAACAGTTTTACCTAGACTACCTCCAAGAACCAAGATATCATGCAAAGCTAGTTACCATTTAAAGCCATTTTAACCATTTAAGAGCCTACAAACATCAGTGATTTACCTGGGTAAGTATCTTAAATTTTAGAAGATATAACATTTTCTTTAAAGTAACAAGTTTAGATTAGTCTTAATTGTTTAATTTATTCAACATTCTTTTTTATAAACCAATTGGATAGCATGTTAGACATAACACACATCACAATACTTGTATATATACAGAAACAAACATAACAAAGTGACCTGTATAAGATAACTGGATCCAAGCTATTTACAAAATCCTGACCTGTCTATCTGGCTAAACTTTATTTACCCCAACAGGTATGGAAGAGGCAATGAACAGGATTCTGTAGCATCAAATCAGGAAGAGAGAGGGCAAACCACATTGCTCAAGGGGAGACCTGGGCATCCCTGAGCTGCCTGAGAGCTCCCCCAGCTGTGAAGACTCCAAATGTTCAGGTGGCTGCTTGTCTTCCACTGTGGGAAGCTGTCTGCTTCATCAAGGATTCAAGATCCTTAGTAAACTTATAAACTTATTTGGGCAAGGCAGCTTGTTGGGGCTAGTGGAAGAAGGTTAGCTTTAGCGTTGACAGGAAGCCTTTTCCTCTCCCACCAGGCACGGTTAGGACGTTCTCATTGCCACTGGCCCTTTGGCTTATAGTAGGCACACTGATTCTGGCCCAAGGGCCAGCGAGTTGGTGGCTGTCATCTGGGCATCCCAGACACCGATTTTACAACACTGTCTCAGGATAGGTAATTCTGAGGTGGCAGAGGGCTTAAAGCAGCTATTACTAATTGCACTTTTTGCCTATTTCTTTTGTGTCTTTTCACATCTTTGGCCTTTTCCCAATTGTTGTAAACTTTAAAGGCCCTGTTGGCTCACAGGGATTTGAGGTCCATTGCTGCTTTTTGTAGCTTTCTCCTAATGTCAGGCACAGCAGACTGAGTAACGAAATGCGTAACCAGGAAAGCTTGCTCTTCCGGGGAATCGAGGTCTGCATTAGTCTATTCCCTGAGTGCCTCAACCAAACGGCCCAGAAACGGGTGGGATTTTTGTCTTTTCCCTAAGTTAAAATATCTCTAACCTTGTCATAAATAACTGGCTTAACCACACTGTTTTTCTGCTGCTTTTTTCCTGTGGCACTGCAAGCAGACACCAATACTTGCAAGTCATGACAATTTAAATTAAAGAGCATGGACAGCTTAGTCAACTCCTCTGTAAACTTTTCTGGATCCTCTGAGAACTGGCTGAATTTTTCCTTGTATAAAACCAAATCCCACATAGAAAATGGGACATATACTCTAACTGTCCCCTCATTTCCATCAACTACTTCCCACAGTGGACATAGGTTTGACTGTAGGGGCTGATATGGGACCCCGCTTCTGTTGGTACTGGTTGGACTTACTTTCTCATGCAGCAGGGGTATAGGCTAGTTGGATAGTGAGGAGGGGAACCTTATGACCTTGCAGTGGAATTCTGTGTTAGAGGACTGGCAGGACCTCAGAACTGAAGATCTGAGGAGACTCCAAGGAGGGCGTTGGCCTTCTAGGGGGAGCAGCTGGAAGGGAGCCCCTAGGTGCTCCTTCCTGGTGCCTGGAAGTAACATGAGCCAGGAAAGGGCCATAAAAGCCTGTACGGAAGGGATCTCCTCCCATTTTAATAGGATATATCTAATTATAAAATAGCATTATAATGTACATAACCATGTTTAGGCCAAATCTCTTGGTTTTCTAATTTATGTTGGACCCAAATGGTATTGCAACACAAAAATCAAGTCAAATTTGAATTTGCTCCAATAGACTAAAAGGCACCCTAGTGGCACATCCCCTGGATGCTTGTCACTGTCTTCATGTCCAACAAGGATTTCTACTAGGCCCATGAGTTTGTCTAAGTCTAGCGAGAGGGTAGGAAATTGGGCCCTTGTTTTTTCCATCTTAGATTCTTACTTTCTGCAAAGAAAGTGTAAATATAGGTAGAAAGGCATAAGAAAGTGGGTTATAATCATTTGTCAGTGAATGAACTATGACAAAAGAAGTTTTTTTTAAGTAATGTGAGGAAAGAAAAGTGTGATAAAGTGACAATAAAAAAAGAAAATCCTGTTATGGAAAATAATAACTTTAGGGCAGAAAACAGAAAAGGCAAGACCAAGATTCCCCTAGGGTGGACCTTCAACCCACAATCCTAGCAGGAATGCCAGTGTAAAAATCCTCAGGGCATCCAGGGGGTGGCCAAAAATAACAAATGTGGAAAACCTGAGTTCCTGTGTATCGGCCTTTGAGAGTCTCCACACCAAATGTCAAGAAACCTGGAGCATCCGGGAGCTACCAACAGTGAAACCCAAAAGCCTGACTGGGGCCACAGAGCAACATGACTCTGGCATCCCAGAGTCAACACAACAGGGGATCTCTCACAGCTAAGTGTCCTGCCTTAAACAATTGCCCAAATGTAGTTACTGGGGAGCCAAAGGAAACACTGTAAACAAAACATAAATTTCAGGGTGGAAAATAAAATAAAATAGCAGACAGAAACATAAAATGGTATTAGTGGGGAAAGGACTGAGAGAAGGGGTGACAAGGATGTAATTAGTTAGGACTTTGAATTGACTATCTAGCCAAAGGCTGGTTCACCCAATATTGGCAGGGAGGGGGGAGGGGACATTTTTCTGCCCACCGGAGCCAAAATGGCACCAACCAGTCTCCAACTTAGGGCTGGGGTGAAGGTCTGCTCCCCAGGTTTCCCCAGCTTGGGCAGACTCAGCTGCTATGGAAGGAAGGGGAGGTGTCAGTGCAGATCAGTGACCCACCAGCTGCAGAGGCAGGTCCCACATGAGGTGGGGGTGCTGTGGATGCTCACTCATTCACTGGGCTCCACCACCTGCCGGGAAAGATGATGGTTCGTAAAAGAGCCCTTGGCGGCCGGGCTCAGTGGCTCAAGCCTGTAATCCCAGCACTTTGGGAGGCCGAGACGGGCGGATCACGAGGTCAAGAGATCGAGACCATCCTGGCTAACACGGTGAAACCCCATCTCTACTAAAAAAATACAAAAAACTAGCCGGGCGAGGTGGTGGGCGCCTGTAGTCCCAGCTACTCGGGAGGCTGAGGCAGGAGAATGGCATAAACCCGGGAGGCGGGGCTTGCAGTGAGCTGAGATCCGGCCACTGCACTCCAGCCTGGGCGACAGAGCGAGATTCCGTCTCAAAAAAAAAAAAAAAGAGCCCTTGGCTAGTGTTACAACTCTGCAGCTTTGATCACCATAGCACTCATCACCATCTTACCATCTCTCTGTCTCCCTGATCACCATCCCCCAATCCTGCCATTCCACTGACCACCAATTGCTGCCTCTCACTCTCTCACTGTACCAACAACTGTCAATCGCCAATCACTGCCTTTCCGTCTCTCTCCAGTTATTGCCTCTCACTGTCTCACTGACTGCCAATTGCTGTTTCTTGCCACCTCGCTACTCACCATCTTGCCATCTCTCACTGTATCTCATCATCTTGCCTTTCCACTGATCACCACTGTCTGCTCTCTCACCATCTCTCTGCTGATTGCCACTGTTTTCCTGTCTCACTACTGATTGCTGCTGTCTCACTGCTGTGTTGGTCACTGCCTCTTACTCACCATCTTTGTCTCTTCATGGTCGTCAGATGTTACAGGACAGGTGAGCCACAGAATGGGTGCTTAGCGTGGGAGGGCTCTTGTCTTTGCCCAGGAAAGAATTCCAGGCTGAGCTAGTGGTGGCAGGCAGCAATCTTTTGTTGAACGGTACTGTTTCTTGTGGAGCAGGGCTGACTTATAGGCAGTGTGCCCAGAGTCAGCAACATATGGGCTCTTGGCAACAATACTTATACTCACATAAACCTACTTTCAGCTACATGCAAATTAGGGGGCAGGTCAATACAAATTAAGGGGCAGGTTACTTAGAACTTTCTAGAAAAGGGGCAGTAACTTCCAGGTCATTGCCTTGGCATTTGTAAACTGTTATGGCGCTGGTGGGAGTATCTTATGCCAATGAGCAATAAGGTCAGCTGGGGATTACTTTAATCGTCATCTGCTGGTTCCTGCTGATCTTTTTTTTTTATTTTATCCTATCTGGACCAGATCCTGTTTTGGTCAGCAGAACTGTGACCAAAAGACAAGTCCTTCCAATCTCCTACCTCAACATTAATTAGATCATAGTTTTCTAATTAATTAATTATGACTTGTCAGCATTCTTGTTACATATTTAGCCATAATTTCAATTTAGGGGGAATTTGCCTGCACCACCCACTCCTCAGCTGAGAATCGATATCTAAAAATCACTGCATGAATTTGTTTTGTCATCTTCTCTGGTGGAGGTGGGACGGTGACTTAGTCCACTCTTGCACACCTATATAGACATACCTGAGACTAGGTAATTTATAAAGAAAGGAGGCTTAATTGACTCACAGTTTTGCATGGCTGGGGAGTCTTCAGGAAACTTACAATCATGGCAAAAGGCAAAAGAGAAGCAAGTACCTTCTTACAAGCGAGCAGAAGAGAGAGTGAGCAAGAGGAAGTGCCACACTCTCAAACTGTCAGATCTCCTAAGAACTTACTATTATGAAAACAGCACTGGGGAAACCACCACTGTGATCCAATTACCTCCCACCTAGACCCTCCCTCAACATACGGGGATTACAATTTGAGATGAGATTTGGGTGGGGACACAGAGCCAAACAATATCAGATGAAGGAAGGAAGGAAGGAAGGAAGGAAGGGATGAAGGAAGGAAGGAAGGAAGGAAGGAAGGGATGAAGGAAGGAAGGAAGGAAGGAAGGAAGGAAGGAAGGAAGGAAGGAAGGGAGGGAGGGAGGGAGGGAGGAAGGAAGGAAGGATTAGGCATCTTTTATAACAAGAAAATTGTCATATTTTTTCAGCAATACAGGTTCCATTGGTGAATATCAGTTCATCTCTCCTGTACCCCTGATTTTATTTGATTCTCTAAATGCCCCTCAGTAAGAAGGAAATGTGCACTAATTGGTTGAAGCTCAAGGTGATTATTCATTATGAAAACAATCCTACATATCAATTCCCTTTGAAGGATGTTTAGAAGAACTGCTGTTAGTTTTCTTTCATCTTGGAAAAGAAAAGGCAAAACCAAGCCAGCCAGGGTTTATTCTGCTTCATTACAGCTCTAAAGCACATTTACTGAACAGTCATTTTTCAATATAGTAAATCTCTCTGGGAGTAGTTTATTCGGTGGGATGCAGAGATATCTTAGTTGGATAATTCATGCTCTTTGATTTACCTTGGATGTGTAATTGAGGCCAGCTGCTGAAATGGTACCAACAGCAATAACAACATCAAGAAGCAATGACAAGTTCCAAGGGTTATGGCACTAAAAGAAGAGTGCAGGGCTACAGCTGTGACTGTGTTTCAGATCTCCAAGTGCCCATGTGAGTTCCTGGCTCAACACCATGAATACGCCAGGAGAGAGCCCTTGCCTGGTAAGCAACACAGACAGCAGAACAAGGGAAGTGTCAATGGGATCTGGCCAATAATTCCTATTAGAATATCTGGTGAATTATGACTTTTGAGAAGCAGTAATAATCTTCACATAAAGGTATTCCTATGTTGATTGTAATAAAAAGGAATCCAGTCCCCACCAGCCTCCCTCATTTGGATTCCCAAATTTCTCCCAAGTGGCTTCCCAGCCCTCAGCTCCACTCTCTCTGATTTCATTCTTCACCTTCTATCCAGAGCTATTTTCTGAAAAGAAAGTCTAGTCATGTTGTTTTCCTGTCTATATTCAGCCAGTGCTTACCCAATCTCAGAAAATGAAGTGTGAATATTTACTGATGACAGAGACTATAAGGCTTTCACTCCTCTTCAAGTTTTCCTCTTGCTAGGTCACTTTCTAGTTGCTCTGATATTTTTTTCCATTTCACACTCTCCCCAAGCTTTTGTTAGCTTGTGACTTCTGCGCATGTTGTTCTCTTTACCTGAAATACTTTCCCTCCATTCTGCACTCTCCTTGGGTCCAAAATTCAAACATCTTTCCTTTAGGCTGGGAGTGAATAAGTCACCACCTTTAGCAGAAGACTAGGCTGTGCTCTTACATATCATAAATCCTTGTAGCACACCTTAAATAACAGTCTTCATACTTTAGGGTTATCACATGTTTAATATCTGTCTTGTTCACAACACTACAAGATCTCTGAAGGCAGGTGTCTTATCCGCTACATTACAAGACCTCTTAAGGTAGAGTTCACACTTGTCTCATTTATTACTGTGTTACATTACCTTGGACAGTTTCTAAAACATAGGGTCAATTAAGATTTGTTGAATGCACAGATCACCAGATGAGGTGCTCACAGGTCTCCCATCTTCCTCTGACTGAGGGCCTTACCAGTGAACCCATTTTCACAGTGAAATCCCTTTCTCTCTCTCTTATTTCATTCCTTTAAAAACAGAAAGTAATGACCTGACTTGTTGCTGATCCTTGAGTATGAACTTATTCAGTTAATGCCAAGTTCTTTACACACTCCATCTTTGGCTGGTTTAGAGCAATGGTTTGGGGATTGGAGAGCTTCCCCCTGGAGGGCTTAACACACAGTGTCCTGGACCCCACTCCAGAGTTTCTGGTGCAGGGATCTGTAGTGAAGCCTGAGTGTCTTCATTTTTAACAAATTCCCAGGCGCTGCTGACACTGCTGGTCTGGAGACTACAGGTTGTGAGCCACTGATCTGAACATTCTGTTTAAAGTCACTTCATTTCTACGGTCTCACTGTCCTATCTTATCTCAGTATGTGGACCCCCCCCCCCCCCGCCGCCGCATCTAATTAACCTACAGTTCATCTACCTTTCATAAGATTAACACTTGGCCAGATCCTGCTGTGGCAGATACTCAGTGCAACATGTTATGTTTTGACCTTGCGTAGAGTTAATTAAGCAGGGCCTTTCTATGCCTGGTAAGGCCCAAAAATAAGCCAAAAATATATGGAACATGACCACGTAAAGAAAACCTGCTAGTGATTTTTGCACACTGATTTTATATCCTAAGGCTTTGCTGAAGTTGCTTATCAGCTTAAGAAGCCTTTGAGCTGAGGCAATGGGCTTTTCTAGATACAGGATCACGTCATCTGCAAACAAGGACAGTTTGACTTCCTCTCTTTCAGTTTGAATACCCTTTATTTTGTTCTCTTGCCTGATTACCCTGGCCAGAACTTCCAATACTCTGTTGAATAGGAATGGTAAGAGAAGGCATCCTTCTCTTGTGCCGGTTTTCAAGAGGAATGCTTCCAGCTTTTGCCCATTTAGGATGATATTGGTTGTGGGTTTGTAATAGATGGCTCTTGTTATTTTGAGGTATGTCTCTTCAATACCTAATTTATTGAGAGTTGTTAACATGAAGAGATGTTGAATTTTATCGAAGGCCTTTTCTGCATCTATTGCGATAATCATGTGGTTTTTGCCTTTGGTTTCGTTTATGTAATGAATTTCGTTTATTGATTTGTGTATGTTGAACCAAACTTGCATCCTGGGGATGAAGCCAACTTGATAGTGGTGGAGAACCTTTTTGATGCATTCCTATATTCCAACAACAGGCAAGAAGAGAGCCAGATCATGAATGAACTCCCATTCACAATTGCTACAAAAATATTAAAAGACCCAGGAAAACAGCTAACAAAGGAAGTGAAGGAACTCTTCAAGGAAATCTACAAACCACTATTCAAAGAAATCAGAAAGGACACAAACAAATGGAGAAACATTCCATGCTCACAGATAGGAAGAATTAATATCGTGAAAATGGTCATATTTCCCAAAGTGATTTATATATTTAATGCTATTTCCATTAAACTATTGATATTCTTCACAGAATTAGAAAAGGCTATTTTAAAATTTGTGTGGAATCAAAAAAGAGCCCATATAGCCAAGACAATCCTAAACAAAGAGAACAAAGTCGTAGGCATCATGCTACCCAACTTCAAACTATACTACAAGGCTACATTAACCAAAACAGTATGATACTGGTACAAGAACAGACACACAGACCAATGGAACAGAATAGAGAATTCAGAAATAAGACCGCACACTTACAACCATCTGATCTCTAACAAACCTGACAAAAACAGCAATGGGAGAAGGCCTTCCTATTTAATAAATGGTACTGGGAAAACTGGTTAGCCATATGCAGAAAATTGAAACTGGACCACTTCCTTACATCTTAAACAAAAATTAACTCAAGATGGATTAAAGACTTAAATGTAAACCCCAAAACTATAAAAACCCTAGAAGAAAATCTAAGCAATGCCATTCAGGACATAGGCATGGGCAAAGATTTCATGACAAAAATGTCAAAAGCAATTGCAACAAAAGCAAAAATTGAAATATGATTAATTAAACTAAAGAACTTCTGAACTTCTGCACAGCAAAAGAAACTATCATCAGAGTGAATAGACAAAATACAGAATGGGAGAAAATTTTTGCAATTTATTCATCTGACAAACATCTAATATCTAGAGTCTACAAGGAACTTAAATTTACAAGAAAAAAAACCCCATTAAAAAGTGGGAAGAGGACACGAACAGATACTTCTTAAAAGATGGAACACATGCAGCCAACAACCATATGAAAAAAAGGTCAACATCACTGATCATTAGAGAAATGCAAATCAAAACCACAATGAGATACCATCTCACACCAGTCAGAATGGCCGTTATTAAAAAGTAAAAACACAACAGACACTGGCAAGATTGTGGAGAAAAAGGAAACAATTATACACTGTTTGTGGGAGTATAAATTAGTTCAATCATTGTAGAAGACAGGGTGGTGATTCTTCAAAGACCTAGAGGCAGAAACATCACTTGACCCAGCAATCCCATTACCAGGCATATACCCAAAGGAATAGAAATCATTCTATTATAAAGACCTATGCATGTGTATGTTCATTGCAGTACTAGTCACAATAGCAAACACATGGAATCAACCTAAATACCCATAAATGATAGACTGGATAAAGAAAATTTGGTACATATGCACCATGGAGTACTATGCAGCCATAAAAAGGAAAGAGATTATGTCCTTTGCAGGGACGTGGATGGAGTTGGAAGTCATTATCCTCAGCAAACTAATGCAGGAACAGAAAACCAAATACCACATATTTTCACTTATAAGTAGGAGCTGAATAATGAGAACACATGGACACAGTGGGGGGAAAAACACACACTGGGGCCTGTTGTGTGAGGAGTGAGGGAGAGCATCAAGAAGAATAGCTAATGGATGCTGGGCTTGATACTTAGGTGATGGGATGATCTGTGCAGCAAACTACCAGGGCACACATTTACCTATGAACAATCCTGCACATCTGCACGTGTACCCCTGAACTTAAAATAAAAGTTGAAGAAAAAAAAAACAAAGAAAAACTGCATAGTTATTGACTCTGTTTCACAGCATTAGGGAGAGTTGATGATAGTTTATATTGTAATTGAATCTTTTCTGGATCAATAGCTGTGAACGACATTTTTATCCTGTATTTTCATAGTCATCTTTTTCTCTAAGGCCAAAGTACCCAGTAAACAGGGTTCTGTTTTATTTATTTATTTATTTATTTGGAGTGCTCTCCACATCTCTTACAGTATTTACTTTCCAAAATTACCTTATAGGCATGATTCAATATGCTCAGATACAAAGAATCAGTTACTTTCTTTGGTTCAGGTTTTCACTTCCATTTAGACCATAGGCCCCTAAATTTTGACTACAGTTTATGAAGTAAACACAAAGCATGACGTTTTTACCCAATATCAAATATTGGGTCTAGAAAAATTCCAGGACATTTTGCTCATGTCATCACTATCTCATGCTTAATCTGCAAGATTCCCAAGGGATTTCAGCTTCCCTGTTGTTACAGAACCGAGCTTGTGTCCACTTACCCAGCGCAGCAAACACTGGCATGGGGATTAGCAGCTAGAGAAAGTGAGAAGTTTATTGCGGGGAAGCTAATGTTTAAGAAACGCACTCCCTGATGGCTCACAGGTATGAGTTTTTAAAGGTGAGAAGGTAGACGTTTCAGGTAAAGTCATAATCAGTACATGGAGGCCATACACTGGTTTGACCTAAAAAAGTGGGGTATCTCAGAGCGGCGGCCACAGGTCAGAGGTGGATTCAAAGATTTTCTGATTAAGGAAGGGAAGCTTTGTCTAAAGACTTGAGTGTCAGCATAAAAGAGTGTTAAATCCGGCCTGTTGGTGTGGCTTCCTTCAGGCCCCTTAGGAAGATATTTAGAACAAATAATGGTGGTCAGGGCTCAGTCCTCAGATCCCTCTTGTCCAGGTGCCAGCAGATGTATCTGGTGGAGTCCAGGTTTCTGAAAAACAACTCAGGGATATACGTTAAGATGTAATGTTTAGTTTCTATGGGAAACCCAACATCTCATAACTAACTTCCTTGGCTATAGTGTTTAGCTACAGTTACCTTCTTGCTTAGTAAGTTACTCATTTACTTCTCAGGGCTGGCTGGATGCCTGGAATGTCTTTTAAAGGAGCTTAAAATTGTCCTTTATTTCCATGCTTAAGGGGTGCAGCAGGCACCTAAGACAGGTCCCAGCTCTGTCTCACTATAACATGTTGAGGGGCTCCGAAGTGTTGAGAACCTACATGCTGACTTACCAATTTGATGTTGATTAGAATTGGTTCGCCCTCCATCCAGTCACTCAATAAAGCACAAAAACAACAAAACTCATTGTATGAGGTGCTGTGGGAATCAAAGACTTATAAACCAGGGGTGTCTTACCTTGAGGATCTTATCATGTGATAGGAAAAGATACACAGACAAGTGATTGCATAACACCAAAAAGAGATATAATGAGAAAGTTAAGTCTACCCAGAAGAGGAAGTATGGTAAAAGAGCTTAGACTTTAAAGGAAGGAAGATTTAAATATCACATCCAGTCCTTGTTAGGCAGGGGGGCACTTACCCACTGCAAACTTTTGGTTTTTTCATCTGTAAAAGTGAGTAGTATATAGAATTATATTTTTAAGAGTTTGCAATATTGTATGACACTGTTTAGTAAGGGTTGTACTCTCAAAAAGATGCTGTGGCTAATGTTAGGCATGGTATTCAGATTAAAACTGAGTGTTTCTTTCACAACCATTTTCCTGTCTCCCGGGGTCAGATAACATCCCTTTCCAAACTGACCTCACACTGACTGCCTCCCAACTAGTGCTTGTTCTCACTTTTCTGCCCTCTGCAGCCTTTGCTGTCTGTAGCCTTAGCAACCCATTCATGTGCGGAAGATCATGAGGAAGAGCACCAGGCAGCCACTCCAGAGGCAAGGTCAGGAACCCAGGTGCCCTGGAGCTCACTCTGGACTCTCTGTGCTGCTTCCGGTCTGAATTTAGAGACAGGATCAAAGTACATAAGAGTGGATTAAGCCACCACATGAACTACACACACACTCACTCACATGCACACACACACACTCTCACACACTCACACACACTCACTCTCACACACTCACGCACACTCACTCATACACTCACACACACACACACTCATACACTCACACACACTCTCACACACTCACACACACACAAACTCACACACACACACTCACTCACACATGTGTGCACTCCATGAAGAATGGAACTGAGTGCAGCCTGGCAGCTTTCCCTGCTGGAAGCAAATCTGGGCTTGTTAGATGCTGAGTACTGTCTGTTTCAGGCTAACACAGATGTGTGGAGGCCTCTGTCAAGTGCACCCAGTTGAGCCAACAGACCATCCAATCCCAACCTGAGCTATGTCTTTTGACTTCATCTAAGAAAGGCACAAAGCACAGCTGGAAATAAATGTGGTACAGGAGGCGGAACTAACTGGGCAGCAGGCTTCTCCTAGGCATGTTCGTTTTATAGTAGGGACAGAGGTGATCCGGATATTCCTCTCCCAGTCTTCCTTCATACAAAAGCACATATGCCCATTCCTATCCCGAAAGGCATGAGCATTCAGGAAACACACCATCTACTTCTAAGGGAAAAACACATTTTGATGGATTTAAGGTAGAGTAGGAGGTACACAAATGAGTAACAGCGCCTATGCACTTTCTATCTCCATAACTGTGCACATCCACAGAAATATCCAATTTCATATTCCTCATTTCATTATGAAGTGACAAGAGTTTCATTTTCAATGCCAAAGAAATCTATTGCTGACTTCAATCACAGCCGGTCATGTGGTAATGTGACTGCTGTACTCCAGCATGGTGCTGGACAGTTTATGCATACAGCATGATGATAAATTAATCCACCAAGAAATACAAATGTGTACAGTTATGTGTAACATACTCATGTGGTGTCTGTCATATATTAGGGAGAGGAATAGACTCTGATGACCTCACTGCTTTCAGCCAACAGAGGGTGAACAAGAGCTTAGTGCAAAGCACTCAGCAAATGGAGGAAGGTGGGGACCCCCTTTCCAGGACAGTAGTACTCAGGGGCCACCATCCCTGAATCCAACCCTGTCATCTGTCATGCCACAGAGTCTGTAGCTCTATGACTGGGTTTGTCTCTCTTCTCTTTCCTCTGTAGTTATGTGGGGCTTGGTTTTTTAAAATTTTTTTTAAGATCATTTTAGATTTGGGGGTACTTACACAGGCTCGTTGCATGGAAACATTGCATAATGCTGAGGTTTGGGCTTCTATTGAACCCATCACCCACATAGTGAATGCAGTACCCAATAGGCATTTTTCCAACCTTTGTCCACCTCCCTTCCTGCCTCCTTTAGGAGTCCCCAGTATCTATTGTTTCTATCTCCATGTTCATGAGTACCCAGTGTTCCGGTCCCACTTACACGTGAGAACATGCGGTATTTGATTTTCCATTTCTGCATTAATTCACTCAGGATAACAGCCTCCAGTGGCATCCATGTTTCTGCAAAGAACATGATTTTGTTCATTTTTATGGCTTCATTGTATCTCACAGTGTACATGCACCACATTTTTTTTATCCAAGACACCAATCAGTCACCTAGATCAGTTCCATGTCTGAATGTATATTCCTTTGGGTACATAGTCAGTAATGCGATTATTGGATTGGATGATAGTTCTGTTTTAAGTTCTTGGACAAATCTCCAAACTGCTTTCCACAGTGGCTGAACTGATTCACCTTCCCACTGACAGCGTGTAAGTGTTCCCTTTACTCCAAAAACTCACCAGCATTTGTTTCTTTACTTTTTTTTTAGGAGACTTGCTCTCACTCTGTCACCCCAGCTGGAGAGCAGTGGTGTGATCATGGCATTACTAGACTTTTTAATATTAGCCATTCTGACTAGTGTGAGATGGTATATCACTGTGGTTTTGATTTGCATTTATCTGATGACTGGCGATGTGGAGCCCTTTTCCTTGTTTGTTGGCCATGTGTATGTCTTCATTTGAGACATGTCTGTTGTTTTAACCAGCGTTTATTTAAAATGCATATTGATTTCATTAATCTATTTGAAGAAATTTAATAGAATGAATTCAAACTGAAGCTTTTTCAGAGAATTCTAGAGGCCCATGCTCATGCCACTTTATGCAGACATGCTCAGGTCCAAAGTTTTTCATTCAGCTTTCATCACTAGCATCCTAATTGGACCTGTATTCTTAGAGAAGATTTACCAGGTGCATCAAAAAATAGATGATACTTCCCACTTGCAGGGCAGAGCATGGAATTTCCCATCTCATGGTCCAAGCACTCTGCTCCGTAAGTTTTAGTGTTCTGGCTTATAGGTAAATAAAATGCTCTCAGATGCTTTGAAAATAGTGGTGCTTATTAAAATGATGATGCACTGTTTTTCTTCCCCTGCCTGTGTATATCAGGCCTCCTTTTGCAAATCCCAGCCTTTCGGTGTGCCTACCTGGGAGTGGGCACTAATGAGCTATTCTCATGATGTGAACTCTGTGTTCTTGGTACACATCTCATTCCAACCAACCCACAGGGGAAGAAATGAGAGCTTATCATTCACTATGTTCAAAGTGAACTGGAGGAGAAGTTGGAATTGATGCAGGAGAAAACCATCTAGATGGCTCAGGGGGCAAAGTCATGAGATTCACAGGTTCAGAAATTATTTATTTAGCTTTCCCAAGAAGAGTCAACCATTCAAAGCACTATGACTGCTTGCCCACAAGTGCCTTCTACAGGGCACTCCGGGGTCTTAAGAGAGTTCACTTCATTACTTCACAGTGTTTCTGAATCATTTTCATGTGCAACAGTTGGAGTGTCAGGCGGTGGGTTGGGGGATGCCTAATAAGTTCTAAGAACTTTTAAAATGGTTAAAGCCTGCATGAGAAAACATAGGATTCTATGGCTGCTCCCCTAGGTTGCCAGGGACTTCCTTAGTTCCCAAAGGTAAATGACAGCTATTTATTGGGTGAGAATCACCACTGCACAGAGAGATAAGTCAGGAGAGGTGTGGCAGAACAAGCATCAACATGAGGAGAGCAAACCTGGGCTTGTATCTTTTGGCTGAGATCTGAGTAGCCTTGGGGAAGCTATCTGATCATCAATGATCTCCAGTATGTCAGCTATAGAATCACTTATAGAGACTTCCATGGAACCACCGAGTGCCATGTGCTCCCCTATGTGTCTCATTTAATCTTCACTACACCTTGGGAGACAGATATTAGTATCTCAGTGTTTACAGTCCTTGAAAGCCATTAAATGTATTCAGTGAGTTCATTAGTCAATATTATATAGATATATTATATATGTATGTATGTGTTTTGATATAGGTAATGTCACCTGCCTAGTGGCTAATGCTAGGACTGAAAGAGCAGACGGAGGCTTTAGTAATAAGATAAGAAATTAGAAGCTTGGAAAACATTATAATTCTGAGAACAGCACTGTATTTAATTTGGAAAATGGGATTTATAATTCATTAATAGAAGATTTACAAATTAAAGCCATTAAAGTATAAAATAAACATCATTAATAGATGATTCTTCACTAAAAAGAGTTGAAGGAGGTGGTATGACAAATGCTTGTTTCTAGTGTAAACATATGGAAGTCAATACAATTAATACATCTGAGCCCTATGCATGAAACAGAAATGATCAAGGCCTTTCTGGTATTTCAGTTGAAACATTAAGCTCCACTGTGAAGCTTGAAAATAGTTCCTATGCCTGTTTTCTTGAAAATGATGGCAATGTGAATACAAATGCAAACCCACTGAACAGTCAAGGATTAATGTCACTGTCTGCTTCAGGTCACACTTATCTGTGCGCACAGACACATCCATGGCATATGTCCACATACGTCAATTTCTGGGTGAATGTCACATGTAGGCAAAGAAGCTTTTATTAAAAATGGGGGATTGCAAAGATTATACATTCCTCCTGTTTTTCATCCCAATCCCCTGATCCTTGAGTCTGCTCCTTACACCTATACCTTCACAAAAAGGGACCACAGCACAATGAAAGAAACATAAACTCCTTCTTGCTAGAAGCTCAGGCAAATGGACCAGCAAAAGAGGATTCCCACACCGTGTGAGCTAAAACCCACGATTTGCTTATATGTGGGAATCACTTACCTTTGCTTTCCCAGTCTCTATAGACGATCACAATGTGACTCTGGTGTCAGGACTTACTCACAGTCACTCTGAATATGTGATTCCAGAAATGTATTGGACACACATGCATTGTATTTACAAATCCAGGAAAGGTTGGTGTAACTGAAAAACTGAGGGAGGATCACATTTAAAAAGACAGACCACATCTTCATCAGACTTTGAAGGTCCTTTTGAAGAGCAGCTGAAGTCAGTGAGGCCAGAACCAGCCCTGGCACTGAGTGTCAGCATGGGCTAGGCTGGACTGGCCAGTGCCAGACCTGGGCCCTAAGCACCATTTGCCAGCTGAAGGGGACCAGTCATGAGGGGTCAAGACAGCCAGTTGGCTCAAGTGTCACCTGAACAAAGAGATTCTGCTCCACAATATCTTTACTGTGCTGATTCACCCCAGCAGAATCTCAGGCTTAACGACCCTGCCTCTCCTCTATTCCTCTTCACTGTCTTCTTTTGTAACTCCTCACTCTCACTCCCAGATCCATGAAACATCAGTATTTTTCTGTTACCTAGATAGATCATCTCTGTCCTTTCGCTTAACTTCTTTTCAGAGTAACCACTATGGTTAAGGTTGCAAATTGTTTAAGAAAAGAAAAAAGGTAGTCATTTTTAGACACTACTATGACACTTTTAATAGACTCTTTTCTTCAGATCTTTACAGGGCTGAACAGTTTCCTACAGCTTCCCAGATTGTCATTTTGAAAACTGCCTTTTTATTGAATCTCTTCCACTCACATAAACTATGACTCATTTCACCAATCACAAACAACACTTACCCCTGAAAATTGGCAAAAGTCTAAATCAATCTCAGGAAAAGAAGTCACACAACATGAGCAATTAGTAGAATATGGTAATTATGCACTTCCTTGGTCTCATTTTAAAACCATTTTATTGAGTGTTTTAAAAATAGATTACAAAATCTATCACAATCTGTAAGGGAGGGTCTTGGTTCTGTTCATCAAACTGAAATGTTCATGGTTCCAGTGGTTCCAGGAGGATGGTGCAGAGTCTTAGGGCCAAAGATTGGACCCCTGGTCTTGATAAGTACAGGAGACATACCCACTTGAGGATGCCTGCCATGACCCTCTCCACAGTGAGCAAGCCCCTGTGGCCAACACTAGCATCATCCATAATCTTTCACATTTGAACACGCAGAAAACCCATAAGCATATCAATTTTGAGACTTTGACACGGCTCCATTCCACCTCATCCTGGAAATACTTATCTAAGTATTTCCCAGTCTGCATTTATCTAATGTAGTGACTATGACATCGTCTAGTACTTTTTTAAGATTGACATTCAAGAAGGATTTGAGAGCTGAAGACTGCCATGACTGTGTATTTGTTAATAATCTCCATGGGGGCACTTTCCTAAAGCAGCAATTTGCCTCATTGTCCTATGAAGACCTAAGTCCACCTGTCCAGGATGAAATACTCCGCTTACATCCCTAACTTGATGTTGTCCATTCTAGGCACTGTGTTAAGCTGCTGCGAACTGGAAGGTTCTATGTAGCTATGGCATGGGAGCATTTTGTTTTGTTTTGTCTTGTATACAGGATAATGTCTACCATGGAGCTCTCATGGGGTCAACATCCTTAGTAAAGCACACTTAGACGCCAGTAATAATACCGGCCAATAAAAATGCAATTCTCGGAGAAGAGCACTGCAGCACTCTACAATGTTGGCATTACTCACTGTCATCAAATGATTCTTAATTCAGTAGCTAAAACGCCCATGCAGATCATGTGAAGTTGCCATTTCACAAAACTAGTTGGTAGTGTTACAAACACCAACTTAGAATCCCCTATGATTGTAATAAATTAAACACACTGTCCCAACTTAATCATACCCTCTTCTTCACCTCTTTACTCTACCAAGACTAACATTTGACCACCCCTTTGTAGGTGCTGCTGTGCATGTCCCAGAATCTCATGGAATTTTATGGAGAAGGACATGTCAGGCACAGAAGAATGGTCATCATGGTAGAACAGTGGCCCCAGCATCTTCCTCCATGCCTGGGCACCCTGGACTTGTTGGGGGTGCACACTTGCTGATCGTATATGCCACCTGCCCTCTGGGCTTCCCATGGGCCCACGTGAAATATCTTCAGAGAGCGTTTCCTCACATGCTCCAGTGGAGCAGAAGTCTCTGTGCTCACAGACCTTTGTATGAAACCAACAAGAGAGGCTGCTGCAATTTCTGTCATGTAGGCAAGGCGACTATCACAACAAAAAGCAATCAGGCCCTTAAATCTGAGCCTCTTCCAGCCAGACAGTGCCTTTTCCTTGAATGGAACATTGGTTTACCTAATCATATGAACTCTGTGCTTCAAGTTTTCTCCACGCTGTCTCCTGCTGCCCAGTGTTTCTAGAAGTCTTGGTCCATGCCACAGTTGTTTGGTCTCTGCTCTTTTCCAACAGATACTGGTTGCCATGGAAATATGGAGGGCATTCAGTTTGGACAAGACTCATCGAATCTCTTTATGAAATGAAATTACCATTAGTCATTTCTCTTGGCTCTCTGCAGCAGCAGCTGACATACATCCCACAGCTAAATAAATGGCTCTGGGTAATTAACCTAAGAGTCTCTGTGCTGATGTGGCATAAACATAAGGAGATAAACCTCTGGTTTTAGACGGGCTTGTCCAGTTCCTGCACACCCTTAAACCTTATGAGAAAAAAGACCCTAGGCAGAGACTATTAGAAGCATGAGAGGACTTTGACTCCTGAAGGTGATCTGCAAACTTGAAGGGGAAATTGCATTCACTTGAGGAAATTTCAGTAAGTGGAATGCAGTTCATCTGCAATTGCTCCTGACCCGGACTGACAAAGTGCAGCCCAGCACATGATAGGGCCGGGGTGAATCAGGGAAGAAACCTGGGAACCCATTATGTCCCAGCAAAAACTACTTCCCTTTATCCTGCAAAAGCTACTGACCTGTGAACAGTGTGAGGAAAGAGTCTCTTTGGAAATGTCCTGTGTGTGTGTGTGTGTGTGTGTATTTGATGAAATAATACTTTCATATACACATAAATGCTAATAACCATATTTTAAATAATAGCAATACCCATTTAATTTTCTTTTCCAAGAACTGCAGGTGAGTTCAGGTCTAGAAACAAGTCTGTAGCAAGTCAAATTTTATACTTCTAAGATGTGCTGCAGGGGGACTTCCTGGCTTGAGGTGTTTTACTTGGCTCCCAGCACCCCTGCATAAAGTCAGGGTCCCAAGAGCCTGAAGGAGTCAGACCAGAGACCTGATATAGCCCACGCCCACCCAGGCGTGGGAACCATTGTGAGGGGTGGGAATGAGGGCCAAGAGGGGTGTCTGGTGCTCACTCTGCTACTGGCCAGCTTTGCAGCATGAATTATGAAGTCTCATGTCTGTTGGCTTCAGTGCAGAGCAGTGAGAGCTCTGAATTAAAAGAACATCAAGGCTGTTTCAGACCTGAAAGTCTAATCTGAGGCCTATGTGGAGACCCTCGATTGGGCAGGTCAGTTCAAATTGTGCTGTGTAGGTGTGCTCTTCTCACGAGGGCTAATGCTGGTAGACAGGAAGAGACATCTAGGGAGTCCAGCAAAGTTTCCAAACCTGCCACAGGCTGCTGCCACCTTGCACCATTCATCCGTCAGTCTCATTTGGGGGAAAGAATGGCAGTGCATGGGACAATCAAACCGTAATTAATTGCTGAACCTCACAATGCTGACTTGAAATACCATGGCCTGACTAGACAAATTACCATGACAAATGGATATGACCACATTTTTTTTTTTTTTTTCAGATTCAGACGCTCTCACTGGGAAGAGGCAGCAGATGGCTCAGCACAGTTCAGCTTTCTCTATAGTGCCTCTGTCCTGGTGAATGGGGGTGATGGTGACTGACATCTCCCACTGCCATGAAAAGTTGTTATAATTATGATAGGGGCCTCTTAATAAAACAGGTATATATTGAACTTAAGACATTAAAGCTATTATTGTTATGTTACTATCTCCTCTCTTTTTTCAATATTTTTTTTGTTGACATGTAATTCAAATACCATACATCACCAATTTAATGTGCATATAATAGCATTTTTATTATACTTACAGAGTTGTGCAATTACCACCAGATTCAAGTTTAGAACAAGTTCATCACTGCAAAATGAACCCCATACCCATTAGCAATCACTCCCAATTAGTCCAGTTCTCCCACAACCTAGACACCATCACTCTTCTTTCTACTTCTTACAGATTTGCCTATGCTGCACATTTCATTGATATGGAATCATATGGTATGTTGTCTTTTGTGACTGGCTACTGGCTTCTATCATTTAGCATAATGTTTTCAAGTTACTCATGTTGTAGCATGTGTCAGTACTTCATTTCATTGAATTGCTGAACAATATTTAATTGTATACATATACCACATTTCGTGGATTATCAGTTGATAGACGTGTAGGTATTTTTCACTTTTTGACTACTATGAATAATGTTGCTATGAACACTCATGTACATGCTTTTGTGTTGGCAAATATTTTTATTTCTCTTGGGCATATACCTAAAAGTAGGTCATAGGATGGGTCATAGGAGACCTCTACGTTTAACCTTTTAAAGAATGGCTGGACTTTTTGCAAAGCAGCTGCGCCATTTTACATTCCCACTGGCAGCCTATGAGGGCTCCAGGGTATCCACATCCTCTCCAGTACTTGTGTGTTCATTTTTGTAAAGCCACCATGGTAGTTATGCAGTGGGATCTCACTGTGGTTTTGATTCACATTGCCTCTATGGAGACTGCCATCCATCTTTCTATGTCCTTTTTGGCCGTCTGTATATTCTTTGCAGACTGTTCAAATCTTTGCCCATTTTTAATTTGGTTATTTGTCTTTTTACCATTGAGTTGGAAGAGTTCTTTATATACTCTTGACACAAGTCTCTTATTATATATATATAATTTTAAAATAGATATGTTTAAAGTTTTGTCTATTGTCTTTTTAATTTCTTGGGTGTATAACAGATTTTTTTAATTTTGATAATATTGTATTCATTGTTTTTCTTTTATTGCTTTTGATTTTTGTGTCATATCAAAGAAGACCTTGCCTATCTCAAGATGACAAAGATTTACACCTCTATTTTCTTCTAAGAGTGTTAGAATTTTAGCTCTTAAATTTCAATTTGTAATTCCTTTTGAGTTAATTTTTGTAATAACTGCTTTAAATTCTGTGTTTTCTAAATATTATATTTGTGCCCTCTCAAAGGCAGTTTTTATTCTCTGTTTTGCTTTTTCCATGTATAGGTCAGACTTTCTTCTTTTTTTGCATCTTGCACTTTTTTGTAGAAAAATTATGAATTTAACATGATATATTGTAACATCCATGAATACTGACTCCTCCCCCACTCTCCAGTGTTTGTTGTTGTTGTTTGTTTATTGATGTGTTTGATAACATGGTTAAACTATTTTAATGAGGTCTGTTTCTACTGTACGTAGCCTCTACTGTCAGTATTCAAGGGGCTCAGCCATGGGCATGCATAAAGCCACCATGAAATGTTGGAGGTTTTCTTTCAGGGTCCTTTTGGTGTCTTTTTCTTGTCTTTCTGCTAAGCTAATTGCTTCTCTGGGTATCACACCCTGTTGTAAGGCTCCACTAATTGTGAACTGATTGCTCTATTGTTTTCAACGGTGACCAGGCACATAAATTGCCCTACATACTCCTTCGTTCAAATTTGGGCTCCTTTGCAAAAGTAGTTTTTGAGGCTAGTCTTTGAGGTTTGTTCCCAACCCTAGAGAATTCTCCTCGGTTGTCTGTTTCCCTGGTTCTCTTTGGGAAACTTCTAGCTGGTCTATGCTTTAATACGTTTCTGTCCTCAATCTATTAGAGTCTTCTTAATAGCTTACCATGAAATCTCTAGTGTTTTCTACAGTGCCCTTGGACTTGAACTTCCCCATATACTCTCTTCCAAATAAAGCCAGTTACTTTCAGAACCTTCTTACGGCTTGCCTTCCCCCCACTAATAAAAGCCTATAAGCCACTTTTCCACAACTGAGAACAGAGACAGTGGGCCCTTTCTTTCAGAGAGACACCTCTGCTTTATGAACGGTACTAGGTGAGGGTCAGAAGCCTCAGGTCTTCTTGGCTTGCCTCTCCTGGTGGGGAACCTCTACCCTACAAGTGAGCTAGGGCAATTGGAACTACACTAATTCTGGCCTCCATCAGTGGGGGATACCTGGAGGAAAAGAGGCCCCAGCTTCTCAGCCGTTCTTGCCTAGGATAGAGACTCTGTAAACAGATCTGGAGTGATGAGAAATGCTGATGTCCTGGTTGTTCTGGGAAGATAGCCCTAGACTGGGAGCTAGTAGGCGAGGGACTCCTGTACTCCTAGCTGCACCCACCTCGAGTAGAACATTCATGATTATTGAGCTGGAAGAAGAACGAGGGGCATAGCTAATGGCTTAAATGTGATTTAATAGAATTTTCTTGAATAAACATTTCTTTCTTTGCCATATGCACTAAGAACAGTTTCCAAACACTTTAAATGTTTTTGTACACATAATTTTCATCAGTTATGATTATTTTACTTAAGAAGGGGTCCATGGAACTTCTCATACACCAGTCTAAAGGTCATCTCTCTCATTTCTTTTCAAAAAAGATAATTACAATTTTAGGCAGTTGAATCTTAAATTCATTTGGAGCTGAACTGGTTTGGAGCTAATTTATAATTAAGGCCTCAGTCACTTTTTCTCCAGTAATGATAATATTGAGCAATACAGTGAATACACTTGAGCACAATGTCTAGGTCTACTTGTAACTAGCTCTGTAAATCTCCACAGGGTGTTTGTCTTTTTATTACTAGCCACCAATATATTGAGTTGGAATATCACCAAGTTTTCTAGGAATCTATGAAAAGCGATTCCATTATGTTTGAGTGATTTTATGATTTAAAGAAGATCCTTCTCATATGTTGTGTCATTCACATGTGATACACACCAAGACCCTGTGGCCTGGAGCCATGTCTACTTATTTTCTGATGTTTGGCCTATGGGGTGCAACACGCTTTACTGCATGCTGAGCTGCCTGGTGTTTGCTCAGTTCACAAAGTCTTGATCAGCCTGTGATAGACGTGTTGCAAGTATGATTCAGGCTGACCCATTCCAAATGACGCACCCTCGGGTCCTGGTGTCTGATGTTAGTGCACCTGCAAGTCCTGATGCTCCCAAAGTGCCAGCCAGACAATCTGCCTGACCTGCATGTGTTCAGAAGAGCTGGACTCCCACAGCTCAAAAGAGAGGACATCGAGCTAGGAAGAGGAAGCAACTAATTCTGCCGTTTAAGTTCATGGTTTTCTTTCAATCATTTCATGGCTCTGGGCCTCAGTTTCTCAACTGTAAAATGGTAACATTTGTCAATATATATGTCACCTGTGTTTACAGATGAATTATTTACTTTCACTGGATGACTGCGGGTTCCTGGTGGTGAGGTGGCTAAGGCAGTTGTTTAGGCTAGGAATGCCCAGTTGTCAATTCGAAGTTGATTACTTTTCTGAAATATAAACTCTCTGATTGCTCCTACTCTCACTGGGACATTGAGTGTGAGTACGTGCATGTCAGAAATCGGTTTTGTCATTTTCTGTTTGTTTTTGTGGCAAACCGGAAGGCACTGAGAATCAACTCTAGGTTCCCTACCATCTAGAGTTGATCAACTCTAGATGGTAGGGAACAAAAAAGTGTGTTGCGAGTAGGAGCCTCAAAACAGAAACTGTGCTCCTTATCCCAAAATCCCACAAGACTTGAAGAGGGCTTTGAAGTTCTTCAGATAATGAAATAGGTTCCGAAGCCTTTTCAAGAAGAGTCAGAGGACACCGAGGCCACAGCTCCATGCCTGTTTTCCACACAGGAGAGGCCAGTCGTCATTTGATTCAGAAGTTCTACATCACCAGAGACTAAGAAAACTTCCAGATAACTGCAGAACCTCCAAAATACGGTTTTAAATAAATGAATATATATCCTTAACAGAGCTTCCTTTTTCTGCATGTAAAGTGAATAATTTAATAAAGCTGCTGATAGTGTGTGTAACCTCAGCCCCAGCTCCCAGGAGTGGCACTTCCATCCTTTTCCCATGCTGGTAGTGCAGTGAACTGAGCTGAATTGGGGAGATCATTAACAGGAACTGGTAGCAATTCAGGAGGTGAAGGGTCCCTTGGGCAAGGGGAGAAGAGATTGGCGAAGAAACTTCATATCCAAACAAAACCATAAGAGAAGCCAGCCCAGCGTCAACAGGGCTGGAGAAGAGGGGTGCCCCCACAAGGGGTGTCCCCAGGCTGTAGGATAAAGTAGGAAGGCAAGGAGGGCAAGGAATGGCTTTGCATGAGAATGACACCTGGCACCTAGAGAGGCTGTTCTGGCAATGACATCTGAACACAAGGAAATGTGTCGCTGCATCCACTGCAGACCCTACTCCTCCCCAGCAGGAGGGGAAGCGGGCAGTTGATGGTATCTCTGTCTGTCACGGCATAAAATTACTCACGAAACCTGCTTTAGTAAAGGCAGCCATTTAAAAATAGATATTGATGCATAATAGACATGTTTATAAGGTCCATGTGATATTTTGATACGAGCATACAAGGTGTGATGATCAAATCTGGGTAACTGGAATATCCATCGCCTCAAGCACATATCATTTACCATATTCCAGGTGGTGTACTAAGCACTTTATGTGAAACACACCTTTTAATACTCTTCAGAGCCACAGGAAGGTGGCATTCTTATCCCCATTTTAAAGACAAAAAATATTGAGGCTTCAAAGATATGTAACTTGGCCAAGTGCTGAGCAGCAGTGGAATCTGAACCCATGTCTTTCTAAGTAGAGCTCATGCTCTAACTCACGTGCCTTCCTGCCTTCTCCAGATCAAAAGTTACCTGCTGGCCATCAGCTCACTGCTGCGGGCAGTGGGTGCAGAGCGGGCGCTCCGTGTGGCATGGGGACTCCACCTTCAGAGCAGGCAGTCACCTGCCATGTGGCTGCGTGCCTTTGAAGAGGCTGCTTAACTTCCAGGAGCATTGGCTACTTCTGTCAAAGAAGGATGACACTAAGACATCCAGCCTCACGGTGTCACTGTGGGGATTCGCAGATAATTACGTGAAGGAAAGTTGCTGTCTGCACAAAGCAAAAACTCCATAAATGTAGATGCTATTATTTGCAGCCTTACTGACAGTGTTGTTAATATTACATTTGCAAATCATCATTAGGGCCAGGTCTGAGCTGAGCTGAGGGCTGATTTTGTGTCTGTGTGCTGAGATCTATAGATTCACTATATTAAATATGCTTTATTGCTGCTTAGAGGGAGGAGCTGGTTTCAACGGAGGATGAGGTTCCTTTCTCTAGATCCTCATGAAGAGGAGTGCATGGCCAGGAGTGAGTGGAATCTGTCCCTGTGTTCTGCGAACGCACTGTGCTTCAGAGGAGATGTCTTCCTGTCCTTACCAAGGGAGTGGTGAATTCTGCCTCCTTCTTCCTGTCCATAAGGGGGTCATGCCTTCCAGTGAACTTCATGTCATCTAAATTCCTTTGTCCTTTAATAAGGTCGGACCATCCTCTATGACCTTCTTTCTTCCTGATGTCCAGTTGCTCAACTTGTTATGACAAGAACTGAATTTCTCCTAGAGATTTGGTATACAGTGAACACTACATCTATGGAAGAGAAGCAAAAGGAGGAGGAGGGCAAGATGGACTCAGTGTGGCTGGGAGAGATGCCGGGAACCAGCTGTGTAGGCAGAGTGCTTTGAAATATCTTTTTCACTCCATGCTAAAATTCAGTTTCCACGATTTTACAATAAAGGAGCTTGGCTGCATGAACAACCAGCTTTACATATCAATATAGGCTCACAAATTTAGGGACTAAAATTGAGGTAGAGAGAGAGACAGAGAGAAAGAGAGAGCGAGAGAAACAGTTGATCCTGACTGCACCCTGCGGCTCACCATCCTCATGAGTGATGTCTCCATGGAAGTAAGCCTAGAAACCCAGTGAGGCAATGTCTGGGCTGGATTTCTGGAGCCCTTGCTGACTTAGGATGAATGTGCTCATCAGATGCATTGCCAGCATGGGGTCCGTACCTGGGACTCAGGCCACCATGCAGGACAAAAGGCAAATCACACCGGGAGCCCACACTCGACCAGTGCCCATCCTACCCTGTAAAGGATCTGGAGAATGTTGCTGTTCTCAGCCATAGGACCAACAACACCTACGTGAACATCATGTTCAAATCCATCCAGGACCTGGATGGTTCCAGGTAAGACATGCAAAATTGAGATTAGTTTTAATTAATGTTTTTAAAATGATTTTATCCCACATTTTCAATGAGCATTGTGAATTGTTAATGATCCTGGTCTTTACTTGAAGAAAGCCAAAGCCTAAATTTAATTTTGATTTAGAAAACTTGGCTCTTCAACCCCTACTCCAGTAGCTTCTCGTCACTGGTGGAATATAGTCCAATACCACACCATGCCTGGACTACGCTTTGTGAGCCCGGCTCTGGCTACTTGGCCAACTCCACTCCTTCCCTCCCTCTCCTCTCTGTTAGTGTGTTCTGGCTGTGTGGAGTGACTGGGGATTCTGTCTTCCAGCCTTGCCTCAAATACAAATATTTCATCTCACTTCAGGGGTTTTGCGATGGTTATCCCCTTTGCCTTGGGAGGCTCCTTGGAGAGCCTCAGCTGTGCATATTTCACTTAGGTATCTCCTCAGACATTCTTCTGCAGATGGGCCCCTTGACTACTCCACCAAAATCCCACCATGTAGCCCTCGCCTCAGTTCTCCCTGGCTCTAGTTCTCGTTATCTGGGGGTATTGTCTGTCTCCTTGTTTGGCCCTTGTGTTGCATGAGCTGGACCCAATAAGGTCCAGATACCAAACACATTCACTGAGTTCTCCATTAGCCCCCAGTCCCATCAAGGCCCTCAGTTTCAGACTTCCTTCTGCTCCCAGCCTGGCCTTAACACTGAATGCCCAGAGTATAGAAGCTGGCATTGTTAGCTTCTCTGATTTCTTTTTTTTTTTTTTTTTTTTTTTGAGACGGAGTCTTGCTCTGTGCCCCAGGCTGGAGTGCAGTGGCGCGATCTCGGCTCACTGCAAGCTCCGCCCCCCCGGGTTCACGCCATTCTCCTGCCTCAGCCTCCCAAGTAGCTGGGACTACAGGCGCCCACCACCTCGCCCGGCTAATTTTCTTGTATTTTTAGTAGAGACGGGGTTTCACCGTGTTAGCCAGGATGGTCTCGATCTCCTGACCTCGTGATCCGCCCGTCTCGGCCTCCCAAAGTGCTGGGATTACAGGCTTGAGCCACCGCGCCCGGCCTGCTTCTCTGATTTCTTAGCTCCACCTCCTGTGCTAGCAGATATTCACAGCCCTCAGGGTTGAAGGAGGAGGAGGAAGGAAAACCCCTACATGGCTGGTAGAGTGGCTGACTTCCTCCCTCAAGGACAGCATTGTGGGTCCTATTGAGCCTTCACACGGGGACCTTGACTAGATTTCCAATCATACCAGCTGTGCCTCATATAAGCCACTTATCTTTCCCTTCCTTCCTTCCTTCCTTCCTTCTTCCTCCTCCTCCTCCTCTTTCTCCTCCTTCCTTCTCTCCTTCCTTCCTTTCTTTCGTTTTCTTTCGTGTATTGTATCATTTTGTCATCTTCTGCATTCCAACCTGGGATTTCCCCAATCTTCTGAAGAACATTGCTTTTGCTATTGTTGCTGCTTTAATCTGCATATATATTAAGTTTCACTTTTTGTACTGTAAAGATCAATGATTTTGACAAATACACATATCATGTGTCCGCCATGATACCATCATACAGAATAGTTTCAGCACCCTAAAATTCCCCCATGCTTCACCCGTTTAACCCTATCTCCCTCCCTCTGAATCCCTGGAAATCACTGATCTTTCCACTGTCTTTGTAGTTTTGCCTTTCCAAAAAGTCATATAGTTAGAATCATAAAGTATATACCCTTTTCAGACTGGCTTCCTTCACTTAGCAATATCCAGTTAAGGTTCACATATGTCTTTTCATGGTTTGACAGCTCACTTATTTTTATTACTAAGTAATATTTCATTGTATGAATACGCCACTTTGTTTATTCATTAATTTACCTTTGGAAGACCATCTTGGTTACTTCTCCCTTTTGGTGACTATGAATAAAGTTGCTAAAACGTTCACATTCAGATTTTTGCGTGGACATGATTTTAAAATACTCTGGGTAAATACATAGAACTATAATTGCTGAATCATATGGTAAGACAATCCAGCTTTGTGAGAAACTGACAAGATTTCTGTGTTCCCACCAACAATGAATGAGAGTTCTTGTTGCTCCACATTCTCATCACCAATTGGTTTTATCAGGTTTTTTTAGATCTTAGCATTCCAGTAATAATAGGTATATTAGTATCTCACTGTTGTTTTCATTTGTAATTCCCCAGTGACAAATAATGCTGGGCATCTTTCCATGTGCTTATTTGTCATCTGTATATCATGTTTGATAAAGTACCCTTCAGGTCTTTTGCCAAGTTTTAAAAATTGGGGTCTCATTGATGAATTTTACAGGTTCTTTGTATATTTGGATACAAATCCCTTATCAGATGTGTGTTTTGCAAATATTTTCTCCCAGTCTGTGGCTTGTATTTTCATTCTCTTAATTGTGTCTATCACAGAGCAGTTTTAAATTTTAATCAAGTCCAATTTATCAATTTTTCTTTCATGCATTATGTTTTGGTTTTGTATCTAAAAATTCATCACCCAGTATATCACGTAGATTTTCTGCTATATCTTTGCATTTTACATTTAGGTCTATAGTTGATTTTGAGTTAATATTTGTGAAAAGTGCAAGGTCTGTGTATAGGCTTAATTATTTTTTAATATGGATATTCAAATTTTCCAGCACTATTTTTTTAAAAAAAATCTTCTTTCTTCATTGAATTGCCTTTGTTCCTTTGCTAAAGATCAGTTGAAAGTATTTGTGTGGATCTATTTCTGGGCTGTCTACTCTGTTCCATTAATCTACATGTGTATACTTCCACCAACACCACGCTATCTTGAGTACTGTAGCTCTATAGTAAGTCTTGGAATTGGGTAATGTGACTGCCTTATTTTGTTATTCTTCTTCAATATGACCATTCTGAGTCTTTTCACTTTCCATATACACTTTAGAATCAATTTGTCAATATCTATACAATAGCTTTCTGATATTTTGATTGGGGTTATGTTGAATCTATAGATTAAATTGGACAGAATTGGCATCTTGACAATTTCGAGTCTTCCAACCTATTAATGTTGAATAACTCTCCATATATTTAGATCTTCTTTAACTTCTATCCCTGGAATTTTGCAGCTTTTCCCATATAGATCCTGTGACTGGGCCACTTTTGACTCCTTTGCCATTCCTCAGGCTTCTGCAGGTCATCTCTCTTTCGTCTTTCCCTGAAGGCCTACACCATCTCTCTTAATTCTTAGGAAATAGTTCCCTTCCCCTGCCATGGTGGAAGTCCAGTTGTCTCCCACAGAGCCACCTTTCTTGACTCAAAAGTAGGGCCATCTCCATACCCCCTCAATTTAGATTCCTCCTGTGACAGTTAGAGCCGGTCTCTGCACCCTGCACACTCTGGAGGATACCCATCAGATTCCTGGGTGGTCCGATTGATAACACAGATGGGAAACTTCTTCCCTTCCTAGGGTGGAGGTGAACATGCAACACATAACTCGCTTCAAAGTCATCTTCTTCTTCTTCTTCTTCTTCTTCTTCTTCTTCTTCTTCTTCTTCTTCATCGCCTGCATCTGGATGCTGGGCTTAAACTGACAAAACCAATTTCACAATCTCTTAGGAGGTTCGCAATACACATTGCTTTAAGACACAGCATCCTTAAAATCTCTTGTACTGAAGAGTAAGGATGTGGAGGCCTCAGATGAGACTACAACAGAGTTTCAACATCCTGTTAACCTTGTGTAGTGCCTCTGTCACTAAAGGATGGGTGATCTGTCACTAAAGAATGGATACTTGAGGAAAATAAAATAAAGAATGTGAATTATTGTCATAATATGACACAGAGGAGAGGCAAGTCAACTTGAAAAATTAGGGAGGAGTAGGATAGGAAACAAACTGTAATCACAATCTTTTTGAAAAGACAAACAGTAATATATAATGAAATAATAATGACACACTCTGATAGCTTCTAAAAGGGAGGTCCCCATAGAACTGTGAATTTCAGTCAGCATAATGCTTGAGAATGCCTGGTGGGGGAAATGGGTCATGGAAAGCTTGCTCGAAAAAGTGACACCTGAACTATGTCTTAAAGAATAAGTAGAATTTCAACAGAGGAAGGAATAAGTGACTTGGAAGCAGAAAAGAGGCACAGGAAATAGCAAGAGGAAAACCAATAAAAGAGACATAAAAAATAGTGGTTCTGTCAGAAGCATTTGAACCAGAGAAACTCCATCTTGAATAGGGGTTAGGTAAATAAGGCTGGTCAAAATAGGCATTCTGAGTCACAGGATGAGATAGCAAGTCGGCACAAGATATAGGTCACAAAGCACTTGCTGGTAAAACAGGCTGCAGTAAACAAGCCTGGCTAAAATCCACCAAAACCAAGATGGTGAAAAAGGTGACCTTTGGTCGATCTCACTGTTCATTATACATTAGTCATAATGCATTAGCATGCTAAGAAACACTCCCACCAGTTACAATTTACAGATGCCATGGCAACATAAAGAGGGTTACCCTGTATGGTCCAAAAAGGGGAGGAATCCTCAGTTCCTGGAATTGCTCACCCCCTGTCCCAGAAAGCTCATCAATAATCCACCCCTTGTTAAGGATATAATCAAGAAATAACCATAAAAATGGGCAACTGACAGCCCTTGGGGCTGCTCTGCCTATGAGGTAGCCATTCTTTATTCCTTTACATTCTTAATAAACTTGCTTTCACTTTACTCTATGGATTCACCTTGAATTCTTTCTTGTGCAAGATCCAAGAAATCTCTCTTGAGGTCTAGATCAAGACTTCTTTCTGGTAATAGTTCTCTCCTTCGGTTTAGGGAAGAACAAGAAATTACCAGTATTTGGAATGGAGAATTTATGTATGAAAGTGATAGAAGATGAAAATTAATATTACAATGTAAAATTAATCCATGGCCTAATGGTTGCAATTCTTGTATATCCATGTTAGGGAGTGTGGGCTTTAGCCTGTAGGTGATGGGGAGTCATTAAGGATGTGGAACAGAGCAGTGAGGGGATGGACCCAGAAAAAGGAAGACTTATAATTCAGTCAAATGATACACCTGGAGCAGTCACTCTGTTCCAAGCAGTGGGATGAAAACCAGAGATACATCAGAGGTGAGACAGAGGGTGTTTCTGGCTTGCAGAACTCTCAGGGTCAAGTTTGGATCTTTTGCTGTCAAGGGAGTAAGTGATCATGAGAGTCTAGCAAAAGTATGGAGAAAAAGGAACATAGCCTGGGAATGGTTGGGGAATAGGGTGAGTGACAGGACATGGAACGAATCACAGACCAAGGATGACTAAAGTTTCTAGCATGAGCCAGACAGATGTCAAGATACAAGCTGCAGGATAAATGATGGAAAGAATTAAGCAGGAAAAAGGAGCAGGTGGTGGATCTGTGGTAACTAGATAAGAAGTCAACCGCAGAGTGGTGAGTCAGCCACAGAAGAATTCATGATATATTGAACTATAGAGAGAAGGAACAGACATTATTTATATCTAAAGTATATGCAAGGAGCAACAGAAATAAATTTTTAAAAACTTAGGGGGAAAGGCAATGAGTGATTGTCACAAAGCTCAGACTTGCACAAATGTTCCCCAGAAGCCACAGCTCACCTGGCAAATTGTCCTGCTGAAATTTCCTCCACTTATCCTCACCAGCCCATCCCCCAGCCAGTCAAAATATGACGGGCAGTTTTTTAGTTTAGTCTGCAAATTCAAGGAAGGAAACAAATTATTCCAAAACCCATTTTCCACATAAGCTAAATACAAAGTACAAGAGGCAAATATAAGTTAAGGACTTAGCCCTCAAGCAGTAATGTCTGCCTCTGCTGGGCCAACCATCTGCAGTGCCTTGAGAGTGAATGATGGCTCAGCACACCACCCCTCAATCCAGAAAAGGCCCAAGTCTGCACAGCTGAACTCCTCATTTCTAAAGCTCTTGAAATTTCTCTTCTGATTTGGGCTTCTGCGTCCTTGTCCCACCTCATATCATCTAATGAGGGGTGTGGCTGGATCCACTGAGGTATGGAGGTCAGACATCTGGGTAAAGTTGGTTTAAGGAGGGAAAAGGAAAATTACAGAGGAAGCAGCAGGAGTGTGGTGGCATCTCCTCTTCCCCTTTCCTCAGTTGCCCCTCAGGTAGGGTGTTCCGCGGAACAAGGAACAAGAAGAATAAGTTTCTACATTAACACAAAATCAGAATGAATATTGAATACAACAAGACGGAGTAGACAGGGTCCAAATTCCAAAGCCACTATACCTCAGCATCTAGCCAGATGGCATGGCCATTTCGTTCATTCATCAACCATTTATGCTATAACTATGCATTACAAGCTCAATAAAAGTCTCAAGAGATGCTAAAATTTATTAATTCCTTAAACGTTTAGTTACTGAGCTTCCACTATAGGCCAGATGTTGTGCTAATTTTGGGGATAACATAGTAAGGAATGACTCAAATCAACAAACACCACCAAGACAAGACTGCTGCCCTCTTGAGTCTACAGAAAGCGAAGGAAGCAAAACACACGCGCAAATAAGTGTAAAAACGCACAGCTGTAGTTTAAGTGTCACAAACCAGAGGTACATGAACATTTACTCTAAGAGCAATGGGGAGCCCTATCTGTGTCCAATGCATGGGGACACAAGAAGGTATAGCATATGGGGACATTGCAGGAATGCCTGTATGGCTGGAAGTCAGAGAGTGCTGGGGGCAGAGAGATGCTGACCATGGAAGACTTCTAAGCTAAGCTAATGCATTTTTGCTTCATACCCAGGAAATTAGGAGGCATCGATTTTAAACAAGGAATGAATATAACCATATTTGTATAACATAAAATTCATCCTGGTTGCTGAATGAAGGAGGGATTACGATCCCATAAGAAAAGAAGTAAGAGCCCAGTTGGGAGAAAATGCAGTAGCTGAAACTGTGAATGAGGATCCTGCTAAAGCTATGTCAGTGAGAATAGAGAAGTGGATATGCCAGAAAGACAGTGAGGAAGAGAAGGGGAGGGGAGGGGAGGGAAAGGGAGAGGAGGGGAGGGGAGGGGAAGTGGGGCCGTGAGATTAGAGAGGAGGTGGTGATGGGTGAGGACATCCCTACTTCTGGCATGGTGTCTTATGGGATGGTGAGCTTCTTTTTTAACAAGAGAGGTGATTATGAGAGAGAGAGAGAGAGAGAGACAGAATGAAGCAAAGCTGGGGGCTTCTTAGGTCTACGTATTCTTAGACCTGTATCCTAATGAAAGAAAAATTGTGTATAGTCAAAATTAGCCTACATCCCGCAAACCTCCATTAACTCATCAGAAAACTCAAAAGCCAAGATAAACTTCTGCTCCTCTCTGTAATTTGGCTGTGAGATCCCTCTTCTGGGTCATATATGAGTCCATCGGTATTTTAGACATGAGAAGGCCGAAGGGATAAACCTTTATTTCCGTTTTTAGTAGGACTATATTGATTTCAGGTAAGTTAAATGCGATGTCATCTTCTTGTGTGCATCTTGCAGGATGCCCATGGGTGATGGCTGGAGGAAATGATGGGTGTTGGTTGGTAATCATGGAAGCTACACTGTGTAGTGATAGGGATGAGGACAGGAACCAAGGGTGGCATACTGCTGCTTTTAGCTTCTTGGAACATTTGTCAGTATTTAGAGAGGCTGAAAAATTTGAAACTTCCCTTTGTTATTTTTTTCAGGAAAACAAAAACAAAATAAGCTCCAATGCCACATTCAACTCTCAAATACCAGAGTCAGGTTGGACTTGTTTAGAGTCACCTCTTTTCTGGCACGCTGACATCTTTGGGATGAACTCAGCTCAGAAAACACCTTAGAAAACTCCTTTCCTCTTCTCTGGTGATTAATCAAGGGTTTTCCTTTCCAGACACTGTGTGGCTTCAGTCTCCTCCTTCCAAGTGCATAGGAATCCCGAATGCCCTCTGAAGCTTAATGCATCTTAATCAGTAAAAAGAATGATCATTAGGAATCATAGCCATAAAACTGAAGCCACTTAATCAGCACCCTGATACAGTGTGCACACTTAATTACGATGATTGCCAAGACTGGATTCATTGTCATGCATGTTAACGACTTGCCTTGGTAGCTAACTGATGTCTGAGATGACTCTGGTGTAAAATGGAGCTCCAGCTAGCCAGCTTCCATGGAAGGCTCCAGGTGCCAATGGACGGTCCCCTTCCTCAAGAGGACGCTTGGGCATTTCTCAGAGATACTCGGGCAGCCCTGCTATGGAAGAACAAGGATGGCCATCAGACTTTCAGAGGAGAAATTCAAACCCCACACCATATGAGCTGTCAGAATGGAATATAGATTTCTTATTTAGAGACTTGCTTTCCTCCTCTGCAAGATGACTTCACAAGGACAACTTTTCCTGCACTTTGTGGAGTTTTCCACCAGGATTGATCTATAGCCATCAAAAAACAGAAATGTGAACTCTAAACAAAGATACCAAGCCTCTGCAGTAAACTTTACTCATAGTGAAGGGCAAGATGGGTCCAAGACTTCAGACTAAAGAGAAGAGTTCCAGAGTTTCAGCAGGAGGCATTATTTGGCTTCTGTCAAGACTCACATTTTGAATTCTGATTAGTAGAAAATTACAAAGTCTTGCTCAAGTCTTGTCTTCATTAAATGGTAAGAGCTCTTCTCATGGAATTTTCTCCTAGCTTTCTATATCAAATCTGCAAAGCTTCAAGGCCGGGAAGACTATGTTACAGGTATTCTCACTCTCTTTACACAAAGTTATGAACAAACATATTGGTTTGACTTTTTATGTTTCAATCCCCCGGGTGATTTTGAGGCAGATGTTGGATGTCTGGACTTCGATAAACCTAGTGGTAATGCACCGGGCTGTGACTCCAGAAAGGAATTTTCTGAACCCCAGAAGTAAACAGTGTGGGACAGCAGGCTGCTCTGCCCTCATGGAGCTCTGCAGGAGGCTAGCTTCTGAGTCAGCCCTCACTGCAAAACCTGGGAGCTGCCCTTCTTGTCCTGTCCGTCTCAGACAAATGTGGGACAAAGACTTGCCTAATTAAGTTCTGGTGGCAGACAGGAACCCCTGGCCTCTCCACTGCCATTTTCTTCTCTTCTTCTTTGATGTGGTTTGATAAGTCCCACTCCTTTCTTCTCCCTACCTCTCCCCAAAATCTGCAGTTTCCAAAAATCAGTGTGGGCTGTGCTCACAGGGAAGCCACAGCACACATACTCTGGTGTCTTCAGAGGAAATTCCTTTTCTGGCTCTGTGTCTAGAAGGTTTTTTTTTTTTTGTCAATATTGCAGGGATCTTTAGGGTTTGCTCTCCAGATACTAGACTTAGTGTACATCCCGGTTGTGTGTGTCCAAATCATAAATGGCAGATTGACTCAGGTACAAACCCCAAAGATGGGACTAAATGGATAGTTGGAACCAAACCTAGAGACACAAACAAGACATTTCTGCTGAACTTATGAAATGTAGCCTCAGGTGTGTAACACTTAGGTTATTTCAGTTTCTCACTTGAAAATTAGATACAGTCCCTAAGTGACTACTGCTTCTAGCATCTGAGTTTGATGGTGCTAAAACCACCTTGATCTGGGTTGAGATGTTATAGGTACTTGCTGTCATTAAGAGAAACTTGATTTCTTCCCTTAATCCAGCATCAAGTCCCCTGGCACAGTTTCCTTGGGCGCTTGCTTCATTGAGACAGAGGGAATCCATTAGAGCAAGCACCTCCTGCATGCCACAGGAGCCAGCGAGGCCCAGAGGGGACAGTGCTGACGAACGCTGGAGAGAGTTCACCCAAGGGCATTCCATGTCCTGCTCTAAAGGCAGGTGGGGCAGCGATTACCAGGGGATTTCTTAGGCAGGAATCAGCCAGACTAATAACACAAATGTATACGCCTGTAAGCCCAGAGAGCAGTCTGTTGACAAGCAAAGATGCAAATGCGCTGAAACACTACTTCTGACCTGCGATCCTCAGGCTGTGAGTGGACAGCTATAAAATGCAATAATCCTGACATCACAGTATTGAGTAGGGAGCCCACTAAATGCAGCAAAGAACACCTACTAAGCATTCAGACGATCTAGCCTCAAACCCTGTTTCTCCCAGGAAAGACAGTGAGGAAGAGAAGGGGAGGAGGAGGGGAGGGGAGGGGCAAGTCTTCATTAAAAATGCTCATGAGCAACTCCAGTGGATAAACAATCAGTCATCGCATTTTCCATGCAGAGCTCTGCCTGTGATGGTCACCTTGGTCACCTGCCAGGGGTTGGTCCACTTGGCTCTCAGGACCTCTCGGGGACCTGAAGCAAGTCCTGGGCAAGTCTGTCATTTTTTGCCGCCCCCAGTTCCTTTATCAATGCCATGAAGAAAGTCCCCATCCGGGGGTTCACATACTGTATTTACGTGACCCTCAGGAAGGCTTACCTTGTTCCAGGCACAGTTGTGAGAACTTTACAAGGGTTCACTCGTTTAGCCTCCGTAACAGCCCAGCAAGGTAGGTCCTATTATCCCCAATGTGCAAAGGAGAAAATGGAGGTACAGAGAGGTTAGGTAACTTTCTATATAAGACTTACAAGGATGAAAATATAATAGCACTTACTTTAGGCTAAACCAGTAGTTTGTACACTTTTGTTTAAGTGTACACAGTAAAGAATACTTTTACAGCCGGGCACAGTGACTTACACCTGGAATCCTAGCACTTTGGGAGGTGATAGTGGGAGTATCTCTTAAGACCAGGAGTTCAAGACCACCCTGGCAACATAGCAAGACCCCGTCTTTACAAAAAATAAATAAAAGAATACTTTTACTTTGTAACCCAATATGCATACTGAAATAAAAATCCCACCAGCTTGTGTCACATCATACTGGCTTGGTTGTTATTGTGTAAAAAGCTACCCCAAAATGTAGACTTACAATAGTTATTAGCATATTATACTAACGAATTCTTCAGGTGAGGACTCAAGCAGCATTTAGCTAAGCAGTCATTTTGCTCCTTGTGGAATCAACTGAGGCCATTCAATGGTAATCTTCTGGTGGACTGGTTAATCGGGAAGGTTTGTGGATGGCTTCACTCACATGTCCAGTGCTTGGGCTGGGCTGGCTCAGTGCCTCGGACCAACTGGATCACCAATATGTGGTGTCTCCATGTGGCCTGGGCTTCCTCACAGCATGGCTGCCTCAGAGTAGTCTCACTTGTAACATAGCTGTTCAGGGATCCAAGCCCAAGCTCTTGTTGACAAGGCAGATGCTGCATTGTTTTTATAACCCAGCCTTAGAAATCACAGCATCATTTCTGGCATTTTCTATTGCTCAAAGTAATCACAGTTCTGCCCAGATTCAAGGAGAGGGGAAATAGACCTTACATCTTGCTGGCAGAACAGGGAAGTACCATTCTAGAATAGCATATGGGCTGTAAGAGATTATTGCAGCTATTTTCGAAAATAGAACATACTACAAATACTTAGCCTCATTATATTCAAAACACAGATGCTCCTTGACTTATGATGGGGTAAATCCCAATAAACCCATCATAAATTGAACACATCATAAGCCAAAAATGCATTTAATATACTTATCTACCAAACATCAGAGCTTAGCCTAGCCTAACTTAAACGTGCTGAGACCACTTACATTAGCCTACATTTGGGCAAAATCATCTAACATAAAGTTTATTTCTCATGTAGTTTATTGAACACTCTACATTATGCCCAAATTGTAATGGTTTCACACCATCATAAAATCAAAAAATTGCAAGTCAAATCATTGTAGGTTGCAGACCGTATGAGTACTCTGATACTTTTTGTTTTATTCTGTCACTTTTTGAAAATGTTTGCCACAATACACTTAATTAATTTCGTGACCCACTCATGTGTTATGTCCAGTATAAAAATGAAGAAGGCAATCCCAGCACTTTGGGAGGCCGAGGCGGGCAGATCATGGGGTCAGGAGATTGAGACCGTCCTGGCTAACATGGAGAAACTCCGTCTCTACTAAAAATACAAAAAAAAAAAAAAAATTAGCCTGGCATGGTGGCGGGTGCCTGTAGTTGCAGCTACTCGGGAGGCTGAGGTGGGAGAATGGTGTGAACCCGGGAGGCGGAGCTTGCAGTGACCCGAGATCACGCCACTGCACTCCAGCCTGGGCGACAGAGAGAGACTCCGTTTCAAAAAAAAAAAAAGAAAAAAAAGTGAACAAGGCAGTGTGCTATGCTCTTCCTTTATTTTTAATTTTAAAATACTTAATGCATAAGGATAGTGTATATTCAAGGTGTGTAATGTGATTCGATGTACATATATATTGTGTAATGATTATCACAATCACCACCCATGTTGTATATTAAATCCTCAGAGCTTTTTCTTCTACTAGCTGAAAGTTTGTGTTATTTGATAAACATCTCCTTATTTCCAGCCCAGGCAACAAGTACTTAGATACTCCAAATTATATAGAAAATCCAGTGTGACTTAAAGAGGCCACATAACATGACAGATCCAATATTGATCTTAGCTCAAGCTAATTCCAAAGCAGATGTTCTCCGCAACCCTTCATTCATACTCCCATGTGCAACATGTGATGGTTGCTACCTTGCACCAACGACCCAGGTGTCACCACGTGGCCCCACCGTGGACTGCAGGAGGGGCATGGTGATGTTGCCTGTGAAGTTGTGCGTGCTGTGTGAGCGCGTGGGAGTGAGGGTGTGTGTCTCAGCTCCAGGACGTGTGGATGTGCTCCCCCTGGTGTGCACCCTGAGCTCTGACTGCTGGGTGACGCAGACGTGTGCTTATGGCTGATCAGGCATCAGGGTTTCCCTGTGGCAGGGGGTGTGGGCATCTTACTCCCCACTAAAGTTCACCAAAATGCTTCAGGTCCCTGAGAGGCCCTCACAGCAAGCGGACCAACTCCTGGCAGGTGACCAAGGTGAGCATCACAGGCAGAGCTCTGCATGGAAAACGCGATGACTGATTGTTTATCCACCTGAGTTGCTCATGAGCATTTTTAATGAAGGCTAAGAGAAACCACCAAACACATAAATCATATTAGATGCAAACTGACATTTCCTAATGGCTGAGTTTGGGCAAATGTCAGCTCTTAAGACATCAGTGTATTATTAGATTGGAGACACAATGGTGAGGCCGGCAGCTGTTTCAGGAGGGAAAGCGTCTGCAGTCCAGTAAATGTGAGTTCCCAGCTGACCACCCATGCTTCATCCTCATCCTGCAGAGCCTCCACTCTCCTGAGGAAGGTCACTTGTCACCTGGAAAGATGTAAAACCCACACTAATTATCATGGAGAACAAACATGACTGCCAGCCTGTGAGGGTGAACATGGGCTGCAGCTTCTCCTTCTTCTTCAACATAATAAAGGCTTGAGCACCCCTAGGTCCCCCAGTGGTTTTCATGCACTTGTGCGGTGAGACCTGTCCTCGAGCTGCCCAGAGCAGGAGAAGGTGTCAATGGTCTGGACCTCAGGACAGTGCCAGAGCTCCTGTGCCTTTCTGCCTTCCGCACCTCCTTCGTCTCTCGCTTTCAGTTTGCTTTTGTTCCAAGTGTGCAAGCATCTCTGGTCATCTCCTTCCTCCTCTGCCTTGCTCCCTGCCCTTTGTGCTGGATGGGCTGTTTGTGTTTCTGTGAGGAAAGGAGCTGCTTTTCTTGGCTCCATGTGTTCTTCTACAAGGGTCACGTGTTGCTGTGGGACATCGCTTCTCCAGGTTCTACCTGAGCTCTTCCTCCTTCCCCCTCACAGGCACGTGCTTCAGTGCCTCTGCTCAGAATTCACTCAGTCTGCCTCAAAATGCCCCTTCAGATGGTAACAGGCAGTTGTGTCAGGGTCACCTGCTGTACTTTCTAACTCCACCCCACCCGCTTCCTCCAGGACCAGGAAAACACACTTCAGCATGGTGTTGTCAGATACTGCCCTTTCTGGCAACAGGTAGAGGTGCCTTCACTTAAAAGCTCTGGCCCATCCAGCCCCTAACACCATCAAGCCCCCAGGCACCGGCAAAGGGAGAGCTCTCACCCAGCAGGGGTGGCCGGATTCCATCCTGCTGCCCAGCATCCAGCCATCTGTGTCCCTGGACATCCTATTGCTCCACAAGTTTTCCTCTTCCACAAGACCCCCTCAAGTGGCCCCAGTTCAGACTCCCATTGTAGACCGGGTTTCGGGTCCCCTCCCCCAGGTTCTGGAACACCATGGTAATCTCAGCCCCTTGGCCAAGACTACAGCCAGCCTGCCCTTGACAAGAGCTCAGCCCTGCTCCCCACCCTGGCTCCACCTGGAGAACCACTTCAGTAAGAAAGCACCCTGGAGTCTGGGCATGGTGGCTCACACCTGTAATCTCAGCACTTTGGGAAGTCATACCTGTAATCTCAGCACTTTGGGAGGTCACACCTGTAATCTCAGCACTTTGGGAGGTCACACCTGTAATCTCAGCAAGAAGATTGTTTGAACCCAGAAGTTCAAAACCAACCTGGGCAACATGGTGAGACCCCACCTCTACAGAAAAAAAAAGAAAGAAAAAAAATTAGCTGGGCTTCGTAGCACATTCCTGTGTTCCCAGCTACTTGGAGGCTGAGGTGGAAGGATGCTTGAGCCCAGGAGGTCAAGGCTCCAGGGAGCCATGAAGGTGCCACTGTCCCCCAGCCTGGCCAACAGAATAAGACCCTGTCTCAAAAACAAAAGACAACCCCCCACCCCCAGAAAGCCAGTATCATCACTCCAACCTGGCCCTGTTGGCCACCATGCCTGACACTAGAGAAACACTGACTTCATTAGGGTTCCCCAGAAACAGAAACAGATTCGAGACAAGGATTGGAGCACCCACGGGTTATTTCAGAGGTGCTCCCGGGAAACTGTAGCAGGACTGTGAGGAAGTAAGGGCAGAACAGGCAGTCGGTGATGGGCATGTGACCAAGTGGCTTCCTGTTGCCGGCAGCCTTAGCAGTGCTGGGATTCTTCAGGAAACCCTGTGCCTCTTGGTTTTCCCACCCGAGGGACGGGGGCTGGATATTGGCTCCCGGATTCCTGCCAGTCATTGTTTGAAGGTTGCTCCTGGAGGATCTTGGCTCCCTGGCACTTCCCACTGCCATCCTGAAAGACCCCCGGGCAAAGACATGCACATGTGAGCAACTGGGGGCCCGGTCCAGGATCCAGGGTAGGGTGTGGGCAGGATGCTGCCTGGGCGAATGAGGCAGGTCCAGGATGGCCGAAGCTGGACCAGCCTGGGACCCCGCGGGCCTCTGACTCAGGCCTCCCTGATGGGTTTGTTCACCCTGGGGCACTTCTGCAGCGTCATCTTTCCTCAGCTATATTCCCCTCGACAGCCTCCAATTTTCACACTTTCTTCACAGTTAAATCCTTTGGAAAACTGATGAAAACAGTTCATCTGTGGAAACAGTTTTAGCAGCTAGGCTTTCTTTTGTTTAACTGCTTTGAATTCTCCAAGGCAGATGTTATTAACGTGAGGATTTACAGAGTCCATGGATAGACTCCAAGCAGATCAGAAACCCTGAAATTACACTGTTGATCCATTTGTTTAAGCATGTGCACTTTTCTGGGGAGAATTTGTCTAAAATTCTAAAAGGAAAGCCTGAGTCAGAAAGAAAATTAAGAAAAATGTAAGACCCACTGTTTTAAGGTAAAACTGTAAATCAAAGCACGCTATTCAGATTCTCCGAATGCACACTGACAAAACAGGAAGAACAGACTGAACCCACGGGTCAAAGGGTGATTCTCTAACTCCAACAGGCAGCACAGTGCCCAGCACCAAGCAGGCTCCTATGTGTTGATTAAATGGATGGTCTGGGCCTGATCTCACATCAGGAAGACATTTATCTTTTCCATTACTTATCTGCAAACTCTTAATGCCAGAGAGACAACAAAAAGTAATATATATTGGGTCAGAGAGGTTGATAGCACATCAGGAGGACTATGATCGAGGCTGGAATATCCAGAGAGTTGAGAGTAGAAAGTCTTTGTCTGCATTGGTCAGCTTTTGCTGCATAACAAACCATCCAAACTGTAGTGACTCAAAACAAAAGCCATCTATTTTACTCATTATTATTTAAGGTGGCAGGCTGGGCTGGGCAGCCGGTGGTTCTTCCAGGCTGGGGCGAGCTCAGTAGATCTCTGCCGGGCTTGCCTATGCATCTGGAGTCAGCAGGGCAGTTGGCTAGGTCTCATGATTTAGGATGACCTGGGCTGGGATGGCCGGGATCACTGAGGCTTCTGTCCATGGGATCGCTCATTCTCCAGCAGGTGAGTTCAGATATGTTCAGATATTGATAAGATTCTAAGAGTACAGCGTGGAAACTGCAAGTGCCCTTAGGCCTTAGCTTGAAACTTGTTCCGTCACATCCTGTTGACCAAAGCAAGTCACAAGGCTAGCCCAAATTCAAGGGGAGCAATAAAGAACATTCTACTTGTTAATAGGAAGAGCTGCAAAGTAACATAGTCATTTTTACAGTCCACCACAGTCTACCAAACTGGAATAACCTTCCCACTAAGCTCAGCAGAAATCACCACACTGCAGAATCATAAGCTCAGTAAATGACGGTTGTTTTGAGCCACTATGTTTTGGGGTAGTCTGTTATGTGGCAAAAAATAATTGACACTTTGTCTTAGGTTGGATTCTCTTGGAATGGATGTTGAGATAAAATGAGAAGCTGATCAATTAGGAGGAGTTCCCAGGGAAAGCCAGTAGTAAGTGGGGAATGGAAGGAAGTCTAGCATGAGTGAGATGTCAATCAAAGCCCAGAAAGGGAGAATGAGTTGGCTTAACCTTGCAGGGAACCTCTAGGGACAATGTAGGTTACACCCCAGAGTTGCCCCAGTCAGGAGTGAGGGAACTGTAGCATTTATGTCCCTACACCCATCCGTCATTGGTTAAATTCTAGGAGTGTGCATTTCCAGGCACTTCTGGCTCACTGTGGCACAAGCAAAGTGGGTCTTCCTCAAAACATGGTGCAGCCTCTGAGTAGGAGACCAAGTGCTGGCTGATGGGAGTTCAGTGTGCCTGGAGGGGATGTGCACAAAGTGGCAAAGGCTTCCAGGAGCTGTGGCCTGAGGATCCACATTGTTTGCTCCAAGATCCAGAATGGGTTCTTTTCTCTCCAAGTTTTGGAGCCTTCTCTGTGGGGCCTATTGAATGATCAAAGAGCTTTTACAGTCAAGAAGCTCATTCTCATTTTTCTAGCTGAACATTTCTGGTGTGATTGTGACAATGTTAGTCCATTTCTCCCTGTTTATTCCTCCAGGGAGGAAGCAAATCACTGTGAAGTGTCCTCATCATAACCTTTCGTACCCTTAAAGACCGTTACTCATCTGCCTTCTGGGCACTTTCTGCTGGAGAAGTGGCCTCAACTCCATTAACCTTTCCCCATAAGTGCCAGACTGTCTCCTTTCAATCAGTCAGCATTTTCCTCTCTTAATCCCCTCTCCAATCTTCCCCATCCCAATTTCTTTTAAAAAGGCAAAGACCCAAACCAGACACTGACTGCTCACAATTTTTTTTCTCAGCAATAGGAGTTGGACAAAGCCTTTGCATTCCAACTGGTGTTCCTTACTGTAGATGTAACCTCAGCTGGTTGAAGGTTTGTTTTAACAATAGACTCTTTCTTCTACATGCAATAGTAATAGGTATTATTGTTTTCTATGAGGAACATTCTGAGAGAAAAAGTCAAAATGTAAAATAAATTTTGCGTCAACGGCTCCTTCCTATCAGCAGGAGACTTCACTTGCCTGTCCTAGGAAATGTCTTTCTTGTAACCATGTTGAGGAGTTTAGGGATTTCCCAGGTGTGGTGGCATCATGGGCATCTTGTCATGCACTCCTTTGTGTTATCTCTAAACTGTGATTCCAAATACCTCATGCATGAGAGTAAATCATGGGCCTTCCCTGGAAAGGAAGTACATCTAAGCTTCTTCTAAAGTGTGGCATTTCTGACCTTGAGGACTGGTGTCTCTAGCCTGCAGAAGATGACATTGGCAGTAGGAAGAACCCACGAACCACCTTGAAATACATGAAGGTCTGTCATATGGAATTAACATGCTCCCTTGATCCAAGGGTTGATCTAGGATCAGTCAATGAGGTTTTTAGAGGAGCACAAGGCAACGGGAAATGTGGAACAATATTCTTGCATTCAGAGATATTCACAGACAGGGAAGAATGCATCATCAGAAAGGCCAGTGAATTCAGTAAGAAGGTCTCAATCTCTTGAGTTTATTACAAATACAGGTTCTGGAAACACCCAGTATGTGTTACAGATATGACATCATCAGCTGACCGTGGGTAGATGTGGCTGCTTCCCCTTCAGGTAGCAGTGAGCACAGCAGTGTGAGGTGAGTTACAGGAGGAGGTCCAGACCCTGAGCTTGGATCTCTTTGTAATTAACTTAATGACCATGACCCCTCACCCCTCGTACAGCCTCCAGCTTCCTCATCTGTAGAGTGATGGGAGTGGACATACTCAGCTCTTGCCTCTCTTTGTTCTGCCAAGGTAACTATGCAGCTGGTTTCTCAGTCCCAAAGTGCAGATATCTGAATAAGGGGTAGATTCTTCGTTGCACACAAAATGTGACAGAGTTGCCCATCAGATGAGCCAGTTACTCAATTTGCAGAGGACATTTGTGAATTATCATTCAAACAACAAAACATCCAACAATGAAGTCTGTTCATTTTTACTACCATTATCTTAATTTGTGTTGTTTGATCATAATACTGGTAAGTTTGTCTGATAAACAAGATGGCATTAAGCCAAGAGTGATACCTAGTCAGGCTGCATTTTTTACAGGATACACTCAACCGCGATTCCTTTTGCTAGAGTCCCTTTTGCAGGCAGTTCTTTCACAGACTCATCAGAAGCCCCTCGCTCCAGGGCCGTTAACCAAGTGGCTGTTATTGCAAAAATCTAAGGAGACCAAAGATCTCTGAAGCAGGTCCAGATGTGAGGTGTGGGGTGGAGGAGAGAGACGCGGGCCAGGGTTCAGGGAACCTGCACGCCAGCCCCAGCAACTGTTGACAGCATGTGTGGTTCAGGGGAATGATTTCACACCTTGCACTTAAGTTTTACCCAGTATAGGAAAAACAATGATCTGCCTGACGACCCGGACAGGGGTATAAATGTAATTCATTTATTTCCTCCATTGCTTGGGGCCCCACTGTCCTCAGGAAGATCAAGTTCTTTATGTCTTTCCTTCCAACACTTCATCTTGCACCCACCTTCAGCGTAAGTAGAGAGTGTTATCATTTTCCTTTGAAACAGTGATGGAGAATCTGCAATTACAAAGCTTTGAAAATGCAGACTTACCCACATTTCTCAGCAGTCAAAGCCAACATAAATTAAAAGTTGCTGAAAGAATTAGGGTGGGAATATTGACCTAGCTGAGATTAGAACAGATTTCCTTTTTCCAATATCCACAGTGAATTATGTCTTTAATTTATTTATCCATTTATTTATTTATTTATTTATTTATTTATGACAGGTTCTCACTCTGTGGCCTAGGCTGCAGTGCAGAGGTATGATAATACCTCACTTAAGCCTCAACCTCTTGGGCTCAAGTGATCTTCCTGTCTCAGCCTCCCAAGTAGCTAGGACTACAGGTCCTAATTTTAAAATTTTTTGTAGCAAAGATTTTTTTTCTATGTTGCCCAGGCTGGTCTCAAAATCGTGGCCTCAAGTGATCTTCCTGCTTTGGCCTCCAAATTTCTGGGATTACAGGTGTGAGCCACTCAGCTATGAATTATGTCTTTGAGAAACAACCTTAAAGGCATATTTGGGAGGGAGTATAATATGGGCTTAATGTAAGTTCTCACTGTTGTCTTGAGATACAGATACAGATCCTGCCATGCTCCTGTTCATACCTTAAGAACATTCTCAGAACTATAATTTAGACTGTGGGCTCAGAACTTCTTCATAGTCCAAGTCCAAGAGTCAGAAAGGGATGGACCCTGTAGCAGAGAATGATGAAGATGTGGACGAGGAAGCCCCATAATTTCACCAAATCTTCCCACTGGGCATTTGTGCCTCAACCCAGCTCCAAGGGAAACTGCAGGAAATCCTTTAGGAAAACAGGAACCAGCTCCCCAGACATGTCCATATGATTGATCCTCTTCTGCCCTGTTTTTATCCCTTCTTCCACACTAGGTTCCCTGAAACTCTGTTGCATTCTGCTGAGTTCCTTCTCTTTTTGAAGCCATTGGTGGATGCAACAGCAGCTCCTCCTACACAATGGAACCAGTACAAATCCCAGCAAAGATCAGACAGGGTGTTCTAGCCCAGAAGAGCCAGGATCCTGAGCAACTGCTGAGGTAACACACAGTAAGAGACACCGCAAGACGACTCTAAGAGGGCAGCATCTGGCCTCTCCACCACAGTGCAATGCATCGCAGCCCTTGGGCCAGTCGGCAAACATCGCAGCCCTGACAGTGTGTCCTCTAACAGGATGAGAATGCCTTTCTCTCTTCTGGACTCCTGCAAAGAGTCCAACAAGCCCAATAATCTGTGAGGTGGGTCTGGGTGCGAGGAGACCAGTGGCATGCAGGAAGGAGCAGCGGACGGGGAGCCTGGGCTGCCGTCTGTGCCTTCACCTGCATCGACAACCCGTGTGGCTTCAGGGGAATCGCTTCACACTGTAGGCTTGAGAAAAGGCCCTCTGTGCAGAACTGTAAGCCGAGCGCCAGAGTAACTGAACCTCATTTGCTTCCTGTTCCCCTCCCTTCATTAAGTGACCTCACACATTTCTTCCCTCAACAGTTTTCTGCCTCACTACACCATCTCTGAGGAATAACCTCCGAGTTTTTATTGAAGAATGGAGATTATATTAAGCATATATTTATGTATTTACCATAGAAAACCTATGAAAGACCAAAAAGGAGATAAAAGTTACTGAAATCTCAGGTGCTAAGGGATTCCTGAGTTCCCTTTTATCAAAACTGTACATACTCACATTGGTATTACTGGGTTTTTTTGGCAACCTATTTTATTTCCACTCAGCATGAGATGTTTATTTCCCCTTACCATTTATTGTTTTATATGATATTATTTTAATACTTATTTAGTATTCTGCCACTGAATTTAGCATAGTGTATTTATCCCATCACTAAATATACAGCATTTGGGTTGTATCCACTTTTTCCCATTATAAATTACGTTATAATTATTATCTTTGTGGATGGAGCTTTCTGCATATGACACCCACCATCAGTCATGGTTTTCAGGTCAGGAGCGAGCTCACCAAGCATCAGAACGGCAAGCATTCGTGTGTCTGCACCATCTCTCCGGGTCTGTGAAATGGGCTTTATTTTGTTCCCTACTGTGTCTCTGTCTCTCCTACACTAAGGCCTGACCACTTCCTGTTATCCCAGACTGGGCTAGGCAGGGGAGACTTCAAGAAGGAGGAAGGAATTTTACACAATCATTTGCATCTGAATCTCACTCCATCTATACAGCTTTTTAGCTAAGAACTTTAGTTTTTAACCTCTCTGAGAGGTGGTTTCCCAGACAGTGAAGGTTGCATTAAAATACTCACACCACTGCATTGTCGTGGGAATTTAGGGTAGCAAGGCCTGATGGGCAGTAACCTCACACCAGTGCTATTATTATTACTGTCATGACTATTTTTATAATCAGGTGGGGCAGCAACGCAGGGACTGAGTGTGGCCACACCCCTGCTCTGTGGACCCCAGGCCCTCTTCATGACTATAATAAGCACAAGAATCCTCCCCACTTACCTGGCCATGGCTGCCTGTCATCATGCAAGTTCCTCTGGAAGCAAACAGTTTATTCAAGAGTTAGAGGAAACAACAACAATGGAAACACAAGGAAGGAAAAGGAGATAGGGAAGAGAAGAAGCCGAGAAAGAGTGTGCGGCTAAGCCACCACTGCTGCTACACTGTGACAACTGTGAGTGACAAGGGGTAGATCCTGCTGGGCGCCCTGAGGACCAGTGTACAACACACATCTCAGAGCCACCCACCCAAGGGGATAGGGAACTGGGGTATTTATCCGCCAGCTGCCCTTGGCCATTGGTTGTGGGTTGTTATAGAGAGGAGATTCCCTGTATTTCAGAGAATGCCACCAGCACAGGGATGGGGAATCAAAGCTGGGCCAGTGCTCTGGGAAATGAGGCAAGCCAGAGAGGAGCTCTGGTTGGCTCTGATGCCAGGTGCTACACTGCCAGGGCACACCCTGGTCAGCTTCCTGTGGCTCGTCCCACTCCCTGGGCACCTCGTCTATGCTATGAGACCAGAGAGAGCATCCAGTGTTGAGGTGGGAGGCAGGCCCAGGAGGAGCCCTCAGCAGCCTCCCATGAAGCTTGTTAACTGACAGCAGACCACCCTGGCAGCTTGGCCCATCAGCAAGCATGACACAACAGGTAAGGGTTCCTTCTAGTAGCACAGGCTTCCAGTCCATGATGAGCCAGCCCAGTGTGCCCCTTGCACTGATGAAATGTGAGACTAGTCTTGCCTAAGTATTTCTGCTCCTTTTCTCTGGGTGAGCCAGAGACACTTTGAGATGATCTCTCCCTTGCTGAAGGAGAAGCCAGAAAGGGCTCAAGTGAACTCAAATGGGAGGCAGATAGACAGACAGACATCAAGAGATTTATGGTAAGGAACTGGCTCACACAGTTATGGAACCTAAGATGTCCTAAGAGTTATAATCAGTAAGCCAGAGACCAGGGAGAGTGGGAAGTGTAAGTTCCATTTGAGCCTGAGTCGGAGGGCAGGAGAAGACCCATGTCCCAGAGAAGACCCATGTCCCAGCTCAAAGACAGTCAGGCAGAAAAAGAGAGCCCATCTTTATGCAAACTTTGTTTTATTCAGGACTTCAACAGACTGGATGAGGCCCACCCCCACTGGGAGAGGAAACTGCTTTACTCAGTCTACTGATGTTAATCTCATCCAGAAACCCAGAAACACACTTGCAGACACACCCAGAATAATGCTCAACCAAATATTTGGGCACCCTGTGGCCCAGTCAAATTGACACAAAAAATTACCATGACCAATCAACCCTTTGTCAACTTTGCACTCATATGCACCTCTTTAAACTCTACTTAGTGTCCAAATAAAGACAATAACAAGATCAAAATTCTGTCTAACATGATAAAACTTTCCTGTATACAACCATAGATGCACTAACACCTTCCCCAGAAGAGAAGGTAACATTCTTCCTTCATCCTTACACTCGTCCTTGTTATTTCTTAATATTAATGTTTACATAATAGATGTAAAGTTAGCAATTTTAAAATACTGTGATATAAAGTCAATACAAGCCAAGTGCAGTGGCTCACACCTGTAATCCCAGCACTCCATGAGGCCAAGGTGGATAGATTGTTTGAGCCCAGAAGTTCAAGACCAGCTGAGCAATATGAAAAAACCCCATCTCTACAAAAAAATACAAAAATCAGCTGGGCATGGTGGTTCATACCTGTAATCCCGGCTACTTGGCAAACTGAGGAGGGAGGATCTCCTGAGCCTGGTGATCCGGTCAAGGCTGCAGTGAGTCGTGATTATGCCACTGGACTCCAGCCTGGGCAACAGAGCGAGACCCTCCCTGTCTCAGAAAAATCAATCAGTTAATTAAGTCAATACATGTTATGTACATGATAAGGGTATAAGAGAAGAAAGAAAAACAGACATTTGCTTGACAGGTATATATATATATTTGTTGGTAAACATATGTATGTACACACAGACATTGTCATAAAAATTAGGAGTTATACTCACAGTGATGACAGCCCTCACTTGTGTAACTGGCCACATGGTCCCAGCTGGTGTTTTGCTCACCTCTTCCATCTCTTCCTCTGCATTCCCTGCAACTTCAGCAAGCACCTCAGCTGGTCATGGCTATTTACCTGGTGGTGTGACCCGAACCTTGATTCCTGAAGGCTCTGAATCATTACTAGTCCTGCCTGAATCGGGCTGTAGTTATCCATTGACTTTAACAGGACATGATAATACTAAGAGATGCACGTTGGGACCTCTTGTATTCCAGACACACTTCTCCTTAACCCCACTGTGGAGGAACAGTCCAATGTCCCCTCGGTAGTCAGGGTCAACCACCCAGCCAGTATAGTAACACCTTTCTTTGCCTGTTGATTCAGAGACACGAGAAGTTCTAAGTGGCCAGGTGATTGTCTTAACAATTGTTGTTGGGTTTCCTAGTAAAAGCATTCCTCTTCGTGGAACTAAGATCTCTAGGCCAGTAAAGCATCAGGTCATGGAAACAGGAAGCAAAAATTTTGCTAGTGAGTCATTAGAGGTAATAGTGAGAGGTGCCACTCCCACTTCCACCTTTACTTTCTAGACTCATGAACCTTGGCTATGGAAGAAACAACACCATACATTAGATGCTGATTCAGAGCATATACAGCCTCCTGGGTGACACTGTCCCAGTCCTGGAAGGTATGGCCACCCAACTGGTACTGTAACTGAGTCTTCAAAAGGGCATTCTGTTTTCTATCAAGCCAGCTTCTTCAGAAAGTTGCAGACATGGTAAGACCAACTAATTCCATGAGCATGGGCCAATTGCTGCACTTATTTTGCTGTGAAATGAGTTCCTTAATCAGAAGCCATACTGTGTGGACTATCATGATGGTGGAGAAGACATTCAGTAAGTCCACCGATGATAGTGTTGGTAGAAGCACTGCATGCACGGTAGGCAAATCCACGTCCAGAGTAAATGTCTATTCCACTAAGGCTAAACACAACCCCTTGTATGATGGAAGCTGTTCACTGTAATCAACCTGCCACAGGTAGCTGGCTGATCACCCCAGGGCATCGTATCATATTGAGGGCTCAGTGTAAGTCTCTGCTGTTGGCGGATTAGGTACTCAGCAGTGGCTGTAGTCAGCTTGGCCTTCGTGAGTAGAAGTCCACATTGTTGAACCCACGCATAATCTCCATTCCTGCCACCATGGCCACCTTGTTCATGAGCCCATTTGGCAATTACAACGATGGCTGGGGAAAGAGGCTGACCAATAGCTACAGACTGGGTCATCCTACCCACTTGATTATTAGATTTCTGCCCTGCTGAGGTCACCTATTGGAAATCATTCACACAGATCACAAATATCTTCACATGCTTTTTTACCTCCAAAGAGATCTAGCCACATGCCTCTTCCCAACTTCCTTATCACCAATGTTCCAATCATGTTCCTTCTAAGTTCCTGACCATCAGCCAAACCAGTGACTACAGCCCATGAATAGGTTTGTTTCCCATGTCTGGCCATTTCTCCTTCTAAGCAAAGTGCACAACCAAGTATACTGCACAAAGTTCTACCCACTGGGAGGGTTTCCCTTCACTGCTGTCCTTCAGGGATGTCCCAGAAAGGGGCTGTGGTGCTGCAGCCTCCACTTTCTGGCAGTGCCTGAATATTGTGCAGAACCATCTGTAAACCAGGCCTGAGTCTTCTCTTCATCTATTAACTGATCCTAGGGAACTCTTCATGAGGCCACAGGTGCAGGCTGGGAGAGAGAAGGCAGCATAACAAGAGTGGGGACCATGGATATTTGGGGGACTTCTTCATGTAACTTGCTTGTGCCTTCAGAGTGTACTTGGGCCCAATCACATATATACCACTTCCATTTGCTGATGGAGTACTGCTGTGCACACCCAACTTTATGGCTTGTTGGGTCAGATAACAATCAGCTCATGATGGACAACCCAGGTTGCATGGTAACTTTGTGACTCATGGCTAAGTGTTCAGTCTATACTAAGGCCCAATGACAGGCCAAAAGCTATTTCTCAAAAGGGGAGTAATTATTCACAGAGTACATCAGGGCTTTCCTCCAAAATCCTAAGGGCCTGCACTGAGATTCCCCTATAGGAGCATGCAAAAGATTCCTTGCAACATCCCCAACTGCCACTGACACTTTGAGTACCATTGGATCTTCTGGGTCACATGCACGGCAGCCTGGACCTGCTGCAAAGTGTTCTCTTGTTCTGCTCTTGTTCACTCAAAACTTGCAGCTTTTAGGGTCACGAGATAAATGGGATGAATAACCCAGATGAGGAATATGTTGCCTCCAAACTACAAAGAGGCCCACAAGGCAATGTGCCCCTTTTTTTGTTGTAGGAAGGGCCAGATGCAACAACTTACCCTTCACTTTAGAAGGGATAGTTCAACAGGCCCTACACCACAGAAACCTAGAAATGTCACTGAGGTAGAAGGCCTCTGAATTTTTGTTGGATTTGTTTCCCACCTTCTGATACACAAATATCTTACCAGTAAGTCTGGAGTCATTACTGCTCCTTGCTTACTATGTCCAGTAATCATAGTGTCATTACTGATGTTGATTAGTGTGGTATCCTGTGGAAGGGAAGGGCAATTAAGATCCCTGCAAACAAGTGTGAAGTAGGGCTGGAGAGCTGATAGGCCCTGAGGCAGGACAGTGAAGGTATGTTGCTGACCTTCACAACTGAAAGCAAACTGCTCCTCATGGGCTTGACAAACAGGTAAGAAGAAAGGGGAATTGGCCAGTCAAGAGCTGCATGCCAGGACCCAGGGGATGTGTTACTTTGCTTAAAGATTCAGCTACATCTGATACAGCAGTTGCAACTGGAGTCATTGCCTGGTTAATCTTACGATAAGCCACCATCAGTCTCCAAGATGTGTCTGTCTTCGGCACAGCCCAAATCATCCAGTGAATACATGTGGCAGGAATCACTACCCGTGCATCCTTGAAGTCCTTGATGGTAGCACTAATCTCTGCCATCCATCCAAGAATATAGCATTACTTTTGGTTTATTATTTTCCCAGCTAGAGGCAGTTCTAGTGTCTTCCGCTTGGCTTTTCCTACTCCTCATTCCACAGGTTAGGGGACCAGTGTGGGTGAAGATTCTGAAAGCTACGGAGTATGCCTATTCAAATCATGCACTCCAGAACTCAGAAAATAACCACAGGATGGGCCATGGGACCCACTGGGCCCACTGTGAGATGGACCAGAGCTAAAACTTCATTATCATCTGAATCCCTCCACATATCCCTGCCCCATCAAAAAAAGACCAGATCTGACTGATGGGCCACAGTGAAATTTTGGGTCTCCTGGAATTAGTGTTTGCTCAGAGTCAGTGTCTAGCAGTCTCTGAAAGGTCTACTTCCTTTTCCTCAATGCAGTTATCCTGATATAACATACATGTCTCCATTTTGGGAAGACTAGGAGAAGATTAACAGCACAGACTTTTGAGAGTGCCAGGATCCTTTTTCAAGGTGACCTGTCCTCCCCTTCATTCAAGGGGTTCTGGGTCTGTAAACTAGCTTAGGTCTGGGAATTGATTGAAGGACCTTGATTCTCTGTTTTTATCTTCCAGATTCGATTTTCATTCAGTTGACCTACAACTTTTCTGTTCATTAAAATCATGTAGGAATTTAGCAAGCTTCCTGTCTATCTCACTTCTAGGAACACCATGATCAACTAGCTGATACCACAGGTGCTCTGGAGTCAGTCTACGTGATTGCTGCTTTGGCCCTGCCCTCCACTGCAGTAACCATGCCTTCCTCGTCTTTGGTGGCTGAGTGCTGCCTCCTGGCCCCTGTCACCCCAGGATCTAATTACTCTCATTGCATTTAGGTTTCTTAATTGAGTGGCTGTCATTGCCAATGTAAGGTTCGGCCATCAGAGAAGAGTGATCACAGAGCTCTTCAAGGATGCTGAGGCTCCCCTCACAGACTTGTTTCTCACAGTAGTGATGAAAAGTATGGTTTCTGGGTTCTCCTATTGTGGGTGAGTAGCCCCTAAATGGCAAATCCAGCATAACACTTCCTTTGCTGAAGAGCGCACATTTGCAGATTAGTGCATTACCGGCTCAAACATAATCTCTCACCAGTCGAGAAATTGGGCCTTGGTAAATGCTCTAATTCCTATATTCAAAAACTCCTGTGGTTTGCTGCCAAAGCATCATATTAAATTAGAATGACATCAATCAAATTTTATGAAACTCAAATTTAGAAGATACACACTTAAGACTAATGCTGAGGATAAATTTTTTAAATGAAAATCTCATCTCAGATCCCAGTTGAGACTTAGATGACATTTTTAGACTCTCAGCTTACCTTTTAAAAAATCAAGCAATGTTTTGCATAGCAGACATCATTTACCCCTCATAAGACAGCCCCTCAGCCCAATCAACATCAATGCAACTGTGCAGGGTAGCTCCATGCACGTCGCCAGCTCCCACCACAAGGGCACACAGCGGCCTCCACCTCAAGGCTCTCTCAAAAGCCAACAGAACCCACTGGTGCAGCCTGGGAAGGTGGGAGGAGGATGGTGATGGGATAGTGCTGGTGTGTGTCCCAGGCACAATTGCTGCCAGTGAGAACCAGCAGCTAGTGCATAAATGTCCCATCTTTAAAGGGATGGCTTTTAGGTGAATTCTACAGGGCTTCTCAGAGGATCATTAGTTAGACAAAGACGCCACTGCCCACAGCAACAACCAGCTCAATTATGTTCCTTCTATTGACTTCCTGTCTGTTCCTGTCTCCTTCCCCTCATTGATCCTTCTTGGGATCACCTCTCAAATAAAGTACCTGCACCCAAAACGACGTGTCAGGCTCTGCTTTTGGCAGAGCCCAGGAAAAGACACTGGCTTGCCTACAATCTATGAAAGTGCGGAAACCCATGTGTTTGGTTTTCCATGTTGGGAAGTGATGAATGTGTGTTACTTGAATAAGACCAGAAGGCAGGTATTCTTAGGATAAGAGCACTCTTTTGATGGGGAATTGATTTCAATAGGTATCTTTCCATTCTCAATCCTCATAAATTTACTTACTACAAAGAAAATTTCATGACATGCACTGTGAAAGGTAGAGAGGAGAATAAATTGATTTAATCTCTTGTAGTTATTATATTTTAGGAGGTATAAGCATATGGAAATGTGACCAGTATGGTGGTATGGTATTTAAGATCCAAGTGTCAAGCACAAAAAGGCAACTCATTCAGAGTTCAGAGATTGAAAATATTAGTAGAAACTAGGGTAGTGAGGAAACACATCACGAGATACATAAACCTTGAAATTGGCTCTGAAAAATAACTAGGTTCCTTACCAGTACTAAGGACACTAATATCATAATTCTGAAAAATAATTCCCCATCTTTACCCAACATAAATGACTTGGCCATTCTATCTAGCAGTCATTGCCCCACGGTGGATAATGGGATAGACATGTGGGAACCAGGAGTAACATACAAATGGTGAAGTACGAGGCAGAGAATGAGGATGTGGCAGACCTATAGCTGGAAGAGCAGTCATTCTTTGATTTGTTACATTAGAGCACACTTTTCTTTATCACTACCTTTTGAAGACCTGTGGCCTGCATATACTAAAAAGAATATGCCCTTGGGCTATGCTTGTGGTAACAGGACAGATAGGTAGGTGAACACATTCTGTTAAGATTTACAAGACAGGCATGCTTGAAGCACTAAGTGGAAACAGTGGGATTCACTTATAGAGAGCAGCAGTGAACACACAGGAGTCTATTTACCCTAGACTTAAAAATGAAGCAGTCTCATTCTTAGAACAGCATGAGTTCATTTAGCTTGGAAATGAAAAGAAGACAAAGACATTCAGGGAAAGGATTACATTCACAGCAGGCTTTAAAAGATGACTAGGAGTTCAGTGGACAGCCAAGATGATGCTGGGCGATCTGGGAAGTTATATTGCCTGGGCTGTTGGGTTATTTTTACAAATTACATGTCCCTACTCACAGGGACCCTTGGACTCTGACTTCTCATCCTAACCTTCTGTTTCAGTTCTTTCTATTCAAAGGGACTGAAAGTCCCAGAATTCAAATTATGACCCCCCCAGAAAAGTGTTATTACAAATGCATGAAATAATCTCACTGAAAGGTATGGAGGTGCAAGGTATTGACCTAAGTAATTTTGGAGAAGAACAGAACGTAGAAGCAAAGGAACTGCCCATCAGCACTGTGTTCTAGTTGATAAAGTTGTCTCTAATGGGGCACATGGGTAAATGATTCTGAAACCAGTGTAAGTGTAAACTTCAATGGAACAAATGAGTAAACTGATGGCAGAAGGTGGAGCTAGGTTTCTCACCGTTGGAGCAGAATGTTGTAGAAAATCAAGGGCTTGAACTCATGTGATGCTGGATTAGAGTTGGAGATATCGGCATAAATTTATATTTAGCTTAATATACAGATAGAACAATAGATGTTAGTAAACACACATACATTTCCTTGCTGTATCTGCTGAGAGGGTCTAGAAATAATGATACCCCAAAAGCAATAAACACATCTAACACCCAGGTTTTGGGTTTTGTGGTAGGCAGATCAATTTTTTCCTCATCTTAATCTCATTTATCCTCATCTTAATCTCAGAAACCTGTGAATATGATAGGTTACTGGCTAAGGGAAATTAAAGTTGCTGAAGAAATTAAATTTGCTAATTAGATGACCTTAAAATGAAGAAATTATTCAGGATTATCTGGCTGGACCCAAATTAATGACAAGGGTCCTTGCAAGTAGCAGAGAGAGGCAGAAGATGAGTCCATGTCAGAGTTATGCTCTGTGAGAAAGTCTCTATCAGCCACTGGGAGCTTTGAAGGTGAAAGGGGACCACAAGTCACGGAGTACAGGCAACCTCTAGAAACTGTAGCAGACAAGAAAAATGGATTCTCTATTATGACATGTACCCTTGATATGATGTAATTAGAATGACACTTCAGCCCTGTTGTTTTTCTTTCCAAAACCCATAACTCCATGACTTCTCTAACGGTAAGAAAAACGTACAAATCATCAATAGAAAGCATGCTAAAAAAAATAGTAGTTTCAACAGAAAGCAAGAAAATTGACAATGTCATCAAAAGTAAGCAATTGTAAGAACTGTTACAGCCAAGATTTGCCTGAAGATACAAAATGCAATATAATATCCTGGATGGGATTCTGGAGCGCACACACACACACAGACACACACATATACACACATACACCACACACACACACACACAAACACATACACCACACACACACACACACACACAAACATACACACATACACCACACACACAAACACACACATACACACACACACAAATACACATACACCACACACACACACACAAACATACACACATACACCACACACACACATACACCACACACACGCACACACTGCACACACAAAAATACACACATACACATACACACAGAAACACACCACACATATACACAAAGATACATAGACACACAAACATACACACACACCACACATACACAGACATACACACAACGACACACACACACGAACACACCTCACATACACACACACACACATGCACACACACATAAACACACACATAGGTAAAAACTAAGGTAATCTTAATAAAGTTAAGGACTTTAACTATAATTTAATTAAATTAATTTTAGTTATAATTACAGTAAGGATCTTAATAATAACATATCAATATTATTTCACTAATTGCAATAAATATACTAATGTAAGTTGTTAATAATAGAGGAAACTGGGTGAGGGGTAAATGCGAACTCTGTACTATCTTTGAAACTTTTCTGCAAATTTGAAACTAGTCTAAAATAAAAAAATGTATTCTACTCTTTACTTGTACGAGATCAACTTTTTTAGATTTCACATATGAGTGAGATGATGGAGTATTTGTCTTTCTGTGCTGGTCTTATTCCACTTAACGTAATGTCTTCTAGGCTCATCCATATCGTCACACAAGATTGGATTTCACTCTTTTGAACATCTGAATACTATTCCATTGTGTATCTATACCACTTTTAAAATCCATCCATCTGTTGATGGACACATACACTGAGTCTATATCTTGGCTATTATGAATAGCACTGCAATAAACATGAGGTTCAGGTATCTCTTACATACTGCTTTCACTTTCATATACATTCCTAGTAGTAGGATTGTTGGGTCATATGGTAGTTCCATTTTTAATCTTTTCAGGAACCTCCATCCTGTTGTCCAGATGGCTGTACTAATTTACATTCCCACTAACAGTGTATGAGCTCCTATTTCTCCACATTCTCACCAGCATTTGTTAATTTGTGTCTTTTTAATAATAGCATTCTAACTCTGGCGAGGTGAGAACTCCTTGTGTTTTTTAAATGTATGCATAATAGATGTACATACTTTTGGTGTACATTTGATATTTTGGTACAATCCTATAAAGTGTAAAGATCAAATCAGGGTAATTGGGATATCCATCACCTTACACATTTATCTTTTCTTTATGCCGGAAACATTCAAATTCTTCTCTTCTAGCTATTTTGAATTGTACAATGGATCATTGTTAACTATAGTCACCTACTGATCTCCTGAACACTAGGTCTTATGTCTTCTACCTAACCGAATCTTTGTACCCATTAATGATCTAGAGCATTTTGTCATACACCTGTTGGCCATTTGTATGCCTTCTTTTGAGAAATGTCCATTCAGGTGTTTAAAATCAGATTATTTAAAAATCCTTTTAAAATCAGAATTTTTTTTGCTGTTTGAGTTCCTTATATATTCCAGATATTAACCCCAGATATCAACTCCAGATATTATCAGATGTGAAATGTCAGTTTGCAAATATTTTCTCCCCTCTGTTGGTTGCTTCCCCAGAGGCTGGGGAGAGTAATGGGGAAGGGAGGATGCAGTGAGGCTGCTCAATGGGTACCAAGTTACAGTTAGATAAGGAGAATTAGCTCTTGTAGTCCCTTGCACACTAAGGTGATTATAGTTAAAAACAATGCATTGTATATTTCAAAAGAGTTAGAAGAGAGAATTTTGAATGCTCTCACTACAAAAATGATGAGTGTTCGAGGTGATAGATATACTCATTACCCTGATTTGATCATTACACAATGTATACATGTGCCAAAACATAACACTTCACCCCATAAATATGTACAATTATTACGTGTCAATTAGAAACAAAATAAAACTTTAAGAAGTGTACTAATTCAAAGAGGGGGCAGAGATAGCAGGGCTACACAGAGCAGGGGCTAATGGAACTTTGCAGAGATAAGGTGCCAAATCTTGCAAGGAGGAAAACCCAAACCCGAGAAGATTTTTGTAAGGTTAACTTAAAAGATCAGCGAATTATCATTTAAGTGAAAGCAGTCATGTAGCTGGTTTCTTTTTTCCCCTCTAAATCAGTTTAGAAGACTTGCTTCCAAGGGCACTCATGGGAGGGTTCTGAGTTCGGTCTGTGGCCTGTTGTAAAAAGTTTTAGTACCAAGCCCCTGGCTTCAAAGGGGTGATGAGATTGTTTCTGACCAGCATTTACTCTCTTAGTTGAAAGGAAGTGGTCCCTTCTGTTCAGTTTGTGTCTTGCAGGGAAAAGGAAGGTACGTGAGAAGGATGAAATGTTTTCAGCACGCCTCCCGGGCAGCCCTGTGACCGGGCAGGTTCCAGGAGACTTGAGTCAGTTTCAGCAGGAACTGAGGCTAAAGGATGTGGTTGAATAGGATGGCCGCAGGCTAGGGCTGCAGGAAGCCTCATTTCCATGAGCTGGATAGTCTTGAGACAGTTGGATGTCACAAAACACAGAAAAGGACTAATAGGAAAAAATAGCACCTGAAGAGAAAGTTTTAATGCACAGGGAGATGCATTTAAAAAATAAAGCTACTGTTTCTGCTGGTGAACACTGAAAGAAAGTGCAAAAATAGACTCTTACTATTTCTACATTGGTGAAGCAAAACCCCACTCCTCTCCCAGCAATGAAGAACTCTGTCCCACAATGACACTGACTCTTTTCTTCCATCCCAAGATCACGTACTGCAGACTCGGTAGCACAAAAATCTTTCATGGATGGAACCGGAATCTTGGGTGACAGGCTCCTGCCCACTGAGGACAGCCTGGCCCTACAGCCCCGCCACCCGACTATGGCCCTGGCAGCCCCTCAGTGAGGTCAGAGGGGAGCAGGAGTGTGGAGACAGCCAGCCGATTCGGGTCCTGGCCGTCCTTCACTCAGGCAAGGCCCCTGCCCACACTACTGACGGTCTCTCACATGCAGATTCCTAGGCAGATAAACAACAACATTGATGATGTCCTTGAAGACCTTCATGAGGGTGAATTATCAGATGCTTAGCATGAATTCTGGCCCAGAGAAGTTGCTCAAAAATGCTTCCTCACACCTCCCTGCTCCGTTGTGTCTGTTAGTTGAGCATTTGAGGGCTTGATTATGTGTAAATTTCGTGATGTTTTCTCAGTATATTAAGTCCCAAATGAAACAACTTTCCCCATTTTATCTTTTTGGCTTTCATTCTCCTGCTGTTTTAGAGAGTGCTATGGATAGTTGATGCCACAGAGGTATTTTTGCTAATTTATAATTGTCAGCTGAGACCTAAAAACTGGCTTTATCAACAAACAAAATCCCCAAAATACTGCAAACCTACCCACCCAGAAGCATCACAAGAAGTCACATAATGAAACACTTTCTCAGTTTATGAAATTAGAGGAGGTGCTATCAGAAATAAAGGCACTCTATTAAAATAATAATAATAATAACCATCCCAAGCCTGGAGGAGTGGCTCACACCTGTAATCCCAGCATTTTGGGATGGCAAAGCTTGAAGACTGCTTGAGGCCGAAAGTTCAAGACCTGGCCCGAGCAATACAGTGAGACCCATCTTTACAAGAAATATTAAAACTTAGCCAGGCATGGTGGCAGCTCTTGGGTGGCTGAGGTAGGAAGATCACCTGAGCCCAGGTAGTAGAGGCTGCAGTGAGCTGTGACTACACCATTGCACTCCAGCCTGGGCCACAGTGAAACTGTCTCTTAAAACATATTAAAATAAAAAAGAACTCCTCCAATTCCCATTTATGAACCACTTGCTAAGTGGCAGACTCTGCTGTGCTCAGAAAACATCTCACCGTTCCTCAGACAGTGCTGTGAGCTAAGGGTCATCACTATTCCCACTTTAAAGTGAGGACATGGTGGTGGCAAAGTGGCCAGTAACATCCTCAAGGTAAGACAGTTCTAAACGAGTGAAGGGGATACAAATACAGATTAGCCTGCCACAGTGACATCCAGCCTTGGCTAACCAGTGACTCCTCCAACCCGCACTTGTGGAGGCCACAAGGCCAAACATACTTCAGGTATGCATCTTCACTGATTAAACTGAAGGTGCTCCACGTAATTTCCACAACACTGAATTCATTTGATGGACCCACTAGCCTGCTCCACCGTCTGGAGCCAGCCCCAGCTCTGCCCATTGTGCTAGTGCCATGGCAGGGGACAGGCTCCCAGTCGTCCAGAGCTGGACAGCCCAGAGTGGGGGTTCAACTGAACCTTTCTTTCTCAGCCTCTGTTTCAACTCTGAATAGGGAAGAGCAACATCTTTCTCTCTGATTCATCTAGTTATGTATTCAATGTCTGCTTTAAATGGCTCCATTCTGCAGGTCCAAACATGCACTTCTGAGCTCCCCAGGAAGCAGTTCCACACGCTGCCTCCCTCATCCAAAGTGAGGTCAACTCCATCTGTCCTGTTACACCACAAATCTTGGGGTCATCTTGATATATTTCCTTATCTCACACCCAACAGCTAATCCATTAGGAAAGCCTATGTGCTCCACCTTCAAAGAAAATCCGCATATGATCTCTCTGTCACCATGCTGTTCTCAGCCCCCACTCACTCTCTCCTTTATTACCCTGGTAGGCTGATAACTAGTGCCTCTGCTTCTCTAAGCTCCCCAACACACATTCCATCTTGAATATTTACTAGCCAGAGTCACCTTCCAAAACGTAAATCAAGCCATACTATTCTTCACTCAAATCAGTCATCTGATCTCCCATCCTTTATTCAGAGTGAAGGCCAAAGTCCTTGAAGCCCACAGGCCCTCATGCATTTGGCCCCGTTCCTCTCAGAAGCTTTCTCCCACATGTTCCCTCTTTCTCCCACATCTGAGCCATGCTGGCCTTATTGCTTGTTTTCCAACAAGCCAATCTGGCTGAGGTCATGGCCAGACCCAGCTCGTCCCTGTGCTGGAGTGTTCTTGGCCCAGATTTCTACATGGCCAAGTCCCGCACCTATGGAATAATAGACACAGACCTGGAGCCCGTTCTCAGATTCTCTGCATTACTAGCAATGATCCCAGCTACAGCCACAGGCCCACATAACCTCATGCCCAACTCCTTGCTCAACCACCAGTCTGCTTCTGCACTCAGATGAGAGGCACATGCTGGCTGTGGGTCTGGACTCCTGAGTCATTACCAAGAAAGTTACAGGCTTTGGGTGCCATGCCAGTAGCTACCCTTAAGGTAAACATGGGCCACTGGGAGAGGAAAGACAATGGGAGTCAGGCAGCACCCTCTCCCCTCTCTATGGTGCCTCCCAAAAGCAGTTGGTCCAGAGAACATGAGATTCCTAAGGGAGCACACTGCCGTGCCATCTGCCCTTCTCTGTGGCCATTGATAAAGTGGCTCCTTTTGGTAACCCAACTCTTTACATTGCTTTGCTCACGTCCTGAGCTCGTTTGCCCAGTTCTCCACCCCAATCCTGGGCTTCTACCTCCAAGTTGTTCTCCCTTTATCCTTGCCTCATGGTCTGCTGTCTAGAAAGCTTGGGCTCAGTCATGCTGTAGTGCCTTTGCTCATGTATCTCGAAGGCACATTCTGACCACCTGTGTGATTCTGAGATGTCCCTGGGACTCCTGGTCCCCTTGGTCTGCTGCATTATTTAATTTTTTGTATTGCATTTAACACCTTCTAAGCTGCTGTACCATAACTTACAAATGATATTTATTGTTCCTCTGCTGCAGTGGAAGCTCAGCAAGTGTGTGGATCTTTTCTTCATTGATGCATCCCAGGCATCTACAATCACGCCTGGCATATGGTGGGGACTCAATAAATATTTAGGCAACAATGAATCAGGTCATTGTCAGGCTAACTGGGAAAACAGGAAAAATGCCAGGCATGTAGCAATTAGGACTGACTTCTGCACTTAGCTGCTCTCATGAGTAGCCTCTCTCCTAGCCACTACCTCTCAAGTAACAGTATGACAGTCAAGGTTTATAGCAGTTTGTGAAATATCAAGTGCTCTGGTTAGTACAGCTCTTAACGACCCAAACTCGTGATAAAATGGCCACTGTATTATCCTTCTGTATTGTGTATCAAGTTCAGACCAGGCAAGGTGGGGTTCGCTTGTCTCTGCTCTGTGATGTCTGGAGCCTCAGCTGAACACTTGTTTCTGGGATAACTCAATGATTAGAGGCTGAAATTAATGGAAAACATCTTAAGTCTCATGTCTGGGAATTGCTGTGGGATATTGACCAGAACCACAGTTGAGTTGTCAGCAGAAATATCTACACACAGTTTCCCCATGTGGTGTCTCCAAGTGAGCCAGCTTAAGCTTCCTCACAGCATGACTGAGTTCCCAGAGCCAGTAACCTAAATGAAAAGCTAGAAGCCCTATACTTTTTCTGACCCGGTATCAGGAGTCGCATGGCATCACACGTGCTGTAGTCACTAGCCTGCCAGAGTTGGGGCAGAAAACAGGTCCCATCTCTCAATGAGAGAAGGGCCAAAGTGCAAGTGGAACATCCCAGCCCAGAAGAGCTGAGAAGTCATGACAGCAACACAGTATCCTGGATGGACTCCTGGAACAGAAAAGGGGCATGCAATAAAAAGTAAGGAAATCTGAATGAAGCTGGGACTGTAGTTAACATCAATGCATCAATATTAGTTAATTAACTGTGCCAAATATACCATACTAATATCAGATGTTAATGATAAGGGAAATGGGTGTGGAGTACATGGAAACTCTCTCTACTATCTCCACAGTTTTCCTATCAACAGTCTAAAGCTATTTTCAAAAATAAAGCTTATTTTAAAGAGGAAAAAAGAGCATATGGGACATCGTAAAATGTTGAGACTCTTTTTGGAAAATACAATTATAATCTGCCACAACAAGGAGGAGGTGCTGATACCAACCTTGAAGGGAAAGGCAAGGGCACACAGGTTTAGTATGAAATGGCTATAAAGTCTCTAGATAAAAGCCATGTTTATTATCCAGAGGTATGAAGAAAGGAAGCAATGTCACTCAATAAAAAGAACAAATAGCCCAACAATGCTTTTAGCATTTGACTTTAAATGCATCATGGTCATATTTTGCAGCCAGTTCATCACTACGTGTGCTGTCCACATACAGATGCTCCCTCAAGGTCAATTGGACAGTTTTCATTTAATTATTTAATCACAGATTGCATAAGCATCCAGTGATTCTATAAAATCCAATCATATTAAACTTCAAAGGGGATGAATATGCAGTGGCTTTTTATTCAAACTACATATATTTCTGAAAATGTAGTTTCATCTTAAAATTAAGCTTAATATTTTTAAAAATCATTGAATTAAAACAGTTCTAGCATATTAAAAGGTATGTAAGAAGGAGTGTGGTAAACACGGCCACTAATTTCTTTCTCTTCCCAATGAGAGGTGAGGTCTAATCCCCCTCCCCTGGTTATGGCCTTAGTGGCTCACTTGATCAGTAGAAAACAGCAGGAGTGACTTCCTGAGTTTTCCAAGGGCTACAGTATAAGAAGATGTGAAGCTTCTGCTCTTAGAACCTGTGAGAAGCCCGAGCCACCGGGAAGGGTCCTAGGCAGTGCATGTGTGAACAGCCCCTGCTGCATTCCCAGCAGACAGCCAGCATTCCCGACCTGCCAGCCACCTTAGAAAGTCCAGCCCAGGCGGGGTGACTGCAGCCCGGGCACCATCTAACTATTACCAAATGAGGGATCCCATGCAACAATCACCCAGTCGAGCCCAGGCAACTCACAGATTTCTGAAAGTTAATACATTTTTAAGCCATTAAGCATTGGAATGATTATGCAGCAATAAGTAACCTGTACAAAGATTTATAGATATTTAATAGGTAAAGTTTTAAAATATTCAGGAAGTTTGAAATTGACTAAATGATGTTTAAAACTTGCGGGAAATTATAAAAGAAATTCTAGGGAGAAATATTTGAGTGAGAAGAAAAGCATCCAGGTATCAGTTGAACAAATCAAATAGAAGGATAAGATGTGAACCGTCAATATGTTGTCATCAATGTGGAAAAGCACAACAAAATAGATGTGTCTTAACTGAGTACAGTGCAAGGAATTTGAATACAGGTTGTTTTGTTTTGTTTTGAGATGGGGTCTCCCTCTGTCACCCAGGATGGAGTGCAGTGGCGCCATCTCGGCTCACTGCAACCTTCACCTCCCAGATTCAAGCGATTCTCCTGCCTCAGCCTCCCTAGTAGCTGGGATTACAGGAATGTGCCACCACGCCCGGCTAATTTTTGTATTTTTAGTAGAGATGGGATTTCACCACGTTGGCCAGGCTCATCTCAAACCTCTGACCTCAGGTGATCCACCCAACTCAGTCTCCCAAAGTGCTAGGTTCTTTTTATATTTCTTCTTTTATATTATTTATTCAATAATCTATTTGTTAGTTATTTTGAGTAATATCAACCCTGTGAACCTATTACTCAACATAAAAGCTAGAATCTTAGTTTATTGTATTAACTCTATGGTCCATCATATTCCATTTCCTTGTCTCTTATATTCAAAATAAAATGGTCTTCATATGCATCTTATCTTTCTTTCTTTCCTCTTCTTCTTTATCATTATTATTATTTTTTCTGAGACAGGATCTCCCTCTGTCACCCAGGGTGGAGTGCAGTGGTGTGATCATGGCTCACTGCAGCCTCAACCTCTCAGGCTCAATCGATCCCCCCACCTCAGCCTCCCAAATAGCTGAGACCGTAGGCATACATCCCCATGCCCAGCTAATTTTTTTTGGTAGAGATGGGGTTTCACCATGTTGCCCAGGCTGGTTTCTAACTCCTGGGCTCAAGCAATCTGCTCACCTCGGCCTCGCAAAGTGTTGGGATTACAGGAGTGAGCCACTGTGCCCAGCCCTCTTCTTTCTTGACAGAATCTGCTTACCCTTTTGAAAGCTGCGTTTAGTTTCAGACAAATCCATGTTGCTTCCTAGTTACCTGATCACTAAGCTCATTAGCAAAGATTGAAAAGGATACTAAATTTAAAAATAAAGGTATATTAACTTCAACACTCTCTCATGTTAAAAACTCTCAATGAACTAAGTATTGAAGGAACATGCCTCGAAATAATAAGAGCCACATATGACAAACCCACAGTCAACATCATACTGAATGGGCAAAAACCGGAAGCATTCCTGTTGAAAACTGACGGAAGACAAGGATGCCCTCTCTTACCACTCCTATTCATTACAGTATTGAAAGTCCTGACCAGGGCGATCAGGCAAGAGAAAGAAATAAAGGCATTCAAATAGAAAGAGAGGAAGTCGAACTATCTGTTGGCAAACAGAAGAAATCCCCATAGTCTCAGTACAAAAGCTCCTTAAGCTGATAAACAACTTCAGCAAAGTCTCAGGATACAAAATCAATGTGCAAAAATTACTAACATTCCTATATACCAACAGTAGCCAAACCAACCCAAATCAAGAATGCAATTCCATCTACAATTGCCACAAAAATAAAATAAAATAGCTAGGACTACATCTAACAAGGAAGGCCAAAGATCTCCACCAGGAGAACTAAAAACACTGCTTAAAGAAGTCAGAGATAACACAAACAAATAGAAAAACATTCCATGGTCATGGATGGGGTGAATCAATACCATTAAAATGGCCATACTGCCCAAAACAATTTATGGATTCAATATTATTCCTATCAAACTACCAATGACATTCTTCACAGAACTTAAAAAAAAAAAAACAGTTTCAAAATTCATATGGATTAAAAAGAAAAGAAAAAAAAAAAGCCCAAACAGCCAAGGCAATCCTAAGCAAAAAGAACAAAGCTGGAGTCATCACGTTACCTGACTTTAAACTATACTACAGGGCTATAGTAACCAAATCAGCATTGTACTAGTTTAAAAACAGACATGTAGACAAATGGAACAGAATACAGAACCCAGCAATAAGGTCACATATCTATGACTATCTGATCTTCAACAAACCTGACAAAAACAAGCAATGGGGAACTTCCTATTCAAAAACAAGCAATGGGGACTTCCAATTTAATAAATGGTGCTGGGATAATTAGCTAGTCACATATGGAAGGTTGAAACTGGACTGCTTTCTTACATCATATGTAAAAATTAACTCAAGCTAGATTAGAGGCTTAAGTGTAAAATCCAAAACTCTAAAAACCCTAGAAGACAACCTTGACTATTCTGGACATAGGAATCGGCAAAGATTTCATGATGAAGACACTAAAAGCAAGTGTAACAAAAGCAAACATTGACAAATGGGACCTAATTAAACTAAAGAGCTTCTGCACAGCAAACGAAACTATCAACAGAGTGAACAGACCACCTACAGAATGGGAGAAAATTTTTGCAAACTATGTATCTAACAAAGGTCTAATATCCAGCATCTATAACTTAAACAAATTTACAAGAAAAAAACAAAAAACCCCATTAAAAAGTGGGCAAAGGGCATGAACAAACACTTTGCAAAAGAAGACATACATGTGGCCAATAATCATATGAAAAGAAAGCTCAACATCACTGGTCATTAGAGAAATGAAAATCAAAAGCACAATGAGACACAATCTCACACACATCAGAGCAGCTATTATTAAAAAGTCAAAAAAAAATACATATTGATGAGGTTGCAGAGAAAAAGGAACACTTATACCTGTAGGTGGGAGTGTAATTAGTTCAACAATTGTGGGAGACAGTGTGGTAGTTCCTCAAAGGCCTAAAAGCAGAAATGCCATTTGACCCGGCAATCCTATTACTAGGTATATACCCAAAGGAATATGCATTTTTCTATGAGAAAGACACATGCACACACATTTTCACTGCAGCACTATTCACAATAGCAAAGACATGGAATCAACCTAAATGCCTATCAATGGTAGACTGGATAAATAAAATGTGGTACATATACACCATGGAATACTGTGCAGCTGTAAGAAAGAATGAGATTATGTCCTTTGCAGGAACATGGATGAATCTAGAGACCATTATCCTTAACAGACTAATGCAGGAACAGAAAATCAAGTATCACAAGTTCTCATTATAAGTGGGAGCTAAATGATGAGAACACATGGACACATACAGGGGAACAAGACACACTGGTGCCTACTGGAGGGTGGAGAGTGGAGGAGGGAGAGGATCAGGAAAAAATAACTAATAGGTAATGGCTTAATACCTGGATGATGAAATAATCTGTACAACAACCCCCCCAAGACATAAGTTTACCTATATAACAAACCTCACATATGCTGTACTTAAAATACAAGTTAAAAGTTAAATTTTTAAAAAGGTAATATTAATAGTTACTATTAATTATTAATATTTATTAGTCTGGTTCTGTTACATTGCATGAAACCAATATCTGATTTGGCCTTTCCAGCACTCTTTGGAAACAGACTACATAAGAAGCAACGGGCAGCCCATAGAAACCTCCTTAGTCCTCAGTTTAAAATTAAGATTTAGAGCCATTTATTTATTACAGTACCTATGGTATGTTAGCATTTATATTCATTGTGGTAATAAGCATGATATACACAGTTCATGTCTCCAAGATACTCACGGTAGGAAAAAAAACACGAAAACAAATAAATATAAATGATAAAATAAGTCAAGGGTACAAATAGAACACCAAATTAATTGTGTCTGGAAACTAGGGTATAAAACTCTTCCCCAGGCTATTGACACATGGTTGAGATTCTGAAGGAAGAACAAGGTTTGTCAGAGGGACAAGAGGTGGGGAGAGGGTGGTGGGCAGAATGATTCAGAAAGATGAAGCAGAAGTGCGAAGTCATGGAGACCTGTAGCATCTTTGGATCTAGGGAAGTCACTGGGAACACTCAACAAACTGAGAAGCGATGAGTGAAAGGGTCCTGGAGATTCTCTGAATTGTTTCTTGTAAGTTGCCACCATCCAACACAGCAGACACAAGCCTCGCATGATCGCTGAGTTTGTGGAACCTGGAGCATCCACAGTGAGAGGTGCTGTCGGTTACTGTAAAGTGCACCTTTGGTTTTGAAGACTTAATATGAAAGAAGCTTGTATAACAGCTCATTAACCTTTTTATATTGATGACATCAAAATAACAAGATTTGGATATTCTACACTTAAATAAAACATGGTATTAAAATTAATTTCAGAGACAGGCATGGTGGCTCACGTCTGTAATACCAGCCCTTTGGGAGGCCAAAGCGGGCAGATCTCTTGAGTTCAGGTGTTCGAGACCAGACATGGGCAACATGCCAAAACCCCGTCTCTACAAAAAATACAAAAATTAGCCAGACCTGGTGGTGAGTGCCTGTAGTCTCAGCTACTTGGGAGGCTGAGCCCAGGAGGCGGGGGTTGCAGTGAGGCAAGATGGCACCACTGTAATCCAGTCTGGGTGACAAAGTGAGACCTCGTGTCAAAAAGAAAATAATAAAAATTTTAAAAATTTAAAATGAAATTAATTTCACTTGTTAAAACTTCTTTTAATGTAGTTACTACAAAAGTTAAAGTAACATATGCAGCTTGTGTTATATTTCTATTGGACAGTACTAATCTAGTATATTGGCCTCACCATAGTATCCTTTACTTCCCCCTGTAATATTAATCTGAAAAATCTGCAGTGGACTTTATAGTCTTTAAAAGCTATCATGCCATTAATCTGCATAAACCACTAAGGAAAGTCACAGAGTATAAATCAAGTGTGATGCAGCTTATAATTTGCTTTCAAGAACCAAAGAGGATATCTTATTTTCTAGAATCTTCATGTGTCATGCTTGAAGAAAAAATGAAATTACAATTTCTTGTTTCCAAATATTTATCAGCAATGTTCTAAATACATAATCCAGACAGTTAACTGTTGGGGGAGACCAAATGCCATCTGGTCTCTGGTCTTGACTGCCCAGTTCCCCTAGTAGTCATCATATAAGCATGATGGATAATGTGCTCAGGTCACACTGCTCGAATGCAGGTTGTGTTTAGGCTGCAGTGTCTCTTACATAGATTTCCACATGAAGCACTTAGGATCAGACACAGAGGGTTATTCCTTTTTTTTTTTTTTTCTTTTTTATTCTGAGACAGAGTCTCACTCTGTCACAGAGCTAAAGTGCAGTGGTGTGATCTTGGCTCACTGAAACCTCTGCCTCCTGGGTTCAAGCCATTCTCCTGCCTCAGGGTCCCGAGTAGCTGGGAATACAAGTGCCCGCCACCACACCTGGCTAATTTTTGTATTTTTAGTAGACACAGGGTGTCGCCATGTTGGCCAGACTGGTCTCTAACTTCTGACCTCAAATGATTAGCCAGCCTCAGCCTCCCAAAGTGCTGGGATTCAGGTGTGAGCCACTGCGGCTGGCTCACAGGGTTATTCTATGGAACCAATGTTTTACTGCTACTAAGATACTCCGGTGCCCACCAATCACATCTCCTCATAGGACAGTTGTGGGAACCTACCCACAAGGCTGCACTCCCAATGCCACAGCAGGGACAGGAGACTTGTTGCCCAGAGCACCACTCTGTTCCATAGAGGTCACTCATGTGTAAAGACTACAGTTCCTGGGGCCTTCATGAGTAACACAACATCTCTTAGTGCCAGTAATCACCAAAACTAAGCTCTAAACATCACTTAAATCAAACAACAGGAGAGTAGGAGCTCTAAAAGCCCTCTGATTTTCATAAAATCCTTTTCATAAAATCCTCTTGTGCACTTTCTGTCTTCCTGAATAAAATTAATATTTCCAATATGTCCATGCTACCCATGCTGATAAAAACATAGTGAGTGAATTCTCATCACTGTGAGCTGAGGTTGCAATATATAGACAGAAATGGAAATAATGACCTTGATCATAATAAAGAATAATTAGGCCAGGTGCTATGGCTCACCCCTGTAGCCTGTAATCCCAGCACTTTGGGAGGCCAAGGCGGGTGGATCACCTGAGGTCAGGAGTTCGAGACCAGCCTGGCCAACATGGCAAAACCCAGCCTCTACTAAAAACACACACAAAAAATTAGCTGGGCATGGTGCTGGGCGCCTGTAATCCCAGTTACTCAGGAGGCTGAGTCAGAAGAATCACTTAAACCCAGGAGGTAGAGGTTTCAGTGAGCTGAGATCATGCCACTTCACTCCAGGTTGGGCGAAAGAGTAAAATTCCATCTCAAAAACAAACAAACAAATAAATAAATAAAAAAACAAATAAATAAATAATTTAGGGAGGTCTCCTGCCATGCTGGGCATTTATCCCTATTAGTTCATTTAATCCTGAAAATGTAGTTGCTATTATGTCCTACTTTTTAATGATGATCAGGCAAAGACAAAGAAGGGTTGAATAGCTTGCCCCCAGTCCCACAGTTAAAATATCATGAAGTCAATCACAAAAGTGAGTTGTCTTCCTTCAGAGTAAGCATGGCCAGTCATTATAGAATGCTATCTGCAAATAATTAGACTCTTAGCCTAAGTTTGGCATAAAGAGAAGTAAATTAATGGCGTAAGCAGAAAATCCAAAAGTCAGTGTCAATGAGAACTAAGGTGAGTGGCCACCAGAAGCCCTGTACTCAACTGAGAAGTCAGCTTTTACGACAATCTTTATGACAGGAATAAAGAAGGGGACTCTCGAGCAGTGGTGATATTTATCCTAAGTGTCCAAAGAAGAATCTAGCAAAGAGAGAAAAAAGAAACACAACTATAGAAACTAAACTAAAGGGGTTGTATGTCATCTTGTTTCCAATGGCAACTAATGATTGTCTTCTGGATGCTAGAAGAGCAAGTCACATCTTTAAAAAAGATAAAAAAGGAACAGAGTCAAAAGGATTCCAAGTGGAAATGCTACAATTTTCCCATCTTTTGACTTGAACTTCAGGGATCTCCCACCTGGAGGGAAGATAGTCTTTTATCCTGTTCCTACTTATCTATGACATGGGGCCACCAGCAGCAGTCCATACTTTCATCGATTCCCATGAACACAGTATCTCTGCATGCTAGCCGGGATGATCCAGTGAGAAGGGATCATGCATAATTTCGAGAATTAAGTCTGAGAAGACAAGGGGATAGGAGATGACTAAAAAAAATGATTGCTGCTTCCTCGTGCTTTCAGGCACATGAGTGTATCTCACAGGTAAGCTGTGCTATCGTTTGAATGCTTGTCCCCCCAAACTCATACTGAAGTTTAATGGTCACTGTAACAGTATTAAGAGGTGGGAACTTTGAGAGGCGATTAGATTTTGTGGACTCTGTCATCATGAATGGATTAATGTCTTTATTGTGGGAAATGGACTCATTATCATGGTAGTGGGTTTCTTATAAAAGGACAAGTTTGCCGAGCCCCACCCTGCCTTCTCTTTGCCCTTGCACCGTTTGATGCCTTTTGCTAGGCTATGATGTAGCAAGAAGGCCCTTGCCTTCTGACTCCTCAATCTTAGACTTCTCCACCTCTAAAATTGTAAGAAATAAATTTCTCTTCTTTAGAAACCACTCATTCTCAGGTATTCTTTTACAACAGCACAAAACAGACTAAGATAGAAAATTGATACCAGGGAAGTGGGGTGTTGCTTCAACAAATCCCTTCGCCTTGTGTACATTGCAAACGTCCATCAAAAGGTCACTGTGTCTTCTACACATGTTTTCTCTTATGATTTGTCAATTAAACGTAATATTAATTTTTAAAAAATAAAATTAGCAAGAACGTGCCTACGCTTTCCACAATCTCCCCTATACAGTTTCTCCTGCCCAGATCCTATTACCCACACCCAGCACACATCCTACCAAATGTAAGAGAAACAACGGTGTTTCATTGAGAAATAACAAACGCCAGTTAATGTAGAGTCTGGTCTAAAAAAAGTCTGTGTAATCTGAAATTCTGGTCAAAGAACAGACATACTTTTGGGATGAGACCAATTTGAGGACGAGGGCCAAGCAATTTAGATGAGCCAAGATAATCTTTAAACCAAAGACACAGAAGCGCTGTTCCAGGAAACCAACCCCAAGGCCTCTGTCGGTCAGAACATCTTGGCCTTCCCAGTCACTGAGTGATTTCCAGCCCCGGCCCGCAGACGCATCACTCACATCCGAGCTGGCAAGGACAGGAGGTGAAGCTCAGCCGATTTCTCAGGTGATGCAGGAAGGGGCGGCCCAGTCAATCACGTTCACGCCAGAATAACTGATTAAGGTAGCAGGCCTTCAAGCAGCCTTGCCTGTAGGACGTGACCTCCCAGACCCCCTCTGGCGCCCGCCATACTGATGCGGGTATTACTCCAAGGAAGCGGCTCCCTCTGGCTTCCTTATTCCTCCCTCCTCCTTATTCAGCCTCTCTTAGGTTTTCTGCAGTCGGAACAAAATGCACAGAAGGGATTGTTCACTCATAGTGAAAATTTATTCAGGATAGGTCATTTGTTTTAGTGAAAATAGAACGTTCTTGAAAATGTTGCCATTACTGGAAATTACATTCCTGTTCTGCAAGATAAGAGATGAAACAAAGCTGGTCTCCAGCTTTCTCATAAATGAAAAGTAAAAATCAAAACAAAGCAAAACAAAAGGCACAGAGAACAACCACAGTAGCAAAATGCTTCCAGCCCTGCAGAAGGAGGAAATATTCTGCATACACCATTCTCCATCTATTTAATATTTCTGGGTTTCTGTTTTTGTTTAGTAGAATCAGTGGTTTAGGAGTTGAGCGGGCTAGCTCAGCTGCCTTTGGGAGGAAAGAGTTCTTGATATGGGAGACCACAGAGAAGTCGAGGGCTTATTGTGCATCTCCCAGCTGAAGATCACATACCCCTTTATGGGAGTCTTTAACTGTGGTTGATGGCTGTCTCAGGAACAGGAAACAGAAAAGGCCCCCCCACCATGGGATTATTCCAGAGGTTTCCACACTTGTCTGCAAACCCCCTAAGACTGTGAATTAATTTATCTTAGATTTAACTTGGTCTTCAGAATTATTTTAAATCTTCAGGTCATGTTAATATGCTAAGTTTGAGAATGACTGGATTCTAGGTTTATTAAGCAAACATAAGTCTTGCATTTCATGCTACTAAATGATGGGCACCGAATAAAGGAAACAAATAAAAAACAAAACGATGACAACAAAACAAGCCAGGTCCTTGGAGAGCTTGCACATGACTGAAAGGGTTAAACTATTTGTGCAAATGCTGAAGCCTGCGGTGGTGGCTGGGTCTCTGGAATATGTTCTGGGTTTAACCTCACTCGGTGACTGTCCGATGGTGATGGTCGCGCTCACCCAGAGGGAGCACCCAGTCCCCTGACCCTCTCCTGCAGCTCCTATGCGCTGCCCCTGGGTGCAGGCAGGACTCTCCCGGACATAGCACCTGCCTGACCCATCTCTTGGAGCCTTACACCCCCAACTGTGCCATTTTTGTATCAGATGCTGGTCTTTGTCTGAGAGGAACACTTAACATATTAGGGGAATGAGCTGTTTCTGTGACCTTGGTGGCATATCCTAATCTCCCCCAACTTAAATTGATTGTCTTTTGATTTCACTGTATGGTTGATACAATGCCAAAATTTTTATTTTATATAGCTAAATTTATTAATCACCCTTTTCCTTCTTCTTGGCTTTGCTTCATAGTCACAAAAGCTTCCCATATTCCATATGTACAATTCATATATTTTATATGCAATATAAAATATTTTCCATACTACATATACACAATATATATATGCCACTATTTTTTGTATATTAATTTTATTTCCAAATACCTGAATTGTGAAGTCCCTTATCATTGTCAAAATTTTTTGGTCGACTCTCTTAGTTTTTGATGACAAATGATAAACATTATCTAATATGGCAGCTATTTTGTATCTTTCATCCCACAATTGTATATCTTTAATTTTTTTAATTCATTTTTCTAAGTTTTGGTGGGTAGTGCAACATCAGTAATGACAAATAATATTGGAGATAAATATGAGCTTGCAGCTTTGTATTTTCTCAGACGTTAGTGAGAATGCTTCTAGTGTGTCCCTATAAAGCACGGTGCTTGCTTTGGTACATAGATACACACGATGGTCACAAAGAAGTGACAGTGCATTCCTTTTAAGAGTAGTATTTTAAACACACACACACACACACACACACAGCATGGAAATTGGATTTGTTCATGTGCTTCATCAACATCTTTGGAAATAATCAAAATTTTTTTCTAATATTGAACCTCTTTGCATTCCTGAAATAAACCTTTGTATAATGCTTTCCCTTTTCTTTTCTTTGTTTTTGAGACAGTCTTGCTCTGTTGCCTAGGCTGCAGAGCAGCACTAACATGGCTCACTGTAGCCTCGACCTCCCAGCTCCTCCCACCTCAGCCTTCTGAGTAGCTGAGACCACAGGTGTGTGCCCCCATGCCTGTCTACTTAAAAAAAAAAAAATTGGAGAGGTGAGGTCTCACCATGTTGCCCAGGCTGGTTGCAAACTCCTGGCCTCAAGCTATCCTCCCACCTCAACCTGCAAAGTGCTGAGATTACGAGTGGGAGCCACGGTGCCTAGCACCCCCTGTACAATTCTATTAAAAAGTTTTAATTATTCGGTTTACTGTTATTTATCTTAGGATTTTTTATTGAATGTTGGCTTGTAAAATTGGACTGTAATTTACCATTTCTTATGCAATCATTGTCACATTTTGGTGTAAATAGCATGCTTTTTACTTCAAAATATTATTAAAAAAACAATTATTTTTCTTTGGTCTGAAATATCTTCATATCTTAGGAATTATCAGCTCTAAATGACAGGATTCTTCACTATTTGCTGAAGGTTGAGTAGTCTTTTAATAAACCTCTTAATTTCTTCTGTAATCACTTGTGTTTTCTATCTCTTCTAGATTTTCTCTTCCTTGAGTCAGCTTTGACAAATTATATTTTGTTACAAAATCAGCATTTCCTCCTAGCTTTCAAATGTATTTGACAGAGTTAAGTAATGAGATGTTTTCTAATTTTTAATTATCTGTGATTGTTTTCTCATAATTTCTCATTTTGTGTGTTTGTGACTTTCTTATACTAAAAGCTGTGAATTTTTCTCTGAATCCTGCATTAGCTATATCCCAAATGTTTTGATATGTGAAATTGTTGTTGTTATTGTTTTTGTTATTTTTGTTGTTGTTTACGGTTATCACAACTTTTTTTTTTTTGAGACAGGGCTTCACTCTGTTGCACAGTCTAGAGTGTAGTGGCAGGTGCAATCACAACTCTCTGCAGCCTCAACTTCCCTGGACCCAGGTAATCCTCCCACCTCATCTTCCCAAGTATCCACACTACAGGCGTGCGCCACTACACCTGGCTAATTTTTCGTATTTTTTATGGAGATGGGGCTTCACCATGTTGGCCAGGTTGGTCTTGAATGCCTGCTCTCAGGCTATCCGCCCACCTCAGCCTCCTAAAGTGCTGGAATTAAAGGCTTGAGATACCATGCCAGGCTCTGTTCTGACATTTTTATTTGATTTTATTTTTCAGCCAATTATTGCTTGAGAGCACCTTAAAGTCCAAGTGTTAAGGACTTTTTGTTTTGTCATTGTCCTATTAAATTCTAGCTTTATTATGTTAGATCAGATAATGGTTGTACTTTTGACTTTTAGCATTTACTGTCATTTTCTTTTTCTATTTAGATTCCTTGTATAATCACATTTTGTGACTGTTCCATGGGCATTTGAGACGGTTTAGACTTTGTTTTCAGGGTGTATTATCTTAATCTGTTGAGTAAACATAACTTATTAATTACGATATTTAAGCCTTCCATGTCTTCCTTACATTGTAGAGGTACTTTGAAGACTCCCACTATTGGTGTCTAGTTCTCATTATACCTCTTGTAGTTTTCACGTTATTAACGTGGTTGCTATATTATTTCACAACTATCAAGCTGTGTTCTTCACCCCTTAGCATTTTAAGCGTCTTTCTTTGTTTTGATTAATGATGTTTGGCACGGATTCTATTTAATCTGATGTTAAGATAAATAACCTGCTTTCCTTCTGAAAACATAGGCTAGTTTATACTTTGCACATACTTCTATATTCAAATTTTAATCACTAATTTTATTGACAGCTCTTGTCACAGAATAAAGCTGGGTTTTCATTTTAATAGATGATTTCAGCCCATTTTCTCTTATTGAAATGACTGAGGTTTAGTTTTAGTTCTGTCATTTTATGTTGTTTTCCTTTTTATAGCTTAAAATTGTTTCTATATGTTCTGTTTTTCTTGTACAATTTTCTCTAATTATAAAGAAGATTTGTATTTTTATTTCAGTGGATTGCATTTATAAACATGACTTTCCACAATATCTTTTATTTTTGGACAGTGTTGCTTAGTTGCCGATTATTAGCAACGACTTAATTAATGTTCTTCTTCAACCGCCACTGTCATCTTTCTGGTCCTCCACCTGATTTTAATTGATTACTATCTCTTGTCTATTGCTAAATCACCTATATATGTGTTCTTTTATTTATAGTTTTAAATATCCTTGGAGCACCCCTCCTTTTTCTCCTTCCTCCTGACTTGTTAATTGTGCCATTGGTTCATTGTTAGACCCGATGACATCTCCATTCTAGTCTGTCATTCTTGTTTCATGGACATGTGGTCCCCCAAGCTCACTGTGGTCTCTGCCTTTGCCTTGTCATTCATTAATTCTACATTCTACAAACAGCACTATGAAGTGTTGAAGGGAAGAGGTCCCTGTCATTTACATCGTATACAACGTGCCTTTATACATACGCTGTTTGGTTTCTTAAAGTGAAAGCTGTCTGATAGATGGAAACCACGCTCACATCTCACAGCCCATGTCCAGATGGCTGCTCCATCCTGGAGACCCACCTGCTTCTGGGGTCCTGCTCTCTAGTTCCTTCTTGCTGACTTCTCTTCTACTGACTCTAAGATTCCCTTACCCACCAGAGGAGATAAATCTTCAGTTTAAATACAAGATCGCCCGAGGAAAGTCCCCTTGACTAATTATGCAGGGCAATTCTGTTAGGCCCCAGGGACAAACGTGCTCATCAGACCAGGCCCTGAACCTGCCCTGCATAACCAAGGCCCCTAAGGTGGTTTCCAATGAGTAAAATCAAATCTTAAAATTCTTTCAGCCAAAATTTAATTTTCCACCTTGCCTTGTAATGAAATAAGTCTTTCAAGAAGCTTTTTGTAGAAACATGACATCACTTCTGCTGCAGAAAAAGGAGAGGAGAAAGAGGACAGAGGGGAGGGGGAGGCAGAGTGCGGAGGCCGGAGGCTTCCCAGGCTGTGCAGGCGCCACCCCTCAGGCCTGAGGCTCGCCGCCAACTCAGCAACCGCACACGGCTTTGAAGGGGAAACCAAGGAAAAAGATGGCCCTCCGAAAAACACAGATCAGCCTTAAGACCTGTCCTAAAAGTAACACATAGAAAAGAAGGATCCTTTTGAATTGCGGATACATGCTTTTTCTATCTCTGAAAGTGATGTTTCCGGCAGATGGTGTGGGCTCTGTGATTATGTTGCTCCCATCCCTGTTTCTCAGCAAATAACTGATTTCCTTAGGACAGGAAGCTGACTTTTATTTTATACTTTTCTGTCTAATTCTTGGGGTATATCATGTTAAAAGGAAGGATGTGGCATTGTTCACATCAGAGGCTGGAATGTCTGACAATCCCGTCATCCTGAGGGCGTGCCAGGGAAGGACTGGCAGGGGCTGCAGAGACTGAGCAATAAATGCAGAGCTTCCATTTCCAAACAAGCATTATGGCACGTATTTGTGATCGCTGTGATGAAACCAAACAGTACGGATATTTGAGGGGAGTCCGTTTTGTTTTGTTTTTGGCAGACCCATGTGCACTGTGCCTGGGCGGTGAGTCCCCGCATCTCAGGGCATTGGTGGTTCCCTGCCGTGGGATACAGGTGGTGTCCATGCAGTGCAGCCTCACAGACTTTGTCTGACCTCTCCAGTAGGAAGGTGTCCTTTCTCCTCTAAACTGTCATAAAGTCTTTGAGCTTACTGCCCATTCCTATATTTTCCTGATCTAGTCAGCTTATTCATCCATTCAGTTTATTTCATGCCTGGTAGTCCAAGGACTCCTACACAGAGTTCCCTTGCAATGGCCCATATGTTGAGAATCAGCCTTTTTCTACAGCTCTTACAGCACGAACCTGCCTGGATTCTGACTCCCAGCACAGAGGGCTAGGCTTTGGGGTAAAGCTAATGCCCACAAGGGCAGTTTTCCATGGATGGTGGCTCCTAAGGCACATTCCCTGCAATGTGACTGCAAGGGAGGGCAGCAAAGACACATGCCGATAAGACCCCTCCCCTGTCCTTGCTGCACCACCTTTGTTCCCACCCCGACCTGGGATCTGCCTGCCGGGTGCAGAAAGGCCAAATATCCACTCAGAGGTTTGCAGTGGGACAAGGACAGCATTTATTTGCAGGGCGACAAGAAAGGAGAATCAGGCAGCTCCTGCTTAGGATCTGACCTCACGAATGGCTTACAGCTGAGGGTTTTTAAAGGCAGGGAGGCAGAGGTCACAGGCACAGTTCTAAATCAATACATGGAGGACCTACATTGTTTTGACCTGAAGAGGTGGGACAGCGTGAAGTGAGGATTCACAGGTCATAGTCATAGTAGGAGTCAGATTATGCTTTGTCTAAAATGTGGGGGTCAGCAGAAAAGAATTAGCTCTGGCCTGTGGCCACGACCTCCTCCAGGCTCCTCGGAAAGAAATTTAGGTCAAAGAACAGCAGAGTTCAGTCCTCAGCTTCCCGTTCCCTGAGGCCCAGGTGCCTGCAGACGACATTTTCATTTGGTGAGGCCCAGATTTGTGAGAAACAACTCAGGGTCATATGTTAAGAGGTTCTCTTTAGTTCCTGTGGGGAACTGAACATCTCGTGACAGGTGACTGTAACTTCCTTCACTACTGTTTTAAGCTACTCTTACCTTCTTGCTTATTAAGTTGTTCATTTACTTCTCAAGGCTGGCTGGGTGCCTAGAATTGCCCTTGAAGAAACTTAAAATTTTCCTTTATTTCTATCCTTGGGGGATGGGTGCCCAGCAGGCCCCTCAGAGGGGTTCCTGCTCCAACTCACTCTCTTTTAGGGATGGTGAAAACAGCTAAATAAAATCAAGGTATTTTGGTTCAGCCAAACTCAGTGTGACTCCTTAACCTGCTTCCTATTCAGGTTATGATGCAGGACAGCCCATTCCTTAGCCTCAGATTCCGCTCCATAATCCACCTCATAAGCCGTCTATACAGGTGAATGACGGCCTACTGTCTGCTGGGACAATATATTTGGTCTCCCTGTCATCTTCCCCAAATTCCAAGTTCTCCAGAGCCCCACAAAGTCACAGGTAATTCAGCTAAATGCCTGCAAAACAGCAACCCTGGGGCATTTTTCTTTTAAATCAACTTTATTGAAGTATGATTCATGTACCCTCAAAAGCACCCATGCTAACGGTATAGCCTGGTGACTTCAGATGAGTGGTTGTCTAGGTACCCATCCCCACAGTCAAGCTATGGAGCATGTCACTGCCCTAAATGATCTCATGCCACTTTGCAGTCAGTCCTCTCCAGGTAACAAGGGATCAGGTTTCCTTCACTGCGGATTGGATTTGAGTTTTCCAGAATATCGTATCGTGGAGTCCTGTGACATGTGCACTTGGTGTTGCTTGCTCCTTTTACTGCTAAGTAGGATTCCGCTGTATGAATCAGCAATGTGTTCACCCATTCACCTGTTGGTGGACATTAGAGTTGTCTCCAGTATGGAGCTATTATAAAAACACTGCTATGAACATTTGTGTATGCTTTTTGTGGAACATGCTTTCATTTACCTTTAGTAAATACCCAGGAGTAGAATGGCTAAGTCACATGGTAGGTAGATGTTTAATTTTGTAAGAAATAGCCAAGCAGTTTTCCAAAGGAGCTGCACCATTCCCCGTTCTCCAGTCTCCTGGCAGCACGGAAGCGGCGGCGGGAGCTCGGCAGCCTCATCCGCGTTTAGTTTTGTGGGCTTGGGCTTTCTAGTTTTTGCCCTTCCAGTGGGTGTGTAATGGATTCTTCTCTTTACCTTTAACTTTTTTTTTTTTTGAAATCTTACATCTTGCATTTTGTTAGGGAAAGTTGGCAAAGGGGCAAATGCAAAGCTGAGAAACATGCCTCTCTCTCTGAGAATCTGAAATCCAAATAAAAAAACTGACAACACACTGGGAAGGCCGCCGCGGCAGAGCAAGAAACATGCTGCAGAGCAGCTCCAATGCCTTTCCTGGAAGGAGACACGGGAGGGAGTTTTTAGTTCCCACAGGAAGCATTGAGAGAAGCTTCCCAGAGGAGAGGGCCTCTGGGCTGGGCCCTGAATGACACAGAGGTCTTAGCAGGCCAGAGAGGGGAATGGACTGGGCAGGGCATCCTATGCTGAGAGAATGCTGGAAGCAAAGGACCCGAGGACAAAGTGTCCTAAGTGTCTGGGGAGCCAAGGTATCCTTGAGCGGCTGGTGTGTAGAATGCTAACATTCCCACAGCCCATCCCTGGTGAATTTTAATATTTTTTGAAGTTATAACAAATGCCTGTTCCTTAAAATCTGCATGCCTTGAAAAGTCACTGCAGATGAAGTAGCTGGCACATGTGAAGCATTGAATAAGTGGATGCTGGATGAATGAGCGCGTGAATTAAAGGACCAGATGCCTGAACATAGAACAACGTAAGCAGAAAGTTTGGAGACGGTGCAGATGAAACGCTCGAGGAAGCCCAGAGGAGAGGAGACACACTCCTACTAGAAAACTTAGAGCTTTTCAGAGAACGGGGCTTTCTACGTCTAGCTTTAGATCTAAATGTAAGGAAGGAAAAGCATGTCAAAGACAGAGAACAGCATAAACACAGTTTCATAGGTGGAAACAGGCACAGGATAGAGCATTATTTGGCGCAAATGAGGGGAAAGTTCTACTTTTAATGTTTTCTGTATCTACATGCCAACAACGATATATAATGAACTCTTCTGTGTGTCTTCACTGATACGGTTTTTAGTTTTTAATTCAACAGGCATTGAAGTCAGTGCCTGCTATGAGCTGACACTGGCAATATAATAGTTCACAAGGTATGAGACTTGCCTTCAGGGAACCTCCAGCCCTAGAGAAGCAGTGGAATAAAGTGGCGTATGAAAAAATAGGAAATCATGTCCTTTGCAGCAGCATGGATACTGCTGGGGGCCATTATCCTAAGTGAAATACACAGGAACAAAACCAAATACCACATGTTCTCACTTATAAGTGAGGGAGAGTGAAACATTCGATACTCATGGACATAAAGACAGAGATAATAGACACTGGGAACTACTAGAGGTGGGAGGGAGAGAAGAAGGCAAGGGTTGTGAAACTATCTGTTGAGTACTGTACTCACTACCTGATTCATTCATACCTGAAAAGTCAATGCCACATAGTATACCCAGATAACGAGCCTGCACAGGTGCCTCCTGAAACTAAAATACAAGTTGAAATTATATAAAAAAGAAAAAAGGAAAAGGAAGGGAAGGGAGGGGAAGGGAGGGGAAGGGAGGGGAAGGGAGGGGAAGGGAGGGGAGAGGAGGGGAGGGGAGGGGAGGGGAGGGGAGGGGAGGGGAAGGGAGGGAAAGGAAAGAGGGAGGCTTAAGCAATCAAACTTGATTGCATAGGGGCTGGCAGGGACCTACGAGCTAAGTTCATGCAGGGCCCTCCTTTAGGACATGGAAGTGTCAGTGGTAGAGGAGCCAGAACCACCCAGCAGTGTTGGCTAAAGAGCCGTTGGAGGAATGGGCTGCAGAGGGCCAGCATTGGGAAATTTAGCAAACAGAAAACAGTGGCCAAGAACCCACTGAGCACAGCCTATTCCCATTGAAGCTGGGGCAGAGCTAAGCATGAATGAATTGCAAAGGGCAGAGGGACGACACTTGGAAGGGAGGCCCATCTGCCAGTGCACCAAGAACAAGCTGGAAAAAGTCCAAACCCCAGCATTAGAAAGAGCAAGTCACACGTGTCATGAAGGACGACACACATCTTATACTTTGCCTGTATGTTTTGCCAGTGCTTCCATTATCTGTAGCTATATAACAATCCATTACAGAACTCGGCTTAGAACAGAAACAATTTACTACTTCTCATGATTCTGCCAGGAGTTCAGGAAAGGGTGACTAGGAAGTCCTTCCTCTCCGTGTGGCACCCACTGAGGTCATTCACTTGGTGGCATTCAGTTGGTGGCTGGGCTGGAAGTTTCCAGAAGGTTTCACTCAAAGTGTTTCATCCTTCAATAGTCTAACCAGAGCATCCTCACAGCAAGGTGTTTGGTTTCCCCACAGGGTGTGAGAGTGGTCACTGCCGGGCTTCCTAAGGCCTATGCCTGGAGGAGTCACAACCTCACTGGCACTATGCTCTATCTGCCAAGCAAGTCACAGAGCCAGTGCAGACTGAGGGGCAGACTCCTCCAGGAGAAGGAAGGACCTGAGCCTGCATACATGGGTAGGGAGTAAGAGTGGCTGACCCTGAGCAAATATATGAAAGGAATTATGAGAATTTTCTGGAAGAATCCACTTATCACTTACATGTTTCACAGCCAACTCCCAGGGGAATAAGTGGGTCTTGTCTAGGAAGAGAGAGGATCTGTGAGAGATTTGGGGCTGCAATCCCAGCTTCCTAACACCCAGGCCCATGCGCTTCCAGCTTACATCAGTTTTTTTGTTCATTTTTCTGCTCCATGCCCCACTGCAGCTGGCACTGTGCGGAGGAAGATGGAAAGGTCATGACCTTGCTACATAAATGCCTATGTTTGGTTTTTTTCTTGTTCTTCACTTTTTTGTCTTGCTAAATGCACAAATTAAGCAAATCAAAAAATAGACAAGATCCCTCCCATTTACTAACCCTCTTCCAAAAGTGATTCTGACTTCTATTTACATGGATTTGTATTTATGAACTTTCTCTAAGTTGAGTCATTTACTGTGTACTCTTTTGTGTCTATTTTTTTGTTTTGTTTGTTTGTTTGTTTGTTTGTTTGAACATATGTCTCTTCACTAATCCAGTTGGTGCACAGGGCAGGAGCTGACTTTGTTGTTGGTTTTGTTGTATGGAATTCCACGTAGGAGAATATGCCTTTGCCCTCTGAAAGGTGAAGCCCTGGATTCCTCCATTTTATACCCAACTGTGCTGCCCCTGAGAGTGTCCCCTGGGAGCTTCATCCAGTTTCCTGACTCCAGCAGTTGCAGTGTCAAAACCCACATTCCCACAGCCTGCACTGTCACAGAGATGGCAGCCAGGCCTCCACACCAAGAGGACTCTGCCTGGCATTGGAAGTTCTGCTCTGCTCATGACAAAAAGTGCCTGAGAATCAACACCTTCCCCTACCTGCCCTCAACTGCTGGCTGATGGGCATGGCCAAGAAGGCCCCAGCTCCCACGCCCCTCAGACATATAAGCCTGAGGTGTCTGTGCCACACTAATAAACCAAATTTTCTGGGGTATTAAGCTGCCGTGGCCCATGGCTGTAACTTTCTGGGTAGCATGTCTTTTATTGGCCAGCTTCTCTTTCCCTTATCACTTCTCCACTGCCCAGGGGAGCTTCCTGGGATCACCTCCCAGATAACCTACAGAAAAATCCTCACCTCAGGGTCTACCTCAGGAGGAGAACAAACTCACAGACTCTTAGACATGGCACATCACGTGTGTGTGTGGACAGAAGCACTGAAGCAGGAAAGCCACTTCTGAGTGTGGTCCACCTCCTCCCTCTCCTTTGTGTCACCAAAAAGAACAACAAACCTTAGTAGACAAAGGTGTGTGTGTGTGTGTGTGTATTTTTTTTCTTTTGAAAAGCATTTTTTCCACAAGTCTCAGAGCCTCCTGTCAGGGATGTGTTTGATTTTGAGAAGCGAAACTCAGCTTTTCTAGCATGAGGCATACTTTAGGTTGACAAGATTTTGGTTGCCTAGAGATTATCTTGGTGATATGCTGACTGTTTTTTCATTTCTAAAGGAACTTATTTCACTGCCCTGTTTTTGTGAAATACTGAGAGCTCCCTACTTCTTTGGTTTTTGAAACATGCCGGTGCAACCATGTATGGTGGCAGGGCTTGCCCTGCCGTCTCGCCGTCGGTCTCCAACATGCACTCGCAGCATAAACATTTCTTTTGATTTCTCTGCATTCTTGTGTTCCAGATATGTGCACATATTCACAGAAAGAAAAGAAGTACAATTTCCTCAAAACATAACTGAAAAATTAGAAGCTCCTAGAATACAATATAGGAGATATCTCTATCAATTTACAGTGAGGAGAGGCTCTCTTAAACATGAACAAATACACGAACTGTAATAAAGGAAAAGACTGTTGGATTGGGCTGTGTTAGCATCTGTTCATCAGAGACACCATGAAATAAGTGAAAAACAAAGCATCAGGCCAGAGGATGCGGATGGCAAAGGCAGCTATTAAAAATTCCAAAAATTGCCGGGCACGGTGGCTCACACCTGTAATCACAGCATTTTGGGAGGCCAAGGTAGGTGGATCAATTGAGGTGAGGAGTTCGAGTCCAGCCTGGCCAAAATGGTGAAACTCCATCTCTACTAAAAACACATTAAAAAAAAAAAAAAAAAAAAAGTTAGCCGGGCATGGTGGAGCACACCTGTAATCCCAGCTACTCAGAAGGCTGAGGCAAGAGAATTGCTTGAATCCAGGAGGCAGAGGTTGCAGTGAGCTGACATCATGACACTGCACTCCAGCCTAGGCAACAGGGAGAGACTCTGTCTCAAAAAAAAAAAAAAAAAAACTTCCAAAAATTAATTTAAAAAGACAACCTAATAGGAAAATGAGTTAAAGACTTGAACAAGCACTTGATAAAAGAGGTACTTATATGAAAGATTCCTAATATCATTAGTTTTCGGGGAAATGCAGACTAAAACAAAAATGAGAAGTCATTAGACGTATATCAGAATAGCCTAATCTAAGCTAAATACAAATCCTGATAATGCCAAGCATTCATGAGAACATGGACAACTCAGACTCTCAGTTGGCGTGACATTTTGGAAAAAAATGTTGAGCAGTATTTCTTAAATCCAAACATGCATAGGACTCATGACACAACAACTTATATTCAGGTATTTATGGCATGTATAAGAATGTTCAGAGGAGCATGTTAGTAGCAAGGAAACTGAATAACCTACATAGACATCAATGCCAGAATAATTTTAAAAGTATGGCTTACTTATATAGTGAGATGCTTATACAAAAAATGAAAAGAATATTCTACTTCTATATGAACAATTAGATCAATGTCACAGATATAATGGAACCAGACTTAGAAGAACACACATCAAATGATTCCATTTATATGAAGTGTACAAACACCATTCTGTGGGGCAGGAAGTCAGAATATTGATTAGCTTTGTTGGGGGAGGGAGGGTGGATTGTGAGTGGATTCAGTTTCTTTGTTTGTTTAATCTAGAGATTTAGCAAACCAACAAGGAATTTAAATCAGGGAGGAAAAGCAAAGACAATAATCCAAAAAGACAAACGTTTATGTAGCAGCTGCCCTAGGCTGCAATGATGAGATCATCAGATAAGAACAGCTGAGGAAATTCAGTGTCAACATTCACAGTAAGCCTGAAGTCCCAGATTGCTTCAAACAGAAAAGATAACCTAGGAGGTTATAGCAAGACAGAACCTATTGCATTTATCCGCTCTGGCTAAATCACTCTCCACCCCATTTCTCTCTGTGCCACTGTCCTTCTCCATATTCTGAACAGCACTTATCATGCTCCATGTTTAGATGATTTCTGTATTCGTTTGCACATGTCTGTTTAGCTCCTGACCCTTTATGGGTCTTTGGAAGAACAGATGTTCTTAATGTTAATGTAATGTAACTCATCAGTATTTTTCTATCATTTGCTTTTTTCTTTACATTTTATTGTATCTCAGAAACATATCACAGTTTGATTTTAAGTTAAGTCTTCAATTCACCTTCTTGGCTAAGATGTGTCCTTTTCACTTGCTAGTAATCCATGACGCAGATATGTCTTCACTGCACTGCCCCACTGTATTGAATTGAAATGGGATGGTGACACAGAGATAGGGAAAACCTTTCTGAAGCAACCTGGGACTTCAGTGAAGCAGAGCCATGTGTGGGGAGACATGAAGGCATTTTGCCAGTAACATGGGTCAGACAGAGCCAACTAACTGCAGAAGGTGGAGGCCAAGTGAGGCTAACCTATTGGGGAGAATCGACCACATCCAGCAGCCTCCAGAGGCAGAAACACTGGGGATGTAAGGACCGCTGTTCCCAATGCTCATGATGCTCACCAGTCCATACGAAACAGATCTATTTGCCTCTACTTTTCATAACAAATGCAGGCATTCAAGTGTTAATAAAACTGCTGCATTTTTAATATATTGGAAACATACTTGGGAATTAAATCCTGATTTAAAAGACTTTTAAAAATAAAAAGAGCACAGTGCACTTTGAAGAACTACGTTGACTCGTGAAATGGGAAAGTGATTGGAGAATTTGCCATGGGTTCTTCATTGACCCAAATAGCCCAAACTTATAGATGGCAATGCACATATAGGTCACATTTTATCCATGCCTAAACATTTTCACCTACTTCATGGAAGCATGCCATCCAGAGATCCACAGTGTTGGTTATAAATGATTACCTGGAAGGGTAGCCCAGGCTAAATGGAAAACCAGTGGAAATACACAGACTACTTGCACCTGTAAGCTAGCACCTGGAAGGAGACTGTGGAAACCCCAGCCTCGGGACCTGGCTTCTCTCTTCACTGAACTTCCACAGATACCACGGAGCAGAGAACAATGGCAGATTGTAAGGTGCACCAGAATCTGAGGAGCTGTACAAAGAAATTATTTTAATTAATAACCATGTACTTTCACATGTATAAAATTGACACTTTGAGGGTTTCTTTGTATACTAGTCCTTTAGGGACTATTTAAAATCAAAGATGTAGTTTTTGTAATGCCTGAAAGTCTCACACCTATGCAACTGCGTGTCTTACACTAACTTAAATATAACTTATACACACAAAGCCTCAAAACTTTATTAGCAAAAACATCAACAATCATGTTGAAATTCATGGATTTTTACAGCCCTTTACAGTTTTCTTTTATTTTACATTTACATATTTTACTTGATGATGACAGAGTTTCAAAAACATGTTAAACATTTTTGCATGTTATATGTATTCCTTATTTATTGCTCCTACTACCCAAACCAACAATTTTGGTAAGTGTTGGATACCAACCTCTCATAAATGCAACACATTGACATCACTGCATTTTCTAGCCCTTTGTTTCTGACTCCTCGTGGGAGAATGTGTTCCAGTCCTCAGGTCAGCTCTGTTCCTGACTCGTATGGAAATATGGGCTTCCAGACTAATGCTTTGACAGTGAGCGTTCCTCTCAACATCTGAAGCTCTGCTCTTTCTCCTACCATCTCATTTTTAAACAGCGGCAGCCTCAGTCACTATTCGCATTCCCTTCTCATTTTTAAGACACATTTCTTTCTTTACCGAATGAACACCCTCTGGCAGCCTTTAACAAAGGGCCGGTTCCATGCCTGGCGTATATCCCCATTGTACAGTCTCTGCCGCATCATTTTCCCTATCGGTGCCCGCGACTCTGCATGTCTCAGCAGCTCTGTGGGCTGCCCTGCCACTGCGTGGTCCTAACAAGAAGATCAGAGCAGGAGAACCCACCTGCTTTCCTTGGTCTCAATAAAAGTATATTTTCCTCCTTCCGAACGTGTTTTGTGAGCATGAGGCTTTGATTACCTGTATGCACTTGGATTTTGCCACGCATTTTCTCATGATCCCAGTTAATCTCATGGCAAACATTTTGAGCTTGACCTTCCTACTTTTCCCGGTTTTACAGACGCACAGCTAAGGATGAGGCATCTCAGCAGGAGGAGAGACTGCTCCAGGGCCCCTCAGTTCTACAGTGATAAAACCAACACTGGAATCCAGGGCTTTGGATGGCACCGCCCATCAGCCTTGTCCAGTTCTCAGGCCTCTGCTTAGTCATACAGCTCATCCTCTGCTGTTGGGCAAAAGGAATCCTATGAAAACTTCTGCAACCAGTGCTTCGGTACATGGACTTTGAAAACGCTTTCTATCCATCAGTTAGATTTTACTGTGACAAAGGAGCTGTTCTGTTGCCCACAAAAACACTGATCCCCTTCATTTTTGTCAGGAGTCCTGGTGTACTTCCTTTTCTGTCTCTCCTTACAGTTCTGAATCTGTTCTGAGAATACTGTAACCTTTGTGGTCTCTTTTAAGGACTAATTTTTTTTTTTTTTTTTTTTTTGTAGAACATACTGCTTTGTTTTATAGTTGTCTAAACCTATCATCACATTTTTTTTTTCTGCAAAATTTTCTAAGCTATTCCTATACTTCTGTTTGGCCTAGTTTTGTCCTCATATTTAACCTGTTTTTATATGATCTTCCATCTCTTTAAGTTTTTGTTGTTAATTCATTTTCTGGCCCTTAGTTTTTATGTTAATGCAAAGGATACACTATTCATGAAACTTTTAACACCTGTGTATCTTCCATCTGTTTTCTTTTCTAATGCATTGTGTAACCTCCACTATACCATGGGAGAGTTTCATTGCTTCAATATAAAGATAGATGCCAGTCAAAACAGTGGAATCATTAATCAGCTTTGGCTGTGAAATTGGATTTTTTGAAGTCTCTGTATATTGAGACCATAGAATTAAAGGCAAAAGTATGGAGAGAGAAAAGGATTTCTAAACCCCAGAAGCTCTCCTTGTATATCAGGAGCTAGAGTTTAGATGAGCCATAGGCAGGGAGAGCACGAGAGATGCTCCAGCAGTCTGAGTCGTAAGTAGAAGCTCCTTCCTGGTGAGCATGTGAGTATGGAAAAGAAAGGGTGGATTGCGAGAGAGAGGGGAATGGAAACCTGTTGGGATCCCCAGAAGGGCCAGCACCCTGTCTATCCACAGGCTGCCACTAGGAGAGGGAGGGTAAGGCCAATCAGAGGAAGAAAACCAGAGATTGAGAGGGAGCCAAGGATATCTGACAAGGCTCCACTTCCCCTCTAACCTTCCCTGCAGTGGTAGCACAGCACTGGTAGTCCAAGCATGATGACCATGCTAGTGGTGGTGCCTCATCCTTCGGGGGATGTGCACTTCACGTGGTTACAAAAAGACAAGAATCTTCCTTGAATGCAGGATGACCCTGTGCTAAGGCCACCACTTTCCTCTCACAGAGCTCATCATCCTTTGGGGACCTTCATCAGGTGCTGGTTTCCAGGAGAGCAGAAGCCATGACCATGTTCATTTCATCCAAGGGTGGCCGCCAGCACTGCATAGACCACCCCGCCCATGTCTCACTCTTGGTGCACAGATTTCCTTTCTGAGTCATTGAAGTTTCCTTTTATTCACTGGTCAGGACCTCCAGGATGCTGGTTTTAGTGATCTCACTTTAATTTTGCATCTTCTCTGCCAGCCCCTTGGACAGTCAAGTGGTTGCTCTTTGCCTCACTGGAAACCTCAATTAAAGGTTAATTAATAGAGCAAATACATCAAAACTCTTGTTTGTATGAGCTATGCATGTTCATGCAAATGAATTTGCGTTACTTGGTGTGAGTCTGCCAGGGCCATGCGTGGAGGAATTCACAAATATGAGTGCATGTAGAGCTCACAGCAGGCCTGTGACCGAGGTCCTATTTAATCAAATCGTACATGAGGGCACCTTGATTTACTCTTCAAGCATCTGATATGCTGATGAAGTGTAGTGTGATGAAACGCAGATATTTCACCGTAAGCCTTGCTTCTCATCCCATCACAGTTTTGAAGCAAAAGCTTGGTATTCCCAGCCAGTGTTGACTTTGTTATTCTATGTTATTCTATTTAGTAGAGGTTCCACATTCTTAAATAACTTTTCAATTTCATATTTCATTTCGTAAGGCACAAATCTAATCTCCCGCCCTCAGTTCACATCACTAATCCTTCATCATTCATTCCTGATTATAAATCTTTTAAAATCAACCAATTGAAGTGTGTAATATAAAAATACTACCTGCAGTATGCTTAAGTTTCCAGAATAATTGAAATTGTGCTCTTTAATTAGAGCTCAGTTTTATATTATTTACTGAGTCCATATGTCTGTGTGTTGAAACATCATGATCTGCAGTATGGAGATAATTCAACATCTCTAGGTTAAAAGCTACAGAGATCTGGGAGATTCCTCCAATTATAAAATAGTGACTCTTTGTCACCTTTGGAGCAGGACAGCTGTGATTGGAATCTCAACCCCATCACTTGCAGTGAATGACTTTGAGCATTTGTTCTGCTGTCTGTGCCTCAGTTTCCTCTTCTGCTCAATGTTGTAATAGCCATTTCGTTGGTAAATAATATACAGAAACAGCAATCAATAATAATACCTCATAGCAACTCTACAGATAGGGAAGTGGCTCACAGACAGGCCCAGGTCAGGACCCTTTGCACCCTTCAAAATCACTGGGGTCCCCCAAGGGCTTTATATTGATCAAAATTCACCATATTCACAATGAAAACTAAGACCTGTTTTAAATATGTAGTAATCCACCTTGAAACAACAATAAGAAACCTGCTACCTGATAACATAAATACCATATTTTTATTAAAAATAACTGTATTTTCCAAAGTTCAAAAAAGTGAGAAGAGTGATGTTGGCTTTACATTTCTGCAAACCTCTTCATTGAATGTCTACCTTAATAAAAGAAGCTGGAATCTTGTATCCACTTTTTTACTCCATCTGTTGCAATGTCCTGCTTTGAACGCAGTCTGTGCACAAAACACAGCCTCTCACTGGCATGTGGGCGGGAAAGGGAGGACCTTGTGGACACCTGAAAGAGTTTCAGGGACCCCCTGTGGTCCTCAAAACACCTTGAGAACTGCAAAAATAAGGGTTCATAAAACTTTCAAGAAATCACAGCTAATCATTACTACTATTGCTATTTTAAATTTATCCGTTAAATGTGAATGCCATGACACAGGGCTAGACCCAACACATTCCAGAGGGTGTTTTGTCCAGTCCACGCCCGCTTTTGGTAACTAGGCTCTGCAAGGGCACCCTGCCACCCAGGGGACACAGTTCTGGATTAATCCGAGAAGTTTGGTGCTTTAGTCACAGCAATTAGAACAACAGAGGCTAAGGTTGTACCTGCCGCTGGGTTGAAACAGGCTGTGGAGAGCAGCTTGGATGCCAGCTGGTCCAGCCAGGTGGGCAGCACACAGGTGTGAGCAACACAGCTGTGTCCCAGCACGCCAGAGCCCATGTGCAACACGAAGGTCCAAGGGTCATCCCCCTGGTGGGTGGAGCACAGCTACCAGTAGCCCTGGGCCTCCCATGGCAGAGGGAATCCCTGGTGGCTGTCCCCATTGTCTCAGAGGAAACCTCCACAAGCCAGATTTCATTGTGAAGTGGACAACGTCTTACCCAATTTGATTATTTTGGGTAAGTATTGGAAACTGCTGAAAGTCAGGCTCACAGCCTTTATTAGTAAGCAGACCTTGGGAGTCTCAGCTTCTAGTTTTTCCAGTGCTCAGAAAATATCTTGGATGAAAAGTTCACCTGAGACAAACACAGCCAGAGCCCAGCAGGAGGGTATGACACATTATCTACAGGAGACCAGGGGCCAAGAATCCCCCACCCAGCAGCTGACCCAGGGCAGTCCGGGATCCTCTGTGCAGTCCCAGGTCCCAGGCTTGCAGACCATGTTCACACAAAGACAGGTGAGAGTCTCCACCAGACTGTAGGCCCGGCTGTCTTGAACTACCAAGTTCACAAGTGAGTGCTTCTTCCTACCATCCTTTGTACTAGTAGCAAAGCCCCGGGAGCCTCCTCTGAAGGGAGGATTCTGGTTCTATGCTGGGAGCATCCTCTGGAGCATGGATTCTGGTTCAATGTTGGCCGCTCACCGGGAGCAGGGCCCAGGCCAAGCCAAGTTATTGAGTTAAGCTACTCACTCCTCTGGCAGGAGTGGGAACAGGAGCACAGGTTCGCTTAGATCTTATTGCCTGAGTCAAGTGTTTAAAGTAATCTGTGGCCCTTATTTGGGTTCTTGAGGCCCTTCAGGGAGGCTGATGATGAATGAGGCTCTTGGCTAAAGTGAAATGGGGTTAGAGGCAGAGCTCAGTTCCATGCCCTGAGACTCCTGGAGATAAGCAGGGGCCCTCTTTGATCATTGAAGCACCTGCCAGAAAGGGAGAGCTGTTGCCCTTTGGGTTAAAATCCCCATGTTGGGCAGCAGCAGAGCCTCACGGTTGGGTCACTCTAACAGGGAGGGATGTGCGGCCAGTCCTGAGGAGGGGAGGTGCTCAGGCCATGTAGGTGTCTGGCCCTCAGGCCTGTCAGGTGCTGGGTGTGCAGCTGGGAGGCCATGGATAGGTCATCTGGGTGGCAGGCAGTGATGTCAGGGCCCACCTTCTGCCTCTTGGGCAATGGATGCTTGGGGGCAGGGTGGCTTTGGCCAGTCTGTGGAGATGTCATCTCTGTTTCAGGTTCCCCAGAAAAGCAAGGAGGAAATGAGGGCAGCATGTTTGTGTTTTCTTACATCTTTTGTTAAGGTGCCCTTTTATCTCAGTAACAACTGTTTTTCCTATTTTTCGTGTTAAAATATTATTGTTTTATGAACTGAAAATGCAGATAGCTGGTAGGTCACTTTGGCTGAATCTGATTTGGTTTCTAATGTTATTGCGTAGCAAAATAACAAGCTGAAAACTACAGATAGACCCAGATTTATGGGACTTGAAGTTTCTCCAACGTGGGTATCCTCTTAAGAAAGAGATTGTTTAGAATGAGAAGAGAAATCACAACTCATACATTTTAAAAGCCAGCAGATGCTACAAACATCACCAAGTCTGGGAAAATGCCACATTTCTATGAACCAGCTGCCCGACAGCCATTCTAACGTACTTTCTTTAATGCCTGCCCGCTGGGGCCCTCTCCACTGCCAATGACTTCACAGCATCCTTCTCCATAGAGAAAATGGAAAGATGAGTCTGCTGTTTTCTTGACATGGTTGATGAAAAGTTTTTGCCTTATTAATTGGCTTAAACATTTCTTTTAGCTTTACAACTGATAATTGGCAATGTCATATACATTTTAATGTTGTTACCAAGTTTTAGGAGATGTCTGTCAAATTCCTTATATCTGAGCTGTACAATTTAGGATACTTTTATTTTTCTTATGCAGTAATTAATCTTAAGTAGTTAAGAGTCAGCTAAACTTTACCTAATTTACCTAAGTTAAATGCTGTTTACGCTGATGGCACTCAGCCAGTTTGTCATTAGTGACCCTCTGGGTATGGGTTCTTCTTTTACTTTGCTGTTTTTCACTCTGAAATTAGTGTTTCTGACAGTTGGAGTCCCAGATGATCCTGAGTGGCTGATGCATACAGGAGTGTTGCCTGGAATATGGAGTCATCTTTCCTATGGTGTCTCTCAAGACAGGCCGGGATTTAGGGCTTTCGACAGCATTCCTCTCTCTAGCCTCAAAGCAGTGGAACGTTGTAGGCAAAGGTGTTTTGAGTTTGTGAATAACTCTCAGAGCTGATATATGTCTTCATTTTCACAATGGAACATGAAGTGATGAATTCTAACTAGAGAACAAAGCCAAAAGATACATACCACTGAAACGTTTCTCACGAGTCCGTGGTCCTGCATCAGTGCTGCTGGGAGTCTGGCTTTCAAGACACTGCTGTGATCACTACAGGGGGAAGCCTGCAATGATTCAATCACACAGAGTAAAAGCACACTTCCAGTTGGTGTAACATTGCATTTGTTCTGTTTCTACAGAGTCTCCTTAATCACTTGGATTTAAAACCAAGGTTACCAGAGGCCAACGTATGACAGGCCGCAGAAGGCCGCTTGCATATCCCGGCTTCACTTACACAAATGGATGGATCATCTTGCCCTGCAGGGAAGATAGTTGGCACATCTCCACAGCACATCACATATTCCATGTGGAAAACATTCAGGTGTACTTTGATCTAATGAAAATCAGAGTCAACATTCTGCTTCGCAGTGGCAGCTGGGAGAGCTACGCTGGGAACCAACCGCTGTTCTCCAAGGAACATGCTCCACCAACCCCTGGGGCCAAGCACAGCCGGCATGGAGTGCCTGTGGCTCTGAAAAGGCTTCTCATCTAAAACTTCCGTAAGTGGAGTAGGGCCATTGCCCAGGGCACAGGGGAAGTCAATATGCTGAGACACCAGGCCGCAGCAGCGAAAGAGGTTTAATTATAGGGCTGCCGAATGAGGAGATGGGAGGAGACCTCAAATCCGTCTCCCTGAAGAGTTTGGGGCTAAGGCTTTTAAGGGTTTTAGATGGAGCCAAAGTGTGGAGGTGGTTGACTTGTTAAGAGTGCAGGGTGAAATCATGGGACAAAGAGAAAAAACGGTATTCTAATGCTGATCCCATTCCTTTGTAGGGGTCTTCAAACTGGTTGGTGTCGACTGAAATTCAGGATCTGAAAAACATTTCATGCATTTCATGCATGTAAACAAAAGTCTCATGATTCTAGCATCAGAGATTCTACCTACAGGAACAATGGGGATGCAGATGGTCAGAGTCTAATGTTGCCTGACTTTCAGTTACAGGGAACTGGGCCAAAGTACAGCCTGATTAGTGCTTAATTCTAACTCTATTGCTGTCCAGAACTCTAGTTAACCCTGTACAGATGGTTTCACATCCACTCAGTGTTCTGTATCCAGTTAACATATGTTGAATAAAATATTAGGACTGAAATCATGAACATATAACAGAATACAACTCAGCAATAAAAAGGAATGAATGGTGAACATGCACAACAAACTTCTGAGGTAAATCTCAGAAGCCAGAGCTTGGGCTGCACCCCCAGAATAGAGGTCCTCTGCCTCCAGAGGTGAGGGGCTGAAGAAGAGGAACCAGTAATATCTCAAGTGCCACAGACTCACTGTTCTTATCTCATTTTAGAGGATTTTCCTGAGTAAAGGTGTCTTGGCTGTATGCCTTTGGGACAATCACCAGAGACTTTAAATAGTAATTTATTAGATGATCTTTACTAGCTGTGGTTGTTTCACAGGGAAGCAGTTCCATAGGACTGGTTATGCTGCCATTCTGAAAGCACCTCTTCTTTGCTAGCATTTACCTGTTTCTCCCCAAAGATCCATGCATCTGTGTCTAGAGCAATGACTATGTTTCCCTCAATGTTGCATGGTAAGATGTGTCTGTGTTGCTGTGTGCCACTGTAGCTCATCCTTATTGACATCCCAATGTGTGAACACCCCACAGTCTACTCACCAGCTCTCCAGAGAGCGGGGATTTTCTAGTCTCCTGGCTCCTGCTCCAGTCAACAGTGCTTCTTTATAATTCTTATACATGGGCATCCTTATCTTGACCCTGATGTGCAAGTGTATTCCTTTCACATTCCCCCACTTAGAATGATCATGTTCACGCTAGTTTTTTTCTTCTAATAGATACTTAATAGATCAAAATTTTACACTCTATTTCTACTTTTGTTTTTTATTGTGAGTAGATATTGAAATGATCATTTAAAAACAACTTTTAACATGCTAAACTACTTTGTACAAGTTTTCTAATATTAAATCTTCCTTTCATACCTGGGATTAAACTCAATTTCTTCTTCATAAACTGTTAGGCCCTATTTGCTGATATTATGTTTTGAATTTTTGCCTCCGTATTCATGAAAAAAGGTCTACCTCATAAAGACATAAAAGAATTGAAATGAAATGTGAAATTTTACCTACGTCAGGGACGGTAGGTCAAGGTAGCTAATGTGTTGTTCGAGTTCTATATTCTTGCTAATTAGGTTGTCTGCTTGACCTAGAATCAATGTAAAGAGATTCATTGAAATCTCACAGAATAATGGTGGATTTATCCTTGAAGTTCTACAATTTTTTATACATCTTAAGGCTACTCTATTAAGCATGTACATATTTAAAATTATTAAGCCTTTCTGATGAATTAAATTATTTGCATTGGGTTTTGACTCTCTCTATCTTTAAAAGGGTGTTACATTTGATTTTGAGGTAGTTATTCCAGTTATTCTTGGTTAGTAACAGCTTGCTATGACTTATCCCATTTTCTTGCTTTCAATTTTCTTTCCAAAATTGTGTTCTAAGTGTGCCACTTGCAAACCAAAATTATACTTTATTGTCTAATTTGAAAATTGTTGTCATGTTCACTGGTGAGTTTGGTCAAATTATGTTTATTGTAAGCATTGCTTCATTTGTACCCATTTTTTCAAACTTAGAAGGGAAGATTTGACACAGGATAATGCTAGGGGTAAAGCACGGGACAGAGGCATTCTTAAGACACCTCAATTTATTTGGAATATAGATGATAGTTAACATTATTTTTATTTTCCAGTCGACATTGTTTTAAAAATTCCAAATGCATAGGAAATGAATCATTTTTGTTGCCCATGCTAGAGCTGGGTACAGGTGAAGGGAAGTCACAGGTCAGGAATGCTGTGGGTCAATGGTTGAAGCAAGGTGAGATGTATTCAGACTCTGTGCTTGGAAAACAGGGTCTACGAGGCAAGCATGATTTTTAAAAGTTTGGAGTTGTTTACCCACATGCCTTAACAATTTTCTTTTTCACTTAGAATTGAATTAGAAAAGAAAAATGAGATACACTCAGGACTTTTCCACCTGGAGATTCTGGGTGCCCTCAAATGGAGTGAAGATACTGTGAGTTATTTAAATACACAATGCATTCACCACCATCATGCAGTACAGACTAACCAAGATGCCTGGTTTTGTAGCTTTTTGCTAGAATTATGTCAACTCAACTCAGACTTGTAGCAATGGTTATGTCTTTCTGATCATAAACTGGTAATGTAGATGCTATGATTTTTTTAAAATACGAAACAAATTTGAATCTAAATAGGAAAAAATATAATGAGAAACAGGATATTTGCATATTCTCAGTGTATCACTCTAGAAGATGTATATTAATTACAATGGAGAAAATAATATCTTGACAGTAAAAAACCTGGAAGGCACCACTGAACCAAGTGATCCAGGTGAACACGGGGCATTAACATGGTGTTGGCATATCTACATCCATCCAGACATGAAGTGGGAAGGCCACCACAGCATTTCTGTGGGATTCTTGACAAAAGCACATAACCTAATCAGAATATTTTGCATAAAAGTAAATCCATCAATTCTTTTGTTTTATTTTTAACTAAACTTTGTATCAAATTATATCATAAAAGAGGAAGCATAATGCACGCAGTTGGATAAAGTTCTAAGTGGTATAATCTTACCCAGATGAATATGTGGAACATTTACAGCATCCCACAGCCCTCCTCCAGTGCCCCTCCGACCAATCACTCCCTTTTCCAAGTTTAGCCACTACCCTGATTTCTCTCGTCAGAGGTTCATTTTGTACCTCTTTGGCTTCATACAATGGAATCATACACAGCCCACTTTTTGTGCCTTTTCATTAATTGTTTATTGTCACATTCGTTCATATTGTCGCATTTGGCAGAAATGTGTTTTGTTAGTGTTATGTAGTATTTCCCTATAAAAATATGCCAAATTGTATCTATTCTCTTATTGATAGCCATTTGAGTTGTTTCCAATTTCTTGTTGTTATAAAAATGCCACTATAAACATCCTTGTACATGTCTCTGGTGAAAACATGTACGTATTTCTGGAATGGAACTGCTGCGTCTTAGACTATGTGTGTGTTCTCTTTCCATAGACACTCTCGAGCATACTTCCAAGTGGTTTCACAAACTTAGATTTACATTAGGAGTGTAGCAGAACACATGATTCTGAGGCCTCCCCAGCCATGTGGAACTATAAGTCCAATTAAACCTCTTTTTCTTCCCAGTCTCAGGTATATCTTTATCAGCAGCATGAAAACAGACTAATATATTCTGTGTATATAATGTGTATGTGTGTGTGTGTATATTTGTGTGTATATATATGTGTGGATGTGTGTGTATATATAGTGTGTATATTTGTGTGGACATATATACTTGTGTATGTATATTAATGTATTTGTGTGCATACATATTTGTATGTATATATGTGTATGCATATATATGCATGTATATATTTGTTTGTACATATATATTTGTGTATATATATGTGTGGGTGTGTATACATGTGTGTATATGTATTGTGTGTGTATTTATGTGTGTGTATATTTGTGTGTATATATATTTGTGTGCATATAAGTGGGGGGGGTGTGTATATACAGTGTGTATATTTGTACATATATATTTGTATGTGTATATGTGTGTGTATATATGTGTGTATATATATGTGTGGGTGTGCATATATATATCATATATATTTGTTTGTGTAGATATCTGTGTATGTGTAGTATATTTGTGTGTGTATGTGTGTTGTGTGTGTGTACATGTGTGCGCATGTGCATTTGAACTGACAACTCCCCAGCCCAGCAGCAAGGCCCCTATGCAGACCTCCCCACCTCACACGCGGTCCTGTGTTTGCAGATTCCCCCCAGTTGCCCTGAGCTCTGAGCTCCATGTGCCGCCAGCTGCTCAGAGGCAGACAGCTAAATGATGAGACTGGAGTCCCATCCCAACTCTGGTGCCATCTGATCCCACATCATTATTCTAATTCTGGGTTAATTCTGGTGCCTGACTTTTAAAATTATTATTATTGTCCTAATTATTTCCTTGAGAGTTCAACTTCTTACTGCTTGACTTTTACAAAGAAATTATATTCATCCTCAAATTATAGCATTTGTAAATAAATGAATTTTAACTTAATATATGTGAGTTATAATTAGTCACATTTTCCAGAGGAACCTATGCCAAATATCTGTTTTATAGGAATATTGTGTCACGAATTTCTCTCCTAATTATGTTTCTGTGTCTCTCTCTTAACCATTTCCCACCCCACTTTCTAGCTGTCTTCCTACCACCTTCCTCCCCTTCTTTTCTTCACAGCCTGTAATCTCACTTCAAGGTCTGTCACTTCTCCCTTCTCAGAAGCCTCTCTGAGTTTTACAGTCTCCCTTTACCTCCCTGCCTCTCCCTGGACCTCTCCCTCTGTCCAACACCATTCTCCTGGACTCAGTTGCTTCCCTTCCTACCTCTTGCCAAACTCTCTCCTATTTTTCTTTTGCCAACATATTCTTAGCCTATTTTCTGCCACCAAATTATACATTCTCTCTCATTCCCTCTTGATATCTTGACCTGAGTTTAACTCCCATTTTATGGGTGATAAAAGTGAGAACTGAATGTTGTAGTTTTGAACGGAGTGTTTTAGAGGTGACTCATTGTTTTGACTGAAACAGCTTTTGGTCCAGACATTAACATGTATGATAAAGACTTTCTGGGGATTCATGCCAACATTCCCACTCACCAGAAAAGCTGGGCTGTGGGATGCTGGGGACAAGCCCCAGCTCAGCAGAAGACAAAGACAAGGCTCCCAAGCTGTGGACTCCATGTCCTGGGAGTGGCTGCTGAGCAGGCTTCAGTGCAGCTCTTGTGAAACAGCACATGGAGACTGTGTGGCTCCAGTTCCCCTCATTCCCCTGAGGATGCACTGACCTGCTGCAAATAAAATGACATCCTTCAAGCCCAACTTAAGATAACAGCTTCCAAACCGACCCTGAAATTTCTCCAGATGTCTTTTTTATTCATTTGCCCTCCTGCTCCAGGGAATATCATTTTGGTTCCAGGACTTGAACTATTCATTGAGCACAGGCAACCAAAGCAAACATGGACAAATGGGGTCACATCAAGTTATAAAGCTTCTACACACCAAAGGAAGCAGTCAACAAAGTAAAGAGACAACCCACAAAATGGAAGAACAAATTTTGCAGACTACCCATCTGACAAGGGATTAATAAACAGAATATAGAAGGAGCTCAAACAACTCCACAGCAAAAAACCTAATAATCTGATCATAAAATGTCAAAAGATCTGAATAGATATTTCTCAGAAGAAGACATACAAATAGCAAACAGGCATTTGAAAAGGCACTCAACATCATTGATTAACAGAGAAATGCAAATCCAAACTACAATGAGGTATTATCTCCCTCCAGTTAAAACGGCCTCTATCCAAAAGACAGACAAAAACAAATGCTGACGAGGCTGTGAAGAAAAGTGAACGCTTGAATGCTATTGGTGGGAATGTAAATTAGTACAATCACTATGGAGGACAGTTTGGAGACTCCTCAAAAAACTGCAAATAGAGCCACCATATGATCCAGCAATCCCACTGGTAGGTATATGCCCAAAGGAAATTGAAGGTGTAAGCTTGGACCACGCACTTGACTTAGACCTTAGCATCAGCCTTCATCATTCTTTGTTTTCTGCCCCAGATTCATTCTTCAACCTTTTCTGCCATGCTGTGTGCCCAAGGAGGATACATGTAGACCGTAAGGCTAACTCCAGACTTGCATATTTCTGGTTAAGTCTGACCAACAGAAGGCACCAGAAGGGCATTGGAGAGCCAGTGTAGAGAGAAACCGGGTGTTTCTTTCTGAATACCTCCCCGCCCCAGCACCTCGTCCTGATGGTGACTGTGTCATCTGCACATGCAGCTCCCACTGGATGACCTTTTTCACAGCTCACAGCTCACCAGGCTACAGTAACCCTCTCTCACTTTCTGTTCACGAGGCCTTAAGGACAGTAACACAACCTCCTGTCACTGCTGGCTGCAGGTGCTTAACCACACCTGATTTTCTTCCATAGCGCTGTTCCTCACCTCTAAATGATCATTTCACTAAAGTCTCTTCATTTAAACCAACTGGGCGACCTCTGATATAGTATTGTTCCCTAAACCTTTCCAGCTTCCTGGTCCCATCGCAACTAACTTTCTATGGGAGGAAGCCCACCGTGCATTAGGCTGTAGCCCTTGGAGCCACTGGCATCAGGGCCCTTTGCATTAATTCCTCTCCATCTAGCAGAGAAAGAGGTGAGAAAGAGGTGCTCTCTTCTTGACCTAAGAAACATGGACTCTTGGGCACTTCAGGTAAAGGTAGCTCTGTATCTGCAACTTCCAGCTCAATCTGGACTTTAAATCCCATCTCACTGGGTTGGCTGGAAATGCATCTCATTAAGTCTTAGAGTGCCACCAATAGGAACACATCGTGTTTCCAAGCTCATGAGCTACAAAGTAGCAGGAAGGGGTGTGTGGGGTAGGAAACTCAGGCATCCTTATCTACCTGCTCAGGTTTCCATGGAAGGCCGCTGTGCCTGCCTTTGGGATCCATTTATATCCATGGCCACAGCAGAGTAAGGGAATCTGTGAGGTACCCCATGTCCCAGATACATCTTTCTGGGGCCAAGCTGTCTCCTAGCTTGCTACAGAGAACCTGGCAATCTTCTCCACTGCACTAAGTTGTAGAGACCTCCCTCAACTCCTGGACAGCTCTCGCTCCCCTTCTAGCCTAGGAAAATCTCTCTCTGTCTCTGGTATAGGAGAAGTTCCTTGCACCCTTGTTTCTCCCGGGACACTTGGCTTCTGCCACAAAATTTCTGTCCGTCTCCCTCCTTCACATGTCTTGTGAAATCCTGCAGGAGCTCAGGGTGTAGACACAAAAGCCAGGACATCTCTCAAGCTTTTCTCTTTCTGCCCCACCACCTTCATCCTCTGATGCACCGCATATTTGATTGGGTGGAAGGAGGAGGATACATTTCGGAGGAAATTCTGGAAATAAAGCACCTCCAGAGATTACCAAGCCCCACGACATAGAAACCAAAGCTGCCAGGTGGTTCCCAGTGCCTGGAAAATGAAGAAACGGAGGCTCCACGCTGGGTCATGACTCCTGTTTCAGCTGTTCTCTGCTTCTGATTTTCACGGGGGCTGATTGCCTGCTTTCCCTAAGCTGTTTCAAACTTCTTCAGATTACCAGGATTTTCTGAGCGTATGGCTTACCAAGACCAGCGTCTGGTTGAGCAAAGAATCACACAGTATGTCATCCTCTGCACCTTCTTTTAAAAATATTTTCAGTCACCTGCCTGAGAGTTTTTCTTAAAAATAATTGGATCCATCTTTATTCCCAATCTCCCTATTCTCCACATTGGCTTCCTACTCCACCTCCACTGGGGACAGAACCCACTGACACCCCCTAATGAATAAACATGGTTCCCACTCTGAGATCCTACAAACCCACTGGCTGGGGCTAGGGGAGGCAGTCGCAGAGCCACAGTGGTGGCCCGCGTGCCGGCTCAAGCATATGGGTGACGCAGTGGCTGTGCGGTGCTGCCATAAATTTGTATCTGACAGCACTGGATGCAGGCAGGCAGTAATAGCTCCATGCTACCTCCAAGAGAACAATTTATGTTTTCAGTTTCAGTTCCGTCATACTCTACCCCGCCAGGTCTACATGTGATTTATAGATGGAGAGCTTCATACTTGTTTTTCTTAAGCAAGATTATTTTGTTGTTTGCTTGCAGATGCCGTGGCATTCCAGTAGGGCTGGGACAAGATGGACTGCATATGTCAGTCTCATTAACATGCAGAAATGAAGGATGTGCACCCTGTAGGACAAAACAAAGTGAGAATCATTTGTTGTGGATTTTTGATGATGGCTCCCCAGCATTGTTTGAGCATCTGTGAGCAGCCTCTATCCTGACCTGTGGTTTGAAGGAAAGTGGGGCCAATCTGTTTTTCCCCGCTGGGCAGACTGCCAAAAAGTCTGTCAAATGACATTTCACTGTGCCTGTGCTCAACAGCTTTATAGGCTCGAGGATCTAATCTTATCAACTCTCAGAGTGTAAACCTGCCACTCAGGTACAGATGCACACTTGCAGAACTCACAAGATCCAGATGTATAAACAAGGAGGCTATTGAGGAACCTGTAGCAAAAACTATAATCCTCAGGTTAACCAGACAGCTCATCTGGAAATCTTTAGCAAATGATTTCTGTATGCACAAAAAGCATCAAAATCATCATGTGAAGGCTGCTCAGGAGGGCATGAAATCACAAGAAAGCGCTGGATCATTCAAGAAGCGTCAATAGCTAGAGATCTCCCATCCAGACCCTGGGCAGTTCATAGATGGATGCTTTCAACATTTGCTTCAATGACACTTGATCTAATATTTACACACTGTCTGCTGACCAACACTTCTCTCTCTTAACCGATTATAGCATTTTATTTAAAGCTAAGTCAAATTGTTACCTGACTTGGGGTCAGTCTATATTGTCTCTTTAGATGATGTCACATGAGTCTTTCTAATGTCATTTTTTTAATAGAGTTCTCTTTCCACAACGCCAGTCATCATTTCTTCCTTCATAGGGATTTCACTATGTTGCCCAGGCCGGTGTCACACTCTTGGCCTCAAGCAATCCTCTCACCTTGACCTCCTAAAATGTTGGGATTACAGGAGTGCACCACGGCACCTGGCCCAATGCCATCCATTTTGTGCTAGTTTATTCACTGACTATGAGAGGGCATTCTTCCTTATCTACAGCATGTGGGAAGTTGAATCAATATCACCCAAGAGACGAGTACTTAGCTGATGGAATCCAAGGTCAGCATTGCTCTCTACTCTACTCTAACTGTTGCTCAAGCTCTCCATTTACACTGGTGCATCAACCAGGCCCTCGCTGTCCTGCCCACCAGGCACCCTCCTCCCCTGCTTTTTAGACAACAGCGCTTTGTTCACCCTGCCAAGGAGTGTTGACAGGGAGGGTCCTGCAGGGGTTGATCCCACAAAGACTCAGGCTCACTGTATTCAGGAAAACGGAGCAGGGCACTTGTGAATCCACCGGTCACTTCCTTTTTCAGCCACAAGACTTGAGGATTAGTAGGCAGGTACTTCTACTTCATTCCAGGCATTCTGCTAAATACTTTCACATATTGTTTAACCTCAGCCTTACAACATTGCACAGTAGCAAAAGGTCCCAAAATGAGCCCTGTTACTCGCCACAACTTAAGCCTCAATGGGACCCGCCCACTTGCCCAAATTCAAACAGTATATCGAGTAACAAAATCTGACATGGCTCAGTCGGGTGCAGTGCCCGAACTGTTTGTCACTTGGCAGCGACATCTTTGGTTGGCACCTTTCTATTGATCTTAAGGCTCTTGCTGTTGCCTCAACTAAATTGGTGTAGAACTGGCTTGTTTATCTCTCAACAGTAACAAGGAAAGCCCGGTCTTCAGATGTAAAAATGTAAATAATGTGAGATCTCCAAAGCCCAAAGCAAACATACGAGAAACTCATACTGAATATTAGACAGTATGTAGTCCACAGAGCAAGTTAGACAGGGGATCTCCCCTCAGGGGCCTTTTCTGCTGGGTTGGTGTTAGGGAGGGGAGGAAGGATGTAGGGGAGTTGGTGACATTGGTGCTGATAGAAGGTCATTTCTGATTTCTGTGAGCCAGAGTTCTACTGTTCTGTCACATCCCCAAGGAAACAATGCCGAATGCAGTCTTATCTCCTAATGTCATGGGGTCAGTTGATGTCTCTCCTTTATATTATCCTGGTACTCCAAAGGCCTAAGGCCATTGAGGGATAGGCTGAGAATATGGAAGAGATGTACATGCAGTGACTACCATCACAATATCCAAAATATTGGGGATAGGATGGAAGTTATTAGGACGGAAATCGTTGTTAGTGTTGTAGGGATGAACAGGTTCTCCCAGGGAGAGTGTGGCTGGAGGAGAAACCAGGCCTGACCTGTAAGGATCTGCAAACTTCAATGGCACTATAGAAAAGGAGGCTGTGAATAGGACACTGAGAAGGAAAGCCAGTCAGGGTGAGCAATGCCAGAGGCTTCCTTATGGAATGATAGTGGGAGGAGGTGGTGAGAAGTTGAACACAGCAGAGGATTGGGCAGAGACTGGAATTATGTCTAACGGATTCAGCAACGTTGAAATCGTCAATGATCTTAAAGCAGTTTCAAAGAAACCATAATACTGGAGGACTGATTTCAGTGGTTTCAAGGGAGAAGGGAAAGGGAGAATATGGAAACAATATTTGGAGTGGGAGACTCTAGAACTTGTTTGTATGATGATGCAAGTGACACTCTGGAAATGCAGCATGTGTGATTTACTCCACAGGACAACAGCATAGACTCTGTGTGTGTGTGTGTGTGTGTGTGTATGTGTGTGTTTTGTGTGTTGGGGGGTGAGTGCCTGTGTGCATCTGTTTTAATCTGCACACGGGTGGTCTATGATCCACTTGCACAGTCCTTAATCAGTTGTACTCTCTGTAGGTAGCCAGTTTGCATCTGAAAAAACTCAGAAAGGAGGGAGCTCACTTTTCAGGGCTTCCCATCTCAGTCTATGTGCACAGGAAGGATCGTTAGTCAACACGAAGGAGTGAGAAATCATATTTTATTTGAAGCAGGATTGGTTGGAAATGCTGCACAGAGGCTGCTGCCACTGGGCACTGCACCATCTTTGCCTTGCAGTAGTTCATGCAAGACAGCATGCAGGTCACATGGGCATCTTATGCTTGACTGCCCAGATATGTTTGCCTGTGCGGGAGAATTTGATTTGCAAGTTGACTTCATTGTGAGAGGTTGTGGTGGAAACTGAGCTCTTGCCTTCCTATTTTTGAGGTTACTGAAATGTTCTCAGAAGGAACTTGGAAAGTTCCAATGGTTACGCTGCACAAGGCTTGTGTGGAAGGGGATGGAGAGGACCCTGCAAAGTAAATCATAGTGAATGGGTCAGAGGGAGTGGGGCACAGCGTATACAGTCCTGGGGGCTCACAGGCTTTTTCCTACAACCACATGTTTCTGCTGCAGCCACATTCCTAGGAATACGGCCCCAGGGAGAGCTCACACTTCTTCCTGATGCTGCACCAGTACCAGGGCATCCCGGAGCCTTCCTGGTCCACTTCTGAATCTAAGCATTTCTGTCTGTGGCCTGCCCTACCTACTGCAGACGTAGGAAAGGCCCTCTCAGCCAGTCATACACAGCGTTTCTGTTCTTCAGTAAGACACCAATGTGTTTCTAGCCTGCCTTCCATGTTAACCAATTCAATAACCTTTTGCTCATGTTAGAGTGCAAGCCAGTCTTATGAGACTTCTCCACTGCAATAAGTAATTTTTTTATTAACAATCCACAAATGCTTTTAGGAAATGGAATTGCTCAATTTGTCTGCTATGGTTTGAATGTGTTCCTCAAAAAGCATGTATTAGAAACTTAGTCCCCAATGTAACAGGATTGAGTGGTGGGACTTTTAAGAGGTGATTAGGCCATGAGGACTCCACCCTCATGAATGAGTTAATGTTGTGGTCCTGAGAGTAGGTTCTTTATAACAGACTAAGTTCAGTTCAGCCTCTCTTTCTCTCTCTCTCTCTCTCTCTCTCTCTCTCTGTCTGTCTTTCTACCTTCCACCATGTGAGGACACAGTGAGAAGGCCCTCAGAAGATGCTAGCAACTTGATCTTGAACTTCTCAGCCACCAGAACTGTGAGGAAATGAATTTATTTTCTTTGTAAATTACCCAGTCTCAGGTATTCTGTTATATTAGCACAAAATGGATTAAAGACATTGTCCTTTAAACAGAATTCTCTAGACTCTCCTGACATTAGATTTAGCCTCTTGATCTCAAAATGAAAAAGATATTCTTGGTTCAAAGGGAATCCCAGCATGGGAGGGGTATTTGATGGTGCACGTTTTCAAACCACAACTGTTGATGGACAAATCCATTGAAGTAGCAACTTCCCTCATTGTCAGGGACGACTCACTACTCCACTTCGACAATTGTTGGAAGCAGCTCTGAGCTGCAAAGGTCACAGCAAGCACCTCCTTTCCTGTAGGATCCAGAGAAGATGAGAGCTTTCCCAGACTCATTGAATTTCATAGCGGATGACACAGGACTGCACTCACGGCTCCTGACTGAATTTTTGAAATTGTATTGATTGAATTGTAAGCAAACATGATTCTTCGAATAGCTCAAAGGATGCATCACTTGGCTTAAGTTCTGAAATAAATCTCATATAATCAATCTCATATAATCAATGACTTCACTGAAGTAAACTTCAGTGAAGATTTTGCTCACAAATATTCTCTAATCTACTAGCTTCAATGTTCCATGTTTAGGAAAATGTAAGGAGGGGCTGCTTGTTAAAAATACAGATTCCTGAGCCCCCCTAGACTTACTGACTATGAAACCGGATTGGGGCCCAGGAATCATCATGTTTATGAAATAAACACTTAAGCTGGTTGACGCGTGCCCAGGGGACACACTTTGGGAAATTCACAATCTGCCGCTCCAGGTCCACAGGACGCCTGCAACATTTCGAGTATTGATGTGCAGTAAAGAGGCCCCCCGAGCCTGAGAAACGTGGCTGCAAATCTGACTCACGTACTTGTTCTGCTAATTTTGTGAGCCTCAGTTTTCTTTTCAATTAAATGGGGACAATTGTACTTAAGTTACAACATTGTAGTGCCAGTTAAATTAAGCCCTAGATGCTGCTTAGCATGCATGGAGTAGGTGATCAGTAAATGTTGGTTGGTTCCTTCTATTCAGATCCTCTGAAACATGCCTCTGGGAGAAAGCTATGTAGATTCTGACCAGGGCACCTGAAACCTCTCTAATTCCACTGTGAATTTTAAACAGATTTAAGGGGCTGTGAAACTGTGAAGGGAAACATCCCCACACCGTGGTGAGGGAAGAGCAGTTAATAAATAAGATAAAAGAAAAGAAAAGAACAAATCATTACTGCTGCGAGTCAAAGCTGCTCAGTTAAAGGGCCGAGAATCGAATGTAAACAGCTTAGACAGTGTCCTATTTCTGTCATGCCAGGTGCCCAGGAAAACAAATGCCAGTCCCTGGTGCCTGCTCCAGACATTCTCCAACCCTGACTTCCCAGGACCTCCAACCAACTATGTATAAAGGCCAGAACTGTGTTCCCCTGAGTTGCCTTCAGGTAAAAGGTGACCTCACGTTCCTCTTGGCACGAACCATTCACATTCAGGAGGGTCTGAGAGCTGAAGACCCAGTAACCTGGAGATGCTGTTTAGCAGCTCGATGGTGCAGTGGGGTGAGGTGTGGGGTTAATACCAAGTGCAGTAAAGTGAGTGTGAATAATCTTCATTGCTGCACAGATGGGAGGCAGAACCGTCCTGGACTCCTGAGCTTCACCAGGTGACAGAGACGGTGAATGCTGCAGATGGAGGCAGGTGTGAGATGGGTCCCCTGCATTAGTGGATAAGCACACGGGCAGGGAGGAGGGTTCTGCACAGAGCTCCTGAGCAGGTGTCAGTTTCTCCTGGGACCTCTGCGAGCTCGCCGTGAGGGCTGTGTGGGGCTGAGGCCAGAGCCCTGGAGAGTCAGGCAGCAAGCTCCTCTCCTTCAGGTATTCGGCAGATGTGAAATGAGTGCTTTGTGCATCAGCGTGGCTCATTTCTAAATCAACTCTTATTGTGATATGATTTCATTTCTGAAAGCCTCAGGGGCCCATGATTCGGGTGTTTACAGCCTGACTGGAAGATGAGACCTGTGTGTAGCCAACCACGATAGAAGGGAAGCACGGATAACAGAGGTACAGGGAATGGCAGTGATGTTGACTGTTGACCCAGGGCGTACCTAAGCATCACCTGGGAAGCAGTAGGCATACCATGGCCCTGGGCCCAGAGACCAGTTAAATCAGGACCCACAGGAGTGTGGTGTAGGATTGGAACTGTCTTAAGCTCCCAGAGATGTCACCATGCAACTGAGTACTGTTATATGGTCTCGCTGCACGCGAGAACCACCCAGGGGAACTTTGTAAAACGCTTGAGTCAGGCCACACCCCACACCAGCTAAATCTCTGTGGTGAGTCTCAGGAGCAGTGTGCTGGTGCTTGGTGAGAGCCAGCTGTTCAATTTGCCAGAACTCTAAACCCATTGTTAAACTGTTGGTAGCTTAAAATTGGCCACGGTGAGAGGGCGGAAATCGCCACGTGCTACAAGTTGGTCTTTCCACCAGCACCTCCCACCCTGTCTGGAGAGCTGGTTGTCAAACATCCACCACCCACCGCTCGTCCTAGACAATAGTACTTTCCATGAGTCAAGAAGAACGGAGTTCGGCTGGAAGAAAAAAGGAGCGGCTTTGTCAGTAGGATGTGAACATGTGAAAGGAAGGAGAGGCATTCTGGAGAGCAGTCACTGAGGGGCCAAAGGCTGAGTGACAGGACATGCACAGTGCACAGAGAAAGCTGGGGTTGCATGATGGGAACTCACACTGGGAAGGCAGGATGGAAGGACGCCCTGAAGAGGCTTCAAAGCCTGATGAGCTCATTTGGGCTTTCTTCTCTGAGCAGTCAGGGCCAATGAGGGTCTTAAACCAAGACAGTCACAGGGACCTGAATAACCTCCAAACTCTAGAAACACCATGGCTCACTACAATGATGGGTGAAAGTCCTGATGCCTGGCCTTCTAGAGACTAATTCCAAACTCTCACAAGGGAGCAAGGGGATCTTCGGAACCCGACTGTGGCAAGGCAGTTCATGCAGAGCAACTTCTGCACCCAGCAGCGTTGCCAGCCCCTGAGTTGGAGTTGTCGGCTCACCCCACGCCCATCTTGTCTTGTACTGCAGTCACTCTGAGCACTTCCTCCAGCAGGGTTACCAGTCCCTGAAATGGAGTGCTCCCCTCACCCCATGGCCATCCTCCTTTGGTACAGCACTTACTCTGAGCGCTTCCTCCAGTAGGGTTGTCAGTCCCTGAAATGGAGTGCTCCCCTCACCCCACCCCCATCCTCTCTTGGTACTGCATTCTCACTGAGCCACTTCCTTAAAAGTTCAAATGGATTTTTCAACTTGAGGCTTTCATGGAGCCTTATTTTGTTCTTAACTAAAATATTGCTCCTGCATTTTCTGTACTAAGATGGCCAGGGGTCAAGGTGATTAAGAGCATTGATTTGGGATTCTACTGTACCTGAGTTTTAATGTTAATTCCAGCACTCTTTAGATCTTTGACCCTAGTAAGTTAATTTATCTAAACCTCAGCTTTCCCCCATGCAAAATGGAGAAAATAGTATCTAGTAGATTTTTGTGTTCTGGGAATGATGTAAACAATGTTGAGGAGGTTCTTGGCATGCAACAGGTGTTCCTAATCCCAATGAATGATGCCACCATTCATCCATAAAAGAAGCCAGAAAACTTGGGAGTTATCTGACACTTCCCTCCCTGAACTTATCACAATCATGTCCAGCAATCACTCTCATGGCTGTTTATCCTCCTAAACGTCTCTAAAGTTCCTTTTCTCCTCTCCGCCTTCACTATTGCTCCAACGGTTGAAACCCTCTTCCTCTCCATTACCAAGACCAGATTTGCAGCCCTCTGTGCAGAAATCTGCTAGACCTTTGCCATGTGCTTATGCCCAGGAGGCAAGCATGCATCATCGTTTGCCCTTTGGCCACTAGTTGGGTTTGGCCAATGGGGTCTTTCCTACTGGGACCTTGACTGGTTCATCTCCCATCTTCCCTCTGATTCTACTTTTATCCTCTTCCAACAGAACCTTCATGCTACAGCCAGAGGGATCTGTACAAAATTAAAAACCTATCGTGCCACCTCATGCCCCTATAGTAACTTTCAGCATCTACCAGCTAGAGACCCAAGTCCTCTAGAAGAGCTGAGATTCTGACCCAGTCTCATTCTCTTACCATTCCATGCTCCTCAGATGAAATGGAAGCTTCAGTTCCTTAAAAGTTACTAATCAAATTGTATTAGTGGCTTTAGGTACCCATATTGGTGGATATCTATTAATTATTATTAATAGGTTTTATAATTATTAATTATTAAATTATATAATGTAATCATGGATAATTTGAATCAAGTTCAAATCCCAAATGAAATTGTTACTCTTTACTTTTATTAAATTAGAAGATACTTTGATGTAACTGAAAATGTCTGATTCTGCCATAAGTACTGATCTTTCACTAAAAATATAGACCAAAAATTTGGAAAGATTTCTACTGAGTCTACTTTGAGTGCTCAGCTAGACTGGAAGATGAAAAGCATTTCATCGTTAAAGTTGGACCCAGCGGTCCACTTTGGAAGAGAGCAACACATGGGGTCTCATCTGCTCTTTGATCGTATTTAGCTTGGGGAAGGGTTTCTTCACGTGCCCTCACAGTGTTTCTGTACTTCATCAATTTATTTCTCCAGTAAATAGAGACATTTCCCAAGTCGGAAAAGAGTTAAATTCTTGGTGATTAAACCAGGCAATTTTAAGTAATCCTTATCCTTAACACTAAAATTCTGTGTAATTCAGCCCTAAAGCATTAGTTTCCAACTACTCAGGCATTGAATTTATAGCTAGAGCCGCACTACTCAAGCAAGGCCCTTGAGATATAAGATCTCCTCTATTGGCATTACCTGGGTTAGGAAGAAAGGTTTTTGACTTTCATCATCTCAAAAACTCATGTGAATACCTTACCTTGAGAGAACACTGACTTTAGAGTGGAAAGCAGAGACCCGTTGCCATGTCAGTCAGGGGCACCCACGAAACCAACAGCTGCCTGGAGGTCAAAGCGGGAGGAATTGTTCACATTCACGTGGCAGAGCCAAGAAGCAGGTGTCAGACAGAGGAAACTCAGACAGTACCCGTCAAACAGCACGTTGCAAAGGGACTGGCTCGGGATTTGCAGTTTGGCTCCTGTTTCCTCCTGGAGGGGCTCCGCCCTGGAAGCTGTCCTGCTCCGATGGGAGGATGCTGGATGGAGAGGCATCTTTGTGACAACAGTTCTGCCCTTGTGATTTCAGAAGTGGGCTTGTGAACATCACAGGAAGTGTTCCATTTTCTCCTGGAGTGTGCTCCAGGCACTGTAGGATCTTTCATCCACAAGAGGTGTTTTTATGTTTTCCCAGCCAGGCATATATGAACCTCTGAGCCACCTCAGTGTCTTAGGTCTCCTAAATGTCCTCTTTGGCATCCCAGCCCTAGCAGTAGGCAGACTCCTACTCCAGGCCTGTCCCACCTGAGCCTCGTATTAGCTGGGAACTCCAGTTGGTGCCTTAATGTCCCTGAGTCACCTTCTACTCATTTTAAAATGGAAATAACTACCTACCCAGTAAAAATACCTGTTCATGACATTTATTACCTCCCACTTAGGGACTCTCCACTGGTGTCACAATCCACCCCAGGTCCTCCAAAACTCCCCAGCCTCTCCAGTTCAAACATGAGCCAACAATTTTACTCCTAGAAGGCAAATGGAAAAGCCCGGTTAGAAACAGAGTGCTAGGCTAGAGGTGGAAAGACCTGCTGGCCATGACAGCACAGCCTGGGTTTGCAGCATAAGACCAGGTTCAGACAGACGATGGAGTGTGGTCTGCGGTTCATGAGAGATCCTGCCTGCTTCTGACACCCAGCATTGGTCTGCACCATTAACTACCACTTCCTCTTTCCAGGACTTGGAATGCATCAGAAGAGATGACCATGGAACCACACAGACACAATCCTGCTTTATGAGTTTTTGTTTTGTTTTATGTTTTAAACAACCTAACAGCCATGGGGAAACCAAGGTGTTCTGAAATGCACCTTTCACCTCCCCTCTCTCTTTATGCTGATCAGGGAGCCTCTGGCCCTGCAGGGCTGTACACAACTCCACTACTGCTAAATGCCCAGCCATGCCCAGAAAGGGCAAGGCACTTGGGTCAGTCCCTAGAAGCCTGGATGCTGAGGCACACTTTGGGGCAGATAGGCATCCCTGCCCTTCCAGAAGCTTCACCCTTGTCATCTAGACATTTAGATGGCAAATTCCCAACACAGTGTCAGTGACCATGCTAAAGTCCCTGGATGGCCATCAGGATCCCAAGAGGACAAGCTGTCATTCACTATTTTTCATTGTTTTATGTTGTCCCTGACTCTTCAGCTGTCTTGTGTATGGTGACATTATGGCCGAGAGACCCTCCAATGCCCCAGTTCCATCCTGAGCACAGTCGCTGATGACACCTCCTGGGAGAGGTAGAGGAGGATGTTGGCATGGGGCAATGTCATATGGAAATGGATGTCTCTTCCTTGTCTGGCTGAGTACATGCCCAGACTTGAAGCCTACCTAGTCTCATAGATGGGGCCAGCCACTGGGGTCAGGCACACAGACCAGCAGTCTCTCCAAGAGGTCTTCAACACCTGAGTCCAAACCTCACTCACATATGATCCTGTCCCCTTTTAGCAGCATAAGGGCTGAAGACCAAGGCACTCAAAACAGCCACTGGGCATGGTGTTGGGGAGAAGGCAGAGAAGAGGGAAGAACAGGAGGGAAAAGGAAGAAAGGGGAGGGAAAAGAGGGGGCAGATGAGAGAAGAAAGACCAGGAGAGGAGAGGCAAGAGCAGAAGGGAGGGAAGCTGCCAGCCACAGCTTTAAAGAATGGAAAGACAGCACCAAAGAGCCTTTTTTTCCTTTTTAAACTTTCCTTTGAAATTTAATTGTAAAGTATATTATGATGGGGAATTAAATGTAAAACTCATGTGCATGGATTAAAGGATGTAATGAAAAAGTGCACATGTGCCAGCAGCCCTGGGTAACAAATAGGGAGCTTATTACATAATAGAGACAGGAGGTAAGAAGCAAGCATTCATTCCATCATGTCATGGTTCGCCTCCTGCAGCCCTGGTTGCTCCTGGGTAGGGGACTCTAGCCTAGCCTCATTCTCTCCACAACAACCCTCCAGGCTGCCCGACAGCGGTCCCTCTCTCAGTCCTGCTTTGGGTTTCCAATATTCATCACATAGGCACCCCAGGGTGAAAAATAGTGCCAGCGGCCTCCAGACATGGTATGGAGGAAGAGCCTGACCCCACAGCTCCCTCCTCCCTGGGATCAGGAAGCTGGCGATGCCTGGGCATAGCAGAGTCAGCCAGATCCTGTCTTTAAAAACTCCAGATTAGAAAGTCCAGTCCCCGAAATTCTCTTTTGGTTGTTGGGTATATGATGGACTCTTCTTTGGGTCCCATTTGACAATTTCAGAGCAGAAAAATGCCCCCTATGGCATTACCACCCAGCAGGAGTTTTCTCAGAGTAAAATGAGAAAAGATGTGTCAAGCATTTACTACAGTTCCTGGGGTCCAGTCCCTTCTCCCGATGGTAGCAGGGGTTGATGCAGCAGCAATAGTAGCACGTGGCAAACAAGAAGTTACACCTGGCTCTTCTGATCCCTGAGCAGCACCTGCATTTTTGCTTTGGAGTTCTGTTTGAGCTTTCCATGACACCTTGCTGTCTGTGAAATGTTAGACTGCTAGATCAGGGCATTGCCCCCATGCATGGAGGACAACATCCCCAGTCTTTGTAAAAAGCAATTCTTTACGAACAAAGGCATGTCTCTTTGGTGACAAACTACCTACACCCTAGACAGGATTTGCAGCTGTGGAAAGTAGCGCATGCTATCACCTCGAGGAAGGGAAGAAAAATTATTGTTTACTGCCTTTGGCTACTACTTAAGAACACAGAATAGAGAAAGTGGAGTTGCTGTCCATTAAGTCATTCCACAAATATCCACTCTACCCCCAGCCCTTGGGGGCACAAACAAGAATAAGAAATCATGTGCATTGCACTGATTTTAGTTTCCCCAAAACAGAGCCTGAGACAAGACTAGGATGCAGATGATCTATACGGAGGATGATCCCAGGAAGCAGGAGTGGGACAGAGCATGGACCCAAACTGAAGCAAGGGAGCAGTCCCTGCGAGGGGCCCCAGGCTTGCTGCCTGGACCTCCAGGAAGCATGCAGCGCACACCTGAGGACCGCCCCGCAAAGGGACAGGGAGAGCTGAAGCTTTCTTCGTGGATACCAACTAGCTGGGTATCACCCCTGGGAACATTCAGTTCGAGGTGAGCAGACTTCCTCACAGCGAGAGGAAGCAAGGAGCCTCTGGTGCCTGCGGTGGGAAGCTGTTGGGTGCCTGAGATGTCCTTCCCGTTTCAGGGGCACTGAGACCGGAGGTGGTGGGGTCAGGGGGCTGGGCCTTGCCAGCAGCTGCCACTGTAGGGCTTGGCCCTGGCTGGACTACAAACACAGACTCCACATTCAGCTGCCTGGCAGCCTCTCTAGAGACAGACAGCATGTGGAAGGCACAGGGAGATGCGCCCAGGTTTAATGTCTCCTCTTCTCCAGGTTCCCAATGTTTTTTTCAATCCTGCAGACGATGCAAGTACATGACAGTGCAAATGACATGGGAAGGGCCATGGAAGGTGATGAAGGCACGAGTTCCTGATTTGGTGGTTTCAAGGTTTGCAACACTAAACAGCTCCAAAGTTGTCCGCCTCTCAGGAGTGTATTGAGGGCCGGAGGTGATGGTGTGTGGCAAATGCCTGGTAAATTCTGCAGTGCTTTGCGAAGGCAGAGTGACTTCCCTAAATCTGAGACTGTTCCTACTGCTTCGTCTGGTTAATGTCCACATCCAAAAAGTAAATGCCTCACTGAAATCAGGAAGAATTTGTTCATTCAATTTGGGCCAAAGTGAGTGGTTCTTTTCTATGAATGAAGTCAGGAGCCTGGTGATGACGTTATTTCTGGTATCTGAGGAGGTGCTGCACTTGTTACAAGTCAGTGGGTCACACTAGATTTGCTGATTATATTCTCACGGGTCCTGGACCTGTGGAAAGAGCAAGTTACTCATGAGGAGCTATTCTGTCCGCATGATGCCTATTCCTGGCGGGAGTGTACCCTGTGTCCCTGTGAGAAGAGGCCTGTGCAGCTCCTAAGGAGATGGGCTGGAGCCACGGGGATGTTGAGGTGAGTGCTGCAGATGCTGCCCCAGCCTTGGAAGGCAGTACTTCCATTTCTCACCATCTGAGCCAATTAAACACGTGCATCCTTTGAAATGGCTGATTTGATGATCACGGAAATTAAGGGGTTTTTTTGGTTTTGTTTTGTTTTGTTTTGTTTTTGAGATGGAGTCTCGGTCTGTCGCCCGGGCTGGAGTGCAGTGGCCGGATCTCAGCTCACTGCAAGCTCCGCCTCCCAGGTTTACGCCATTCTCCTGCCTCAGCCTCCCGAGTAGCTGGGACTACAGGCGCCTGCCACCTCGCCTGGCTAGTTTTTTGTATTTTTTTTTTTTAGTAGAGACGGGGTTTCACGGTGTTAGCCAGGATGGTCTCGATCTCCTGACCTCGTGATCCGCCCGTCTCGGCCTCCCAAAGTGCAGGGATTACAGGCTTGAGCCACCGCGCCCGGCCGGAAATTAATGTTTGAGAAAAGTTTTCTTAGAGTAGCTTTTCACAATATTTCCCTCATGAAGGCAAAGTGAGTGTGGTGCCTGCCTTGAACAGGTGGGAAAACAGGTGTGGATCACTAACGTTCCTCTCCCTCTCATCAGACGCAGTAATAAAACAGCACTTTTTCATTATTATTCTACTTTAAGTTCTAGGGTACACGTGCACAACATGCAGGTTTGTTACATGTGCCAGGTAGGTTTGCTTCACCTTTAACTCGTCATTTACATTAGGTATATCTCCTAACCCTATCCCTCCCTCCTCCCCCCACCCTGACAGGCCTTGGTGTGTGATGTTCCCCATCCTATGTCCAAGTGTACTCATTGTTCAATTCCCGCCTATGAGTGAGAACATGTGGTGTTTGGTTTTCTGTTCTTGTGATAGTTTGCTCAGAATGATGGTTTCCAGCTTCGTCCATGTCCCTAAAAAGGACATGAACTCATCCTTTTATATGGCTGCATAGTATTTCAGGGTGTATATGTGCCACATTTCTTAATCCAGTCTATCCTTGATGGACATTTGGGTTGGTTCCAAGTCTTTGCTATTGTCAATACTGCCACAATAAACACACGTGTGCATGTGTCTTTACAATAGCATGATTTATAATCCTTTGGGTATATACCCAGTAATGGGATCCCTGGGTCAAATGGTATTTCTAGTTCTAGATCCCTGAGGAATCCCCACACTGTCTTCCACAATGGTTGAACTAGTTTACACTCCCACAAACAGTGTAAAAGCATTCCTATTTCTCCATATCCTCTCCAGCATCTGTTGTTTCCTGACTTTTTAATGATCGCCATTCTAACTGGTGTGAGATGGTTTTGATTTGCATTTCTCTGATGACCAGTGATGATGAGCATTTTTTCATGTGTCTGTTGGATGCATAAATGTCATCTTTTGAGTGTCTGTTCATATCCTTTGCCCACTTTTTGATGGGGTTGTTTGATTTTTTTCTTATAAATCTGTTTAAGTTTTTTGTAGATTCTTTGTCAGATGGGTAGATTGCAAAAATTGTCTCCCGTTCTGTAGGTTGACTGTTCACTCTGATGGTAGTTTCTTTTTTGCTGTGCAGAAGCTCTAGGGCTTAATTAGATCCCATTTGTCTATTTTGGCTTTTGTTGCCATTGCTTTTGGTGTTTTAGTCATGAAGTCTTTCCCCATGCCTATGTCCTGACCCATATTGCCTAGGTTTTCTTCCAGGGTTTTTATGGTTTTAGATCTAACATTTAAGTCTTTAATCCACCTTGAATTAATTTTTGCATAAGGTGTAAGGAAGAGATCCAGTTTCAGCTTTCTGCATATGGCTAGCCAGTTTTCCCAGCACCATTTATTAAATAGGGAATCCTTTCCCCATTTCTTGTTTTTGTCAGGTTTGTCAAAGATCAGATGGTTATAGATATGTGGTGTTATTTCTGAGGGCTCTGTTCTATTCCATTGGTCTATATATCTGTTTTGGTACCAGTACCATGCTGTTTTGGTTACTGTAGCCTTGTAGAATAGTTTGAAGTCAGGTAGCGTGATGCCTCCAGCTTTATTCTTTTTGCTTAGGATTGTCTTGGCAATATGGGCTCTTTTGATTCCATATGAATTTTAAAGTAGTTTTTTCGAATTCTGTAAAGAAAGTCTTTGGTAGCTTAATGGGGATGGCATTGAATCTATAAATTACCTTGGGCAATATGGCCGTTTTCATGATATTGATTTTTCCTATCCATGAGCATGGAATGTTCTTCCATTTGTTTGTGTCCTCTTTTATTTCATTGAGGAGTGGTTTGTAGTTCTCCTTAAAGATGTCCTTCACATGCCTTGTGAGTTGTATTCCTAGGTATTTTATTCTCTTTGTAGCAACTGTGAATGGAAGTTCACTCATGATTTGGCTTTCTGTTTGTCCGTTATTGGTGTATAGGGTTGCTTGTGATTTTTGCACATTAATTTTGTATCCTGAGACTTTGCTAAAGTTGCTTATCAGCTTAAGGAGATTTTGGGCTGAGATGACAGGATTTTCTAAATACACCATTATGTCATCTGCAAACAGGGTCAACTTAACTTCCTCTTTTCCTAATTGAATACCCTTTATTTCTTTCTCTTGCCTGATTGCCCTGAACAGAACTTCTTCTAATACTATGTGGAATAGGAGTGGTAAGAGAGGGCATCCCTGTCTTTTGCCAGTTTTCAAAGGGAATGCTTCCAGTTTTTGCTCATTCAGTACGATATTGGCTGTGGGTTTGTCATAAATAGCTCTTATTATTTTGAGATATGTTCCATCAATACCTACTTTACTGAGAGTTTTTAGTATGAAGTGCTGTTGAATGTTGTTGAAAGCCTTTTTTGCATCTATTGAGATAATCATGTGGTTTTTGTCTTTGGTTCTGTTTATATGCTGGATTACATTTATTGATTTGCAAATGTTGAACCAGCCTTGCATCCCAGGGATGAAGACAACTTGATCTTGGTGGATAAGCTTTTTGATGTGCTGCTGGATTCGGTTTGCCAGTATTTTATTGAGGATTTTTGCATTGAATTTCATCAGGGATATTGGTCTAAAATTCTCTTTTTTTGTTGTGTCTCTGCCAGGCTTTGGTATCAGGATGATGCTGGGCCTCATAAAATGAGTTAGGGAGGATTCCTTCTTTTTCTGTTGATTGGAATAGTTTCAGAAGGAATGGTACCAGCTCCTCTTTGTACCTCTGGTATAATTTGGCTGTGAATCCGTCTGGTCCGGGATTTTTTTGGGTTGGTAGGCTATTAATTATTGCCTCAATTTCAGAGCCTGTTTTTGGTCTATTCATGGATTCAACTTCTTCCTGGTTTAGTCTTGGGAAGGTGTATATGTCTAGGAATTTATCTATTTCTTCTAGATTTTCTAGTTTATTTGCATCAAAATTTTTATAGTATTCTCTGATGGTGGTTTACATTTCTGTGATATCCCCTCTATCATTTTTTGAGTCTATTTGATTCTTCTCTCTTTTCTTCTTTATTAATCTGGCTAGAGGTATATCAATTTTGTTGATCTTTTCAAAAAAACCAGCTCCTGGATTCATTGATTTCTTGAAGGGTTTTTGTGTTTCTATCTCCTTCAGTTCTGCTCTGATCTTACTTATTTCTAGCCTTCTGCTAGCTTTTGAATTTGTTTGCTCTTGCTTCTCTAGTTCTTTTAATTGTGATGTTAGGGTGTCGATTTTAGATCTTTCCTGCTTTCTCTTGTGGGCATTTAGTGCTATACATTTCACTCTACACACGGCTTTAAATGTGTCCCAGAGATTCTGGTACGTTGTGTCTTTGTTCTCATAGGTTTCAAAGAACATCTTTATTTCTGCCTTCATTTCGTTATTTACCCAGTAGTCATTCAGGAGCAGGTTGTTCAGTTTCCCTGTAGTTGTGTGGTTTTGAGTGAGTTTCTTAATCTTGAGTTCTAATTTGATGGCACTGTGTTCTGAGAGACAGTTTGTTGTGATTTCTGTTCTTTTTCATTTGCTGAGGAGTGCTTTACTTCCAACTACATGGTCAATTTTGGAATGAGTGTGATGTGGTGCTGAGAAGATTGTATATTCTGTGGATTTGGGGTTGAGAATTCTGTAGATGTCTATTAGGTCTGCTTGGTGCAGAGCTGAGGTCAAGTCCTGGATATCCTTGTTAACCTTCTGTCTCATTGATCTGTCTAATATTGACTGTGGGGTGTTAAATTCTCCCATTATTATTGTGTGGGAGTCTAAGTCTCTTTGTAGATCTCTGAGGGCTTGCCTAATGAATCTGGGTGCTCTGGTATTGGGTGCGTATATATTTAGGATAGTTAGCTCTTCTTGTTGAATTGATCCCTTTACAATTACATAATGGCCTTCTTTGTGTCTTTTGATCTTTGTTGGTTTAAAGTCTGTTTTATCAGAGACTAGGATTGCAACGCCTGCTTTTTTTTTTTTTTTTTTCCTTCCATTTGCTTGGTAGCTCTTCCTCCATCCCTTTATTTTGAGCCTATGTGTGTCTCTGCACATGAGATGGGTCTCCTGAATATAGCACACTGATGGGTCTTGACTCTTTATCCAATTTGCCAGTCTGCGTCTTTTAATTGGGGCATTTATCCCATTTACATTTAAGGTTAATATTGTTATGTATGAATTTGATCCTGTCATTATGATATTAGCTGGTTATCTTACCCATTATTGATGCAGTTTCTTCCTAGCATCAATGGTCTTTACAATTTGGCATGTTTTTGCAGTGGCTGGTACCAGTTGCTTCTTTCCATGTTTAGTGCTTCCTTCAGGAGCTCTTGTAAGGCAGGCCTGGTGGTGACAAAATTTATCAGCATTTGCTTGTCTGTAAAGGATTTTATTTCTCCTTTACTTATGAAGCTTAGTTTGGCTGGATATAAAATTCTGCGTTGAAAATTCTTTTCTTTAAGAATGTTGAATATTGGCTCCCACTCTCTTCTGGCTTGTAGAGTTTCTGCCAATAGATCCGAACAGCACTGTTTTCAACTTTGTCAAATTACGAAAGGGAAAACCAGGAATTCACTACTGCAACTGATTTGTTGACTATTCTCCTAGGCATTTTTCTATACCTTCACACATGTTCTTTTGCTTTTTTTTTTTTTTATTTCAGTAATTGGTATCACAAGCAACTTACTATTTTTCACTGTGTCTTTTTCATTTAACTCTTAATCCCTATATAAAGACCTACACACTCTTTTAAGCAACTGCCTATGCCTTCTCGGAATAGCTCTCCAGCAGTCCATGTGGACCCTCTCAGCTGACAGATTTGTTAGTTTCCCATTTTTGCTTCTTTGAATTGTTCATCATTATCTGCTCCAAGAGATTCTGTTCCTCAAATAAATTTACACGATTTCTTTCTACATTCTAGCCATTAATATTTTATGACATATGTCACAAGGATTTTTCTCCCTGCGTCTCATCTTTTAGGATTATTTCTAATATATATTTTAGTTCTAGAGAAAACATTAATTTTGATGCAATCAAATTTATTAATTTTCCTTTCATAGCAATTTTGTTAAGCGTACTTTAAAAAAAAAAAACAGCTTTCTTTAGCCCCAGTGTTATAAATGTTCTGTCTCTTTACTGATTGGCATTTGTTTAGAGATGGGGTTAGATTTGTTTCATTTGTTTTTACTTACAGATTTTTAGTGCACCTGGTATTTGTTTTTACAAGTCATGTTAAATAGGACTGTAGCAAAACAGAAGCCAATTATCCCAACATTATTCTTATAAAGTTTAGTAGGTCAAGTCCACATTCATTGTGTATAATTTGAAAATTGTTTCGAACATTCTTGTGCCTTTTCTTTCCATATGAATTCTAGAATTAGCTTGCTAAGTTGATAGTTACTATTATGATTTTCATTGGGATTGCAATGAATTTATAAACTAATTTTGGAAGCCAGTTATGCTCACCATTATACCACCAATGCCACCACTAATTTTAGAAGAAATGACCTCATGAAAATATTGAGTCTTTTTATCCAAGCACGTAGTAAATGACTTCATCTTTTTTGAGGCCTTCTTGAATGTTGTCCAGCAAAGTTTAGTAGTTCTATACCTATAAGATTTATTCATTCTTTCTATCTGTAGTACTAACATTTTATAATTCTGTTACTCTCATGAATGCGGTATTTTTATTATATTGTCCTTTAATTTTTTCAATTAGATAGTTTTTAACAAAAAGTAATTCACAGTGCCAAAAAAACAAGTGCACCTCCTGTAATAAGTAGAGCAAAACAAATACCACCAATGTGCCGGTGTTCAGGCCTCTAGATCAAGTCTTCAGACAGCCAGCATGCCTCTTGCATGCATAGCCTTCAACTCATAGAACGGGGTGCTTTTAGCAATTAGAATCCAGTACACCAACTAACCAGCCATGTTACGTTCTAATATATCTACTTGCACCCTGTCAGCCTTGGCACAGGGAGAATCCTGTTTTCACATCTGTTATGACAGCATAAACACAATTGTGTCAGCAGTCTGCACACTGGAAGTCCCAAGACCTGGGACTCCACATACGGTCCCAGCAGGTTTGCTTTGGCACAGGAACCAAGCCATGGATGGTGGCAGGTGCCAGCCACTTGCCCTTTGTGGGAAATGTGAGAGGAAGAGATGCCCAGGACAGCATTTCTACCAGGGGTCTTCTGCTGGCTGCTTCCCTCTGTAAAGCCCCCTCTTTTAATCATGTGTGACAGTGCGTGTAGGTCTGTGCATGTGCGTGTGTGTGTACGTGTGTGTGTCTTTAAACACACACCATCCCACTGACAGTGAATAAGGGCACCCACTTCTCAGAATCGACTCTCATTCATCTCATGTTTAGCCGGTCTCATGATACCTCATTCATTCATAATACCTCATTGCTGCTGTTATTTTCTGATTACCGCAAAGTTGAGGATATCCCCATATGTTTCTCAGCCATTTTATGTGTTTCTCCTGTTGATATCATTTGCACATGTTTTTTTAGTACGTTGATTTTCCTTCTTGCATCAATTTTTAGGTATTTAAATTTTAGGAATAATATTATCTGCTGTATGCGCTGCAAGTATTTTTTACAGGTACCACTTTTCTTTATTGTTAACACTTTTTGAGTTACAATTTATATACCATAAAATTCACCCCTAGTAAAAGTACAACTCAATGATTTTTAATAAATTTTCAGAGTTTTGCAGTCATCACCGCAATCCAGTTTTTAGAACGTTTCCTCACCACCATCCATGAAAAGAATAGTCATGACCATTTTCAGTCATCCCCCAGTCCCAGGCAGTCACTAATCTGCCCTTTCTGGACATTTCACATAAATTAAATCCTACCATATGTAGTCATTCAGTTTGACTTCTTTCACTTAGAGTAATGTTTTCAAGGTGCATCCATCTGGAGCCTATATCAGTATTTCATTATTTTTTATTGCCCAGTAATATTCCCTTATATGGATAGACCACACTATTGTTCAACCATTCACCAGTTAATGGACATTTGGATCATTTCCAGTGTTTGTTTATTATGAATAATGCAGCTTAAACATTTGCATACATACCTTTGTGCAGATACATGTTTTCACTTCTCTTGAGTAGACACTTAGTGGTAGAATCGCTGGGCCATATGGTACATTTATGTTTAACTTCTTAAGAAACTGCCAAATTGCTTTCCATATTCTTATTGGCAATGGATGAGGCTTCCAGCACTCTAACATCCCTGTCAGGACTTGTTACTGTCAGTCTTTTTCGTTATAGCCAACCAACCACAGTTTCGATATGAGTTTCTGCAATGATTGATGATGGTAAGAATCTTTCCTTGTGCTTCTTTGCCATTCCCACATCTTCTCTGGTGAAGTTTGTTCAAATATTTTGTCCATTTTTATTGGATTGTTTGTTCTCTTAGAAATGAGTTGTAAGAGTTCTTTATATAACTGGATATAAAATCCTTCATAAGATATATGATTTTCCAAAAAGACAGTCTGGTCTTGTCTTTTCATTTTCCTAATGGTGTCTTTTGAAGGAAAATAGTTTTTAATTTGCAGAAGTCCAATTCATCAAACTTCTATTTCTGGATCACTCTTTTGGCATTATAGGTAAAAACTTTTTGCCAAACAAAACGTCATGAAGATTTTCTCCTCTGTTTTCTTCTAAAAGTTTTATACTTTTAACTCTTACATTTTGTCTATGACTCATTTTGAGTTGTTTTATTAATCCATATTGTGATGTAATGATCTAAACTCATTTTTTAACATGTGGATTTTTAATTTTCCCAAAACAATTTGTTAAGAAGACCATTCTTTCCCCCATTGTCAAAAATCAGTAGACCATGAATGTAGGGCTTTAGTTTTGGACTCTTAAATCTGTTCCATTGATATATATGTCTATCCTCATAACAGTGTCACACTGTCTAGATTATCTTACTTTTATAATAAGTTTTGAAATGGAGGACTTTAAGTCCTCCAATTTTATTTATCTTTTAAAAATTGTTTTGGCTATGTTGGGTCCTCTGCATTTCTTTATACGTTTTAGGATCATCTTGTCAATTTCTGCAAAAACCTGCTGGGATTTTTAAAGTAATTGCATTGAATCTATTGCTCAATTAGAAAAAAATTGTCATCTTAACAATATTGAGTCATCCCACGCACAAACATGGAATGTATCTCAATTTATCTAGAGTTTTTTAATTTTTTCTTAATAATATTTTATAGTTTTCTATACAAATCCTGTACTTTTTTGTTAAGTATATTTCTACCTATTTTATTACTTTGTTGCAATTGTGAATAGAGTTGTTTACATAATTTCATTTTGGATTGTTCATGGCTAGTATACAGAAACACAATTGAATTGCATATATTTATCTTGCATCCTGAAAACTTGCTAAACTCATTTATTGGTTCTAGTCGGGTTTTTTAACGTGTGTGGATTCCTTAGAATTTTCTCTATGCATGTGATCATCTTAGCTGCAGATAAAGACAGTTTCACCTCTTTTCATTCTGTATCCCTTTTGTTTCTTTTTCTATTTTTTGTTTATCTTGCTTTTTTCTTCCCTGGTTGCACTGTCTTGGACCTCCAATATAATGTTGAAAAACGTGCTGAGAGTGGATATCTTTGTCTTGTCCCTGATCATAAGAGGAAAGTTAACAAGATTAAGTATCATGTTAATTGCAGGGTTTTTATAGATGTCCTCTATTCAATTGAGAAAATTCCCTTCTGTGTTTTCCTTGTTTATTTTAATCATAAAATTATTGTTTGCTTTTTTATCTTTTTATAACAAAATTTATATAAAGTATACCAAAAATTGCAGTGTCTATTTTTTTTTTCTTGTTTCTTTTTCTTGTTTTGAGACAGTCTTGCTCTGTTGCCTGGGCGATCTCGGCTCACTGCAACCTTCCCCTCCCCGGTTCAAATGATTCTCGTGTCTCAGCCATCTGAGTAGCTGGGATTATAGGTGCGCACCACCACACCTGGTTAATATTTTTGTATTTTTAGTAGAGATGGCATTTCACTATATTGGCCAGGCTGGTCTCAAACTCCTGGCCTCAAGTGATCAGCCTGCCTTGGCCTCCCAAAGTGCGGGATTACAGGCGTGAGCCACTGCTCCAGGCCATGTCTATGTATTTATTCTTGTTCCTATGTCCCTTTTTAAGTATTGAGTTTGATTTTCCTCTTTCTAGAGGTCTTTTAGTGATTTTTAAAATTTTTTTTTTCTTTTAAAGAGGCCTTTTAAAGCAGTCTTTCAAAGGGGTGATATATTCTCTGAGTTTTTTATTTAAAAAAAAAATATGTATTTAACCCTTCTATTAGAAAAAAGGCTTTATCTGGCTACAGAATTTCAGGTTAACAGTCTTCTCTTTTTTTCTACGACAGACAACATTTGAATATATGTTTCCATCGTTTCCTTGTCGATGAGAAGGATCCTGCTGTCAACTGGATTCTCATTCATTCGTCTCCTTACCACCAGCCCACCTGGAAACTCTTAGGATGTCACTCCCTTCTTAGTTTTCTAAAGTCCCTTCCACTGGATCTTATTTCATGTCCCACCACAGCAGTCAGTGGGCCTTTCTGATATAATGAGTCATACTTTGCTTAGCTCTGCAAGTGTGTATTTACTTTTTGAACATCCCCCTTCCTCTCTTTGTCCTCTCCCTGTGGTCTCCTATGTGATTATTTAATGTTCATTTGCTGCATGGTAACAGCATGAAGAACCTTTCAGAACCCTCGGCCACAAGAATGGACAAGAGGACTCCAAGTCTCCATCAATTCAATCCAATAGGCGTCAACTCTATTTTCACAGAAGAAAGTCACACGATAATTACATTTTCCATTATAAATTGGCATGAAGATGATTAAACGTTGAGGAACAACATGAAATTAATAAATAATCGTCCTTGAGAAACATGAGATTTTTCTTCCTGATTTTTATCAACCCCACCATGCCTCCCTGGGTTGCTGTGCAGAGGAGCCAGCAACAGGGTGTGTGTGAGGTGCCTCCCAAGTCTTGCAAATGTCTGAGACTAGTGCCTCTTTCTATTTGTGGTGAGTTTGCTTTCTTTTCCTTTGTACGATATGTCCACTGATGTGTGGAAATATATTATGAATGTAATGCAATAACCAAGCTTTGGTGGCAAAAACCATTCATTCATTTTATGGGACATTTGAAGTTTCACACAAGAGGCAGCTGGAGGTTTATTAAGCACATCAATTATTAATTCATCACAGTTATGAGCCTGATTTGCTTATTTTCCATATTATCTCTGTCTAGTAGTTGAACTGAGTTGCTTTTTATTGCATTGGTTTTCACTGTGATAATAAAATGTAATAACAGTGAAAGTTTTCATTTCCCTCTCATCACTTCTCCCTGCAGATCAGCTGAGGACTGAAGCTTGGGTGGGGAAAGAGATTGACAGAGAGAAACAGAGACAGGAAGTGAGAGAGAAAAAGAGAGCAAGAGGCTGAGATCTTTGAACTCCTCGGAGGTGAGTCATGAGTATGCGTGATGGGGTGACAGCAGGGGACACTGTACCCTTGGATGGAGCCACATCCCTGCCACTCCACAGGACAGGTCTCGCCCCAAGTGGAGACCACCTTGCGGTCTGCAGAACACATGATCTCCCTCGGACGTCTGCCTGCCAGTCCTGTCCAGCCCAGTCTCTCTACCCATCTGGATCTGACTCCTCTTCTAAAGAACCTCAGGTCCCTGTTGGTCAAGAACTCTTCCCTGGAGCTGATTTCTCTGACATTTCTCTTATCTGAACTTGTATTACAGGCTGTAAACAATTTTTAAAGAAGATTTTACAATACACTATATCCTTCCTGTTCACAGATCTCTATCTAGAGATCCTTGCAAAGAGGTAAACAATCTATTGTGTGCCCTCTACGCAAAACATGTTGGACAGCTTCCCCATCCAGCGTGTTTATGTTGGAGGGCACACAAAACAAGCTGTCCAACAGCTGACTTTTTGCTTGTTTTTAATGGAAAGAAGTTTGAATCTTTGCTTGTACAGCATGAGTCCCCATCCTCTTCCACCCCTTACTAGCTGGGGCTTTTCTGAACATCAGTTTTCTCATCAGTTTAATGAGAAAATAATCACAACAACCTCACAGACCGAAGAAGGCAATGCCTCTAAGCTTCATAGGTTACGTTGTGTAACGTAAATACGGTAGCCATGAAATATTCTAATTACATTGCAAAGAAAGGGTAGAATCTGGTGGCCTTACATAACATCTGTAGAACATCTCCTAATCTCATTTGTAGCAGGTTTGCTGAGTGATGAATTTATGTCTTTCTCCACACAGCAATGGAGAGCTGAGAGGAGGGGAAAAGGAGGGAGTGTGGAAGGTAAATGCATCATGATAACCACTCAGGGCTGGGGTCACACAGAACATGGTTCATATCCTAAATCTGCCACTTCTCTTTGTGTGATCTTGCACAAATCATTTGACTTATCTGACCCTCAGTTTATTCATCTATGAAACAGATGTGGCCGTGGTAGTGCCACAATTCAGAGCCCAGTTCCACCTTCCCCATAGGCTCATGATAAAGCTCCGTTTCCTACCCTTCCTCGCAGTTGTGTTGGAGCCACAGCAGGTGATACAGGACACTTCCAGCCCTCACCATAGGATACTTCTGGGAGGTGATATAGGATACTTTCAGCCTTGGCCATAGGGTACTTCTGGGAGGTGATATAGGATACTCTTAGCCTTGGCCATATGGTACTTCTGGGAGGTGACATAGGGTACTTCCAGCCCTGGCCATCTCCTCTCCTTTAAGATATCTACACTTGTTCTTTCCCACCCACAACCGTATCAGTCAGTTTTTACGGAATAACAAAGCACCCCTAACCTCAGTGCTGCAAAGCAGCACACATTCATGTTTGCTTATGTGTCCATGGGTCCACTGGCGTTTTTGCTGATGTGGGCCAAGTTTCTGGAGTCAGCTAGTGACCAGCCAAGGGCTGGCTGGTCTAGGATGGTGTCATTTTCATGACTGGTGACTGTCTTGCTGCCAGCTGAGGTGACAGAGGTGATCGGCCAGGTGTCACTGACCATTCAGCAGGTGAGCCTGTGCCCTTTCACACGGCAGTGACAGGGCTTGCAGAGTGGTAGCAGAAATTTCCAAGGTCCTCTAAGGCTCCATCTCAGAATTCCCTAAGGCTCCATGTCAGAATTCCAGCAACATTCCTTCCACACCGTGTGCTGGCCAAAGCAAGTACCAAGCCCAGCCCACATTCCAGAGGTGGAGAAATCATTTCTATCTGCCAATGGAACAGGTTGCAAAGAATTGTGTCTGTTTTTGCATTCTAGCACAACTTTGTGAACCATAGATTGAGAGAGACAGTGTTGCAAGACAGCAGTGTCACAAGCCTCCCTACGAATGCCATTGCATTCAAATGTGACCTGTGTGGCAGCAAACACCCCTCGAGCTCTGTCCCTGAGGGGGACTGTCTGTCACAGCAGTCTGCATGTCATGGCTAATAAAATGCGGGTAAGAACTCTGCTCAGGGAACTCTTATGACGATTGATAAGGCGAGCTATGGAAAGTTCTTAGCACAGTATCTCACATGTGCTCAATGCACAATTGCCATTTTAGTACTTTGTGTATTACTATTATCATTCTGCTTATTATTAGTATTTGCATTGCTGTTGAAGATTTATGATGAACAGGTTCCTAACAGCACCGTAATGGTCACGTGATTCTGGAGTCCTGCAGCCAGCAGTTCACACAAGAAGTACTTGGTAAATGCTCACTGAGGACCTGCTGGCCCTAACATCCCAGCAAGAAACATGGAGTCTGTGAAGCAACCCCCCAAACCTGCATCAGGCGTCCCTCCTTTCCTGCCAATAGAAATAGTCAGTCCAGACCTTCACAGGGAGCTTCCTTGATGCTGCCTACCTAAAGAGGAAGGCCCAGTTTACCCTCCTTCACCCTGTGATTCCAGGGTGTGGAGGAGAGAGCCCCGCCCAACTTGTTAAGAATCAATAGGATTTGGGGGCAGTAAATGCATTTTCTAAACCAGAAAATACTGAACACTCAGTAAAATAAGCTAAATAAAAATGAGTACACATTGTAAGATTGTCGAGTACATACTGTATGATTCCATTTATATAAAAATGAATTTGCGCTAAGTCAGGAGACTGGCCGGGAGCAGGGAAGAGTCTGGGAGAGGAGACAAAGGGGGCTCCTGGGTCCTGTTTCTTGATTGGAGTGCTCATCACACAGCTGTGTTCTCTTCGTGAAAATTCATCAGGCCATCCATTCATGATCTGTTCATTCTCTGCATATATTTGAATGTATATATAACATATAGCACATCAATAAAAAGTTTTAAAAAAACATGTGTTTGGGTCAAATTAGTAGAGATATTAGTAAATATGTGGATATTATATTAGTAATGTATGAAATGCATGCATTAGTAAAACAATTGTGATGTTATATCAGTTAAATCACATTTAACCATGATTTTAATAATCAATTTTGTAACTGAGAGATCTGCGACCTGTCCCAGAAATCCAGACAGAGTGTGTTCTGCACAGGACACAACGTGCGGTCTTCTACTTTGCCAGAAGTGGGCTCCCGGAGTCCTCACTCTGTTCTTGCCCAGGATGAACCATTGGCGCACACAGACGGACACCTCCTTTTTGGCATAGACAGACACCATGCTTAATTCTCCTGAGCTTTACAGATTACAGTGAGTCTAAAGATCACAAATGCTCCCAAATTGGCCAGGCGCGGTGGCTCATGCCTGTAATCCCAGCACTTTGGGAGGCCAAGGCAGGTGAATCACGAGGTCAAGAGATCGAGACCATCTTGGTCAACATGATGAAACCCCGTCTCTACTAAAAATACAAAAATTAGCTGGGTGTGGTGGTGTGTGCCTGTAGTCCCAGCTACTCAGGAGGCTGAGGCAGGAGAATCTGAGGCAGGGGAATTGCTTGAACCCAGGAGGTGGAGGTTGCAGTGAGCCGAGATCACGCCACTGCACTCCAGCCTGGCAACAAAGACAGACTCCGTCTCAAAAAATAAAAAAAGAAAAAGAAAAAAAAAAGCTCCCAAATCCCAGCTCCTGCTCTTTGCCTGGACTTCACTGACTTTTCCTAAGGAGGATCTCTCTTTCTTTCCTTGGTCCATTTCATAATATTAGCATTGCCATTAAAGATCTATAACGAACAGGATCCTAACAGCACTGTGATGGTCACATGGTTCTGGAGTCCTGCAGCCAGCAGTTTACACAGGAAGCACTTGATAAATGCATCTAAGGAGCAGATCTCTCCCTTTCCTCAGTCCATTTCATAACGTGAGAAAAGTCATCCGAAAGGCCAGCAGTGTCTGAGATGTGACAGCATCAATGTTCCGTACCCAGTGACTGCAGGAGAAGATCAGGTGCACTCCTCGGAGGGAGCTTCCTGAAGAATTACAGGCATTAAATACATCCAATACCTTGGAACCAGTCCTCTAGAACACATGTGCAGGTTTCAGAATAAATCATGGACTGATGTTAAACCTGAAAACTTTTCTTTTTAGCAACAAGTGGGGGTCCTGCAGCCCACTCCCCAGCGCCGCCTGTGAGAGAGGCAGTGCGTGAAAATGACTTTGCGGCACTAGCCCTTTCTAGACCACATCATGCCTTGCTTTTTGCCTGTGAGGTCCAGCTCCATTGAGTCTTTCACAAAAACTGAGAATCCCTGATTCATCTTTTAATCAACCACAAGGAGAGAGCAGTTCTTACTTCGTCGCTGTTGGTTCTTTACTAGAAACGAGGGGGATTTAACCAATTTTCTCCACTTTCAATAATAAGGCAGTTGGATCATAAATTCCATTCTGAGGGTGGCCTTCAAATACCCAGCTTTCCAACTGGCCCTCACATAACAGTTACCCAGTTTTCTCGTTTTTTCCGCAGTCCCAGGTCAAGCTCATTCTTAGTTGAAGGCTCCCTTCAAAAGCAGATGCTGCATAGTTTATTTGGGAAGGGATCCCAGACAGTCCGACAAGCGGGGAGGCAAAGCGAGGGAGGAGGAAGGTTTGAAAGCTGATGAAGGGGCTAATACAAGTTACAGTGCAGGCAACTGAGGCTCCGTCCTGCCGGGCGCCCTGGATAAAATCCTCAGAATTGCCTTTCTGGGGGAAGGGGTGCCTGGGGTATTTATGAAATGCCTCTGTCCTTCATTAGTTAGGAGGGCCCCTGGGTTATTAAATCCTTGGCATTTCTAGGATGTCCTACCAGTGGCTGAGTAAGCTGCCACGATGCTGCAGAAATCCCTCATGCGGAGAGTGCAGACGACGGAACATGAAGTTAGCTACTCAGCCATACCTGTGTACATCAGACCATTTAAATATGGTTTCGTTTGTTTTCTCAGAAAGATATTATATTCATGAAACTTGGAAACATAATTCCAAGTGAAAGAAGCCAGTCAGAGAAGATCACATATAGTACAATCCTATTTATATGAAATATCCAGTACCGGCAAATCCATAGAGACAGAAAATAGATTAGAGGTTTTCTGGGTCTGAGGGAAGGGGCAATGGAGGTGACTCCTTAGTAGGCACAGGGTTTCCTTTGGGGATGACGAAAATGTTCTAGAATTAGATGGTGGTGGTGATTGCAAAGCATTGTGAATGTACTTAAAGCTGCTTAATGGTGTACCTTAAAAAGCCTAAAATGATATATCATTTTAATACATTTTAATAAATAAAATGATATATCATTTGTATATATACCTACAAAATATATTATACCCCCACCCCACTGCAAAAAAGAAATTCCTCAGGCAGGGATGCAGGCAAAGGTGACGTGCTGTCCACCTCTGCAGCTACAGGTAGACTCAGAGATGAGACAATGGACGTGGGACCGGCTCACTGCGTCTACCACCAGCCTCTCACCTGAATACCGCCAGTGCTAACAGGCACACACATTCCCACCCAAAGCACACACACAGCTTGGACTGGAAACGCCCATTGATGCTGCTGAAGCCATACGGTGAAGAAAATGCACCCACGCTCGCGCGTCCCACCGCATGGACCAAATCACTCCGGAACAAATAAAGCAAGCTGGCACCGCGCTTCCTGAGCCTTTACTCAGCGTGTATATATTTGTTCAGAAAGCATCTGTAGCCCCAGACAGCACCCAAGTCTACTCCTCACTTTAGTTACCAACATTAAATATCACACCAGAAAAAATACCAGCTTGCAACTCTGTGCCAGGAAGCGAGAGCCTTCCTCACGTTTACATGTGACAGGTGACAGAAGAGTTCTGCCCTGAGCTATACTCTCCAAGCTGAAAAATAATTTTTATGCCAAAAAATTAAATTTGAGTCCCTCTGCTGTGCATGCAGTAAGGGATTTTCCTGCTAGTCTTCAAACCAGAATATTCATTATTTTTGGCAACTCTACTTGGCTGTTCTAATTTTTAAAACTGAAACGTTAACTATCTATTTTGGGGAATAGGCTCATGTACAAGGAACTCAAGCTCTTTCTGTTGAAATATACTTCTTCAGACATGGTTGACCAAAACTGACCTTTGAGTCAAAAGTGACAGGCAAAACTAAAATTGTATGCAGCAATGGAGGAATAAACAGCACTCGGGGACTCCAAGACCCCTGGCCAGGTTCCCAGCTACCAGGATACCTGTGGAGGTTTTGGGTCAACAGAGCAGGGAGACCACGGCGGGCCTGGGTGCGAGCTGAACCCCAGGACTCCCTGAAAGGTTAGAGGCTCCATCAGATGAGATGTCTCAAGGCGGGCAGGCCGGACAGCTGGGAGCTACACCCAACAGTGCAGCTCGGTTTCTCCTGCTCATGTCAAGGAACTGCCCTCGACACATCTGGGCTTCAGGATCTGGCCCTAAACCACTGCATGAGTTCCCTGGGCCCTGCTCTGAATGCACTGACCTGGACCTGCATTGGCCCGTGTGTGTTCCTCTCGCACAACGGTCTCACTTTGGCCAAAAATGTCACCCTGCCATACTGCTTGTCTTTTTGCCTGAACCCTACCCTCCAGTCTAGCTTGGCTGACATTCTCGTGCCCTGCCAATGCCTAGACAGGATAAAAAGGCCACCCAGAGTCTGCAGTATAGACCCAAAGTGGGCATCCATCTCCCGTCACACTGACATCACAACATTGAGATGGAATGGAAAGGCGAATCCTGCAAGGGCTGGTGATTTCAGCCCTAGTGGCCGATTGGAACCACCTGGAGAGCTTTAAAAACTCCCGATGCCTGGACCTCACTGCCAGAGATCCTCAGGTCATGGTCCTGGGGAGTGGTCTGGGTTTGGGAGTTTAAAAACTCCCCAGCTGATTTTAATATGGTGTCAAGGTTGAGAATCATGGCCCAAGGGAAACGTAAGACTCAAGATGTGGGGACATCTCCCTCTTTTTCCTCCATTTTCTCATTTTGAAGCACATCAAGTTCACATTCCAGGATGCAGTGCGATGACCTCATGTGCTTCCAAGGGCACTTCTTACTAACACCAGTAGCACCACAGCCTAGGGCTGAGTCCATAGGGTCGTCTTTTAGGGACTACTTGATGTCCTGGGAGGCTCATGCGGTTAGGAGTCAGAAGACCTGAGTTCAAGTCCAGCTCTGCCACTGGAAAGCTTGGGTCTTAGGTGTGTTCTCACCACTGTGCCCTCTCTACACTCACCTCCAAAATGCAAGGATTAGCACAAGCCCCTTCTGCCTCTGCCTCTGCCACTGGCTCCCACCCAAGGATGAGCTGCTTGTGACTCCTGTGGAGCGGGGACATATGAACCTATCTCCAGCTGGAGCAGGGGCTCCTGAGGGACCCCAAAACTCAGGCTGAGCTCTGCACCAGCATTGCTGCTTGTGGTGAACAGTTCTCAAAATTCTGTCTTTTACCTAATCACAAGTTCCTTGGGGATTTTGGAGGGTTCTCCACAGCCTGACTCAGGCTGGTTGCCAAGCCCGCCCTGTGGTCATTACCGGTCCAGGTCCACCCACACCCTGCCCAGAGGACATCATCTCTTCTCACTGTTGAGTTCCCTCCTGGGGATGATGATGGGGCTTGATTCTGAGGTTCCTTCATCATCTGCCTCAAACCAATGCAAGTCTCTGGAATTTCTCCAACTCAGAATCTATTCATAGTGCAGGAACAGAGTACCCCTGCAACACCCCTGCCCCATAAATGCCTATTTCACATTCTAGGTATTTAAGCTGAGCATAGTGATTCACATCAGTAGTCCCAGCCACTTGGGAGGCTGGGGCAAGAGAACTATTTGAACCCAGGAGTTGGAGGCTACAGTGAACTCTGATCACTCCACTGCACTCCAACCTGGGCAGCAGAGCGAGACTCCATGTCTGAAAAAGTATAACAATTTAAAGCTTTTTTAATTTAAAGAAAATAAGATTCAGGTCTTTGAACGTGCCTAGGTCTAAATCATCCAGAAGCTGGTTTTGAGCCTGGGCTCTGAAGTCAGACTTAAGTTTGAAGTTGCCTCTGGCTTGCATGGGCTGTACAACCCTGGGCAGGTGACCTACCCTCTCCAAGCAGCGGTGTCTTCATTGGTAAGTGGAGAGCATGACAGAGTTTATCTGCAGTGGTTGTGATTATTAAATCAGAAGCATCCTGTAATGCCCATGGCAGAGTGTCAGGCACCTCTGAAATGTAATTCTGTGATTCACGGAGCACCCGTCACACTCAGGATCAGCTTCTCGTCTTCACCACAGTGAAGAGCTCCCCGCTGGGACGCTGCACACCAACTAACAAATGGGGAAGGGCTGGGCTTGCTTCCTTATGTCTTTTAGCTGAAGTCCAGCTCTATTCTAGGTGAGGCTGACCTCAGGAGGACAAAGCCAAGTTCAGCAGTTTTCTTGGTAGCTCCAAAGACCAATTCTGATGAAGATGGTCTCCATGAAGTCTGGCTTTATGTCCAGCCTGCTAGCACTGCTATCAACACTGAGGACTGAATAGCAGTTATAGGGTGCTCTGACAATTCTAGAGAAATAAAACCAATCCTACTGGCACTCAGTGTCCTACTGAGATTCTGCAGGGGCCTCTCCATGTCCCTGTGAAACAAGAGGGGATGTGCTCCTACCAAAGCATCTCTACTTTCATCTACCCTACATATTCACCTTGCACTCTGAGGTTCTATTTGAAGAAAATGCTGTGTGGCCAAATATATTCATCAGTAAAGAAAATGGAAAACCTCTGACACAGGGCAGAGCTTCTAAAGGTGGATGAGCACGTGACTCTCCTAGGCGTCTGGCTCAAGGGCAGGTTGAGATGCAGGTCTGGGTGGAGCTGAGATTCTGTGTTCTTGGAGAGCTTCTGGATGTTGCTGATGTTACAAGGCTTAACAGGGAGGCTCCAGGGGCCCCAGAATCCAATGCTGGTGAGCGCTTATCATGGATGCAGACCTATTTGGGAGCTTTACGGAAGAAAGGTCCTCAAATGACCATACAAATGGAAGAGCAATTAGGGTATCTTAAAAATCTTAACTGAATTTGGGCATTGACTAATAAAGATTGGTTGGAACTGCATCCAGCCCTTGGCAACACCTGCGCTCCTCAGGATTTACTGCACTTCTGCCAACTCTGATGTCAGGGTCATGCTGGGTCCTGGGCACTGGGACTCTCATGGCAAAGATTGTGGGACCAGGCTTGGGAGGGGAGCTTTCATTCCTTGAATTTGTCTACCATATCTCTGGACGGCATCAGTCTGCTCAGCTGAGGATGCAGAGCCAACAAATACCTGCCACCTTGCATCCGCAGTTTAATTTTAAAAGCTGGGCAAGACAGAGAGTTCATGGCCAAATAGAGTGGACCACTCCAGGCTACAGTTGTGCACGGAGACTCGGGTGAGATGGCAAAACTCAGCTGGGGCCACTGAAAAGACCTTATAAGTGAGGTAACAAAAGTCAGGCCTTGAAGGATGGGGACAGTCTGGCCAAGGAGCCAGAAAAGAGACTCAGGGAATCATAACCCCTTCATCTTTCCAGTTTGAGTTCCTTCCCTTCAGCCTTCCTCAGGTTCACAGTTCTCAGAAAAAAAATTGTGTGATGTGCTATGCTTTGCTGTCCTAATAAATGGGCTTTAAAAAGTACTTCATCAACTTTGAAGCATGACACAAATGCAAGAGGACTATTTTTATTCACCTGCAGGTAACTTAAGCTGTTTGTATTCATCAGCAGGTAACTCAAATTGAAATGCATTTGGAAAAATTTGCTAATACCATTCTCGCTAATATGCTAACTTAGGACCTGCGATCATCTCAGCCTCCTGGCTCAACAATTCCTTGGTGGTGTTGTTCCCATTTTTAATCTCATGGTTGTTAAACCCTGCCTTTATACCACTGACCGTGTTAGCAGATGTCACTGGGAAACTTTTACTGGGCTCAAGCACCCCTGTCGAGCTGTTGCAGAGTAGGCAAACTTCCCTGCAGGTCTGCCCTTGCTAACCTGAACCACTTCTCCTAGAGATGCAGGAAAGTTATCCTCCCCAGGAGGGACCCACAGCCAACAACAGACTGACACAAGGGTTGATAACTCAGCCCCCTTTGCTTCTGGATGGACAACTACTGTGGGATCATTCACAGTCCGGAGCACCCATGGACATGGGAAGAAACTGACATTCCACATCTTCACTCCACTGCTCCCCTTCCCTGGCATGTGTCCCTCACTCCCCTGTGGCTCTCTCCTGAGAGCTCTACCTCCATAAATCATGACTCAGGCTCTGCTTTCAGGGAACCCGACCTAGAACGATTGTTAAACACTTCACTGAAATGCCTCATTTTATCATCGCAATGAGATGGATGCATAGACATATGGTGCTAATTATTATCATTATGACAGATTAGGCAACTTGCCCAAATTCCTACAGTGAGGACTTGAATTCAGCTCACCACATGATGCCTTGTCTCCCAGTTTGAACTGTTAGGTCTTTGGAAGGAAGCTGGCTATGCATCAGAGTGGATCGTGTTTTAAAGTCTCCATTGCTCACAACTCCTTTTGATATTAACAGAAGTACAAAAATTATAGTTCTGCATATTAAATATTAGAGTAACAAGCTCTCACTAAAATAATTCAAGTGTCCCAGGGGCAGAGAGAGAAACATTGAGACTTCTATAACGCCCTGGGGGTCAGATGAACAGAGAAGGTGGTCACTCAGCAAGCAAGACTGCAAATGTGGACTCCGAAGACACAGGTGCAGGGCGTGAATTTTTTTCTATGTGTGAAACACTGATGTGTAGCATGCTCTGAAAACTATCAGGAACCGAGCTCCGAGGGCTTCCATCCTTTATTGTCTGTCCCAGGCATCAGAACCCAAGCACATTTATCTCCAGAGCCAGGGACATTCGCGTTCAGTGTTTCTGGAGTGGCACTCCACGCTGATTTATGTGTTCGGGCGACAGAGGAGCAGCGCACCATCAGCTTCTAATGGAAACTCACTCAGTTCATCATAAATATCTCATCTGCATGCAGGCCCAACACCAACCAGTTTCTGAGATGAGGCTTAGGAAGTTGCATTGCTACCCAGCTCTTTGGGGCCCCTTGTCCACCCTAAATTAGAGCATCACTTTTCTAGAGGAGAGTTAATTGATACCTAAAATAGGATAGAATTTTTTAAGACCATTGAAAAAAATATTTTAAGAGCAAGAGAATGAGTGAGAAGAAGAGTAGAATTCATTCCACAAAACTATATAAAGAATAATTTTTGCTGTCTATTTTTGAAAAGCATTTAAGGGTATTGGAAAATACTTGCTCTAAACCAAATATTGACAAAGTTTATTTAAAGGGCCCAGTAGTCAATATTTGAGGCTTTAGAGTGCTACAGTCTCTGCCACAGCTACTCAGTTCTGCCACTATGGCACAAAACCAGCCTTAGACAATACGTAAGGGAATGCATATGACTGTGTTCCAACAAAACTTTATTTACGAACAGTGATTTGAATCTTATGTAATTTTCACATATCATGAAATGTTATCTTTTTGATTTTTCAACCATTTAAAAATGTAAAACCATTCTTAGCTTGCAGGCAATACAGGCGCACAGGATGTGGCCTGGATTTGCCCTACAAGCCGTATTTTGCCAACCTCTACTCAATATTATCTGAAAACCCTTACTTTATTACAAATATGATGGCAAAGTATAGATTTAACTTCCCTCCACCAAGTACTGGGAGGAGTTAAACCAAACTGTGAATAATGGTTATCTATTATATGAATAATGAGTGGGGTTATAGGTGATTTTTATTTTCTTCATTATATTTTTTCAGCATTTATCAAAAATTTTACAATAAGCATATTTTCTGGTTAATAAATAAATTTTAAAAAATGATAGAAATGGTGCCTGATAGAGATTAAAATCTTGCAATTTAGACTTAAAAAATACCATCTCCTCTCCTTCATGTGCAACATGGGGTATTGCCTGAAAATTGTCTGACAGACATAAGCAATGTGCACAGAGACAGGGGCCTGGGCCTTCACGACCTCCTCCTTTGACTGTGTTATTTTAGGAAACTCCTTAACCTTCTCAGCCTCCACTGGGCTGTTAGTCACATGAATATCATGATGCCTGACTGGGGGAGAATCAAATCAGATAAAGCACATTCTTTCAAAGTTCTGAAACCCTTTGTTTTAGGCTTTGCAAGAGTGAAAAATATTGTTCTATCTGTCAGGGAATTAGAATTCTGTAATCTCCATTTAAGTGAATTTTTTTATGGAGTCACCATTTGCTTTTTTGGGGGGGTTCCTGAACTAAGATCCAATCTGGGATTCAGTTAGCAGTTTTCTTCCTCTCTTTCCTGAATTCCTGGGCCAGAGCATCAAGCTTTGCCCTCAATTTTCCTGTCCTCACTCATCAGAGTGTCCCTAGATACTCCGAAAGTGATTCCAGGGATTGGATGGAGCTGCACTTTGTCAGTGGGACGGGGGCAGCAGGAGCAGGGCCAGGCTGACATCAAGGCTACTGCCCCAGGGCCCCAGCAACCTCCCCTGTTCCCTCCCACCTGGAGAAACCAGAGCCCCACATTATGGGGCCTCAATCCAAGTGTGGTTCTCTTGTGAGTTTAAGGCTGTCCACCAGGCACAGATTCTAACCTGGCTCAGAAGTTGGTCTGTGCCTGTTATAATGCCATGGAGGGTGGCCGCAAGTGACCATCACAGTGCCCTGGTGAGGACTCTGCCCTAAAAGAAGGAACCTGGGAACTAGGGTACCCAGTTTACATTCAGTCCTCAGAATCAACAGCTGTGTGGATCTTTCATTTGCTATGGATTAATTAAGCCTCTTCAGCGGGTTGTGACTCTGCCAGGTACTGGGATGCAGGGTGAAGACAAACATGGCCCTGGCCTCATGGAGTTTATAATCCAGTGGGGAAGCTAGACACTAATCAAGAAGCCAGAGAAAGTTTATGATGACTGCCAAGCAAAAACACATGTGAAGAGTAAGACATATGAGCCAGACCTAGTTGAAGGAGGCAGGGATAGAGACAGAGGAACCTTCCTGTGGGATCCTGTCTGTGACATGGAACTCAGCAAAAGGTTCCAAGTGAGGTGGGGGAGAGGAAGAGCAGGGATGATGGTGCATGCAAAGGCCCTGAGGCAGGACAGAGAGAGGGACCACCCAGAGTGTGGGCAAAGGCCTGTCCTGTGACAGCAGGGGACAGGCAGGGTAGGCAGGTCCAGGTCTAGGCCCCATTGGCCATTTGGCCCATAATTGATCTACTTCAGGGAGCCCCTGAGCAACTGCAGATAGAAGGTAACAGGACCTGCATGTAAGCCAGGACTCCTGTGCCATTGCCAGCTCTGCTCCAGGGACTCGCAGATGAAGGCCAAGGAAGCATGTGACAGAATCTGCATTCAACAGCAGCTGAACTGTGCTGCCAGTGACAGGATCCTCTGGATTTTGGGGGTCAGGAGTGGCAGAGAGGGCCAGACAGTTATCTGAGTCACATCTCAGGTATGTTATTGGCCCAGTAATGCCCAGCAGGCTAGGGGCAGGATGTCCCCAAGGGCAATTTGGGGAAGACACTTTCTGGTAGTGTCACAGGGCCACACTTCCTCCCCTCACACCCAGTGGTGGACAGAAGCTTTGGCAGAAGAGGTCATGCCTGCAGGCAAACCTCCTGCCCGTCCAGAGTCACTGAGCCCCGGAGTCTCACACTTTGACTTCTCTTCTCAGGTGGGCTCCCAGTACCTAGCAGACCCATGGAGTCCTGGCTTCCAGCAGCATTCAATCCCATCGTGCAGGGTGCTGACAATGGCTTCACAAACTTCATGAAGGGAAGGCCTCCTCAGCAGCGGTACTATTCTGAGAGAGCAGAAGCGTTGCTAGGCAGGCCCCAGCCCATGCACCTGGGCCACAATGGAGATGCCAACTGCAGAAACGCAGCACAGGCCCAGGCCAGGACTGGCCACAAATTCAAACTGGCCTGTGCCCGGATGTTGGCTCCATGCCCAATCATCCCAGCTCTCCAACTCAATTAGGACAGAACTGAGCAGGGAAGAGCTGTGGGGAAGTCAGGCCATCATCCAGCAAAAAACCAGATCTGGTGGGCTGGGTTTGGGGGACATGTCTAAGACCCCTTCTGTGCATGCGGGGTCTCCACTGATTTTCCTGGAAGTGGCTTTTAAACAAGGGGAAAGCCCACATCCTATTGATGACAGCCTCTCTAGGGATTCTGCGTGTGTTTACAGGAGTCACCGACGTCAGGTGGGCAGCTCTGCCTGGCTTCCATCGTCAGAGGACAGTCAGCACATCTTCCCTAAGCAGGGAACCTCAGTCTCTGCTGAGACCAGACCAAGGAGGCAGTCAAGCTGGTAAATGATCCTGCTTAGGAGGGAAGCTGTGTCCTCATCTAGTATTGCACCTGACCCCACAGAGTGGCAGATTCTTCATTGTTTGTCACTGTGACGCATGGGAGGCTGGCTTGCAAGGAACACTCTCCTTCACCACGGGACACTGCCCTGAGCCTGGGCCGTGAAGAGAGGAGCCTCCCCCAGCGCTGGCAGGTGGGGCAGGAACCGGGCTCTGCTGCCCAAGGCAGGATGCAGTTTCTGCCCTACTGGACCTTTACTTTTCTGCCTCAAAATATAAATTAATTAATAAAAATTATATTTCTGACATAAAGTTTTAAAGTAGATGGGGCCGTAAGTGTGACTAAAGTGTGGAATGCAGGCATCACATAAATTGAAGATATATTTTCCTCCTTGGGAACTTTAGCTTTCCTTCCTTCCTTCCTTCCTTCCTTCTTTCCTTCCTTCCTTCCTTCCTTCCTTCCTTCCTTCCTTCCTTCCTTCCTTCCTTCCTTCCTTCCTTCCTTCCCTCCCTTCCTTTTTTTCTTTATTTCATCCCTTTTTCCTCCATTTTGTCTTTCCTTCCTCATTCCTTTTCCTCTTTTTTTCTTAATTTTTTTTCTTTTTGCAAAATAAAAAAAATTAAGAATTTTGGCTTCCACCTGCAGAGGATGACACAAGCATTTCATCAGCGTACCTGCTGTGGGCTCTCATCGTGTTGGGCTCTGGAGATGCAGCATTAAAACAAAACTCAGAAGTTCGTCTTCTGTTATGCTTAGGGACTCCCAGACACAGTAGGAAGAAAGGAATCAGGATTAGAAACTGGGGCTCAAGATGGGATGGTCATTGGTGATTCTTCAGGGATCCCCTCAGTTTTTTTGCTTGAATTAATTTTTATTGTTATTTTTCATAAACATCACATTTACAGATAGGCTGGGATGGTGGAGGAGGGACTGGGGAGAGGCTACAGGAAGGAAGAGATGGAGAGGAGGGATGTTTATATACTTAGCATTTGCTGTGTGTCTTAAATACACTCTCGGATTTGGAACAAAAGTTCTGACAGAAAGTCAGTGCAGTGAATTCTTACAGTTGTGCATTGCCTCAGCATCCATTTTGACTCTAATTTGGACCTTCTCCTACCAGAAGCAGGGCTTAGTCACCCTTGACACGGTGTCCAGGGCTCCACCCACTCCCAGTTCCTCACTGTGGCTGACCCAGATATCTGCCTTGTACACCCGCCTCCTGGTGACCACCTCCCTGTGGGACAGGCAGATACAGCCCACTCGATGACCACACTGACTCCGCACCCCACAGGGACTTCCCAGACATGCCGCCATGCCCACCTCTCAGCCACAGGGACCCCATGGAGTCCGTGTCTGGTTGCTCTAAACCCACCAGAAGTCCCCGTGGGAAACCCATTTGGGAAACGCCCTGGACCCCAAAAAGGGCTTAGGCCTCAGGTCCCTCTCTTTCCCTTCACCCCCTCCAGGTGAGCATTCATGACCCAGATGGCTCCCCGCTTTCTGCTGGCACCATGGGGCGTGCTGCCCTCTCCCTGGGATCTGTAAGTGACACGGTGCTTCTGTTGCTTCCTGTGTCTTCTTGTGCTGCCTCCTGTGTCTCCCCCAACCCACACCCCAACCCAACTCTCCTCCTGTTTGGGCCCTCCTAGGGAGTGGCTGTCTGGGTAGGAATAAACTGGACATGTGTCAGATAAGAGCCACAAGGGTGTCTGCCAGTTTAAACACATTTCCTTGTGAGAAGGACACTTGGTGACAGGTCCTTCACTTGGGCGTTAGGCAGTTTACCAGGATAACAAGTATCCTACGCAAGGCAAATGCTGCAAATGTCCACACTCACATCTCTTGGGTTCCCATCAGGGCAGGGTTAGAATTTATAGACATTCTCCAGAAAAACACCTCAAGACCAAATCAAAGGAAAAGCACAAGAGTCAGGAATCAAAATAAATCAATCTAATTGATAAAGATTATTTTCCACAATATGACATGCATGGGTGGCTGGGCATGATGGCTTTGGGAGGCCGAGGTGGGAGTCTTGCTTGAGGCTAGAAGTCCCAGACCAGCCTGGACAACATAGGAAGACCCTGTCCCTACAAAATGTTTTTTAAAAAATTTCCTAGAGAATTGTGGCATGCATCTGTAGTCCCAGCTGCTTTGGAGGCTAAGGTAGGAGAATCACTTGAGCCCAAGGGCTGGAGGCTGCAGTGAGCTATGATCACACCACTGTACTTCAGCCTGGGCAAGAAAAAAGACATACATGATGACTGCAGAATCTCAAAAGCAGCTCCTTACCAATGTCGTTCTGCAGTTGCAGCCTGAGCTGAGAGGTTGGTGAAGGGACAGAGGAAACCACAGGCTTGAGCACCAGTGAGTGCCTGGCACTGGGCATTTCCCTCTGATGTTCGGATTTTAAACACTCCTGCAATGCCTCCACCTCACAAGTGCTGTGACTGCTCTTGAGGAAATGCGTCCTGATGTTCCTAGAGAAAGAAGCTGTCACTCTAAGGCCCTCCCAGAGGCCCTGCAGACACCGTTCATTATTTAGGCTTTGTCAGCAGGGGAGAAAAGCTGTGCGTATATGAAGCCCTTAGACCAGACTGCACTTTCCTTTGCTTTGCTTTGCAATGCTTTCTCCCACTCCCTCATGTTCACATCCTTACAGCACTGTGCGTTTTTGCTATGCAAATTTAAATCATGCAACCCTGAAATAATATGGAAATCACTCATGTTTTTGTGCAAAATGTAAAAGAATGTAAATGATGGAAATTAACATTTCATTCAGGATCACCAGATTTCAAGGCTGGCCAATTGCAGGCTGTATTTTCATTGGGGATCCCCCAAAAAGTCCCATTAGCTTTAAATCAAAGCCCTGCTGTTCATGTCAGGAATGGTCTTAGGTCAGGTGAGGGCAAAGGCTGCAAGACCCCTCCCAAGACAGCCCTAGCATGGAATTTGCATGCAACATGCTCCTTCAGTCTGACCTGAATCTCAAGGTAAGTGGGCAGAGTTGCAAAGGTCTCTTGACTGAGTCTCTTACTCCCATAGTTAAAATTCAAACTCAGATTCACTGGGTGTGGTGGCGTATGCCTGTAGTTCCAGCTACTCAGGATGCTGAGGTGGTGAGGTGGGAGGATAGTATGAGCCAGGAAAGTCAAGGCTGTAGTGTACTGTGATTGTGCCAATGCACTTCAATCTGGGCAACAGAGCAAGACCCTGCCCCAAAAATCACAACGAAAAACAAAGACAAAAACAAACTCACCTTAGGGAATGAATGGAACCATCCTTTGTAAGAGTCTTTGTTATTATTTTGAATTTTTAAATTGACAAATAACAATTGTAGGTATTTATTATGTATCCCATGATGTTCTGAAGAGCTTATTGATAGGACATTTTGGACTCGCTAAATTGAGCTAATTAACATACGTATTACCTCACATACTTAGCATGTTTTGTAGTGAGAACACTTAAGATCTCCTGCAGCAATTTTCAAGAATACAATACCTTGCTATTAACTATAGTCATTGTGCTGTACAATAGATCTCTTGAACTTATTCTATCTAACTGAAATGTTGGAAGATTCCTGAAGGAAGGTTAATAGGTAAATGGCACATGCCCTTCTTCCCCACAACAAATGTGTTTTCCAGGCAAGGTCAGGCAAAGCCTATGAAAACTGTCAATACTCTAGGGAGTTATAAAGAGTTATAATCAAAATCACAATGCTTTATGATGAATTTTTGGTTGTGCTTTGAAATATTTATAGATATTCATGACACTGAGTATCTAGGTAGCAACAACCAATTGTGCTTTCAATGAAAAGTTCCCATGGGACATCTTTTACCTATGCTGTGCTAAGCTGGATTTTCCAAATCAAAGGGAATGCCCTCCATGGGAATATAAATTAATGTAAATATATTGATTTTATCACTTTATTTTTTAACAGTGCTGGACAGTTTCTAAATGGCTTTCAAATGCATTGTTTCTTTTAATTCTCGGAATAACTTATAAGATCATTACATTAAGGCAGGGTAGGATAGGCTTTACTGTGGGAACCAGTAAACACCGGTCTTTCAATGGTTTAGCCATATTGCAGTCTGGTGCGGGCTGTGTTGTCAAGTCCATCTGGTAGCTACACAATCCAGAGACTGTGACCCCAAGGACAGCACAGTAAGGGAGAAGCTGGAGGATCACAGTGGAGATGGCTTTAGGGGCCAGTTCTAGAAGGTTTTCTTTGCTGTTGCTCACACCCTCTGGGTCAGAAGTCAGTCACATGTCCTCTACCCAAACAACCTGATGATAAAAAGGCACCAAAGCTTAGCATATACCTCACCAAAGAAGATATATAGATGGCACAAAGCATATGAAAAGATGGTCCACATCATATATCTTCAGGGAAATGTGAAGTAAAACAGAACTGAGATACCACAACATAATGAATAACCAAAATATAGCACACTAACAAACTAAGTTCTGACCAAGAGGAGGCAACAAGGCAAAGCCCTCCTCTGTACCCAGAAAGAGAAAATGTGTGCAGGTAAAATAGCATTGCTATCATTTATATACAGTTTGTTTGTCCCCACCAAATCTCATGTTGAAATTGGATCCCCTGTGGGTCAGTGTTGTGGGGGTGGGGCCTGGTGGGGTGTTTGGGTCATTGGTGGATCCCTCATGAATAGATGAATGCCCTCCCTTGGGGTGAGTGAGTGCTTGCTCTGTTAGTTCCCTCAATACCTGGTTGTTAGAAAAAGCCTGGCTCTCTGTCTTGCTTCCTCTCTCTTTCCTCTCTCTCACCACGTGGTGTCTATAAACTAACTCTCCTTCACTCTCTGCCATGAGTGGAAGCAGCCTGAAACCCTAAACAAATGCAGATGCGATGGAAATCGGGAACTTTTCCAGAGATAAGAATGATGAGCCAGATAAATCCCTTTTCTTTATGAATTACCCAGCCTCAGGCATTTCTTTAAAATAGACTAAGACAAGCATTGAGTGTGTCTTAATCAATATTTACTTCAGCAAACTTTTATTGAGCACCTGCTATGTTCCAGGCCACATGCTGGGTCTTAAAGGTATTATTCTTGTTCTTTTTAAACATTTAGAAAAGTGAGGCTCAAAATTGTTAAATGACTCTCCAAAACTGCACTATTAATACATTCGAGATTTGTACCTCAAATTAAGTTTTTTTTTGTTCTCCAATTAACCATCCTCTTTCAGTTTCACTTGGTATCTTGACATAGGTAAATAGATTTTCTGAAAAGTTATTCTGATCAAAGAGTTTTTAATCCTATGATGAAAAGTATTCATGATAAATAGTTCCCTTTGTTTTCATGCCAACTACTGCTGACAGCAAAGGGACTTCTAAATGTGGTGTTGGCCTCTCTAGAAATCAGGTGACAGAGAGAGTATTAATTTGATTTCTTCATTTGTGATACGACTCTAATATATAGAATAAATGCCATGCCATTGAATAATTCTGTGGGATTCCTTCTTGTAAAGTGATGCCTTTTCAGTCCATGATCTTTCTAGCCATCAAGATTCCTCCTTAACATGAGCTAGAAGATTCAATTTGATTTGTAAATATTGCCCCTTCTAGTATATTGGCAGCATTTGCAGGTTCAATTTTCTGCATTTCTGTTGCTTTCATCTGCAGACTTTAAGACAAGTATATTGACTTTTCATTTGAAAATATTATTTAATTTCTTACTGGTTGTCTGGCATCGAGTTCCTTGGGATACTTTTTAAGCTAAAACCAAATATTTTAATTTATTGAAAAGAAAATCATTTTCATTTGAAAACCATCAGGAATTTATGATATTGCATGTAGCATACTTAGTAAAATAATATAACACATTAAATAGTGTAATTATTACATAGAATTAACTATACAATTTTCATGTGTTTTTAGATTATATTCACATAGTTAAAACATACCCAAAAAGTAATAAATTAAAAATAACCTCTCAAGCTAGCACCCACAGCCAGTCCAAATGTTTGTCTTTGGTAAAAATTAATTTAGGTCAAAATCTAGAAAAGACATTCCTTATTAATAGAACCATGTCCCAGATAAAGGTTCATGCTCTAAGTCTGAGGAAAATACTGAACAGAGAGGACAAAAAACACTAAAACCAAGGTCAACAGATTCCATAGGCTATGTCAATAATTTAACTCCTTGTCAGAACAAAGCCCAGCATCTTTCAAAGTAAGAGCTATAACCCAGATTCCCTGTAATATATAATCCACAATATCTACAATGTGATTAAAAATTACTAGACATATAAAAAACCAGAAAGTTATTACATATAATCTAGGGAAAAGAACATAGGCAAGAAAAAAACTAAAAAACACTTGTAAAGTTCACAGTCCAGGGGCACAGGCTCCCAGAAAGGATGATGCCTGATTATGTGGCTACAGAGTACTTCCCCTCCCAGATGCCCTACCACTATGGTACCAAAGGCCTAGTTACAGCAGTTCCTTTTACCCAGTACATCATATCCATCTTTTTGAAATAACAAAAAATTTACAAGGCATACTGAAAGGCAAAAAAAAAAGTACAGTTTGAAGTGACAGAACAAGAATCAGACATGGCAGGGATATTGAGATTATCTGACAGGGAATTAAAACAACTATGATCAATATGCTTAGAGCTCTAATGGATAAAATAGATAGAAGAGAAATGTAAACAGAGAGATGGAAAATCTGCACAGATCATTATAGCAGCTTTGTTCAAAATTGCCAAAACTCAGAAGCAATCAAGATGTTCTTCAGTAGATAAGCAGATAAATAAGTTGTGATACATCCAGCCAATATTATTCAGCACTAAAAAGAAATAAGCTACCAAGCCATTAAAAGACATGAAGGAAACTTAAGTACATATTACTAAGCGAAAGAAGCCAATCTGAAAAAGACTACATTCTGTATGTAGCTTTTATTCCAAATATATGACATTCTGGAAAAGGCTAGGGATTAAGAAGGTACCATGGGCTAGGGGTCAGGGAGGGATGAATAGGCAGAGCACTATATACTATAATGGTAGATATATATCCACATATGTTTGTCCAAACTCAGAATATACAATATTAAGACTGAACCCTAACATAAACTATGGGCTTTAGGTGGTAATGATATGTCAGTGTAGGCTCATTGATTGTAAAAATCCACCACCGTGGTGTGGGGTATTAACAATGGGGAAAGCTGGGCATGTGTGAGTCATGGATTATATGGGTACTCCTGTACTTTTCTCTCAACTTTGCCATGAACCTAAAACTGCCCTAAAACAATACAGTGTTTTTTTGTTTGTTTGTTTGTTTTTTAAGTAGTCAATAGAAACATACCCAAAGCTGATTCAGATATAGAAATTAGCATTTACGTGGCATGTATAATTGTGTTCAAAGACTTAAAGGAAAAGTTGAATGTAATGAATGAATAGATGGAGAAACTCGGGAGGAAAAAAAATGAAAATTACGAAAGAACCAAATGAGAAATCTAGAACCGAAAATTACAGTACATAAAAAGTCCCTCTCAATCACAGACCAATAGAAATTATGCAGCCTGGAGGTTAGAGAAAAAAAAAAAGTTTGGAAAATGTAAAAAGAGCATAAATCACCCATGGCATAATGTCATCTGGGTAACTGGAATTTCAGTAGACAAGGATAATGAGAATTGGGTAACAAAATATGTGAAGAAATAATGTCTGAATTTTTTTTCATAAATGGAGAAAAACATCAACTTACAGATAAAGGAATATTAACAAATCTCAATCAGAATAAACACGATGAAATCACCAGACTCAGACACATTGTGAAAGTATCTAGAGGAAAAAAGATGCGTGGTCTCTGGGGAGAAACCATACAAATAACAGTGTACTTCTCGTAAGCAATGGATCAAAAGACAGGCAGATGGCAGCTTCTAGGTGTTAGAAGGAAAAAGGTGTTATTCCATAGCCTACGTATTGCAAAAATATCCTTATAATATGAGGATGAAATAAAAACATTTACAGATCAATGAAAGTTGAGAAAAGTTGCCACCCACAGACCTCCATAACAATAAATGCTAAAAGAATTCCTTCAGGCTGAAGGGAACTGATAGCCAGATGGATAAATGAATCTACAGGAAGGAAAAGAAGCACAGGAAATGTCAAGTGAGTGGGTAAAGATAAAAGATTATATTTATTTTTCTTATAGCATCCTTAAAAGATAGCTTAATGTTTAAAAAATATATAATAGCATGATGTTGAGGTTATATCATATTTACAAGAATATATATTGTAAAAGTATAAATTATGTGAGATAAGAGAAATTCTCCTGTAATGTTTGAACATTTTATATGAAGTGATACAGTGTTCATTATTCGTAAACTATAGGAAATTAAAATGCATATTGAAATTCCTAGAACAACCACAAAAAAATAAAATGACAGTAGACAACACTAATTGCTTCAAAAGAAGCTGACTAGGAAAAAAGAAAGAGAAATAAAAAATATAGAAGCCAATAATAAAAAGAACAAATTAGTATAATTGGTTATGATAGATAAGTATAATATAGTAATATATTTAAAGCCATATATACTTATATATTTATATTTATAAATATAAGTTATAAATTCCTATAAACATAATAGTACATACCATATAGTTATATATGCATATATACATATATGTAATTATAATCTGTATTATACATAAGAGAATGTATGAAACATAAGACCTAGTTTCTCAAAGAGAGGAATCAACCTGAAGCAAACAGACCCGCTGAAATTACGTTAAATGTAGGGACAGGTCAGCTTAATTCATCTGTTCTGGAGGTTGCACATTTTTTCTGTGAAAAATCAGACCTTGGCGATGACCTTGAGCAGTAGGATATAAATAACTCCCATAAGCTTACTGTTCCAATAAGGGAACACCAGGCATAAATGGGTTAAAACACATCTCATTGGTAATTAGCAGTGAGAATAATAAAGACATTGCATCCGTGAAACAAGAACAGGCTGATAAGGAAAGAAAGCATCCAGAGAACAAGAAAGAGGATGGGAGAACCTAAAACATCATTGCTGAGGTTATACACATACATGTGCATGCTCTTGCATGCCTGGAAGAGCAGAATGCATAGAGATTGAGCCACGCAGACACAAACAGGAAGCTCTTCTGGAAAGAAGAGCGAAATGAGAGATGTGTTTCCATGGTCAATAGATGAGTGTGTCTGATTCAGACCACAGATCTTGCCCCGTATGTATATCCAGGTAGCTCCTGAGAAAGTCTGTCTTACTCCTTCCTCTCAAGGCCATTTGGCTGACTTTTCTTCTCTACAGGTTTGCTGAGTGCAAACATCACAATGCTGACCACTTGACCCTAAGACACGTAACAGCACCATGGTTTACATGATGGATACAGGGAGGTCACCACATGGGGACATACAGATGAACTTGGAATACATGGGTTCTTGGTATGATGTTACAATACACAGTACAATAACGGTCTTCATATTTTTCATAGTTATCCAGGAAGAGGGAGGAGAGCACAAAGATGTGGAAAGACAATGAGAGGAGAACCGCACCCTGTGAGGGTGGATATACTCCAAGCACCCCAAGCTGGGACAAATGTTCTAGGCTCCTAAGAAGAGGACGAGGACACCTGGGGAGACAACAACTGTGGACAAATCGTCCCACAGAAGGGCTCTTTCCTGGAATGTCCCCTTAGAAGTCCCTGAGTAACAGGAGCATCCAATGCCTAGTAGCACCAGCACTTGCTCAAGCTCATTGTGGGCTTCCAGCCCAAACTCTCCCACAGCCTTCCAGCCCAAACTCCCAGACAGCCTTCCAGACAAACCCCCAGACAGCCTTCCAGACAAGCTCCCACACGGCCTTCCAGACAAACTCCCCCTACAACCTTCCAGCCCAAACTCCCCGGCACAGTCTTCCAGCCCAAACTCCCCCGACAGCCTCCCAGACAAACTCCCCCCAGAGCCTTCCAGTCCAAACTCCCCCCACAACCTCCCAGACAAACTCCCCCCACAGCCTCCCAGACAAACTCCCTCCACAGCCTTCCAGTTAAATTTCCCCCATAACTTTCTAACCCAAACTGCCCCCACAATGTCCCAGATAAATTTCCTCCACAGCTGCCAGACAAACTCCCCCCACAGCCTCCCAAACTCCCCCCACAGCCTCCCAGATAAATTTCCTCCACAGCCTTCCAAACACCCCCCACAGCCTCCCAGATAGAACTCCCCTCACAGCCTCCCAGACAAACTCCCCCAACAGCCAGCCAGACAAAATCCCCCAACAACCTTCCAGCCCAAACTCCCCCCACAACCTCCCAGACCAAACTCCCCCAACAACTTTCCAGTCCAAACTCCCCCAACAGCCTTCCAGACAAAATCCCCCAACAGCCTTCCAGTCCAAATTCCCCCAACAGCCTTCCAGCCCAAACTCCCCCCACAGCGTCCCAGACAAATTCCCTCCACAGCCTTCCAGACAAACTCCCCCTACAACCTTGCAAACGAACTCTTCCACAGCCTTCCAGACAAACTCCAGCCCACAGTCTTCCAGACAAACTCCCCCTACAGCCTTCCAGATGAACTCCCCCACAGCCTTCCAGACAAACTCGTCCCCAGCCCACAGCCTCCCAGACAAACTCCCCCAACAGCCTTCCAGACAAACTCCCCCCACAGCCTCCCAAACTCTCTCCACAGCCTTCCAGACAAACTCCCCCACAACCTCCCAAACTCCCCCCACGGCTTCCCAGATAAAACTTCCCCACAACCTTCCAGACCAAACTCCCCCAACAGCTTCCCAGACAAAACTCCCCCACAACCTTCCAGACAAACTCCCCCGACAGCCTCCCAGACAAACTCCCCCAACAGCTTTCCAAACTTCCTCCACAACCTTCCAAACTCCCCCTACAGACTCCCAGACAAAACTCCCCCACAACCTCCCAAACTCCCCACACAGCCTCCCAGACAAAACTTCCCCACAACCTTCCAGACCAAACTCACCCCACAGCTTCCCAGACAAAACTCCCCCACAACCTTCCAGACCAAATTCCCCCCACAGCCTCCCAGACAGAACTCCCCCCACAACCTTCCAGACCATACTCCCCCACAAACTTCCAGACAAACTTCCCCCAACAGCCTCCCAAACATAATTGCTCCCACAGCCTTCCAGCCAAAACTCCCCCAACAGCCTTCCAGCCAAAACTATCACACAACTTTCCAAACCAAACTACCCCCTCAGCCTCCCAGACCAAACTCCCCACAGCCTCCCAAACTCCTCCCAACAACCATCCAGACCAAACTCCCCCCACAGGCTCCCAGGCAAACTCCCCAGACAGCCTTCTAGCCCAAACTCCCCCACAGCCTTCCAATCCAAAGTCCCTTCCCAGCCTGCCAGCTAAAACTCCCCAACAGCCTTCCAGTCAAAACTCCCCCTACAACCTTCCAGACCAAACTCCCTCCACAGCCTTCCAGACAAAAGTACCCCCACAGCCTTCCAGACAAACTACAACCTCCCAGTCCAAAGTCCCCTTCCCAGCCGCCTGCCAGCCAAACTCTGCACCCTTTCTTGTTTCATTTTTTTGATAAATTGGCAACAGGATAAACACACATTCCTTCAACAAAATTATTTAACTTTGCTTTTCCAACTCACTGTGAAAGAGCCTTAGGAAAAAACTGTTTAATGGAAAGGAAATGATTAACAACCTTAACTTGTGTTTCTGAAATTCTAACTCCAAATATGTATCTACTTAAAAACTCCAGTAGAATCAACCAACCAAGTACTAGAACTAATAAGGGAATGGAGCAGGGCGCTTGATAACAACTCAGTCTGTAAGAATTGGTCGTTCTTCTATTCACCAGCAATGATCAGGAAAAAGGAAATCTCAGTCAAAGAGTAACAACGTGATGAAATGAACACCCAGGAACAAATAAATTAGGAAACGCACAGCCTGAAGGTTTAGACATCCATACCCACACAGAGCTATTACACAAACGCCTTTACAGAATGCCCTAGAACAAACGAAGAGATACGGAATGTGTCTTGTTCCCAAAAGGGAGGTCCTGGTACTAGAAAAATGTAAATGCTCATGAATTAATTCATACATGCAAATAATCTATAACATAATCCTGTGATAATTTGTGATAAACTTCAGCAAGGTATCTATAAAGTTGATACGGGAGATAAAATGTAAACTAATAGTAAGGAGTTTTTTTAAAACATAGTAGTACTAATGAGATACTTGCCCTACCAGATATGAAAGCAAACTATGAAAATATAGTAATTAAATCTGTATGGTATCAATATAAAGTGAGGCAGACTCCTGGGAGAGAACAGACAGTTCAGGAACAGATTCACATGTAATGACACGTGATATTTGGAAACAGTGAGGGAAAGATGCATTATTCAACAAGTTTATTCAGAAAATCCCACTCTATTTTGTGGTATGCACCTTAGTAGACTCCAAAGATGTGCACACTCAATCCCTATAATATATTCCTTTAAATGGCAAAAGGTACTTTGCAGATGCGATTAAGGTTATGGATCTTCATATAGTGAGATTATTCCAGAAGACCAGGTGGGCCCAAACTAATCACAGGAGTTCTTAAAAGCAGAGAGGCTTTCCTGGCCATAGTCAGTGATAGGGACTTTGAGGAAGAGTCAGTGGAAGATGTGTTGCTGGCATTGAGGGTGGACAGCGAGACAGGGAACACAGGAGGCCTCCAGAAATCAGGAAACACAAAAATACAGACCCTTGCCTAATAGCCTCCAACACCTCAAGCTTAGTCCGGTGAGACCTTGTTGGATTTGTGATGCACAGAACTGTGATAGAATAACTTTGCAGTGATTTAAGCTACAAAGTTTTTGGTAATGGGTGACAGCAGCAATAGGAAAGTGATACAACTCTGAAGAAGAAAAAGTAGGATTTTACCTTAAAGATACCTTTAAATACCTTTAAAATACCTTTAAAAATATATTTTTAAATTTCAGATTATTCAGCCAAATACAATGAAACACTGGGTTTCACACACACACACACACACACATACACACACACCATTTGTAAGAGGGGTAGGGGAGACAGAAGAAGCTTGAGTAGAATGGACATATACATTTAAAGTGCAGAAAGCCCTGTAGGCAACACATACAACTCAGAAACAATGAAAAAAAAAGATGGATAAATGTGACCTCCAAAATATTAACATTTTCTGAAGGACAATAAAAGCATAAACAAAATAAAAACTAAAAACAGACTGAGAATATTTTGAACATATGTAATTGACACAATGATACTATTGTTACCATATAAAACAGGTACTAAAACAAGCAAGAAAAATAACAATAACTGGAGAGAAAAAAGGTATACAGCATAAGGGCAGGAAATTTCCAGAATAAGCAATTCGAATGGCTGGGAAACACGTGGAAAAAAAAGAAATCTGGGCAGTGGCAGTGAAGCTAATATGAGGCTTCTCTCATCAGACAGGCAAACCTTTCAAATATTGACAACAGTCATTGACTGAACATAACATACAGACTTTTCTCTTTTCATACATGGTATGCAAATTTATGAAAATCAAATAAAATAAAGCAAAACCTTCTTGTATGTAACTTACACCACGATTGGCTCCACCCTAACATTTTTTTTTCTTTTTCTTTTATTACACAAGATAAACATGTACACACACACGCGTATGTATCAGAACAACTGAGCTGAGGGCCAGAGAAACTCAAACCCAGAGACAGGAAGTCAGGTGTCCCTTGCTTCATTCTGCTATTTCTGGAAATCAGTGCCAACCTGCCCACCTTTACAGACTCAAGCCCATCTGAGAGGCGAGATCTTCGCATTCTCACCAAAGCCTTCCTGCCTTGGCCTCCATCACTGGCGAATCCTCCCTGCTGCTGGTGGTAACACTCTGCTTTTGCCCTTTTTCTTTCTTTGGGGAGATCTGAAGGGACTTTAAGGGTGGGAGAAAATCACGCCTAAATTTTATTAATTTGAGGCATTGCTTATGATATTCTTTTTCCAGGAGTGCAGAGTCTTAGTCCTATAAAAGAACGCAAGTAAACATTGGAGCTGAGCCTGTCTTCTACCATCTACACCCTCAATAAAGAGAAACATTCTCCCAAGCAGTATAAATGGGGCTGACATTTTGGAGGGTGCTTGGGCCTAGGCACTCCACAAGGAAAGAAAGATATATGCACAAGAATGTTACTGCAGCTTGGTTTATAACAAAAACTCAGAAATTGGAAATGATTAAATGATCACTGACACAGTGCTGGCTGAATACATTATTACTCAGCCCATCTCATTAGATGTGAATGGTGTGTGTGTGTGTGTGTGTGTGTGTGTGCTTCCTGTGGGCACCATGCATTATTATTCAGCCTATCCCATCAGATACTATGGTGTGTGTGGGGGGGGGGGTTGGTGTGTATATGTGTGTGCGTGGGTGTGCATGCTTCCTGTGGGCNGGGGGGGGGGGTTGGTGTGTATATGTGTGTGCGTGGGTGTGCATGCTTCCTGTGGGCACCATGAATTATTACCCAGCCCATCCCATTAGATACTGTGGCGTGTACGTGTGTGTGCACATGTGCTTGTGCATGCTTTCTTTGGGCAACCATGCAGGGGCTGATGGAGAATGCCTCCACTATGCCTTGAACCACACTCAGGTGCAAAATTGCAGGTGCTTATAGCAGATGCTAGGTGTGCAGTTCCCTACACCCACTTACAAGTATTCCTTCCTGCGTAGCACAAAAGAACTCCCTTCAAACCAAGCAATTGTTTTAGCAGGTATGTGGGAGGAAGACAAACATCAAAGTCCATCTTAAAATAAATTATGAAGCATAATAGTTTTTAGGTTTCTGCCCTAAATATTTTATTGGTCGTATTTTATCACTTCTGGAGTTGAGGAGGGAGTACATGGATTCTCCAAAATGAGCACAAAATGTGCTGTATATATAGCTTTGGGTTTGAATTGCAGCTCTGCTGTTGCTAAGCAAGTAGCCTTGGACAGTTTGTTTAATTCCTTGAACCTTGGTTATCTATTTCTTGGAGTTGCTGGGATGACTAAGAGAAATATATGTAAAACTTTATATGATGCCTAACCCTTGACAAAGGTCTGTTGTCTTCTCTTTCCTAGAATCTATCTCTGGAATTAGCAAACTACAGCCTGAGGGTTAAATTCAGCACACCACCTGTTTTTGTAAATAAAATGTCATTGGAACACAGCCAGACTAACTTGTTTATGTATTGTCTGTGGCTGTTTTTCTCCTCAATGGCAGCAGAGCTGAATATTTGTAACAAAGACCGTCCAGCCCACAAAAGCCTGAAATCTTTTCTCTCTGGTCCTTTACGGAAAAAATTCCTGGACTATGTAGTGGGTTACCATCTCTACCGCCTGCTCTCCTGTGAGCGTTGCAAAATGATTAGACATGTAAAGAAGGAATATTGTTACTAATTACACATGTTCATTTGTGAAGAAGGACCTTCTTTATACTTCTGTTACTAATTATACTTTTAACTTCATTTAAATCTTTTTCCATAAGAGCTTATCCATATGTGATAATAGCTGAATTTCCATATGTTTTATATTTCATGCATCTTTTATTAGAAGACCCAGATTCTTTTAACATAGTCTTAAAAGGGAAGTTTTAGTTAAGGCATATCCTATCAAATGGGATTTGTTGGTTGCAAGGAATAGAATTCATAACTAAACGTGGTTCAAATGGCACCTTCATGATTCACCTCACTTTATAAGACATCAGGTGGCTCGGTTGTCTGATGGTTATATGGTGTCACCAATGATCCTAGTTCTTTTCATCCTTCTGCTAAGCCATCCTTGGGTCTAGGATGTCATTCCAATACCTTTTTGTCTCCTGGTCAGCTCCAGACAGCCATGTCCGGGGACAGGACTTGTATTAGAGGTGTTGGGAGGGGAGTGGTGGCAAGAAAAATAAATGCTCCTCATCCTGAACTCTCTCCATTTACTGGGGAGGATTATTTTTTCCCCAGAAATTCCACAGCTGACTTTCACATTACCTTTTCTTGGCCCAAATTGACTCATGGCGATGCCTCTGAGCTGCCATAGATGCTGGGAAATGAGTCTAGGTTGTTTTCTGGCTTGCTTGCTTGTTTTCAGTCTCATGGCAGATAAGAAAGCTGAGAAGGGGTTTGGGAGGCCAACCAGTGCTCTCCACCAGATTGACCGACCTGGGTCTAGACGTCACCATCCAGGTGGAAACAGGGCCCCCGATAAGGAACCTGGGAATCCTCCTTCTAAGTTGGGTCTTTGATGTCTGCCTTTGTGGTGTCATTGACACGGAAACTCTGTTCAGAGTGTTTTCAAGGTGGTTTTCTAGTTGCTGGGGTGCAGACAAATGCCGTGATCATAGGAAGTGGCCAATCACATCCTTGCAGGCGGAGCCCATGGAGCCTCTTCAGTGTGTTTTGTGTCATCTCTGTCCATTTCCCTGAAAGGACAGGGCTCCTTGCCAGATGATGGGGTCCCAAGTCCAGGCTCCCACCCTGCATGGATGCACTGATGCTCTGTCCCATCCTCGCCCAAGCCTCATTTATTCCTTTTCATCCAACTTCTTCTAATGATTGTAGTAAAAATAAGGATCCCCTTCCCTCTGAATGTTGGTTACTTTTTTATGTGAGACTTTTATTGCTTTTGGCCAAAGTCCTGCTGCAAGATTTACAAATCAACTGCTGATTATGTGAGTTACGTATAATCTCCAGAGCTAGAGGGAATTTCAGACCCTGGAAGTGGCTCTTGTTGCAGAGGTGAGCTCATTTCATAAGAAGAGACCATGAGGTCACAAGACAAGCACTTCACCATGGAAGCCTCGTGGAGTCATCTCTCACTCCTCCAGTCCTGCTGTTTGAAGCAGTCACTGTTAGGCTGAGAGTAACATGTTCTCTAGCAATGAAGAAATGTCTGTGACATATCCAGACATCAAGAGCTAAGGCAAAACCAGCACAGGCGATTGTGGGATGTAGCCATTCCCCAGTATAAGTTTAAGAGTGTGAGCAGCCTGATGTAAGATGAGAGAAATCTGACTTCTGCTCAGATAAGGAAAGCAACAACAAACATGACAACACGCAAACAAAGTAAGAAAATAGATTTAGCCGCCAGTGTCTCACGATCCAAAACAACCAGTTACATGCTGATCCACTTTCAATCTTCCTGTTACTTTCCTGGCCATTTGTGTTTTTCCAGGCATCATTTGCATATATATTGCATATGTCTTTTGTACTCCTTTTCACTCAACATTTGAACCAAAGGACTTTTCCATCATATATAAGAGGAGTTTTGACTCAAATTGCTACAGAGGTCATTTGGTGTTGCACATCGTAAGTTGCCAATTCCCAAATCTCTTCTCTATTTGGCATTGAGGCCACTGATTTGGCATAGTCTCAGAGGAGAGTCAGTCCTTGGCATGAATGCACAAGTCTTAGTCCATCAACTGAGGCTTTCAACATTCTGAGACAGGATGTACTCACCATCACCACACCTTGAAAACCAACCATCCAAGATTATTCAGTTGGCCATTTTTCCTGTTTGTTTTTTATTTTCAAAACAACTCTTTACTTTGAATACATAATAATGATATTTGATAAAGCAATGCCAGCAGAATATATCAACAAGAGACTCTTTAGCAACCCCAAGTTAGACAGGAGCGAGCAGGTCAGAACTTATAAATAAGTATTGCCCACATGCAGGAAGAAAGTGCTGTTTGGGAGCCAATTAGTGGACAGAAAGATTCTGACCCACACACATTTGGGATGAAATCACCATAAGAACAGAGAGCACTGATTTACCCCCATGATCCAACAGAAACAATTTCTGTCAGACAGCAGAAAGCCTCTGGTGCTCCTTGGGCAATGGTATCACAAGAGAACTGCTGAGGTGAAAATGCTGTCTCTATCTGTCCTTATTATCATCAAGAATGTGAGCTACAGTCAGTTCTCACTGAAAACACCTATACTACAAAAAATAGTCTCTACCATTTGCTGAGAATTTACCTTAAGCCAGAGCTATGCTCAAACCTTCACCCACATCCCTCTGTGTTTTATAGAGAAGGAGGCTAGAAGGACAGAGGTGAAGCAGCTGACCACCAGCTTGTGATTTCACTCCCTCTCTAGTTACTCCCAAAACCCACATTTTTTTCTGCAAACCTACAAAGTGTGTCTTTAAAAAGCAGCACAGTAATGTCTTCTAAGGTGTCACAGTTTTTAGGTTAGATAACAATGTGTTTAGTAATAGTCCATCATTATTCTTTGCCCTGTAAGCCAACTTACTTGGAATAGCTACTCCCTGTCCTCTCTGAACCACAGCCATTGCTACAAGCTGGGGGAAGTCTGGGAGACAGGATGTGATAAGTATGTGTGTGCATGTGGCTAGGATGGGCAGCTGCCATGCATAAGTTTATTTGTCCATTCATTCAACAAATAGTGAGTGGGCATCTTCTGCATACCTAGCGTGTCCTCCAAAGATCAGTGAAGGCTGATGTCTGTGTGGTTCATAATTGGCAGTACCTTATCAAGGGCAGGTATCCCAGCCATGTTGCTGAAGAACACACCTCCTCAAAACTTAGCAGAGGTTCACACATTCATGTTGTTCATCAATCTGCAACTTGCACAGGGTGTGATGAGTCTGTTTGCTTCCACACCATATCAGCCAAGACAGCTCGAAGGTTGGGGATGAAATCACCTGACAGCTGGGCCCCTCACCCGATGGCTGGCCCCCTCACCCATCTGGTGGTTGAAGCAAGCTGGACACTGGCTGAGGCTGTGGCTGGAGCACCTGCACGTGACCTCTCCATGTGGCTGCTCGGCCTCCTCAATGCACGGTGGCTGCTCCATGATTGAGTATGCAAGTGTCCAGGCAGATGCTGCACCACCTCTTAGGATTTTGCCTTCGGTTCCACAGTCTCACCTCCTGGGAGTCATGGTCCCACCCAGATTCAAAGGGAGGAGTGTGAGCCTCATGCTGTGCACAGAGCAGGGCGTGGGATAAAAGCTGGTGCAGCCAGCTTAGGAGAATCCAATCTGCCACAGCAGCTCAGAGGCTTTCCTGCAGGCCCCATGGTACAGAGTTGGCTGCTCCTCAGCTGTGCAGTTGAAAGATGTCAGAGTAGTTTAATAAGAGGAGAGCTGATAAGTGGTTCTGGTCTTAGCTGGGGAGACAAGGAATGCTGGTGTCACATAACAGTTAGGGCAGCTTGTCCTTTGTGCCTGGGGTATGTGTGGCTGTTGGGGACCAAGAGGCTTCACACCCCTTTCTCTCAAGCCTTTAAGCAGCTCAGGTGGGAGGCTAGGACCTCAGACTCTGGAGAAAGACCAGGCCATTTGCTAGTTAGTGGGTGTGGGTCCCTGACCTTAGCCCCAAAAAACATCTGCAGAGGCTGAACCTCTTCACTGATGCTTTAGACACAATGTCATTAATTAAAACTGATTCATGGTGATTTTTGTTTCTCTACTCAACCAGAAAGAGTGTAGTGTGACCATAAAGTCTGAAAACAGAGATACTATTATTTCATCACCTACTATAGTATAGTACCAGTAAACCATGCGTTGTGTAGTTCCAGGCTTGGTGGCTACCCTGATTATTCTCATAACAACCTTTAAATTAGTGCCCCTGCTTTGTGGATGTAGAAACTAAGACAGGAAAAGATTAGTCATTGCCCAGGGTCATGTACAGACCACCAGGATTCAACCTCACTTCCGTTAAGTGTTAAACTTGTAGTCTGTTCAATGAGCTAGCTGACAACAGAAAGAACGTTACAAAAAAAGAAAATGCATTGTCTCTCCCCATCAGGAAAGGCTCCCATGTCCCCATTGCGGGAACTATTTGGCCGGTGTGGTGCTCACTACTGAGGAATTGTTTAAATTGCTCAAAGTTTCCACACTTCACTGGGGAGGGACTCGGTGAAGGCTTTGATATCACTTATGCTGTATGGGGTCCCCAGAGATGAATTTAACTGTGAATCCTAGAAGATATCTCACCAATCTCTTCCTATTGCACCTGCTATTGGCATTCTTCTCCCCAGACTGCATAGTATCCCTCACTGGAAACACTCAGGGCTCCTCATCTAATAGAAGACCCACTATGCCACCCACCTATTTCCAAAGTGGGACCAAAGTGTCGCCCTGAAAATTCACAGGTGCTAGTAATGTGGTCATTGAAAGCTGTTTTCTATGAAAGTTTAGAGACATGGTAAACAGCATTCATTTTGAAGGCAAGGACTCAATAGTTGAAAATTCCCATCTGGGTAGCAAAAGCTCTGCTTTTAAGATACCCAATCACGAGTATTCTGAAGCTCATTACCATCCATGAAGGAAAAGGGTATGGAAAATAACTAAGTTCTAAATGTCTATTCTTCCTGTTGTCACTCTAGCATTGCAAACACCCTCTCATTGGCTGCCTATCCCCTCCACCCACGCCCATATTTTAGGTCAAAGAGTCCCTTCTGTGAATCAGAGCAGTATCTTTCTCATCTTTTCTCTTTTTCATGCCGATCTTGAGCAAGTCACAGAGCTGACTTTGTGAGACCAGGTGGCAATTGTTCGCCACGAAAACCAATCATACACTAACACTGAGTGCCTCAATCGCAGTGAACGTGGCAGGGCGCCCTCGTAATCAGGCCCTGCATCAATGCGCCTGGTGCCTGTGGGCAGCTTTTGCTCTGTGTGGGAAGGCGGGGGCCTCTTCCATCTGCTAGGAGCTAAAGCAATGACTGTGTGCACTGACACAGCCTCGACTGCCTCTGTTTCCATATGCTGTGTATTCATGGCACGTTAATGAAGAAATCTTCTGTCTTGCCTGGACTAATGGGGGCTGGTGAGAGCGTGGAACACCAAGGGAGCTGGGGAAGGTATTCTATCCAAGAGGTACTGGCTGACCAAAGAAGAGAGCATTAGGGGGTGATGCCAGGGTCGCTACACTTGAATCCATTTCTCTACCAGAGCAGCTGTGCAATCTTGGGTGAGTGAATTGAGCTGATCCTCCAGTCCACAACTACAAATGCGGTTTTCAATAGTCACTTCCTCTCAAGGAATTTATAAACATGAAAGGGACCACACGTATGTGGGATGGTTTGGGAAAGCAGTTGTAATTAGAAGTGTGATGCAAACATAATGTCAATAACGGCTGGCTTACCGTTTTGCCAACCAGGTACATTTGGGAGCCATTTTTACTGCTGTATGGCAGGTGAACTGCTTCTTTACTTGGAAGAGCAAAGCTATACTTGCTCAACGTAGAGCAATCTTTCTAGAGCATGAGTCCCGGATGTGATAGAACTTCCTAGAAAGTTCCATCTGTTTCCTTTGTCACATACTGAAGTCTATGCTTGTAAGAAGAGCAAGTGCATGAACCTAAATTCCACACTGCAGTATGGGTGCTACACTGGGCAGCTAAGTGCTGTATTAAGCTGCCAAAATGTTCATCAGTGGCCTTGGCTGTTTCCTTTTGACTCCCTTTTCTAAGCACCTAATTCACTCCTCAATCCCGTTGCTCTGTCTCTGTTACAGCAATTTCCACAAAACCTTGAAATCATTTTTTGCTGGTCTCTCTTTTCCCCTAGACTTTCCAGCCCTTTCAGGTAGAATAAACTGTTGATTGCCAGTGGGTCAGAACCCTGTGAGTGACACTTGCAACCGTTTACCTTTGCTGCATAACAAACTACCACAAATCAAGTAACTCAAAACAGCATGCATTTTATAGTTCCTATTTCTGTTGATCAGAGGTTGGGCAGGTGGCTGGATTTTTCTGCTTGGGGTCTTGCAAGGCTGAAAACAAGGTGTCAGTCAGCCTGTCTGGGAGGAATCTGCCTCCAGGGTCATTAGGTTCTTGGCTGAATTCAGCCTTGCAGCTCCAGTCCTGTTTTCCAGCTGATCCCAGTGACCACTCCTGGCCTCTGGAGGCCACACCCTAGCTTCCTGCCATGTGTTCCATCCATCTCCAGTGGAGAACCCCACCCCTGCTGAATTCACTTCAAGCTGTGACCTGACCTTCCTGGCTGTGACTTGCAGACAGATTGAAAGGGCTCCTGTGGCTGAGTCAGGCCTGCTGGATAATCTCCCCATCTTACAACCAACTCACCTGAGAACTTCATTACTTCTGCGGAATTCCTTGATGGCCCAACCTCAATTCATGTTTCATTGAGTGACTGAGGGAAGATGAGCAGGCCTCTTGGTGCCAACTTAGAATTCCATCAGTCACAGCACACAAAGTCACTTCAAGAAGTATTTGTAAAGTGAAGGAAAGGCATCAAGTCACATTTTTCCCTATGAGCAGCTTAGATTGTAAGGTACATCTTTGCAGTAGCCCAGGATTTCCAAATGCACCCCAGCCTAAGCCTGCCTCCAATGAAACCAGAGTTCCCCTTTCAAATGCAGATTCCTAGACCCAGGGGATTCTAGTGGCAAGCAGGCTATCTGCCTTCTAGCAGGATACTCCTTGGGGGCGTGTTTCCCTCTACACCTCTTCTGGAAACGACTGGAAGCAGCCTTTGCACCTGGAGACCTTGCTAGATGGGCAATGAAAAGCAGCACTCAGCAAGGAGGCTCTCAGGAGGGATCTTCGAGCCCCCATCAGGCAGCCTGGGCCTGGGGCTACCACGGATTAAGGATGCTGCCCAAGGAAACAAAGGATCTAGGGAGAGAAATGTAGAAATTAGTACTCACCTAGAAGATGAGTAACAACAGCTGATACTTACATAATACCTTGCTAATAAGCATGAGCAGCTACTCATAGAAATAGCAGCACGTTCCATCTGTATCACAGCATTGGCAGTTAACGGAAGGGGGTCCTAGAGTTACCAGTGGACACAGAATTTAGCCAGTCAGCAAACATTGCTGAGCCATGTTTGGAGAGATGGCCTGCCCTCAATAGCCCACGACTTCCCACAGAGACAGGCGGATACACAAATGACAGGGGCTAAGAGTCCATACATCCTGTTACCAAACCGAACTCAGGTCCTCCTGCCCTATGCAGCAAAACCAAACACTGACATCAGGACTGCAGCAATAGAAAGCCAGGCATTTATGGCAGAACACTATGCAAGGAGAATCAGGCAGCTCAGGCTTGAGACCAAAGCTGCCCTTGCCGGTAAGGGTTTTTAAAGGCGGGGAGGCAGACGTCACAGGCCAAGTCATCAATCAATGACCCAAAAAAGGCAGAACATCTCCAAGTGGGGATCCACAGGTCGTAGGTGGAGTCAAAGATGTTCTGATTTGCAATAGGTTAAGGAAGGAAAGTTTGTCTAGACTGGGGGTCAGCAGAAAAGAATGTTAACTCTGGCCTGTGGGCATGACCTCCAGGCTCCTCAAGAAGAAACTGAGAGCAAGGGAAGGCAGGCAGAGCTCACTCCTCAGTCCCCCTTATCTGGGGTCCATGTGCCAGCAGGTCCATTTGTTGGGGGGTGTGGGTTCCTGAAAAACAACTCAGGGTCATATGTTAGCATGGTATCTTTAGTTTCTATACGGAAGCAAACACCCTGTGACTTTAACTTCGTTGGCTACTGTTTTAAGTTACTATTACCTTCTTGCTTATCAAGTTGCTCATTTACTTCTCAGAGCTAGCTGGGTGTTTGGAATTTTCCTTGAAGGCACTCAAGATTTTCCTTTATTTCCACACTTAGGAGCTGGGGGATGGCCCCCCGCTAAGAGCGGTCCCTGCTGTGTCTCCGCACTAATGGCAATACGTACAAAGCAACAAGTGGTTCTGCTGCATCCAAAGGAAACCTAGAAAAGTGTAAAGGCCAGGTTACATTTGAGCCCAGGTTTTCCATTTCTTTAGCCATGTTGGCCACATCTTCATTGGGTGGCCAGCGTTTCAACAGCCAAAGTGGACACCACTGCCCACATCTGAGACCACTGCCCCCAGAGGGCCTGGTCCGTACTCAGCTACCTAACAGGACTGGAGGCTGGGCTTCCTGAGGCCGAGTGACATAAGGTTATTATTAATAATTCTACCCACTCAAAGGACTTGATATACACCTAGTGAGCTAAAATGTTACTGACACAAACTCATATCTTGCTCTGATTGCTAGTAGCCCCCTTCCCTCTTCCTACCCGCTCCCAAGAAGGTAGCCAGACTGGGTGTTCCTCATCTGGGCTGGGTGTGAAAGGGGGAAGATTTCTGCTACTGAGCTGAAACAGCAGTTTCTAGGCACCCAAAAGACAACCACCCCTTCTTTTTGTTTTCTAGAAGGCCAGTGCAGTGTAGACCAGACAGGAGGGAAGTTTAGAGCTTCCCAAGACTGGAAAGGTGGCTGTGGCGTGTGGGGCTCAGATTGGGCACCTGCTACCCAGGGCTGCTTCCAGCACTGACGAAGTGGATAGTAGAGCTATCAAGGACCCCGGCATTGACTTTAACTCCATGGTCTGCATGCTCTAGTGCAGTCTTACCAAGCAAGTTCAAGAGCTCCTTCAAACAGAGGGCAGGAAGCCTGTGATCAAGGACCTGTCTCCGTCGTCTGTGAGCAGCCCCCCTCCCAATGCCCCTCCCCCGCCCGCAGCATGCAACGGTGATGTGCAGCGGAGACCACCAGAGCTGTCAGTGCCTTAGAGAAGCTGGGCTCCCTTAAATGGTGGAGCCGCAGGGTCAGTGTGTTTGCCACTTCTTTGAAGTCTGTGTTTGTCATGGGAGTCAGGAATGAGAGCAGAGCTGCCCCCAGACTCAGCAACACTTCCTGCACCATGAGTCACTTGTCCCCTCTGTGTTCGAGCAACTTTAGCAATGTTGGCATCACGGAGAGGCTTGGGACCACAGTCTACACCATCCTGCCCTCCAGAAGACTCTGTGGCTAACTGTGGCAAGGTGGACATGGAGCTGCTCAAATGCCAAGGCAGCAGGCAAGGCCATCCCTGAACTGAATGGGATGCTCACTGGCACAGCCTTCTGTGCCTCTATACCCACTGTGCCTGCCACTGAGCTGACCCACTTGTCTGGAGAAATGTACCAAACACAATGACACCCACAGTGACTCAGTGGGTGCCAGAGACCCCTACTGAGACTCTTGCTTCCCTAAGAACAGGTTGTCTTCTGGGACTTGAACAGTAGCACACACCCACTCCCCCAGCCTTGGTCTTGGGCTGGCACTGCTCTCAGTGGTCCCTTTATCCAGCCCATTCCCTGGCATGATAATGCATTTGGCCACAGCAGCCTCTTTGTGGACCTCACAGTCCTCATGGCCTCCAGGACACAAGAGCCCTGGACCACCAGCCCCAGGAGTGACATGAGAGGAAGAGAGAGGCCCTCAGCCAATGAGAGTCCTGACCTCTAGCGACTCCGCCTCCCAACAACTGATGGTCTCCTATTCTGCAGTAGGCCTCGCATCAGGCTCTTGAGGCAGCGGTAGGGCTTCCAGAGCCCTGCTGTGCCCTGCACTGTTGGTGCTGTCTGTGCTGACCTCTCTAGCCTGCGCAGCGGGAAGCAGTGCAGCAGCATGCTCTGATGGCGAGGAGGGAGTGGGCACATACTTGAGAGTAACTGTGAGCTGTCCCTGGCGTCACATCACATTGTCAAGTTCAGGTTTTCAGCTGCAGTGAAAAAGAAGGAACTTCTTGTAGGGAACTCAACTAAATTGTCTTTAAATGACTAAACCCTAGGGACGACAAATGCTATTTGGTCATGCATTTTCCATGTGGATGCCCATATACTGCTGCTCCCAAGAGGGGATTTTCTGCCACATGTATTGATGGTCTTTTTATTTTGGGTTTTGCTCTATCTGGAAGGATTAACAAGAACGACATTTAATCCCACACGAATCCCTTTGCCCTTGTAGCGAGAATGACCTTGAGAAGGCCAGCCCTTCCTAGCTCAGGGAGCAGCTTTGTGGGAGATGAGTCTCAATTGCCAGGACTCCCCAGGGCCAGGCGTCCTCCACTCAGGCAGGCTGCTTCCCCTCCTTGTCCCAGCAGCCCTCACATTCACTTCCTGTCTTTCTATCCAAGCTGCTGCCCTTGACTTCAGCCCTCCTTTCATCTGTTACCCCAAACCTCTCAGCTTCACTCTTCTCATTCAAGTCAAATATTACCTAATTAACATCACTCTCTTCAGAAACTTAGCTCCTTCTTGCCTGGAAGGTACAGTTTAGGGGACAACCCACCTTGGGCTGTGTGAACACACTCCTTCCCCACTGACCTCAACTTGTGTCTGACACAGCAAAGGTTACACCACTGCCCTACCCACAGTGCTCCTTCCTTTCTGCAAGGTGAACTCAACAGGAACTTCAGAGCTGGAAGTTGCTCCCTAAATAGTGGGCCACCTCCACCTGCCATGAGGTGGGAGACTCCAGGCTGGCTTCTGTGATGAGGCTGGAAGGTGTCATGCACCCTGCACCCAGCAGCAGAGCCCCTTGGGCTGCCTGTTCGCCCTGAGCCCCCTGCCTTCGCAGGCACACACTCCGATGTGGATCACTGTTGCAATGGGGAAAATGACTTGTTTTCCACCTGGGTGGGTCTGAAGGGAGGAGAGGAGTCGTCCTTGTCTCCAAGTTCTCCTGTCACTCATGCTGCCTCAGAAGCCTATTAGGGTCACCATACCTGGAGTAGTGGATTGCGAGGAGCTTGGACTGAATGCAGGGCCTGCTGCTCACTGCTTGTAGAGTCCAATTAACAAGAGTGAGGTCAGACAGAGAGAAGGTGACCATTCCAGAGCTTGGCTAAGGGGAAGAAGATACAGGCTTCTGCCTTAAGGGAACAGCTTCACCTGTACAAGCAGAAAGCAGGAGCTTTAAAGGGGAACTTGGCATGAAAGGCATGCAGGGGACTGGGGAGGAGATGGTGGGGTCTGCATGACTTATTTCAATATCTTATCCACTGGGTGGTCCTGGCTGGTGCTATCGTGGGCAGAGCTAGGTCGTAAGTTGGCCATTGTCTCGAGGCAATCTCCTGGTGGGGCTGAAACCCACAGGGTGCCTGGTTTGGTTCAACATTTGGTCCTCTGAATTTCCAAGCAAACATACAGTGAGATAAGCTTGCAGTGTAGGGAGTGCCTGGTGGAGAGAAAGGAATGGTTATGGTTGCATTCCTAAAGAGCTAAGTAAAAAGTGAACACACAGAGAAAAAGAGAAAAGGTAAAGATGATTTTTAGGAAAATGGGGTACTTGGTTACAGTCTGAGGCCTTAGGCTGTGGCATCAGGTCTGATGAGGCGTAAGCTTTAGTAAACATGGAAGCAGTGGGCACAGAGCAGAGTCAAAGCCTGGAGAGAGGGTGACTGCTGGAACTGCCCCGCCTCAAGATGGGAGTAGAGATAAGACTGTGGGCTGGAGGCTGCACCTGAGCTCATAGGGCAGGTATCGGGGTGCGCAGAGGGTAATAAAACAAAGGTAAAAGCCAGAGGTGTCTCCAGAGCAAGAGGCCACTCCTGGGGCCGAGAGGCTTCCAGCTGGCACCCAGAACATGCCTCCAGCCTCTGGCCTCTGACAGCACTGTGGGGCCGAGGGGCAGTTCCTGTCAGTGACCACTCATAGTCAGCAAGGGAGTCTTCCCCCAGCTTGTTCATTTTCATTTTTATTTGTGCTAATTTAAAACATAACTGCCCCAGGGAAGGGCTGCACATGGAGTCAGTCATGATTCAGTGTGGACTGGCAGCTGGGACCCTGAGCACCCAGGAAAGCGGGATGGCGTGGGGACTTGTTCATCTCCCAGCTGTGACTGCAACTTCAAAAGGGAAAACACATCACATTCACAAGGAAAAGAACCTCATCTACATCACATTTTTTCACACATTTGAAGTTCTTCAGCTTCTATGCTATTTTTTATTGTGGTGAAATACACATAACATAAACTTTACCATTCTAATCACTTTTAAGTGCACAGCTGAGTGACATTAAGTACATTCACATTATTGTTCAGCCATCACCAATGTCCATCTCAAGAACCTTTTCAGTTTCCCAAACTGAAGCTTCATACCCATTAAACAGTCACTCCCTATCTCCATGCTCCCCTGAGCTCCTGCACTCACCCTTCTGCTTTCTCTCTCCATGAATTTGAAAACTCCAGGGACCTCACATAAGTGGAACCACACAGTATTTGACCTTTTTTGTCTCGCTTATTTCACTTAGCATAATGTCTTCCCAGTTCACCATGCGTCCTAGCATGTCAGTACTTTATCCGTTTGTAAGGTGGAATATATTCTATTTGATGTATTCACCACATTTTGCGTATCTATTCAGCTGCTGATGGGCAGTTGGTTTGCTCTTACCTTTTGCTACTGTGAATAATGCTGCTGTGATTACGGGTGTGCAAATATCTGTTAAAGTCTCAGATTTCAGTTATTTGGGGGAGATAACCAGGAGCGGAATTGCTGGATCATATGGTGATTCTATTTTTAATTTTTTGAGGGATGGCCATACCATTTACCACAGCGGTTTGACATACCCTCCAGCACTGCACAAGGGTTCCAGTTTCAACTTCACATCCTCAGTCACACGTGTGATTTTCTGCTTTGTTTTGTTTGTAATAGCCATCCTAGTGACTGTGAATTGGTATCTCATTGTGGTTTTGGTTTGCATTTTCCTGATTATTAATGATGTTGAGCACACAAGCTTATTGGCCATTTGGTTATCATCAATGACGAAATGTCTATATTTGCCATTTTTAAATCAGGTTGTTCGTTGTCTTGTTGTTGAGTCATAAGAGCCCTTTATATATTTTAAATGTGTATACATATATATATATATACACACATACACACACACATATATATATATATTTTAGACAGAGTCTTGCTCTGTTGCCCAGGCTGGAGAGCAGTGGTGCAATCTCAGCTCACTGCAAACTCTACCTCCAGGGTTCAAGCAATTCTCCTGCCTCAGCCTCCTGAGTAGCTGGGATTACAGGCACACACCACCATGCCTGGCTAATTTTTGTATTTTTAGTAGAGACAGGATTTCACCACGTTGGTCAGGCTGGTCTCAAGTGCTTGACCTCAGGTGATCCACCTGCCTCCGCCTCCCAAAGTGCTGGGATTACAGGCATGAGCCACTGCGCTTGGCCTATTTTAAATATTAACCCTTTATCAGATACATAATTTGCAAATATTGTTTCCCATTTCATGGCTTGGCTGCCTTGTCACTTTGTCAATAGTGTCCTTTGAGGCACAAAAGTATTTAATTCTGGTGAAGTTTTATTTCCCTGGTTTTTCTCTTGTTGCCTGCACTTTTCGGTGTCCTATTATTCCCTATGCTTTTGAGACCTTTGAAATCTAGTACATTCCCATACCTGCTACCGGGCTTAGGAAAGCCCTGCCCGTTCGCTGTTTCTGCAGCACACACACTTGGGCCTTTGGAATTCCATAACCACCTTGTTTAGTGACATGTTAGCATTTCTTAGTCATCTGGTATTCCTCTTATTACCCATCTTACTTGCCCTTCCAACACTGGGGTGTGTCGGATAGGAAGTAGTAAGCTTTCATCTTTCTATGACATTTCCTGGGAGATACCCCAGTTCTCAGTATGTTTTTAATTGGACAAATCAGACTTTTTATTTATTTTCATTGTGGTTTGTGATGCTTTTAATGGGAATTAACTAGACAGAAATGACAGTTGCACTGTCATGAGGCTGATATTCCTCAGAGGAAGGTGGGCAGCAGTCCAGCTCGTCAGCTGCTGAAAATGTCCCCCTTGAGCTCCCGGTGGTGCTCTAAGGCCATGTAGCTTCTGCTGCAGCAAAAGTAATGAGATCCTTGGCAGAATGCACTTGAACATGCTGTAGAGAGCTTTCTGTATGCATTAGGCACTGCCAACGACATGCATGTCCAACACAAAGGGGCACGGTGGACGTAGAGCATGGCAGGTCCCAGTCTCTGAGCGGAAAGGGCCCAAGTGCAGATGGTAACCCACTCAGCACCAGGGCAGCTGCTCTGGCTGCTGAGGACTGGTCTCGCAGCCTTTCTGGGCACTGATGGGGCTTCCCCGGGAGCTCTGGGCTCTTCCCCACTGACACCAGCAGTTCCGTTTCCACCAGGGGCTCCTGGGACTTATCTGCACCCGGAATGCTCGCATGTGTGAATGCCTACTCCTGCTCTCCTTACTGCCTCCCTATTTGGGGCTGAACCTCCAGGTCGTGCTCCACTCCCCACAGTACACAGCCAGGCATCCTTCCTGTGTCCACTGTCCTCTTCACAGGGGCTCTCCTTTTCATGTCCCTTTCAAAAGAGCAGCCAGGCTTCTCCTGGTCAATTTCTTCTTCTCAATTTGGTGCTGACTCCTGGCTTCTCAATAGCATTTTTATTTTTGCAAGTTTATAGTAAAAATCAGCAATGCATTCTGGTTCCTCCATGCCAAGAATTTGTGCTCGTGCCTAAATATGAGAATCTTGACTCATGTCAGTAAAAATGATGGCCTCGGTAGACCCATGGCAGAGCCTGCAGCCTGGTGCCAAAGAGCACCTTCCTGCCAGCTCAGCCATTCACCATTGCCACTGCCGGCACACACAGACACACACACATACATGTACACACTCCTGCATGCACTGACAGGCACTCACATGCTTGTATGCACTTACATGCATACACTCACACATACACACTCTCACACACTAGCACACACACGCTTGCATGCACTCACATACACTCTCTCACACACTCACATACTTACATGCACTCACATGCATACACTCACACATACACACTCACTCTGTCACTCATACACACTCCCACCCCTCCTGACAGGCAGCAGGCACTGCTCCGCAGGCACTCCCTTGGGCCCCTCACTCATGTTCTCATTCTCAACTTTCTCTGCTACCTGCCCTTTATCCGCTGATGCAAATCCTCTCTGCCAAGCCTCACTCCTGATTTACCTTAAAAAGAGTCCAATGCCTAACCCACTTTCCAAGGGCAGTCGAGGTGGGAATCATTGCTTTTATATAGGGCATGGCTCTGGCTACACTTGGGAGATGCCCTCGTTTCGTTTCAGAGAGAGGCTGTTCTCGGCTCACTCACTCCACTTGTCCTCCAGCCATACCCCTGCACAGAACCCGCTGTAGCCCAGGCCCCCAGTGACTTCTTTGAAGCCCTCAGGGTGGCTCTGTCACTAGGGAGATATGACCTTGAGGTGTGATGGCAGCTGGTGGGACTAGGCGAGGCCGGAGCTGGCTGTATCCCTGTAGCGCAGGGCCTCCTGTCTGCCTTAGGGTATTCAGGTGTCCCACATGTCTGGCCCCTGGTTGTGAGGATGGCACCCCCTCCATATCTGCTCCATGGCCACTGGCTTTGCGGATCTCTACTTCGCTGTCTCCCAAGGGACATGTGGCTGTGTTCCAGCACCTGGCCAGGCCCTTTTCTGTTCTCTCATTACTCCTAACCCAAGCAATGTCATCACGCTGTACATCTGTCAGTGGGTCCAAATGTCAAAGACTTGCAGACCGCCCAGATCCCAATCTCTGGCTCCAACTCCTGCCTCATTCTCCTGCCATGGAACAGCCACTGGAACTCCTGCTCCACCTCCAGTGATCTCCACCCATCATACCACAGTTCCCTCTGCCCCAGGGCTGATGGCCACGGCCACAGGTGGAACCAGGCAGCTTCTGCCACACACCAAGGAGCCACTCTTGGTGGCCCCCTTTCCCTCCAGCCCTTCTTCACCCACCAGAAAGTTCTCCTGGCTCTGCCTCTGACCCGTGTCAGATGTATCCTGTTCCCCCCGCCCTCAGTCTGTTACCATCACCTCACTCTTGGACTGTGCAGTCATCTCTGGACTGCTTGCCCAGGTCCTGCCCTGCTCCCTGCGGGACATTGTCTCAGCAGCAGCCCAGCCCAAGGTGGTATTGTTGGATAGGTAAGATCAGCCTGCCTTCCCTGTTGAGGGCCCTCCCTGAGCCCGCACCCCAGCCAAGGCTCCTTGTGTGCTTGCAGGAGCACCCAAATGCTAATCATGTCCTGCAAAGCTCAACACCAGCCGCCAGCACTCACTCTCCAGCTGCATTTGAGGCCACTCTCCTCTGGTCCCAATGCAGTCGGGCTGCACTTACCTGCTTTCTGTTCTTCAAATAATCCCAGGCCACTCAGACTTAGGGCCTGAGCCCCTGCCCTTCCCTCTACCTGGTGTGTTCTCTCCAGGACACTCCCACGGCTACTCCTCCCCATCCTGGGGTCTCAGGTGGTAGGTCCCCCATGCAGTGGGGCACTCCCCTACTGTCCTCCCCATCTGGGGTCTCAGGTGGCAGGTCCCCATGCAGTGGGGCACTGCCCCACACTCCTTCCCATCCTGGGGTCTCAGATGGCGGGTCCCCCATGCAGTGGGGCACTCCCCCACACTCCTCCCCATCCTGGGGTCTCAGATGGCAGGTCCCCCATGCAGTGGGGCACTGCCCCACACTCCTTCCCATCCTGGGGTCTCAGGTGGCGGGTCCCCCATGCAGTGGGACACTGCCCCACACTCCTTCCCATCCTGGGGTCTCAGATGGCAGGTCCCCCATGCAGTGGGGGCACTCCCCCACACTCCCAGGAGCTGCACCTGCCCATCACCCTGTCTCTATTGTCTCACAACACTTGGCATCATCTCGGGATTCCTTTCTTTCTTCCCCCAATGGAACATGAGTTCCCCGAGTACAGGGACCAAGCCAGTCTCATACATATCTTACTTCCAGTGCCAAGAAGTGCCTGCCATGGATAAGGCAGTCAAAAAACATTTGTTAAAAGTGAGTGACTACATAACTGAGTGACAAATGCCCACCTTCTCCATCTGTGGTTCTCAACCTTGGAGGCACATAAAATTCACAAATGAACTTTAAAAATACAAATGCCAAGGTCCCCCTCAAACCTTGAATTTCTGACTTAATGGTTCTGGGGAAGAGCCTGGGTATCACGATTTGTTAAAACTACTAATGTGAATCAGATGTGGATCCAAGGCTGGGAATCAACTGGAATGTAGGTTTCAACCTGCAGAAAAGTTGTCATGATCCAGATACTGTCCACTCCACTCCTTGAAAGGACCCCAGAAAAAGACCTACTGCAAAAAGAAAAACTTCCATCTTGATGGTATTAGTTCTCAAAAGGGCAAAGTCAGGGGACCCTATGCATTGGTTTCAGGGCCTGAGCTCAGTGATTGTTAAGGCAAGTCCTGAAAAGTGAGGAATTGGTTGGAACTGGCAGAGTCTGACAACACAGTTTGGGATTAAAAGGCACAGCAAAGGGAGGGTCTTAAATGAGGTGTTGGTGAACAGACTCTTGAGTTGAGCCTTATGTTCCAAGAAGACGGATTCTGTGGCACAGTCTCCCAACTTCTTGCTATGTTTGCTTCTTTGGAGGTTTGTTTTTGCTTCGTCCCAATACTGTTTAACACATGAACAGGAATTCCTGTTGGTTTCTGCTCTCAATATTAATCAGAAGGAAAGCTTAGAAGCAAGTTTGAATCCACGCAAACAGAAGTATATTCAGAAAGAGTAAATGAAAATCCATATGGTCAAGAGGAAAGAAAAAAATCAAGCACTATGACATTGCCTCCACAGTCAATGGGGAAGCAGAGTCTGAAAGTTTTCTGAATTAACTACTAATTTTTATTTTAACATAAAACTATTGCATGATTAATAATATAACCCAATCTATTAAGCACAGTTTAATAAATCAACCTAATATTTTTGCAAGGAGTGAAAGATTAAGAATATGAATGTATTAGTGAAACAAATGATTTATTCTTAAAAAATGCAACATAACAATTCGAAATTAAAATCAGGAACCTAATTAGAGACCATCACAAAAAATATATTGATTTTGTTAAACATGTAGAAGATGGTTGGCTAGGAAAGCACATAGCAAGTTGTTTAGATGACTGCTTCACCAAGATACAAAGAGAGGTGCACTTTAGGAGGGACCATCAGCAGCCACCTGTGCTCCATCTACAAAGATCTGGCTGTGACGGCATGGCTCAGGAGCTGATCAGAAAATTTCTGGTAGACACTGTCTCCACTCCAAGCCATAAAGACAACTAACTAACCACTTCATTGGATCTAGATGCCAAAGCAAGCCATCTTGATTTAGATCCTTAATTTCCCTATTCACGAGGTAATAAAATAGAATTTTCTTTCTGGAAAGATGTTTTAAATCATGAAAATATTTAAACTGATCACAAAGCTAAGTGAAATACAATAAAACACAATGTCTGCAAGTATATATCATTTTAACGTTTTTTTAGAACAAATTCTTCATAACAAGATTCTTGTTGGGAGACCAGCGGGATGAGCCCAGGACCCCACCCCAGCTGGCTGGGCTGGAGGCTCAGCCCCACGGGGTGGAGGCTGTGCCTGGCCCTGACCCTGGGCTCCAGACACAATTTCCCTTCTTTGACCCCCCCGTCCCTCATTTTACATTCCTTCACAGCAGTTCCTCCCTTTGCTTTGGATGTTCTTGGCTTCGTCTCTTCCCCACTCCTAGACCACAAGCCCTTGTCAGGCAGAAGCTGTGTTTGAATCATCTTCTACCGTAACATCTAAGACAACACCCTGAAGTTACTGAGTGTTTGCTGAGTGAACTGTGTCTCTTGACTGCCTGCTTATCTGAGGGTGAGCTGTTCCCCGTAAACTCAGATCTCCCTTTTCCAGGACCGCTCAGGAGTGTCTGCTCATGAACAGCCAGGCTCAGCCAGCCCTGGAAAAGTAAGGTCTGCATGCAGGCGAAGAAAGAAGAATATAGTAGAAAAAACAGCAGTTGTCCTCGGTCCATTGAAATTCAAAGGATTCCCTGGGGATTTATTTTCTAAATGGCTTCTTATTTCCCTAAGTGTTTTGTCCTTTTTCCTCTGATGTGTGGGCATCCAATAAGCAGGCACTGGCGCCATCAACTCCTTATGTTCCCTCCCTGGAAAAATCCTCTAATTATAAAGCATCACTTGCTGCATGAGCCAAAGGGAAGAGTAAATTATTCCACTTTTGTTTGTACCATTGACTCCAGAGACGAATGTCTTCTCGTCCCCTGGGAAGCCAAAGCCATCCACGTTGACCTTTTGCAGAGGCGGGTGCGGATTCTTGTGCTCACCACTCTGTGAACCCCACAGCCCGTGAATTCGGGTGCCTGCCTCCCTTCTCCTCAGAAGCAGTCTGTGTGTATTCCAGCTTCCACTGTCCTCTTTTCAGAATGTCAAGGACACTATCTCCTACTGTTTGAGTCCCTCTGCCTGTTCCCATCTCCCAAGCAACAGGAGAAGGGCCTCTTAAATCCCTGATTGGGATACAATTCTCCTAACAACATTCCCAATTGCCTTTAGGGCTACATTGTACACAGAAAAAGCGTAGACAGCAGAGAGTATTTAACGCATGGTGACAATTAGTGTATACCGAATGCAAATGTCGCCTCCATACCAAGACCTTATATGCATGGTGTCATGGAACCCCCCGCAGCTGATCCATGATGAAGAGATGCTGTTGATGACTCCTTTTCAGTTTCAGACTAAGTGACCTGCCCAGGGTTCATCTCTCTCTCTCTCTCTCTCTTTCTCTCTCTCTCTCTCTCTCTCTCACACACACACACACACACACACACAGTCACACACGCACACTCTTGTAAGTGTCAGAGCAACCTTTTGGCCCCAAGCACTCTGACCCCTCAGCACGATGTCCTGCTGTCTCCCTAGAGCATCTTCCCTTTATGTGTCTTAGCTGTAGTCTCAGGAAGTTAGAACTGGCAGAGGCACTAGCTTAAGTGAGAAACCCAAGCACAAGGGTGGGTGAACAACAAGCTTGGGCCACAGGGAGATTATCCAGATAGCCTCTGAGACCTTGAGCAAGTCACGAGATCCAAGTGTCCTAGGCAGGTTCTTCCAGAATCAGACTTCTGATGAGAATCCACAGGCAAGTGACTGATGACGGGAGAGGCGCCAAGGGAGGTCAGGGAGGGAGCAGGAAAGGAGGGTGGGGAGGGGGGAAGTCAAGCCAGGCACAATCTCAAGAACAGTCTTGTAGGGTGATCTTCAGCCTGATCTTGAAGAGGCCTCTGGAGGGCAAGCAAGGCCTCTGAATTTGTCCTGCCTTGAAGCAGGGAAGCTGGACTTTCCCACTGCTGCCTGCCAGTCATGAGTTACTGACCACTAGGAAGGACATGCACCCACAGGCCCTTGTAGTTCTCTGAACAGCGAGACTAAGCAGCTCCCGTGGCCCAAGTCCCCGAAGAAAGAGCATGGGCTGCAGTTAGAAGAAAAGCATGCAGAAACTGCAGAGCTGGCATACAGATCAGACGCGGGCATCGCAGGGCATCTGAGTGGAGACCACCAGGTTCCAGGATACTCGGCCCCAGTCACTAGTACAATGCCCCACGGGGGGCCAGAGCTGTGTCTGTGACTGGGGCCCCCATGACCTCATCAGAAGATCTGGGGATTTGGGAGGTGAAATCGATTAAGGGGATTAGAAAGTAGGTTTTGAAGGAAAATTGACACAATTAGAGTATTTCACCTCCAGAGAAGACTAAATAGTAAGCCAGTAACTACACAAGTACATAAAGACTTCTTACCAAAAAATGATGGCTGATTCAAGGACTGCAGAAGTAGAATAATTGACATACTGCACATACAGAAGGGCTCCTACTGCACAAAGGAAACCCCAGCCTGACAAGGAAGGGAAGCCCCAGAAGACTGTAAGGAAGGGTACATGGTCAACATGCCCAGCATCTGTCTTGCAGGATTACACAGGGTCCCTCTGAAATAATTTGCTCTGAACAGATAAAGCACAACAACCAGGAACATTTCCTGTGTGTCTCTTATGTGGGAGGGTTTGGAAGCAGAAGTTCATAAAGTACATGAAAATGAGGATGAGAAGACCAGGATGAGCAGATCTTCAACACTGCCCTTGACCCTATGTTGGGAGAGTTGAGGCAGGTCAACCCTTAGAAGCCTGAACCTAGCATCAGAATGCTGCAGGGAGGGCCCTCTCCAGCCCAGAAGCTCCATACTGACTACTAGGCAGTATGGAACCTCTTAAAGAATCCATCCCTCATGTGAACAACGGCAGTGATACTGTCCCTGCCTCACTGGGCTGTGATCAATGGGTGCAGACACACTCAGAGCTCTTGCTACAGAGCTGGGAACAAAATAATGAAGTGTCAACTAGAATGGGTCTCCACATGTGAAATATATGCCCAAGCCTGGTGGAAAGGTGGCATTCACTGCTGCTTCAAAGGATTCAAAACACTCCTCTGCTCAAGCAGAATGTGAGTCAACACAGAACCATCAAGGGACACCCAATGTGTCCCACATAGCCAGCTCATATTATTTCTGTTTCTTCCAGTTATTGACACAGAACCTTCTAGCACACATACTCTGCAGAAACACAAGCTCATTCATTCTCCCCATGTCCTTCCGTGTTAGGTAAAATCTGGAAACTAGAATCCCCATTTTGCAAATACAAAGTAACTGAGAAACAGATCAAACTGCGACTCACTGAATCTGGAGCAAAAGCAGTTTCTATCTCCTGTCTCCTTCCTTGCAAGCTCAAGTTCCTGCTCCACTAGCCTAGATGTCAAGGTGCTTTATCCTTCTCCCTGCTCTGATATTTCTTTCTTTCCTTTTTGTAAAAAATGAATGAATCTTTCTTGATAGGAGTGACAAAGGAGTGCACAGAAAAGGTATGGAAATTTCAGAAGGGATGAGGTTCCTTCCCGCAGAATCTGACACTGGATCCCTGATTTACACAACCCGGGCACTGCCCCAGGAGCAGAGAAGGAAAAGCGCAAAGCAGGCTGTGCACATCCCCATCCATCTGATCAACTCACTGGATCCAAGCCTGGGAGATGCCTGCCGGGGAATTGTCATCTGTTCACTCTTATGCACTGCCCACAGATGGAACCCTCCAAGGTCAGTGGATGAGGGACAGGCTGTGGACAGGAAGAAAACCGGGAGTCAGGGGGCCTGGATGCAGGGAGTATTTCTTCCAGTTTCCAAATGTGACTTGGGGTGCCTGGCTCTGGGTTCCAAAGGTCGTGGTGAGCCCTGAGTGCTGCCCCTCCTCTTGCTTATACTGAACAGGGTCCTATTCTCAACTGAGAGGGGAGGCTGTCCAAAGCAGGATAGTGAGGATCATGCTCCAGACTGTTGTTGGGAGATGCTGTGTCTGACACAGGAGAATGATGTCAAGTCCAAAGACTAAGGAAGGGGAAGCAGAGGGCTAGATAGCAGCTGCGGAAGTCAATGCCAAAGGAACTAGGGGCAACATCAGCTTTCAGACTGTGCTTCAGAGTGAGCCCCCATCTGTGAGTGTGAGCTAGTGCCTCTCTGGGACACCAGCACCACTCCAGGAGCCTTGCGGCCTCATCTGCAAAAGGGGTCATCGTACCTGTGGAAGAGGCATCTCCTTAGGAGTAGAAGAGAATTTATGTGAAGGAGCCTCTGGTCAGTGCTGAGTCCAGATCACGGGTGGCTCCGTGATGACCTCAGGTGGATCCCAAATGTCAGACACTCCCCTACTCATTCCACAGTTAGCCGAGGGCCTCTTCCTCACCATCAACAGCAAATGGGCACACACTGAAAACCTTGGCTGTGCCACATTTCTTACCTATGTTGATTCTTTTACTCTTTGCAACAATGCCATGCCTGGGGCCCAAGAGGGAAGGGATCCACCCAGGGTCGCTCCACTGCAGACCTTGCAGCCAAAGGGAGCCGCAGCCTGGCCACACCCTCACTCTTGGTCTCCATGCTGCCACCTTGCCACCATCCTGATCCCGTCCTGATCTAGGAGGAAAGTGAAGGCTGCCAAGGGATCTCCAGCAGAACCTTCTTTTACAATTACAGTAGAAATTGGATCCTTCTTATTTCACTGCTCTGGTTTTGTTAACAGGCTATTTCTGTGTCAGTAACTGCCCATGGGTGTCAACTCCCCAGTGGGCTAGAATAAAGGGAAGATGTGACGTCCTTTCTTCTTCAGCAAAAAAGGATTGCCAGTATTGCTCCTTTAAACTTCCAGCCCACTCATCTGGGAGGTTCAGCCTGCCCTGTCACCTCAGAGCGCTCAAGCTGCTGGGCATGTCCTGACTTTTCCCTTTTCACATTCCCTTTGACTCTGCAGGAGGGAAGCGGGTCCAGTTGATCTGGAGAGGCTGAAAGGAGAAAGAACTGAGACAGAAGTAATCAGTGGAAATTCCAGAGGGAGATAGATCAGAACCTACTGTCTAAGCACAAAGGGCTGCTGGCTTAGTAAAGTGAGGCTAAGGTGGGGAGGTCAGTGAGCCAGGGAGCCTGCCCACCTGCAGAGTGGCTCTGCAGCTTTGTCCCTGCAGGATGAGGCCCTGAACTCTGCACCCACCCTGGTGGGCTGCACATTATGTGCTGGGAGACCACTGCAGGTGCAGGCTCAAAGCCCTGTCCCTGCAACTCTCTCCACCAACGTGCCTCCCGAGAGGCAGGTAAGGAAGAGGTAGGCCTCACGGAGCCACCCTCACGAAGTTGCGGGCGCCCTGTTTACTTCTCTGGACTCTGCCTTTGCCTTGATAACTAGGGGACAGTTAGGTGGTTTGCAGGAAAAAGACATGTTGCTGTTGAAAATTCTGTTTTCAGGCTGGGCACGGTGGCTCATAACTATAATTCCAGCATTTTGAGAGACTGAGGTAAGAGGATTGCTTGAGGCCGGGATTTTGAGACCAGTCTGGGCAGCATAGCAAGACTTCTCTACAAAAATAAATAAAATTTTCAGTGCAGCATTTGGGGTTTTTTTTGTTTGTTTTTTTGTTTTGTTTCGTTTTGTTTTGTTTTTGAGATGAGATCTTGCTATGTAGTCCAGGCTGGACTTGAACTCTTGGGCTCAAGAGATTCTCCCACTTCAGCTTCCTGAGTAGCTGGGACTACAGGTGTGTGCCACGGCACATGGCTAGCAGTTGTTATTTGTTTACACTGTGTTATGAACAGAATGTCTGTGTCTCCCCTCAAAATGTATACGCTGTAGCCCTAAACCCCAATGTGATGGTATTAGGAGTTGGGGCCTGTGGGAGGTCCTTAGGGCTAGAGGAGGTCATAAGGATGGGCATCCATGATGACATTAGTGTGCTTGTAAGATGAGGAAGAGATTGACCTCTTCTGGCTCCGAGTGAGCGCAGTGACACGGCAGTCGTCCTCCACCAGGAGGAGAGTCCTCGCCTATCAGCATGCTGAGCACGGACTTCCCAGCCTCCAGAATTATGAGAAATAAATGTGTACTTTTTTTAGGAGTGTATTTTTCTATTTGTTTGCTTTTAGGGAGCCTAAACAGAGTTTCTTGACGGGACAAAGTACATTATTATTAGAGATAATGCAAATTATTAATTAGCAAATATATTTGTATAGAAAGGGAAAAAGCCACAAAATATCTATGAATTGTAAGAAATAAGCACTGTTGCAGTGCAAATATCCCGAAACATTCATGTGGTGCCATGTTCAGCTCTCCGAAGCTCTTTAGCTCTTACCTGGAGCAGCCGTGCTCAGGTGATGCTGCTGGGAGTCTGGAGATAGATGAAGACACTCCCCCTACACCCGCCTTCATACCTACACATGCACCTGTACACTGGGACACACACTTGTGCAACACATACGCTGGAAAGGCCTCCAGTCCAGTAAGTGAAGCACAAAAGGTAAATAAATAACAAAGCTCCAGACAGGAGAGTGTGCGGCCCACAGAGACGGGGGCAGGCCCGCTGCCATGTTCCCAGGAAGTGGGATGTAGTCAATGGACCTTCCTTCCAGGGTGGGTTGGCCGTGCAGCCAGGAGAGTGATAGGAAATGGGAATTCAAGGGGCCACCCTAACAGGGAGTCATCTCACATGCCTTCAGGTGTTTGTCCGAGGAAAACGCATTGCAAAGAGTGTGAGAAACATCAGTGTGACTATTTCAAAGTGACGTGAAGAATCAAGGTTCATCAGCATTCTCTGCTGTCTGGGGAAGATCACTCACAGCTTACCTACACCAATCCAATCCGATTCTATCACTCTATTCACAGGTTGCTCACAGCCCAGGATGAGGCCCAATCCCCTAAAACCTGGTATGAGGCCTTTAGTGATGAGACCACTACCCACCTTTCCGGTCTTATCTTACGCGTCCTACACTCGTGCTCCATGCTTCTTCAAACTCAAAAACCAGAAAGAGCAAAACTGCCCCAGGAGCACTGCCTTCCCCCACCCCCAGGGTCATAAGCACCCACACGCAGGCAGGCCCTGCTCCTCGTCCAGGTCTCAGCTCTTTTGATTACTCCCTGTCTTCATGGGCTCCCCTCCCACTCTGCTCCCCCAGGACCCCTTCCTCGCCCCTTTGGAGCAGTCATCACTCTGCACAGTCACTGCTGTTTACTTGTCCTTTTGGGCAGGGCCATACCTGCCAGGCTCACCTGCTCCTGTGCCCCCAACAGCTGCTCTGTACCTGTCCAGTAGCAGACACCAACCAACACTCACCAAGCCAATTGACAAACACACAGGCAAAGAAAGAATACACCTGGGGACTGGGCCTCCCCAAGCAGTGTGACTCTACCACTGTGGATACAGCAGCTTCTTTGTTCTTGGTTAAATCACTTTGTTTTGCTATTTTTTCACCATGGCTGAGGGTGAGAAAAGCTTTACGTACATTCGGCAAGGTCTTCTTAGCTGGTGAGTCCTCTTTCAATCAATTCTGTATTTTCAGGTAGCTCTTGAACAGAAGGAGCTCTTCTTTCTGCTGCTGGCCAGGGCAAACGTGTCCTGTACCCCCAAATTGGATAGATTCTGTGAGGCCATGCTTAATACGTGCTATGGCAGGAGACCCTTGTGGGACCTGGGTGCCTGATAGCAAGCAAACTGCATCAAAGGAATGCCCCTAAGGACCAGCTGCCAGGCCAGCTGTGCAGAAGCAGAGTAAGGGCTCTTTGTGGGCTGGTGCTGATCTGCATGACAACTGCCCAGGGAACACAAGCCAGGGTGCAGCAGAGAGCTGCCTTTGGTTCAGGCACTTGCCTGAGTGAGTTCCTTTGTTTAAAAGGCATTCTTTTCTTAAAATATGAGTGATAAACCGAGAATCACAAAAATGAAATTGCTTACCTTTGTGTTTCCTCCCTTCAGTTCCACACGCTGCAGAATTACAGAAGTGGTTATTTTTGCAAAAGAACTTTTTTTCGCTCACAGAAAAAA